>NC_137084.1:73092269-74292269 GCF_951640355.1 Cnephaeus nilssonii
TGTCTTTCCTCCCTTTGCTGCATATGCCATACATCTCTACAGTCACATCAAATAGCACAATGCGTGGCTCAGATTAGGGTTCAATAATCAATGTATTAACTGAGATATATTCTCTACCACTTTTATTCTATTTTTGTTTAAACACAAGTTTTAAGAACTGCTTCCCATTTTTAAGTATCTTATAGTAAGTAACTCATTCAGTCAGAACTGTTATTAATTGGTAAAATTTAACTTACAGCTGGTTTTGAACAATAGTCTGTCTCCTGACTTATGGTATATGTTCTGGAAAATAGCATACATCTGCAAATTTACTTCGGGCATTTTCCTGGATTTTTTTCTTTTTTTGATCATCTGATAATAAAATTTCTTCAAATTTATGAATATCTTTCTGATTTATACAAAATAGGTGCATTTGGCAGATTTTTACTGAAATTGCCTGCTGTTTTGGAATATTTGGATCATATTAATTTAGATTCTGTATCAGGATGCTCTAGTAACAGAATATACATATATTTCAGAAAAAGAGAGAGGAGTGGTTTATGATTATAAGGTGTTATAGGGAATAATGTGATTTTGGAGGTTAATAAATCCCCAGATCTGCAGTCAACAATCTGGAGACTCCTTCCATTATTCCTTCAATTCCAAAGGTTAGCAGGCTCACGACCCAGATAAAGCTGGCTTCAGTTAGAATCTGAAGGCAGGAAAACAAAACAAACCTATGTTATAGCTCAAGGCAGTCAGGCAAAAGGACATTTCCTCATACTCACAGGAGGATCTGCCTGCTTGTTCTATTTAGGCATTTAACTGATAGAGAGACACCCACCCATGTTAGGGAGGGTAATCTGCATTACCCAGTCTACTGATTCAATTTTTTTAAAATATTGTTTATTGTTGATAGTATTGCATATATTTCCCATTTATTCCTCCTTTGTCCCCTCCTGCCAGCCCCTACCCAACCCCCCTCCAGGTCTTCACCACCCTATGCCTGTGTCCATGGGCTATACATATCCTATATAATAAAGAGGTAATATGCAAATTAACCCTCACACCTTCATGCTGTCACAAGATGGCTGCCTAGGAGGTGGAGCTTTTGACCCTGACTGGCATAGAAATCAACCAATCAGAACCAAATCTGGGTGAACTGCAAGGAGCCAATGGCTGCCTAGGAAGCAGAGCTTTTGTTGCTGACTGGCATAGAAACTGACCAATCAGAACCTAATCTGGGTGAACAACGAAGGCAGAACCTAAGGTGGAGGCTAAGGAGGGGTTTTAAGGGCAATAGCTGTTTGGTGCAAGGCTGTGGTTGACAAACTGCGGCTCTCGAGCCACATGCGGCTCGCAAGCTGAGGTTTGCCGCTCTGTTGACTAATGAGTTTGCCGACCACTGGGATAGGGGCTTAATCACAAGAAACAAAGCCTGTAATTATTGGAATCGAGAATCTAGGTCAGTGGTCAGCAAACTCATTAGTCAACAGAGTGGCAAACCGCGGCTTGCAAGCTGCATGTGGCTCGCGAGCTGCAGTTTGCCGACCACTGGTGTAAGGTGTAAGAAAGCGGTTCAATTTCTTAATGACCAGTTTGGCAGTATAGTGCATATGGCTTTCTATCAGTCCAGATATAGGGGTATGTGTTTTTGTCTGCCAAGAGCATCTCCTCCTGCTGAAAAAGGCTTTCCCCCCCCGATTTAAGCAATCCTATCCTATATAATCTGTCTATAATAATAAAAGGGTAATATGCTAATTAGACCGGGTCGACCGGCCATCTTCTGGACATCCGACTTCCTTCCAGACAAAACCATGGTGGTGGGGGCCAAGGTAGAGGCAGTTAGGGGTGATCAGGCCAGCAGGAGATGGCAGTTGGGGGCAACCAGGGTGACAGGGAGGGCAGTTGGGTGTGAGATCAGGCCGGCAGGGGAGGGCAGATGGGGGCAAGATCAGGCTGGCAAGAGAGGGCAGTTAGGGGAAATCAGGCAGGCAGGTAGAGGCAGGTGAGCGGTTAGGAGCCAGCGTTCCCAGATTGAGATAGGGATGTCCGACTGCCGGTTTAGGCCTGATTCCTGTGAGATGGGGCCTAAACTGGCAGTCGGACATTCCCCAAGGGAACCCCCCTGTGCATGAATTTTGTGCACTGGGCCAGTAATAAATAAATAAATAAATTATATATATATATATATATATATATATATATATATATATATATATATATATATATATATACTAATAAAAGGGTAATATGCTAATTAGAGCAGATAGACTGGACATCTTCTGAATGATTTTCCAGACATTTTTCCTGACAAAACTGGGGCCCGGATGGCACTGCCCGGGGTCCCAGGTGCTTGCGGCCAGGTGGAGGAGGGAAGCCTGGGTCTTGGGTACAGGGGTGGAGATAGAGGCAGTTAGGGGTAATTAGGCAGGCAAGTGAGTGCTTAGGGGCAATCAGGCAGGCAGAGTTCTAGGGATGATCTGGAAGCCAGACAGGCGATCGGTTAGGAGCCAGCAGTCCCAGATTTGGAGAGGGGTCCCAGATTGCGAGAGTGTGCTGGCCAGGCTGAGGGACCCCTCTTCCTGTGGGATCAGGCCTAAACCAGAAGTCGGACATCCCCCAAGGTGTCCCCAATTGAAGAGGATGCAGGCTGGGCTGAGGGACCCCCCCTCTGCCATGCACAAATTTTGTGCACCGGGCCACTGGTAAGTATGTAAGTTCTTTGGTTTATCTCTTCTCGTCCCCCCAACTACACACCAAGCTATGTCAGTCTGTTCCATGCCTCCATGTTTCTGGTCTTATTTTGTTTTGGTCAGTTCATTTTGTTCATTAAATTCCACAAACAAGTAAGATCATGTGATATTTATCTTTCTCAAATTGGCTTATTTCACTTAACATAATAGTCTCCAGGTCTATGCATGCTGTCCCAAACGATACTGTTAATCTTATCCCAGAAACACTGACCAGGCACACCAAAAAAAAGTATTTGATCAAATGTCTGGCCTCCCTGTGAAACAAAATTAACCATCACAGATTCCTGTTTCGTTTATTTAGGTTTATGCCTTTTGACATATTATTTTGTATTACTACCATAGATCAAGTAATTTCCCCCCCCCCCCTTTTCAACTTTATTTTATGGTTTCCTTTATGGGCCCCTCTGCCTCTCTGTGTTTTAAGTGGTGGCATTCCTCAGGTTCTTCCCTGGACACTTTTTCCCGGGTAATCTCACTGCTCACATGGCTTCAACTACTATCTATTTATTGTATTAGTCTTCCTAGCCTGCCATAACAAAACACACTGGATCAGGTGGCTTAAACAGTGAGCATTTATGCTCTCACAGTTCTGAGAGCTGGAAGTCAATGCACCAGCATGGCCACTTTCAGATGAGACCTCTCTTCCCAGCCTGCACCTGGCTGCCTTCTTGCTGTGCCCGCACATGGAAGGCAGAACAAGTCAGAAAGCTCCCTGGTGTGTCTTTTTGTAAGGGCATCATGAGTCTCTTTTTGGTTCTCAGAATTTGTCTTATTCCTGCTAAAGTTATGTTTTTTCATAGGCTGTTCCATTTGGCTAATTCCTATTTACTCTGAAGGTCCCAACTTAAAATCACTTTCTCTAGAAAGAGTTCCCTGAACTGTCACACACGCATCAATCACAACATAGGGCCCTACATCTTATCATAATGCTTGTTCCACACTAATTATCTATGTTCCCTGAAGATGGCTGATATGGTGCCTGTCTTGTTCAATTTTATATCCATAGTGGTTAGCATGGTATTTGTCACATAGTGGATGCAATAGAAATAACCATTGTATGAAACTGAAAACAAAGAATTTATATGCATTTCAATATTTCTAAACCTATAAAACACTGGCATCATGAGAAATTCAAATGTATTATACATTGAACATGTAATTAAAGTACTGTTTAGACATTCCCACATTCTGTTCATGCTCAGTAAAATTCATGTTATACAGATTTGAAGTGTTTATTTATTTTGAATGTTTATATATTCAAAAGTACTACCTGATTGACTATGGAAATCTGTACTGTGCTTAGAGATCTTGGCAGAAGAGGTCCCTGTGGTGGGCCTCAAGTTTTAGGTATATTGTTCTGATCATGATCTTTGAGGTCTTTCAACCTATGGGCTAGGAGTATATGGGACCGGAAGGTGGAAGCTATGGCTTCTGCATTGCCTCTTGACACAATAGCTGTCCTCCCGAGAACAGACATAAGACCACAGTACCCAAAGTTGAGCTTATAGGAGAAGAGGGAAAGTAAAGGAAGTACTACATCTTTGAGTGTGTTCACACACAGATTTAATTTCTTTTATAATGAAGGATACAGTCAGGGTAGGAAAAGAATGGTTTTTTTGGGGGGTGTGGGGGCCAGAACCAGGGCCCAGGGGCTGATGTAGCTGTTTAGTCCTGTATCAACATGTTGTAGTTCATTACAAAGTTATATTTGTCAGCTTAGAAGGCTAGAGATTATATTAAATATATTTTTAAAGATATTTGAGTAATTTTAAGAATCTATAATAATAAAAGCATAATATGCTAATTAGACTAGATGTCCTTCTGGATGACTTTCGGGCAAAGCCGAGGCTGCAAGGGAAGCCCGGGTCCCAGGTGCCTGCTGGCGGAGGGAAACCTGGGTCTCAGGTGCCAGAGGGAAGCCGGTGCCGGCGGCCAGGGGAAGGAAGGCCTACTCTTGCATGAATTTCGTGCATCGGGCCTCTAGTTGATTTATAAACTTTAAATATTTTGACATTTGGCATGTGTGGTCCATTTATATTATTGTCATAGTCTCTGCAAACATTAGAAGTAGTTCAGACAGAAAGGGATTGAAGAGTGGGCATGCATATGTACTATTTATCACAATCTTCCTTTGATATCTGATGAGATCTCCAACAAAGATCTCTAGATTTATTATTAACTAGAGGCCCGGTGCACGAAATTCGTGCACAAGGGTGTGTGTCCCTCAGCTCAGCCTGCACCCTCTCCAATCTGGGACCCCTCAAGGGATGTCTGATGCCCTACCGAGATTGGGCCTAAATGGGCAGTCGGACATCCCTCTCACAATCCAGGACTGCTGGCTCCCAACTGCTCACCTGCCTGCCTTCCTGATTGCCCTTAAATCGCTTCTGCCTGCCAGCCTGATCACCCCCTAACCACTCCCCTGCCAGCCTGATTGATGCCTAACAGCTCCCCTGCCAGCCTGTTTGCCCCTAACTGCCCTCCCTTGCAGTCCTGGTCACCCCTAACTGCTGTCCCCTGCAGGCCTGGTCTCCCCCAACTGCCCTCCCCTGCAGGCCTGGTCACCCATAACTGCTGTCCCCTGCAGGCCTGATCTCCCCAACTTCCCTCCTTTACAGGCCTGGTCCCTCCCAACTGCCCTCCCCTGCTGGCCTGATCACCGACAACTTCCCTCCCTTGCAGACCTGGTCCCTCCCAACTGCCGTCCCTGCTGGCCATCTTGTGGTGGTCATCTTGTGTCCACATGAGGTCAGTCATCTTTGACCACATGGGTGCAGCCATCTTGTGTGTTGGAGAGACAGTCAATTTTCATATTACTCTTTTATTAGGCCTGGTGCATGGGTGGGGGCCGGCTGGTTTGCCCTGAAGGATGTCCTGGATCAGGGTGGGGGTTCCCTTGGGGTGTGGGATGGCCTGGGCAAGTGACCTGTGGTGGTTTGCAGGCTGGCCATGCCCCCCTGGCGACCCAAGTGGAGGCCCTGGCATCTGGGATTTATTTATCTTCTATAATTGAAACTTTGTAGCCTTGAGTGGAGCCAAGCCTCCTGCTCCCTCCATGGCCACAGCCATTTTTGTTGGGATTTATTTATCTTATATAATTGAAACTTTGTAGCCTTGAGCGGAGCCAAGCCTCTTGTTCACTCCATGGCCGCAGCCATTTTTGTTGGGATTTATTTATCTTATATAATTGAAACTTTGTAGCCTTAAGCAGAGGCCAAGGCAGGCCAGGGCTACGGGAGCTTGGCTTCCTCCATTCCTGGGGAACCCAAAACCTCCTGCTGTCTCCGTGGCCGCAGCCATCTTGGTTGGGTTAATTTGCATACTCGCTCCTGATTAGCTGGTGGGTGTGGCTTGTGGGTATAGTAGAGGTATGGTCAATTTGCATATTACTTTTATTTATTAGATAGGATTTCAGACCTGTACCTCACTCACATGAATGCAACTATTGATCCTCTTCCACATTAGTTATGTTTTAAAATACATTTAACACTCCTTTGGGATGATACTATTTTTATAGATGAAGAACATCAGATATATTTGTTCACTTAGGCTTATTTTAAGATCTATTATACAGTGATTTCATCATTTCAAAACTACGTTTCTTTAATTAACTGAAAGATACAATGTTCTACTCAAAAAAGAGAAAGAATTTCCCTTTGAAGTACATTTTCCTGAGCTTATCAGGTCAGAACTATTGCTCTATAGTATATATTTCAAATGATACCTTTAAATATGGAAAGCTGGGTGCTTTAGAAGAAATCTAATTGATTAATCTTTCAGATAACATTGGCTAACAGTAAAGCATAATCTTTCATTAATTCATGTCTTAGTTACACATACTAAAGAATATAGCTTCAGAAAAGACAATAAATACATTTCTAAAACATAGAACAAGATCCTTCTTTATTGCACAAAGTTGCCAAGACTTCACCTAACTTCTGTGGAAAATAAATTCTTCAAAAACTTTACCCCGTAATTTAAAGACCAAACGTCCCCACCCCCCAAATGTAATAATAAGAACAAAGGATAACAAAACACATACTTTAATGTTTCACATATACCTTTAATCTTCATAAAATCCATCTTTTGAAAATTAAGATAAATGATAAAATCTTTAAGAGGGAGAAATATCCTGAAATGGTAGAGCTCAAATATAGGTGAAGCAAGGTATTTATGTGCTTGCTTATTTATAATTGTCATACTTTTTACCCTGTCCACATCTTACTTCTGCTCCATCCTCATCTTATTGTAAAAATATAATTCATTTCACTATTTCAATTCCATAACAAATATAGGAGTATAAATAATTTTTATTAGCTTAGCAATAACAGGATTGTTTCCCCTTAACTATTCCATGATCTACATTTATAATTGTTCATAGATCTCATTTGTTTGGGATCAACATTTATTAAATGGTGCTTATGTTAACAAAAACCTTCTGGAGACAAGCCCTCTGGGATTATTTTTTTATGGAAATCAGTAATTAACTAACACAATGATTTAAAGTTCTCTGTAAAATGAAAGGAAAAAATGACAAATATTTTTTAGTAATAACCCCAAATATTCCTGACTTAAGAAATTGTTATTACTTTTCTTCCTCAGAAAGAATAAAACATCCAATATTCAAAGATAAATTTATATTGGGGATATTAAAAATAAAATATATTACTAGAAAATTTTGGCAATTCACCTCATAATACATTAAAATTTAAATGGATGAAAAGTCAAATATAAGATACCAAACAACTGAAAAGCTTGAAAATATAAACTAATATTCAGTAAACACTTTAGTTTCTTAAGCTTAAAAATAGTCAAGGTAGTTAGAAAGCAATATGCCAGTAAAGTACATCAAAGTTGATTTGGGATGATGTATTGTTATTTCTCATTAGATCATGTGTAGCAAAGAAGTTCTTGACTCAGAATTGTATGAAGTTTGGGAAAATTAAAGTTGGGGGGGGGTGGAGAAAGTGTGGGAATACCATTAAGAAATATGCTAAGTATGCCTTGGCCAGGTGGCTCAGTTAATTGGAGCATTGTCCCATATAACAAAAAGTTTGTGGGTTTGATTCCCCATCAGGGCACATACCTAGGTTGTGGGTTTGATGCCCTGTTGAGCACGTAGTCAAACCAGTGATCGGCAAACTCATTAGTCAACAGAGCCAAATATCAATAGTACAAGGATTGAAATTTCTTTTGAGAGCCGAAAACCCACTTCTGTGCATGGACCACGAAGTTTCAATTGCACTGTACGTGCGTGCCCGCACGTGGTATTTTGTGGAAGAGCCACACTCAAGGGGCCAAAGAGCCGCATGTGGCTGGCCAGCCACAGTTTGCCGACCACTGAGTCAAACAATTGATGTTTCTCTTTCACATCAATGTTTCTCTTTCTTCCTTCCTCTCTAATATCATAGAAACATATCCTGAGGTGAGGATTAATATATATATATATATATATATATATATATATTTAGTTTGGCTTATTTTAGCCAAACATAGAGAGTAAAAATCTGTGATTTCTCTTATATGTGAAATCTAACAAAATTGAACACCTAGAAGCAGAGAGTAGAACAGTGATTGCTAAGGATAAGGAGGCGAGGAAAATAGGATGTTGGTCAAAGGGTACAGAGTTCCAGTTATGTAAGATGAATAAGTCTGGAGACTCAGTGTACACCATGATAACCATCCTATGTAAGAAAGCTAGAATATGCAAATTGACCATTACTCCGTGACAAAGATGGGGCACCCACAGCCAATAAGGAGGGAATATACAATTGACACGACAAAGATGGAGGCAGCCGGACCAGGATGCTTGTGTTGTCACCATGGTGACGATGCAGGCGTTCCACCCCGCCCCGGCCGGTCCAGGCCTCTGGGCAGTGCATGCGCACAGGTATGGAACGGCCGGGGTGGGGCGGGATGCCTGCTATTGGGGGTGGGGGGCAGGGGGTGGAGAGAGCTACAGGAGGGCGGCAGGGCCGGAGCAAAGGCGAAAGGCAGCTCTGGCCGGAGCAAAGGTGGAAGGCAGTGACCAGAGTGAATGCCCGGGTCCCAGGTGCCGGAGGGAAGTCGGTGCCGGCAGCCAGGGAAAGGAAGGCCTATTCTTGCATGAATCTTTGTGCATCAGGCCTCTAGTCTATATATATAATACCCTAATATGCAAATAGACCGACCTGCGGAACAACTGGTCGCTATGAGGTGCACTGACCACCAGGGGGTGTGTGTGGAACGTGGAGTGTGTTGGCCTAGGCAGGATGGTGGAGCAGGTGAGCAGGGGTGCCAGACCAAGGAGGGGACCTGGTCACTGTCATTGGGGTGAGCCTCTGTGGTTACTGAAAATTCTTTGCTCCCACTTGCTGCAGTCCCGCTGGGCCCTCGCACCTGCTGTCGGTGCCGGAGCCTTCGCTAGCACCTTCTGCTGGCACCTGGCACCAGCTTGAGGGCTTCTCCATCTCCTTCTGCTCCTGAGGGGTGATCGGGGCAGCAGCCGCTGGTCGCACCCACTGACAGCGCCAGCTCCGCTCATACCCACTTGCACCCACTGCTGGTGCTGGCCCCAATCACTCCACGCCGTCAGCAGGTGCGAGCTGAGCTGGCTCTGTCAGTGTGTGGGAGCAGTGGCAGCAGGAGCAGGGCTGCTGGAAGACAGGGGGCTGGGGGCAGTGGTGGGAGGGGCCGGCAGGGGTGTGGAGGATGGACCTAGGGTTAGGGTTAGGGTTAGGGTTAGGGTTAGGGTTAGGGTTAGGGTTAGTGCCCTGTGCCCACTGCAGCCTCGTGGCCCACAGTTCCTTTCAAGGTGCACCAATTTGTGCACTGGGCCCCTAGTAGTTAATAATACTGTACTGAATACTGCAAATTTGCTAAGAAGGTATGTTTCAGATGCTCTCATCACACACACAAAGAAGTATTTGCTATTTGAGGAGACGGTATGTTATTTAGCTTGAGTGCCGTAATCATTTCACTATTTTTATTCATATCATCATGTTGTATGTCTTAAATATATACAACTTTTATTTTTAAAAAGAAATATACATTTAGTTATATAATTTTGGAGTTACAAATTTACACTGCCTCCTCCATTTTGCATTTAAGTTTCAAATTTATTTATTCATCCACCTGTCCAAACTTCCAGTCATCTAGCCATTCAATTATTTTTAAAAATACTTATATAAGCAGAAGAGAGAGATGGCAAGACAGACATGACAACCAAAAAATATATGGTCAGAGAAAGAAAGAAATAGACAAGAGGTTAAGTGTAATAAATTCTTCCCTGGCTGCTTTGGCTCAGTGGATAGAGTGTCAGCCTGTGAACTGTGTTTGATTCCTGTCAAGGGCACATACCCAGATTGCAGGCTCAATCCCTAGTAGGTGGCATGCAGGAGGCAGCCAATCAATGATTATCTCTCATCATTCATGTTTATATCTCTCTCTTCCTCTCCCTTCCTCTCTGAAACCAATAAAAATAAATTTTTAAAAAAGAGTAATAAATTCCTGGAGCAGATATAGGTTGAAAGAGGCCTTAATCAGAATCATTGTAGAAAATTAGAGAAAACTGAGATCAAGAACAGGACTTTTGATTTGGAGATTTTAAAGTCACATGAAATCAGTCTTCTAGTGATCACTGTTGTGAGAATGCTAAGTATAAAGACAGAAAAGAATCGATAGGAGTCAGTAGATGGTAAAAAAATGGAAATAGTGAGTATAAAGTACTATTTTCTGAGAAATTAAATTTTATGTAGTTTTAACACAACTATGATCAATTTTATTTCATTCAGATTGTCCAATATTCTCCATTTTATTTACAATCAAGTCTTTTTTTTGTTTAGTACTTTTTTAAAAAATGTATTTTTATTGATTTCAGAGAGAAAGGGAGAGAGATAGAAACATCAATGATGAGAGAGAATAATTGATTGGTTGCCTTCTGCACACCCCCCACTGAGGACTGAACCCAAAATCTAGGCATGTGCCTGACTGGGAATTCAACCATGATCTCCTGTTCATAGGTTGATGTTCAACCACTGAGCAACACTGGTCAGGCTTTTTGTTTATTAGTTTTAAAAAATTCCAGCTTTATAAAGTTATACTTGATATAACATTGTATATGTTTAAGGTGTACAACTGGAATGATTGCCACACTAAGGTTAGTTAACATATCTATTACTTCACATAGTTACCATTTTTGTGTGTGTGATGAGAATATGTAAGATCAACTCTTAATAACTCTCAAGCATATAATACAGTATCCCCCAAATGTATTCATCTTATAAGTGGAACTTTGAACCCTTTGACCAACATCTCATTTCCTTCATCTCCATGCCCCTGGCAACCACTTTTCTATTCCGTTTCTATGAGTATATATTAGATTTCACATACAGTGAGATCATACAGTGCTTGTCTTTCACTAGCTGACTTATTTCACATACCATAATGTCCCCAAGGCCCATCTACATTGTATCAAATGGTAAGGTTTTCTTTATTTTAATGGCTCAATAGTATTCCATTGTGAATATATATCACATTATCTTTCTGTATTCATCCATCCTATAGACAGGTTGCTTCTATGTCTTGACTGTTGTGAATACTGTTGCAAGGAATATAGTGGTACAAAAACCTCTTTAAGGTAGTGATTTTATTTCCTTCAGATATATACCTAGAAATAAAATTGCTGGATCATATGGTAGTTCTACTTTTAGTTTTTTGAGGAACCCATACTATTTTTCATAATGGCTGTACCAATCATAATGAACTCTTTGAATGAATGGGTCTAAAACAAGATTCATGCACAAGATTAGTGTGTAATCCATGTGAACAGAATCTCTGTTATGGGTTGGTTGTATTCTTCCAAAATTCATATGGTGAAGTAGTACCTCCCAGTACTGCAGACTGTGCCTTTATTTGGAAATAAGGTTGTTGCATATGTAATTACTTAAGATGAGGTCATAGTGGAGTAAGGTAGAATCCTAATCCAATAGGGCTGGTGTCCTTATACAAAAGTGGAATTTGTACACAGACACACACACAGAGGGAGAACTCCATATAAACATGAAGTAAACATCTCCAAGTCAAGAAATACCTAATATATCCAGCCAACCACAGGAAATTGGGGTAAAGGCATAGAACAAAATCTCTCTTACCAACTTCAGAGGGAACCAACTCTGCCAACATCGTCCTCTTAGACTTCTAGCCCCAGAACTGTGAGACAATAAATGTTTGCGGTTTAAGTCAACCAAGTTGTGGTACTTTGTCATGCAAGTCCTAGCACAGGGATAGACAACAGTTGGACTGAATCTATGATCTGAATTTTAATTTCAAATATAGATGTCAGAAATGAATCAAAGGCAGAAGATAGAGGCCACCAAGGCAATGGGACACATTGAGAAAGAACGTGCAGGTATTAAAATAGAATATCTCACATTTTTTTTCCTAAACAAAAGGAGAAGCTGTAAACAACAGCATCCCTGTGTGTCTGTTAGATGTTCAAAGGGAGTGCTTAGACAGTTTCTGTGGGATTTTTTGACTTTTCCCTTGACTGTAACAATTTCCTATAGTTATTTATGAATCCTGGGCTCCCATGCTTGACAAGATGTATTAAAATATTCAAAGCAAACGTAATCTAGATCCAGAGTCAGTCACATGGGATTTCAGCTTACTTGGGATTTTAGCTTACTTGGGATATTTCATGTCTCTTGACATCTGCTGCCTTGACCCGTTTCTGCCTTCTCATGCTAAATGTCTACATTTTGTATCTTCAGCTCTCATCCATTCAGTCAGAACTGAAATTGTGTAACGTCCATTTCAAGGACTTGGGATCCAGATCTCTGGCTGCTCTTGACCTGCAGCAGTCCTTAACCGTTAGCTGGTTCATCTCCAGCCTGAGCATCTGACGCTTGACTCCTCCTGACCAGCTT
Organism: Cnephaeus nilssonii; assembly: GCF_951640355.1. Lineage (NCBI taxonomy): Eukaryota > Metazoa > Chordata > Mammalia > Chiroptera > Vespertilionidae > Cnephaeus > Cnephaeus nilssonii. The sequence goes on from NC_137084.1 coordinate 73,104,910, forward strand.
AATCCACCTGCTCTTCACTCTTGGGTATAAAAGTGAAATTGAATTTTTATGCTCACATCAAACACAAGAATTGACTCTTGCTTCTTCTTAATTGGGGTGACGAATCCCCAAGGTCCATTCTTTTGGTACATTGTCGGAGGCTGAGTCTTCAAAGGAATGTATGTGACATGGTCAGGAATCAAATTTACTCTTTACATAAACAGTAGACTAAAGAGCATACAGACTAATGATTATTTATAATCATACTTTGTAAGAAATGCATAAGAGATGAGATGCTATTTTAAATTAGGCTATTTTTTTTCTTGACATTTTAAGTTTTTTCTGATTTCTTAAAGCTACTTTAATTACTTATTATTTTCAACCTTTGCTAATAAAATGTTGCAAAGCTACAACTTTTTATGTCTGAAGCTTTAGACTCATTGTGGATACTCTGTCTTAATAGTGAAGCACTCCTTTTTTTTTAAAATGTCCAATTATAGTTGAGCAAGAAAAACCCTCATTACTTTGGATCATACTTTTAAAAAATATTCCTGGCTATTATATCAACACAGGTGTTTGGGGGCAAGGTCTTTCTCTCAGTGTTTACTCACCTTTTGTTTTCCCAGTAATCTCTCTGTGGCTATTTATATACTTCTGCCCTCCATGACAATTCATTTCATGTTAACATTTAATGGAACCCCTCTACTTTCACTAAATATTAGGTGATTTTGCTTTCTCCTAGTTTTGTTTTAAGACATTTGAAATGGTAATTTCCTATTGTTTGAGGACCCTAACATATTTTTATAGAGAGCATGTTTATTTTTGAATATATATTTGATAACATATTGTAAAGATAGGAAAACACAAAATTAAAGAGTAAGAAAAGGCCCTAGCTGGTTTGGCTCAATGGATAGAGCCTGCGGACTGAAGGGTCCTGGATTCGATTCTGGTCCAGGGCACATGCCTGGGTTGTGGGCTCGATCCCCAGTAGAGGGTGTGCAGTAGGCAGACAATCAGTGATTCTCTCTCATCATTGATGTTTCTATCTCTCTCTCCCTCTCCCTTCCTCTCTGAAATCAATAAAAATATATTTTAAAAAAATTTTTAAAAAGTAAGAAAAGAATAAAGGAGTAAGATGAAGACTTAACCCTTTGCACTCGCTTGCTTTTTTCTCGATTCCTTTATTCTAATGCTAACCGTGTCGATTCACACTCAAAATCCGAGTGCAAAAGGTTAATCTATAATGATATATAACTCTCTATTAGAAAAGAAAACTAGCAAGGGAGATCAGAACAATAATGATATTGGGGGATGACGCCTAGTCCCAACTCCTTGGCTTCCCCTGGGGAAGGACTTCCTAGGGGCAACCCTTACTTCTCTCCCTCAGCCCTTTCAGTTCACACTCCATTGTGTAGAGATAGAGATACATTTATGTAACTAATGAACCTGAAAAAAAATTAATTATTTTTACCCATTGCTGCTGGGATTTTTTTCTGCATGCTGTAAGTTTTAAAGGCACAACCAACTTGAAGAAACTCTGGGTTATTTCAGCATGGTCAGTGACTAGATGGATAAATTTAATTCTGGAGAACAGCACTAATAAATCCACTGTTGCTATAGAGCTAAGCCGAGCTCCCCAGTCAGTCTTGCCTGCTATGAAGCTGGCATTTAGACCTCCATTTGTGTATTTCCTGGGTCAATCTCTCCATTATTTCTACATTTGCCAAGAAAATAAAGTCCTTTATTGATCTCATAAAAATTCCAGAAGTAAAGTGTGGAATGTTTTAAGGGGAGTTTTTTATTTTCATCCAACTTTCCTTAGGTGGTAGAGCCATCAATGGGTACTTCCAACTTTTCACCCTTGCAAATGAACTGCTTCATTCAGCCTTGTTGGAGAGACAGTATTTTCTTTGCCATGTTTTATATCACATGATCTAACCCTCTGACACCATACAACTGGACTGATTTTGATTCTATCTTGAAGGCAGATTTGGTAATTTGTTTTGATATAGGCAGTAGTCAAATGCTGTAGGCTATCTATAAAAGGAGTTTTCTATAGTAAGCTAATATGGAACCAAAACAATGTCAAATATTAAATCCCAAATTTGTGATATTTATTATTTGCTCACTATATAACAGATTTTCAAAAATATATAATTTTCAGAAATTACAAAGATTATGTAGGCAAAAAACACTGGTCTTCATGAAGTATAGAAATTCTTAAAAATGTATTAACCACTAATAAATATTGTTAATATTATATATGTACTAGAGACCCGGTGCATGAAATTTGTGCATGGAGGGGGGGTTACCTCAGCTCAGCCTGCACCCACTCCAATCGGGGACTCCTCGGGGGATGTCCCACTGCTGGTCATCTACCCGATCAGGCCTAAACCAGTGGTCAGACACCCCTCTCACAATCTGGGACTGCTGGCTACTAACCACTCACCTGCCTGCCTGCCTGATAGCCCCTAACCTCTCTGCCTGCCTTATCACCCCTAACTGCCTCTGCATGCTTGCCTGATCGCCCCCAACTGCCCTCCCTTGCTGGCCTGATCTCACCCCCAACTGCCCTCCCCTGCTAGTCTGGTTGCCCCCAACTGCTCTCCCCTGCCTGCCTGATCACCTCTAACTGCCCTCCCATGCCGGCCTGATCACACCCCCAACTGCCCTCCTCTGCCAGCCAATTTGGTTCTGATTGGTCAGTTTCTATGTCAGTCAGCATCAAAAGCTCCGCCTCCTAGGCAACCATTGGCTCCTTACATTCATCCAGATTTTGTTCTGATTGGTCAGTTTCTATGCTAGTCAGCATCTCTGAGCCTATCAAAGGGGCCTGATTAGAAAGGTGGGGCTGATCAGTAGCCCAGGTGGAGGCCTGGAGAGAAATGGAGGCATGGCTGTTGGCCAGGCAGGGGGAGAAAGAGACACAAGTTCTGATCACCAGCTGCCACAGAGGCTGTGGATCAGACCCAGCCTCTCTCTCTCTCTGCAGGCCTTTCTCTGAGCCTGATCCGAAGCCCCCTAGGCAGTCATTGCTGAGTGGGATCACTAGCAGCAGCCCAGTTAGCGCTGGGTTGCCATGGCAACCAAGTATTGACTTCCGGTCTGGTGGAGCCTTGGGTGGTATCCATCTTTAGACCCTGGCTTTTATTATATAGATGATGTTTATTGATATTAATATTTTATTCAAAATATCATTTTCTTTTTTCTTAAAGAGCTGATGTTGTGAGTTTATATTTGTCCTCTTTAATGTGATCACACCATATGCACTGCTTTCTCTTCATAAACTCCTAGAATTTTTTGTGTTTCCAATTGAAAAATTTTATTTGGCATTAATTACTGTCACTGCTGAGTAGTACTAGTCTATCTATAGAAAAGATGTTCATTTCATATGCAATAAAACAGATGAAACTATAAAAAAGAATGTTAGGAAACATAATTGATAGTGTTAAGAATGGAGTATCAACATAAAATAAAATAGGTATTGATTGATCCATTCACTAAATATTTATAAAGCAACTGATACTGTGCCAGGCTTCAGCCATCTGTGAGGATATGGTTATGACTTGATTAAAAAGGATGCTATTCCTATTCTATCCTAGCGATAGAATACAGAAAATAAATATCTAACGACATTATTTCTTTAAAAAGTAACATTCATTAATACATACATATGGCCACTCTTATGGAAATTAACTTGGTGGTGACTGAGTCTTCAGGATATTTAATTCGGGGCAATGGTTATTAGGGCCTCAAAGCCCCAACTATTTGTTTTAAAGACAGACACCCGTGTTTAAGATAGTAGCTTTGAGAGAGAGCAATGTATGTGAACATCCAGTTTACTGTCGGGCTTCCTGTGTGGAAGACCTCATTTTCCGCCACCCCATCTACCTTTCTGGTTACTGACCTGGTTAGCCCTTCAGGCCTACTCTTCTGCCACCTCACCCCCTGCGCTTTTTGTCCTCTGTTTCATATCAGCGATTTAACTCTAGTTTTGAAACTGGACTCTGCCATGGCCATGTCTATATCTATTTGCTGCTGACTCCATGCTGGTCTCTTGTGCCCTTGACTTCTGTCTTACTATGTCCACTCTGGAGCTTTAAAATGACAATTACTGTGAACAAGTTTTGAATATACTATCTTTATTTCAGCCCACTTTACCTATTTCTCACTTTCTTAATAATAAAGGAATATACTGTCACTTGCTTAGAGTATAAGATCTGAGAGCTATGAAATTGTGGTGTTTTTGTTTGTTTGTTTGTTTGCTAGCGTATTGCTATTATAATTATATGTAAATTTTAGGGAAATAATCTTTTGTATTTGTGTTTCAACAGCCTTCTGCTAATAAAAAAAACCGCTCTTGCCAACCTGAAGTTGGAGTTTAAAGTATTGGACATGTTGTGGCATTGATTTGAAAAATGATTTCAGTGGGATGAAATCCAAGTTTACTAAGTATCTATTGCTTACACATTTACTTTAAAAAACTTGGTTTGGAACTAAATGTTGTTGAAATAGAGTGATTTGCTGATTTAACTTTACCTCTACTCCTATTTGAAGCATTTTGGTTTTTTGGTTTCTTTGTTTTTTGTTTTTGCTATCACTTTTTTTTTCCAATTAAATTTCACAGTTATTCTTTCCAAAAAGAAATGCTGTCAATGTAATAATGAGTTAGACTAAAGGGAAAAAGTTGTCTTTTCCAAGAGGAAGGTTGTCACAAAACTTGACATTCTGGAAAACAGAGCCTTTGTAAGCGCTGTTTATGAGATTTTGTTCTTTGGGCCAAAAAGTCAGATGCTGGTAAATGAGCCAGATTGTCCCTAGTGCCCAAGTCACTTTGGAAGCTCAGCACAACCAGCTGGGTTCAGCCAACCTTGATGAACACTGGAGAAGTCCCCTGTGGTGAGCCGGCGCAGGGAATTGAAACAGAGAAGTGAAAGGTTGGCTTCGGTCTTATGAGTCAAATTTACCCTCTTTATACATTGATGCCATTAAGAGAAAAAACTATTAATGAATAGTCTAATTGCTTTTAACCAGTCATACTAACATCAGAACCACAGTAGACAAAATAAAATAAAGCAATTAAAAATACAAACAATGTGGATGCCCCAATTAGACAATCAAATGCAGTTTTAAAAAACAAAAACAAAGGTTAGGATAAAAGCTTTCTAATTTCCCTATAAAAATTCTTAAGACAAAAGTTAACAAAAAGTTAACAAATCTAAATTAAACAAAGAAAATACATTATCCAGATCAGGTAAAAACTATACTTATTCTAACCTTTCTATTGGCCTTTTTCTTTCTATAAGAATCTGAATGAAAGATAAATTCAATCTTTTCTATTTTGGTAAACAATTCTGGCAAGACAATAGAAAGGAAAACAAATCTTTGTGAACACGTGTTCCTTAAGACATATAAAATGAATAATTTGGCACCACAAAATTGCTCTATTTAAATGCCACCCATTTAGTGACTATTTCTTCTCTGAGAAGATGAAATTCTCATACAACTGCTTTCTTCCTGTTAGCAAAACTGTGATTCATGCTCACAGTGACCAATCCAGAAACGAGTGGGCTGGTAAGTAGCAGGATCAGATTGGAAATCTTTGGATACCTCCAAGTGCAGTTCATCCAACACAGTTCTGAGCTGCAGTAAATCTTCGTGAAAAGGCTCGCAACAAGTCTTGCCACTTTTTCTCAAGTTGGTCCCAAAGTGGCGACTGTAGCTCCTGGTTTGGCAGATGGATTAGTGTCTGATTTTGCAGGTTGCCTGAAGTTCTGTTCCCAGTGGCTTTCTCCTTCCCTTGACCCTGATCTGATGGTGCCTGAGTAATTGTTAATTTACATGTATTGCTCTCTGTCCATGGATAATGCAGTACATTTTCTTGTCTATTTCCAGTATGTATGTGTGCGCATGTTTGGGTTTTCTTTTTTTCCCCAACACCTGTTATGTATCGAAAGTTTTACCTATTTTCTAAAAAACAAAAATATAATTCTCCACAATAGCTCTTCAATTCAGTCTTATCCTTATTTTTCCCATGAAAACTCTGAAGCTCAGACTGGTTAAATAATTAGCCTAAGGTCTACAGCTATTATGTGGCAAAATACTATTTTTAGGCAAGAGCTTAAATTCTTATCACTGCAGCATATTGTTTTTCAAAGTTGTATAATATCATATGTATTTGGAGTTGAATTTGAACTTACTCTAAGTGCTATAGAAGTAGCATTAAACAGAATTATTTCATGGAGCTGCCTCTTCCGTTTACCGAGTTTTTTTTTTTTCCTGTTTTTATTCTGTAGTCTCTTCCTAGGCTAATTTAAGTCCAAAGCCTCAACCACTATTTATATTCTACTTATTCCTAGATGAACTGTCCAGGATGAAATCTCTTGAATTCAAGACATTTAGATGTCTCCAATGACTGCAAACACCTTTTTTCCAACTGGTGCAATTTCAAGCTATTTCTTCCAAATCAGGTTATTTTCTAGTTGTTTATTCAGCAATGACACCATTGCCCAACTAAATTTTACTTCAAAATTCAAAAATACCCCCTTGCTATCCCTTCTCTCTCACCTGCTATTTCCAATGTATTACCAAGTTCAACTCACTTTACCTTGTAAATATTTCTTTATTGATCCAATCTCCTAAATCTCCTCTACCACAGACTAATACAAGCCACTGCTTATCTTGATTGCTGTAAAACCCAATTTAGTGCCTATTATTCACTCTGACCCACTTCCAATCCACTTGGCACACTACAGCTAGAGAGGTGTCCTCCAAGCATCCATCCGCTCATCCCTTACAAGCTAGAACCCTTCAGTGACTGACCGTTGCTTTAAGTTAAATTCTTTAACTTGTCCCACAAAATCCTGCAGGGCCTGCCTCTCATGCCTCATCATGTACCGCTCCCCCATCCAAGGAATGCGTCCGTCTCAGAGTCCAGGAGGCATTGGGGGTGGGGGGGTGTTACAATCCTCTTCATCAGGTATGACCTCCTGCTCTGACAGTCAGTGGGCAAAAGACAAGTGACCTGCCCTTCCCTGGGGCAGAGATGGGATGACGACAAACTGTATTTAAAGGTCTCATTAGAGAAAAGAAAGGACGGGAGACTTCATAGCAATGATGAAATCCCAGGCGACTGACTTCATAACGATTCTCTGTCCAGGTGGTGAGAAAGTTAATTGAGTAGACCCTGACTATGTTTTCTGGGGAAAACAAAACAAAACAAAACAACTTTTGTCCATTTATTTTTCTTCAGTCCTTTGCAACATTTGAAATGGGTATTAAGGAGTATGTCCTCCCTGTAGAATTTACATTCTATAGCCTCACCATGCAAGTGCAAGTGTGGGGGTATTGGTAGACCAGACTTATGGTTTATCTGGTAATATAAGCCTTACAAAAATAAATCTAATCAGTCAGTGCAGCATATCTGTAGTCACACTCCAGTTCTTTGATAATGATAACTGTCTAGCATGATTCTTTGGTTTGGGTCTTACCTCTTTGATTTTTCTTTCTCTTCCTTTGAAATTAATGACAGCTCTCTTGAAGCCATGTGATTTGAACCCTGGTCATCGTCCTCCCCGCTATTTAATTCCCCCTGCCCAGGGTTCAGTCCTTGTTCAACTCAAAGAGCTCAGTGCTCCTTTTCCAGTTGGGAATCTAGAAGCAGCCTGGTTTTTTCAATCCTGAAAGGTTCACATTCCACATTTAAATTCATTTTGCTCTCAAACCAGGCAATTCTTCCCAGGGTCTCTCTCTCTCTCTCTCTCTCTCTCTCTCTCTCTCTCTCTCTCTCTCTCTCTCTGTTATGCCATGCTGTAAGCAATGCTTTACAAAGAGCATACATTACTGATATTTTGTTGTTCAGCTTTATTTCCTCTGTGCTATCCAAATATTCAAAGAAAACGATTTTACAAAATATTTAGCTATTACAACAATATACATTGCATCTTTCTAGCATCTAATAATCCTGACAGCTACCTGATAACTAAGCCAATTGAGACATTAACTCTTCATTTGTTTTTAATTTTATGAGGTATAATTTATATGAAAAGAAATGCACAGACCTTCCTCTATAGTGTAGTATGTTTTGACAAACATACATTTGTATAACTAATACCACAATCAAGATTTAGAAATTTTATCCTAGGAATTTTACTTCATCTCTCTTTCCAGTCAATTTCCCTATACCAAATGGCATCCAGTAATCTGATTTTTATAGTCATAGATTTGTTTGACTTTTCTTGGAATGCACATAAATCAGACCACATAGATGTATTCTTTGCATATGGCTTCTTTTGCTGTATGTAATTTTTATTTTATTTTATACATTTTGTTATGTATATCAGATGTTAATTTAATTGCTGAGTAGTATTGCATTATGTAAATATACCACATGTGTTTTAAATCACTTCTATTGACAATTGGAATGTTTTCAATTTGGGGCTCTCAACATTCCTGCATTAGTCTTTTTGTAGATATATATTTTTATTTCTCTTGTATAAAAACTGGAAAGTGGAATTAGTGAGTCATAGGAAGGTAATATTAAACTTTATAAATAACTGCCAAATGATTTCAATTGGTATCATTTTACACTTCCACTGTCAACGAGTGAGGTTTTCAGTTGACTTGTATCCTCATTAATACTCATGCTTGCACTTATTATCATTCTTCTTAATTTTAGCTGTTACCTGGTGTGTAGTAGTATCAAATTGTGTTTTCCCCCTCAAATACAGTTTGAGCACATTTTAATTTGCTTACTGTTTATAAATCCTCCTTTGTGAAATACCCAAGTCTTTTGCTCATTGTCTATTTGAGTTACTTGATTTTTAATTTAGAGTTTTAGGAGCTCATTACATGTCTGTTTGGTCAAATACATGCACTGTGGATTTTTTTTTAAGCTATGTTGTAGCTTGTCTATTTTAAATATGTTTTTCTTTTTACTTTATCTTTTTAGAGAGAGAGAAAGGGAGAGGGAGAGAAAGATAGAAATGTTGATGAGAGAGAAATATAGATTTGCTGCCTCCTGCATGCCCCCTACGGGGGATGGTACAGTAACCCTGGCATGTGCCCTGACCTGGAATCAAACCAACGAATCTTGGTGTATGGGATGATGCTCAACCAACTGAGCCACACCAGCCAGGCAGCTGGTCTATTTTATAATGGTGACTTTGATGAGTGGAATATTTTTATTTTGAAAGAGACCAACTTAGAGATTTGAATGGTTATAAATGTGTGTGTGTGTGTGTTCTCAGATGTCTTAGCATACTACAAAGTCATATAGATCTTCCCTATATATTCTTTATTTTTTTAAAAAAAGCTTTTTTGAGATATATATATCCTACATAATAAAATGGTAATATGTAAATTACCATCACTCCGCTACGCCCACGATTGGGCCAGCAGGAGGCGCAGGGGGCGGGACTCAGGGTGGCCCGGGTAGCTGATTGGGCCAGCAGGACGCTGAGCTCGCGGCGCCACTGGCGCCGGGAGCTCAGCGTCTGTACCATGGCTGCCGGAGGCTTTCAGAAGGCCTGGGGCACCAGCGGACAGCTGGACAGGTCCCCCGCGATCAAAGGCCAAAGCGGGGGACCTGGCCGCCTGTCTGCTCTGGCGCAAGGCCTTTCGAAAGCCTCCGCAGCGCCGGAGGCTTTCGGAAGGCCTGGGTCGCCGGCGGACAGCCAGCCGGACAGGTCCCCCGCGATCAAAGGCCAAAGCGGGGGACCTGGCCGGCTCTCTGCTCCGGCGCAAGGCCTTTCGAAAGCCTCCGCAGCGCCGGAGGCTTTCGGAAGGCCTGGGTCGCCGGCGGACAGCCAGCCGGACAGGTCCCCCGCGATCAAAGGCCAAAGCGGGGGACCTGGCCGGCTCTCTGCTCCGGCGCAAGGCCTTTCGAAAGCCTCCGCAGCGCCGGAGGCTTTCGGAAGGCCTGGGTCGCCGGCGGACAGCCAGCCGGACAGGTCCCCCGCGATCAAAGGCCAAAGCGGGGGACCTGGCCGGCTCTCTGCTCCGGCGCAAGGCCTTTCGAAAGCCTCCGCAGCGCCGGAGGCTTTCGGAAGGCCTGGGGACAGCCCGCTGGTGCACCAGGTGCATGATTAAATCATGCACTGGGCCTCTAGTATATATATATATATATATATATATATATATATATATATATATATATACCAAAACTTTACCTGTTTAATTATTGATTTTTATTGTAATTACCAACGTGTGCGTCCATCACCATAATTAATTATGGAACATTTTCATCACCCCCCAAAGAACCCGACATCCATTAGCAGTCACTTCTCTCTTTTTTTAACCTTTATTGTTGAAAGTATTACATAGATCTCCCTTTTCTCCCCATTAACCTCTTCCAACCTGCTCCTGCACCCTGCCAAACCCTCAGCGCCCCTTGTCTTTGGATGTTATGCATACATGCATACAAGTTCATTAGTTGATCTCTTTCTACCCTCCCTCCCCTGCCTTCCTTCTGAGGTTCAACTGTCTGTTCATGCTTCTATGTCTCTGGGTCTATTTTTGTTCATCAGTTTATTTGGTTCATTAGATTCCACATATGAGTGAGATCATGTGATACTTATCTTTCTCTGACTGGCTTATTTTGCTTAGTGTAATACTTTCCAGGTATGGATGGATATTGTAAATAGTAAGAGTTCTTTCTTTTTTTATTGCCATAAATTATTCCATTGTGTAAATGTACCACAGTTTTTTTTATCCACTCATCTGCTGATAGGCATTTAGACTGTTTCCAAGTATTAGCTATTATATATTGCACTGCTATGAACAGAGGGGCACATATATTCTTTCTGATGAGTGTTTCAAGTTTCTTAGGATATATTCCTAGGAGTGGGATGACTGGGTCAAATGGGAGTTCCATTTTTAATTTTTTTAGAAAAAGCCATACTGTTTTCCACAATTACTGCACCAGTCTGCATTCCCACTAGCAGTGTACCAGGGTTCCCTTTTCTCCACAACCTTGCCAACACTTGTGGTTTATTGATTTGTTGATGATAGCCATTCTGACAGGTGTGAGGTGATATCTCGTTGCCCTTTTGATTTGCATCTCTTGGATGATTAATGACTTTGAGCATTTTTTTCATGTTTCTTGGCTTTCTGTATGTCCACTTTGGAGAATTGTCTATGTAGGTCCTTTGCCCATATTTTAATTGGATCGTTTGTATTCCTTTTGTTAAGTTGTATGAGTTCTCTATACATTTTGAAGATTAGCTGCTTATCAGATGTATCAATGGTAAACGTGTTCTCCCATGCAGTGGGTTCTCTTGTTATTTTGTTGAAGGTTCTTTTGCTGTGCAGAAGCCTTTTATTTTGATGTAGTCCCATTTGTTCATTTTCTTCTTAGTTTCCATTGTCCTAAGAGATGTATCAATAAACATATTGCTATGCAATATGTCTGAGATTTTTGTGTCTATGTTTTCTTCAAGGGTTTTTATGGATTCATGTCTTACATTAAAGTCTTTTATCCATTTTGAGTTTATTATTGTGTCTGATGTAAATTGGTGGTCTAGTTTCTTTTTTTTTCATGAACCTGCCCAATTTTCCCAAAACCATTTATTGAAAAGACTGCCTCTGCTCCATTGTATGCTCTTGCCTCTTTTGTCAAATATTAATTGACCATAATGGCTTGGGGCAATTTCTTGGTTCACTATTTTGTTCCATTGATCTATCTGCCTGCTTTTGTGCAATACCAGACTCATTTTGAGCTCAGCGGTTTTGTAGTATAACTTAATATTTAGTATTGTGATTCCTCCAATTTTGTTCTTTCTCAAGACTGCTGCAGCTATTCAGGGTCTATTTAGGTTCCATAAAACTTTTTGGAGTGTTTGTTCTAGGTCTGTGAAATATGCCATTGGTATTTTAATAGGGATTGAACAGAATCTGTAGATCGATTTGGGTAATAAGGACATGTTAATGATGTTGATTTTAACAATCCATGAACATGTTATATTCTTCCACTTGTTTCCATCTTTCTCTAACTTTTTTCAGTGTCCTGCAGTTTGCAGAGTAAAGGTATTTTACCTCCTTGGTTAAGTTTATTCCTAAGTATCTTACATTTTTTGTTGCAATGCTAAATGGGATTTTTTTTTAGTTTCTCTTTCTGAGAGTTCACTATTAGTGTATAAAAATGCTATTGATTTTGGGGTGTTAATTTTGTATCTTGCTATGTTTCTGAATTCATTTATTAAATCTACTAGTTTTTTTATGGAATCTTCAAGGTTTTCTATGTACAGTATCATATCATCTGTGAATAATGAGAGTATTACTTCCTCCTTTCCAATTTGGATACTTTTTTTTTTTCTTCTTCTTGTCTGGTCACTATGGCCCGAACTTTTAGAACTATGCTGAACAAGAGTGGTGAAAGAGGGCATTACTGTCTTGTTCCTGTTCTTAGAGGAAATGGTTTTAGTATTTGCCCATTGAGTATGATGTTGGCTGTAAGTATGTCAATATATGGTCTTTATTATGTTGAGGTATGTTTTCTCTATTCCCACTTTGCTGAGAGTTTTTATAAAAAAAAGGTGTTGGATTTTGTCAAATGCTTTTTCTGGATCAATTGATATGATCATGTGATTTTTGTCTTGCAATCTTATGTCTTGTATGGCCTTTATTTTGAGTTCTATTTTGTTAGATATAAGTATTGCTACAGCAATTTCCATTTGCCTGAAAAATTTGTTTCTATCCCTTCAATTTCAGTTTGTGTGAGTCTTTTGTTCTGAGGTGGGTCTCTTGTAAACAGCATATATATGGTCATGTTTTTTTATCCATTCAGCTCTGCGATGTCTTTTGATTGGAGCATTTAATCCCTTTAGATTTAAGGTTATTATTCTTTTTATTTATTATTATTATTTTTAAATCCTCACACAAGGATATTTTCCCATTTATTTTAGAGAGAGTGTAAGAGAGAGGGAAAGATAGATAAATATTGATGTCAGAGAAACACATCCATTGGCTTCCTCTTGCACATGCCCTGACCAGGGCCTGGGCCAGGGAGGAGCCTGCAATCGAGGCACATTCCCTTTGGTTCCCAGGCCAATGTTCTATCCACTGAGCCAAACCGGCTAGGGTTAAGGTTATTATTGACAGGTACTTGTTTGTTGCCATTTTTATTCTTTATATCTGTATTCCTTCCTCCCTTTCTATGTCTTCCTTTTACTAGTACAACAGTCCCTTTAGCATTTCTTGCATTGCTGGTTTGGTGGCAATAAAATCCCTTAGCCTTTTATTGTCTGTGAAGCTCTTGATTTCACCTACAATTTTGAATGACAACCTTGCTGGATAGAATATTCTTGGATTCAGTCCCTTGCTTTTCATCACTTTGTATACTTCATGTCATTCTCTTCTGGTTTGATGTGTTTCTGTTGAGAAATCAGTTGCTAGTCTAATGAGAAATCTCTTGTATATAGCTTTCTCTCCTCTCTGGAAGCCTGTAAGATTCTTTCTTTGTTTGCCCATTTAACCATTTGCACTCGGATGTCAAGATTAAAATTACTCTTTGAATGTATCAATAATTTGAAATATAAAAAAATCCAAATAAATAAGTTTGTATGAAAAGAAACTCCAGTTTTTTATTCTACTTCCGCGCTTTGTAAAATCTGGGGTATTTAAAAAATTAAATGCCGAGTAGAATAAAGGAATTGAGAAAAAAGCAAGCAAGTGCAAAGGGTTAATTATGATGTGTCCTGTTGTAAGTCTTTTTGGGTTCAACTTGATCGGGACTCTCTGTGATTCCTGAAATTTTTCTTCTTATATCAGGAAGTCTTCTTATATCAGGAAGTCTTCTGTCGTTATTTCTTCAAATAGGTTTTCTATTCCTTTTTCAGTTTCCTCTCCTTATGGCACCCCTATATCTGGATGTTGTTTTGTTTTGTGTTTTCCCAGTGCTCCCTTAAACTCTCCTCCTGCTCTTTAATTTTTTTTTTTTCCAGTTGCCACTCTGCCTGGGTGTTTTGTTCAACCTTGTCTTCTAACTTGCTGGTTCTATCCTCAGCTTCTTCTAGTATGCTGTTGAAACCTTCCATTGTGTTCTTTATTGCCACTATGTCATTCTTCATTTCCTCTTGATGCCAATTATGGGCTTCCTGTTACGTACTTAGGTGCTAACCACTGTCATTCAGCTCCTTATAATTCTCATTGAGTTGGTTATAATTCTTATTCACATGTTTGAGCATCCTTATAACCATTGCTCTGAATTCTTTCTCTGACAAATTGCTTGCCTCTATTTCATTAAATTCCTTTTTTTTTGGTGATTCCTCCTTTTCTTCATTTGGGAGTTGTTTCTTTGTCTCCCCATTTTCTGTTCCTTTGTATTTGTTTCTATGTATTAGTTCAAATTGCTATGGCATCCAGATTTTGGGGGGTGGTCTTATGTAGTAGATGTTTTGTAGTGACCCAGTAATGCAATCTCTCAGGTCTCCTGAGCTGGGTATTCTAGGAATTCCTCCTACTTGAGATAATCTGGTTCTCCTGTTGTAGTTTGGTCTTGAATGCTATTGTTCCATTCATGGATGGAGTCTCCTCTCAGGGTGTCTGTTTATGTGGCTCACCTTCTACCACTGTTCGGCCAGCTGTTGTGCTGCCTGAACAGCACAAAATGCAACAAAACAAGACACAAACACAGAAGGAACAGAACAGGAATGTACATAAGAACCCTATCACCACAACAAAATTGACCACCATAGAAAAGAGAGTTAGAAAAGAGAAAAGAGAGCAATAATGAATAGGGGAAAAAAAGAAAGAAATAAAAAATATGGGGATAAAACACAACAAATGAAACAAAAAAAAAACAAAAAAGTACAAAGAAACAAATAAAAACTTGGTCAGAGAGGGCAGGAGGGAGCAGGATCAGTAGATGCAGAGCTTAAAAGGATCAGTAGATGCAGGATCAGTAGATGCAGAGCTTAAGTAAAAAAAAAAAAAATAAGGTTAAAGAATCAGAACAGGGGAAGGACCACAGTTTAGAACAAAGGAGGGGGAAAATAAATGACAAGACAAGAAAGAAAAATTTACAAAGGAGAATAGAAGAGAGTGCAGATAGGCCTAAATTTAGGATGGGAA
The DNA here is from genome assembly GCF_951640355.1 of Cnephaeus nilssonii. Taxonomy (NCBI): domain Eukaryota; kingdom Metazoa; phylum Chordata; class Mammalia; order Chiroptera; family Vespertilionidae; genus Cnephaeus; species Cnephaeus nilssonii. Next base: position 73,119,958 of record NC_137084.1, read on the forward strand.
ACAAGTTAAGAAATTAGGAGAAGAGAAAGAGGATAGAGAAAAAAATTAGTAGTGAAAAAAACTAAAGAGAAAAGAAAACTGAGTAGGAGCAGGGAAGTGGAAGTTAGGTATATGAGCAAAACCACAGAGACTAGAATAATAACAAATCAATAAAGCAGATATGTGAAGAAGATCAATTTAAAACAAGGGGGGAAATGAAGGGAAAGTGAAAAATGAAGAAGAAGAAAATAGCAGAAAAACTGAAGAAAAAAGAGAAGAGGAAAAAAGGGTGCAAAAAATAAAAAAATAAAAAAAATAAAGTGAAGTGAACTTTGGTTTGCTTCAGCCAAATTTTAATGCCCCATGGGAGCTGGCTTAGGACCTCACTCTTCTGTGGGCCAATTATGGTCTTCCTGTTAGGTACTTAGGTGCTAACCACTGTCAGGCACTGTCTTTTGGCATTTAGCGCCCTACTTGAAGCTCTTAAGTCTAAGAGATTTACTGGTCCACTGCTTGTGTTTGTCTCCACACACTTTGGCTGCAAGTAGGAGGGGCCAATGTGCCCTCTTTGCCTGTCAGCCAGCTGTCAGTCACTCCAGAGTCCATATTAGGACAGGGCTTTAGGTGGGGTTGGTACTGTTTCACTTTCAGGGACTATGATGAATAATTTTTCTTGTCCCAGAGCCACTCCTCCATGAGTGACCCAAAATATTACTGTGCTCTTGGCTGAACAGAGATCCTCGTATGGAGACAATGGGGTCAGCTGGGACCCTGGAGATTTTATCAGTCTGGTTCATAGAATAGTGGGGCGGATGGCCCCTCCTCCAATCCAGTCACTGAGAGCTCCTTGAGAGTGTTCAGACCTATAAGCTTGGCATCTGCCTTTGTTTTCTCAGTAAAGCTCAAAATGCAGGGTGTTGCAGGCTGAATCACCTAAGGTGAGTTTTTGTGGGTTTTTTTTTTTTTTTTTTCACACCCAGGTAGCTCCTTCCAGGGAAAATGACCATTTTGGTTTGGAAGCATATGAATGACCCAATGCAGGATTCCTGGCTACTGCCTTTCCAATTTTTCTCTGCCCTGCTTCCCACCCCTGCTACCACCAGCAGTCCTGCTACCTTTCACAGCTGCTTGGATGATACGGTGCCCTGGGTCACTCCACTGCAGATAAGGCACCCACAGGTGGGGAAGCACCACCGGACAGGTCAGTGGTCGGCAAACCGCGGCTCGCGAGCCACATGCGGCTCTTGGGCCCCTTGAGTGTTCTAACGCCACTTCTTCAAAACCGACTTCTGAGCATGGGCCACGAAGTTTCAATCGCACTGTACGTGCACGCCCACACGTTGTATTTTGTGGAAGAGCCACACTCAAGGGGCCAAAGAGCCGCATGTGGCTCGCGAGCCGCAGTTTGCTGACCACTGGGACAGGTGGTCACCGCCGCTGCCTCAGGCAGGTGTGTGGGACAGTTCTCCCAGTAGCTCAGGTCCTCCTCTCCAGGCTCCCCACCTCTCCCGACTCGCCCTTCCTTCCTACTTGTCTCCAGGTGCCTCCTGTTCTTCCTTGTTATAAGTCACCTCCTCAGCTGGACCACAGTTGGAAATTCCAGGTGAACGTTCTCCAATTTAGTTGTATTTGCAGCCTGGCCCTGGGACAAGGTGCCTGACAGGTCTGTCTATTCGGCCACCATTTTCTCCTCCAGCAGTCACTTCTCATTAGTTCTCTTTCCAATTCCCAGCTCTTGCTAGTAGGAATCAGCTAATAGAAGAGTAAAAATTAGTCTGCATATTTCTGGAGAAGTTATATAATCTAACTGATGGGAAAGGGCAAGGGTGATGTGCTAATGGATTTATGTAGATTACTGGCTCTATTATCTCAGTAAAAAAGGAAGCTTGGTCATCATAATAAGAATGATTATGGAGGAGGAGAAAGTGTTGGAGTTTTAATGGATAGTAAAAGAAACTATAAAATCATTGTTTAGAAAAGCAGGTGTGAATGAATTAAGTAAATGTCATATGATTATTGGTTAGTATAAAGAGCCATTTGAGGTTAGTGTTCATATATTTCAATTTAGATTAGACAATATGACTAGGTATATTTCTTCAATGGTATTCTGAGTGGAGGGTGTTTAGAATAGGTGGAATTGTAATTAACTGTGGTTGGGATTTTACCAGCTGAGAATAGCAAAGCCAAAAATGACATGGGTGTTAGGGACTTACATAAGAAAGTGAAGGTTATGATGGATCAAGAAATTTAACCTGGATAAGGTGGAAATGGAGGACATGCGCCGTGCAGTAGGTAGGGGAAATATGATAAGGTGAAAGGATGGTAACTCCAGCTGTAATCGAATAGTTGTTGCACTCAGGCATCAAAAGCTATTTCTTCACAAACATTTGTTTTTGGCTCTGCAAGTAACATGTTGTTGCAAGTGCAACTGATTTTTGAGTCCATTATTTTTCAGTTCAACTACATCAAGACTTCTATAGCCCCAGTTTTAAAATTCTCTGTTTCTCCTTTCACCACTACCAAACATACTAATTAACTATTGAGGTAGCATAATGCTTTGAAAATAGATAATGCTGATATTTCCAACTAGATTTTTTTTTTAGTATTTGGTTTTATTCCTGGATCCAAGGACAGAAAACTACTCAAACTTAAATATATTTAGAAAATTGGAATTGCAATAATGCTAAAACTTAGCAACTGAATAAAGTAAAACTCCGTGTCATGAAAAACAGTCGTTTAAAGACAGGAATGCAAGTCATACTCTCCATCTTTGAGGGTTGTCTCATCTACTTATCTATGCTTTCCTATGATTTGTTTTTTTCTCTCTGGGTTGGGCTGTACTGCACAGACCTGAAAAGCCACGGCTGTCAGCTACAGAACTCTACTTTTAGTCATAGGACTCATGCCTGTCTGACTAGCTTGTGTATGTGCTTTTTAAATGTGATTAAGCTTAGACTTCGGATTCCATCAAGTGTGCACTCCTGGTCCCTGCGGCTCCGTCCAGTGCAGGGAAGTGGGTCAATGTATCCATCTTTTTAGCAACTCAGTTGAAGTACGATGGTTGAGCAATCATCTCCAAATATTTGGTCATTGAACTCACATTCTTAACCATCTAAAACTGGATTAATTAGCCTCTTGTGCAAATTGGCTCCCTATAGTTTTGTTACATGTGCACTACTTTCCCAGCTACCCACAGTGAAGCCCTCAAAACCACCCTTCAGTGCTCACTGCCTTTGCCTTTTTAAAATCCAGTTAGTTTTTTGTTCCTTCATAGTTAATTCCTTATTTTTCCTTCCCACTATCACCTATTTAATGAGGCACTATGATGGTTAATTTATTTTTTAAGAAGGCTAACTCACACTAATCTAGGTATTGTGTAAGTATTTTGTAGATGTGACTAATATCTATAATAAATTGACATTAAATAAATGAGGTTATCCAACCAGGTTACAGGCCTTTAAACAGGAAAACCAGTTTCTATGAGTAAAAAAAAAATATTCTACCATTGGATTGAAATATTAGTTCCTACCCTGGAGTTTCCAGGCTGTCAAATACCACGCCCCTCTCTGTATGATGAACATAGTCATGCTGACCATGCACCTCTCACTGGTTTTGTTTCTCTGGCAGAACTGTGACTGATACAGACTCTCATCTTTTATCAGAGTTAAATAGGGTAAATATTTAGTTAAATATTGCTTTATTTTTCTTGTTTATATTTCTGTATACATGATTTTACCTGTAACCATTTTGAGTTACCTGCATAAGTAAGTAGAAGCAGGTGTATTTGCAACCTGGCCCTGGGACAAGGTGCCTGACAGGTCTGTATATTAATCAAGGCACTTTTAAAAGTAATGAATTCAGATAGAGTTGGTAGTAAATATTTGACAATTAAAATAAGATTTGTACCAAGACACCAGGCTTTAACATTAAATTTGGACAAAAAAACACAAGGGTTTTACAAATTCTTTGAAAATTATAAGGACCAAGTATAAAGGATTATTGTAGAGTTTCCTCATGGGCATAGAGAATAGTTATGGAGTTTGATGTTTAAGGGCAGTAAGAATATATGATAAAGGAAAAAAGATACTTAATTATGCCATTCCATACCTGAACCTCAAGTGCACTGCTACTTGTGAACTGATATTTTGGAAGTTTTCAGTGAGAGATGGTAGCTCAAGGACATAAGGGCTTATTTCTTGTTTCCTTTGGGATACTAGCAAGGGTCTGTATGCTTCTAGTGAAATCCCTGAGAGCAACTTCTTCCAGGATGGCATAGACCCATTGATAGAGGCATCCACACAGATGGTCCTGGGACAGAGGTCCTGGTTATTCAAAGTTGTTATATAGTGATCCCAGGGATTCCTGTCTGTCCTGAGTACACAGGTATAAAGGCAAGAACCTACATCAGGATGAGAAGCTATTGAAGGTTTGGGCTTCAAGGCCATAAATCAGTGACCAGAAGCACTGACTTCAGCAGTCGATATTAGCATATCATATTAAACCCCCCGAAGAGCAAGCTAGGATCACTTGGATCTCATCAGTCATAGTTCAGTTGTCAGACAAGACAAACTACACAAATACCATAACATGCATGGTTCCGGAAGATCCCTGTGACTACTAGTATGAGCACCCATTTTCCTATAAATCACTCAAGTCATTTAAAACATACTTCCTCCACCATACAGTCAGATTCTGATTTTTGTTGTTGTTATTGTTAATCCTCACCCAAGGATATTTTTTTCATTGATATTTAGAGAGAGTGAAGGGAGCGGGAGAGACAGAAAGAGAGAAACATCCATGTGAGAGAGACACTTTGGTTGGTTGCCTCCCACATATGCCCCAACCAAGGCCTCTAATTCAGCCTGCAACCGAGTTATGTGCCCTTGACTGGAATGGAACCTGGGACCCTTCAGTCCACAGGCCAACACTCTATCTACTGAGCCAAACTGGCTAGGGCCAGATTCTATTTTAGAAAGGAGCAGAGGGAAGGAGGAAAAATGAGGTAATAATCATTTTTCTAAATGAGTCTACATGTTTACATTGGAATAATGTTTACATTATTATATTAGATTTAAAAATTCAGATTGGCCTTAGCTGGTTTTGCTCAGTGGATAGAGTGTCAGCCCACCAACTGAGGGGTCCGAGGTTCGATTCCTGTCAAGGGCATGTACCTCAATTGCAGGCTCAATGCCAGCCCTGGTTGGGGCTTGTGTTGGAGGCAACCAATCAATGTGTCTCTCTGATATCGATGTTTCTTTCTCTGTGTCTCCCCCTCTCTTCCACTCTTTTTCAAAATCATTAGAAAAATATCCTCAGGTGTGGATTAACAAAAAAATAAATAAAAATATTCAAATTGAATTAAATGTGGTTCACATAAAACTTAGCTTTGTTTTCTACCTTCATTTCAGCTTTCATACCCTACTTGGTTTGAAATGCTTATACCTCTATATCTCTCCAACAATGCATGAGAATATAAATAACAACATATCATATTCATTTTTTTATCCCCTGAAGCACCAACCACAAATATTGACAGCTAGTCATTGTTTAATTTGAATTGAAGTATCAAGGGCAAAAGTAGGTCAGTGATTCAACACAGCAGCTCTTCTTGGGTATGGCTACAGATGTCAGCATGGGGGATTGTCTGTGCTCTGTACGGGTGTTAAGTAGCCTGGAATAGGTCAGTGAAGGGAAATTTGAAGTAATATGGTCTAAAGAGGGAATTAAATTTCATTATGTGCTGATATTGAAGCATAGGACTGGATTCTCTACAAAATTCTCCAAATTTTAACGCTATCCTCTAGCTAAAGTGCTTTGAAGGTTCACTGGATGACAGAAATTTTATTAGCACCACTCATTTAACAGTTGTGGATTATCTAATGACACCCTATGGCTAGCATTGCATTCCAAGTTAACTCATTATAAATTAATTGATTTTCATTTGACTGAGCACTTTCCTCTAAACCATATTATGAACTACTTGAGGACAAAATTTTGGCATTTCTTTGTATTCCCCTAAAGTCTTCAAAGAAGACATTTAAAAATATTGATTGGTTAATAAATAGCTTAATTTATGTCCTGGTGGCAGGGAAATATCTAACTATGTGGCTGGTCTAAAACAATGCCCTAGAAAAAGCAGATTGTGATTTTATCTTGAAATATATAAAATGTGACACCCAGGAAGTGCCCAATGCAATTTAGCATATCATGAGAGGAAAATAAAAGACAAATGAGAGAACATGGCACACATGCAGTTTTGACATGTCAAAACATATGAATATTGTAATTTCAATATTTCTAAAGAATATGGCTTTTTGATTAAGCCACATACTTAGAATTTCCATGGAGAAATGTCAACACAATACCCTATTAAAATTTTTTTAAAATTAATGTTAATGATCCAATTTTATTTGTGAAAGTTCGGCCAGACCCCTACTCTTTTGACTGGAAAAGAGAGATAGGCAGCAGGTGAGTTGATTAGGAGATTCCGTTTAGTGCTAGCACAATTCATGATTCAAGTCATGCAGTGAGGACAGTGGAGACACAGGGAAATGAAGAGATTATGAGCAAGATAAAAGGAAGTAAGATAATACAGCCTTTCACCTATGTGTCCCAGGTTCATAATGTCCCTGAACAAGTTTGAAGGCCATGGACTCTGCTCTGAATTCAGCTTGAGTTTTGAACTTGACAGCATATTAATAACTTTTACATGGCTGAAGAAGGTATCACATGCTGTGGTTTTTATTGGCACTTCCTGGATTAGTTCCCTAATTGTTGAGGTGGCACAGTGAAATTATTAATTGAATATGACGTTTTTATAAAATGCTATTAAAAATATTGCAGTGCCTTGCTAGGCGAATCAGCTGTGCATTTCCTGCTATGTTAAATGATAAATCTAAAGGTAACCAAAAATATATATGTTCACTGGATTCCAAATTCTCAGTGTGGGATAATTTCATTGACAACGTAAAATAAATAATAAGGCACTATAATTTACATATTTGAATAGTCTCTATAATTTCAAATGCAAATCAGTATGTAAACATGTATTCTAATAAAAAATGCCTCTGTGAGTGAATATACAGGGAAATATGTTTAATGTGAATGAGAGCAAAATGTTTGCCTTTCCAAAAGGATCTTCTTTATGGCCTGCTAATTTACCTGAAATAATATTATTAGAGCTATTCATTTGGATTAGAATATGGGTTCCAGAAGGCTGCACTAAAAATACAGCCATTTTGTTTTAAAGTGTGTGTCCTATGCTCTTACATAAGCATGCAATTTTGCATTTGGAAAAAAGAAAACTAGCTCCCAATGATTTCATACTATAGGTCAGGACCCATGCTTGGCATTCTGAAGCACCAGAAAGAGTATTTTTGAGGAACAAAACTGTGTCTTCCTCATCCTCAATACCAATGTGCTAGCCCACTATTGTGTAGACAGTAAGCAAGGAATAATTATTGAGATATTTTATTTAACCCCAGAACAACCATAGGAGGGAGGTATTTATATATTTTTGAACATCCTAGTCTAGGACAAATTATATATCTGTGCAAGGTAACACAGATCATAAATGGGTAGAGCCAGGATTACACAAGACTCACACACACTTTCTACACCACCATGCTGCCTCTACCTGGGAACGGCTGAAATGTCTTTACTCTCCTCACTTGGTTAATGTGGAAATTAATGGGCACACCTTTTAAGTGACCCATGGAATGGCCCAATCTGCACAAAGGTTTACAAAAGCAGTTGATTCTTGTTACTGTGAGCAGCCATGAAAAGTTCAGATCTGCCACATCATGAGTTAATAGATCCTTCTTTCTGAAATAAACTTCAGAAATAATTCACCCAGAGTTTCTTAATTTCTCCTCCCTCCCCCATCCAATCCATTAAGCATCTGCCTCCAAAAGATCCATTTTCATTTTGCAAACCGGAAAACTGGGCCGCAGAGACATCCACTATGTTCCCAATATCATACAGTTAATCAATGGTAGGGCCAAGGGCACAACTCAAATTTTCAATACTTTTTCTTCTACTGTACCATATAAAGTGTTTCAGTAGCCTTATATTCTAGAGCACAAGTTGAAAATATTCCTGGGATAATCTCTTGTTAGAGGACAATGCTACTTTAAAACAGTTTTGAATGTGGAATTTGGGCGTGGATTATGAGCATTAGCAGAAAGAATGGAAGCTTTTATTATTAGGAAGTGTCAGCCAGTGCACCTGCCTTGTCTCTTGCAACTCACTTCAGGGAACTATTCCCTTCATCCCCAGTACACTTAGGCCCACCATATGCATAAAGTAATCCTTACAGGAGCAGGAATTTCATAAAGTATCAAGCATGGAAGTTGGATATAAAATCAATTGTCTGGGTCATCTCTGTGATTGTCCCAGGACTGACCATTCAAAGTTATTGCCTAACTCCTAGAGTGCTTAAGCTCCCCAGTGCCATGCAGCTCAGTGGTCGGAAACAGACTTTATTTATTTCTTGAGTTGTGTCCTTGACTTGCTCTTGCAAGTTCTCATGTAGGGCTTGTTAGCTTGTTCATTCCCAGTGTCTGAGACTGTAGGCACAAGCATTCCAGATGACAGCTGAATCTGAACACTGCTCTCTGTCTACCTGTGAGAAAAACCGCCACCACTTAGAAGGTAAGTCTTGGCCACTGACTGGGACTCTTGTCCACTGAACTGGTTTGGTTGCAGAGGGTCTAAATGTGCCTCCAACACCTGTTCAGCCTTACTCAAGGTGAGAGCGAGCCAATGCCCAACTTATTACCTTCCCATGGCCACATTTCTTCTAACCCGTTTAGGTTGCCAAACTGAGTTCTCTGCCATATGCTCATGACCAGAGAAAAAATACACTACATTAAATATGAAACAACACCATTCCCAATCCTATATAATAAATCCCTCATAAGCAAATCAACTGAACAGAGGAACAACAAGTTGCTATGATGCGCACTGACCACCAGGGCAGATGCTCAATGCAGGAGCTGCCCCCTGGTGGTCAGTGTGCTTCCACAGGGGGTGCGCTGTTCAGCCAGAAGCTGGGCTCACAACTGGCAAGTGGTGGGAGCCTCTCCCTCCTCCGCGGCAGTACTAAGGACCCCTGGAGGGATGTCCTACACCAGCAGGCGGACATCCCTCGAGGGATCCCGGACTGTGAGAGGGCGCAGGCCAGGCTGAGGGACCCCCCTCTATGCACGAATGTCATGCACTGGGCCTCTAGTGTTTAAATAATATACATGAGCATTTGAGTGATAAGTATGTGGCAAAGTGTTTAACTCTTTATTAGCACTATCTCATTTAGTTCAAATAAGCTTATGATGCAGATAAGATATTTATCTCCCATTTTCATATAAGAATATGCATATAAAGATTAAGTGTATGAACAGAATAACAATGGATACTTTAAGTGCCAGGGCCTGAGGAAGCAGAGCTGAACTGTAATGAGAGGAAGAATGGTCATAAAGGCATTAGAAATATGCTGATAATAATAATTATAGCCTATCTAATAAAAGAGTAATATGTAAATTAACCATCACTCAGTGACAAAATGGCGGTGCCCATAGCAGATGCTGGTGGCATCGCCCCGGCAACGGGAGCCCAGCATCTGCTCCTTGGCCATGGAGAGGGGGGGAGGGACCTCTGGCCAGAGGACTGGGAGAGGGATGCTGAGCTCGCATCGCCAGCGGTGGTGCGAGCTCAGCGTCTGCGCCACGGCTGTGCGGAGGAAGGGAAAGGGCCCGTGGGGCCGCAAGCCCAGCGTCCAGGCCCCGGCTGTGCGGAGGGAGGGGAGGAACCAGAAAAATGGATCTTTCCAGTTCCTGATGCTTACAGCCCTATGGGTGCCGGGGTCCTCCACCTGCAGCCCCCAGTTGCAGCCCAGCAGCCCCAGTCGCAGACTGGAAGCCCCCTGCCAGCAGTCCAGATGTGACCAGCGTGGCGCCGCAGCAGGTGGGTGTCCGGCGGGCACGCTACAGACATCAAATCACTGCCGCCGACGCTGTCCCCCCACACACACACACTCGCACGTAGTATGGTCCAAGGGGGCGACTCCTGAGGCGTGGCTCCCTTGGCAGCTGATGCGCACCACGCCAGGCCGGGAAGCCGGACCTGAAAGTCCAAGCCCCCAAGTACCTGAGCTGCAGGGCGTTGTGGGTCGGGGCCCTGAGGAGACCCCAGGACAAGCATCTTCCCAGAGGCTGTGCGGAAGGAGGGGAGGAACCTCTGACTGGAGGCCGGGGTGAAGGATGCTGGTGTCTTTGCAGGCCGGGCTGAGGGACACCCCCCACCTCCGCACCCCCATGCACAAATTTTGTACACCAGGCCTCTAGTACTTAATAATAACAGTATGGTTAAAATAGATGGATCAGCTATTTTTTAGACCTGTTTTGTTATTTATGAGGATACTAGTCTTGAGCAGATTCTGTAATGAGGGGGAGTATGAGCCTGAAACCAAGAAGATCTAAATTCCAGACCATTATCTCTTAACCAATAGGCAACAGTTGTGGAAGTTAAACTTCAAGTTTATTCTCTCCCATCAGCATGCCCAACTCAGCCTTCTGTGATTTTAAATGATATTGATACTACCTGTGTAAAGCCATTTATGACATGATTTTTGAGAAATTGTAACAGGAGAAAATACTTGGGTCCAAGCAGAGGTATAAGTCCAATTATGTTAAACCTATTTCTTTAGCCTAAGGCAGGCCTGAATCAACTGCTTTTAAACAATATTTAAAATGAAGCTATATTATATCAAAAATGTTTAAAATTCTATAATTTAGAATGGTTAAAAAGTGACATGTGAGAGTTAACTGACTTTTTACATTACCATCAGGAAAAAAAATAAATCCTGTGTTTATAGATTCAGTCCTGGATCCAGGATATTTTTAAGGAAGAATTATTTATTATAATGTTCTCTTATTCTCTGCTTTTGGTGCTCAATGTCCAGCCTCTTCTAAGAAAACAGTGGTACCCTTTGTTTTGGGGGGAGCTCCCTCTTCTTTAAACTGGCAATCTGTTCTTTGTGCTGCTGCTGTCTTTCCTTCTGACGCTGTGTTTTTGAAACACAGGTTTCAACATTTTATCATCATCTCTGCATCATTACTGGAGCTTCTGGATTAGAGTTCTCTAACACTGGTTCCTGAGAACGGAAGGCTTTTGATTCTTATGTCTTTCTAATCCCAGGGCATTTATTTCCTTTGTCAGAAGCATTTGGTGACACTACCAAGGGGTGAGTTAGATTATTTTAAAATAAAGTGTTCATTGTTAAAAAATAATTATTCCCATCTGGAAGGCCTGTGGCAGGCAGTTTGGGGGGAAATTTTGCAAAAAATTAGATGGCAAGTTAGGGGTATACTTTTAAAGAGTGAAACTGCTGTCAGTGAAAATCAGGCTCTTCCACAGGACCACCAGAAAAGCATTTAAAAAGCAATCTCTCACAGGAGATTGTCGTGTGGTGGTGTCAGAAACAGCAGGCACACTCCTGCTCTGAGTCCATATAGTCTTCTGAGTTCTGCTTGACTACGCCAACCGTCAGGGCAGGCTCCTTCTCAAACCCTGCCCATTGCACTACCTGTCGGGGCCAAGCCCCTCTGCCAGGGGCTGGACCTTCTTGGACGCTGGGTGGCAGATGAAGAAGCTGTGAGAAGTTGTGGGTGTATAAGAGTCAGTCCTTATTGTCGGAGCCAGTGGCCATATAGCCATTGGACAAAACTGCCCTTCACAGCAAAGTCCCATTCAGGTAGCCACACACCGGCCAATAAACAAATACATCTTTCCCATTAAGCAGTAGTCTCTGTACCCACAGCTACTATCTGAGCAGCCGCACGCTGCCTCTAGACCTCCCGCCTCCTATAGCAGCAGCACCTGAGCTCTTCCTTGGAGCTATAGCCTCAGTAGCCCCTCCAGCCTCTCTCGCCTCTCTCAGCTCTTCCCCCTACATTGCAGCAGCACCGTGGCTGCTCAGGAACATAGCATACCACTTAGTCCAGTGGTCGGCAAACTCATTAGTCATCAGAGCCAAATATCAACAGTACAACGACTGAAATTTCTTTTGAGAGCTAAATTTTCAAACTTAAACTTCTTCTAACGCCACTTCTTCAAAATAGACTTGCCCAGGCCGTGGTATTTTGTGGAAGAGCCACACTCAAGGGGCCAGAGAGCCGCATGTGGTTCATGAGCCGCGCTTTGCCGACCACTGACTTAGACAAAAGAGGCCACTAGCCCAACAGTGACATCAGTCACTTTGGCTGCAGCAAGGCACGCGTGCGCAGTGGACTGTAATGGTTGCCCTTGCACCTGCTTATGGTATCTTAGCCTGGAACATTCTGATTAAGATTCCCAAGTTCAGAGTGGCCTTGGCCATCTGGCGCACTATCAACAAGGCCTTTCATACTCCATTGCCTTGACTATCCGGTGTCTCTGGAGTGGATCCCACAGGTGGCAAGAAGATTTATTTGTGATGGCTGCCCCTGGGCTTCCAATGTCCCATCTCCCTCCATCCCTCCCCGGACAAAGTCCGACCGTGTTTTCAGCAAGGCCAAAATAAAAGCCAGGGCCCTGAGTTTCTATTTCATATTCCTTTAGAGCCCGTGCAGTCTTCTGAGGCCCCAAGTGGCCACTATACCTGTGCTCCGGAGAAGGGGGAGAATGTGGGAATGAATGTGAGGATTATGGGTCACCTAGTGAGAAAGAGAGATTGATTGATTCTTTATTCCCTGGGATTTTAACCAGGAGCTTTTTCAAAATAGCCCACTTTTTTGTGGGCATGCATGGTGTCCACCTCATAGCCAACTGTCTTTTTCCCAGGTTAGATAGACCGTCCTTTATGGTTAAGTACATCCCCCTGTGCCATTTTGACTTTATTGCACAAGTCCTTATCCTCCCTGCTCTTCCCCATGCAATCCCATACCAGAGGGGAAAGGGAGAGGTATTAATTACCCTGGAGGGACAATGCCTAGATTCTTGGTATATGAAGCTGTAGCTTCCTGGTGAAGCAAACAGGCTCAGTGTCCTCAGCTGGCGATGCATCATAATGGCTGGCTTCCCTTGCTTTCTTTCTTTTAATAACTAGCTAACAATGGTAACGAAACCAGTTGTCAGATGTCATGGGTTGAATTGCGTCTCACCCTCTCAGTGTCTCCCAGTACCACAGAATGTGACTTTGTTTGGAAATAGGGCCTTTCGAGGTGTTAAAAGGTTCACTAATGTTATTGTGGTGGGCCCTAACCCAATATGACCTGTGTTCTTCTATGAAGAGGAAGTTTGAACACAGAGAGGCACAGAGGGAAGAAAATGTAAAGGGGAGGAGACAGCAATCTGCAAGGCAAGGAGAGAGGCATGAGAAGAAACAAACCCTGCTCATGCCTTCACCTGGGACTTGTAGCTTCCAAAACTGTGAGGACATAAACTGGGGTGCATTGTTAGGGCAACCCTAGCAAACCAGTACTTCCTTGTAAGCATTTAAAGAGGACATTCCTGAAGCGCTGGTGACAATGAAGAGCCATGACATGCCCTCTTCTAGATTGTAAATTTTGAAATGTGAGAGACCATTTTGAAAAGAATCTGGCCTTAGCTCGTCTCTAGCTATTCAGCCCAGTTGTTTTAATTTGCTTGGGAAATACAATCATCTCCCTTATTGCCAAATGAATGTTGAGAGCAATGATCTAGAAAAGGGGGCCAGGCCACCTCTGTGAACATAGGCACACAGCCTGTCAGTCGGAAGGCCGGGGAGAGCCCAGGCCCATGTGGTTCAGTTGGTTGAGCGTTTGTCCCAGGCACCAAACGGTCACCCCAGGCTCAATCCCCAGCGGGGGCATGCCGGAGCAGCAGTTCCTTGTTTCTCTCACAGGGATGTTTTTCTCTCTCCCTCTGCTGTCCTCTCTCTCTCAAATCAGAAAAAAAAAAAAAAGAGAGAGACCAGGGAGAAAGGCAACCTGAGAGCATAAGGCAAACTCCCCTGGATTCCCAGCTCAGGGAACACTGAATTCCCACATAAAAGCAACAAACCTAATGATGTCATCTTGTCCTTGTCTTTTAGTTAATATAGGAAACTACAGGACTCCTGTAGAGCAATGTCAGAAAAGTGACCTGGAGAGACACAAATGGAAGGGTTATTGGAGATTAAATCATTTCCTGCATTCTTTTAGGAGTCAATTTAAATATTTGCTTTCAAATGATTTTGAGAGGGCATGGAAGAGTTCAGGCATAATTTTTCAGCTTGCTTTCCATATCTATTTTTGGTTGATATTACTTTAATTGAAATTTATTTTCTGGACAATATAAATACCAATACTTTGAAATTATTTTATATTGCGCTGGTTTGTTTTCAACAGCAATATTCTATGTAACGAAGAAAGATTGATAACTCAGTATTGTCATGTGCTTATTCAGGGCATATTAACTATTAAGTTAACACTTTACTTCCAAACTTGTATTTACCTTTATAAAAACCTAGCAAAGTTAGGTACTTAAATATTGGTGAAATAAATAAATAAATAAATAAATAAATAAATAAATAGTACAGAAGGAAAAAGAAAGCCTGAGGAGTTAAATAACTTTTTTCAAGTTCATAAAGTTAATAAATGGAAGAGGAAGATTTGAACTCAAGTTTCTATGACTCCAGATTATTCACCACTATATTAGGCTATGAAGTAGAAATCTTAATAGAATGAAATTAAGACAACACTTACACAGAAAAGATATTTAGTAAGTGGAACAGAATCATTTGTTCTAAGAGCTTCATAACAAACTACTTACTGTTCATTAACTATAGCTTTCATTCACTGATCTCAAACTTTTTTGTAAACATAATTTTGGGTCAATATTACATGGAGTCTATGCTATTTTACTTAAAAATATAAAAATTTCAGCATGATAAATGGTTTCTGTAAACCCATAGTAGGTTGTGAACTGAGCCCACATGTTTTACCTTCACAGATACCATTGAAATGACTATGCAGAAACATACAAAATAATATATTTATAGAATGACTAGAACTAATGAAATGAAGTAAGAGTCAGCATGGGCTGACAGTGCATCATAGAGTTTCATAAACTTCTGGGTTGTGCAAGGTGATTAAATTGTATGGATGCTTAAAATGAGTGGAGCTAAAAGCATGCACAGAAAAGAGGTAGCTTAGAAGTTACACTTCTTTCCAAAGAACAGCATGTCATATCCTGAGGCTTCTGGGCTCTGAATTAATGGGTACAGCGTGCCAGGACCTGGGATGGAATATTTTGTTGAAAGACTTATCTGTTGAAAAAATACCATGAATATAATTCCTTCTTTTCTAACCACATCCCCAGATGTAATTGCCACACGTAGCAAGTCAGTGGCAAAACATAGACCAGAAATTGAAAGTTCATACTTGGACCTTACCTGTGATTTATGTGCAAACCAAGATCCAGGAAATGGGATTGATTTTTGGGGGTTATTTTCCTTCTTCCTTTATAACACCATTTACAAACTGAAATGGCAAAATGCTCCTTCAAAACCTAGTGAATTGTGAAGTTTGGCCAATTTGTTTTTTATGTGCTGAATGGAATACTGTAGTCTATATTTCATCATGCTATATTTATGGATCTATTATTATATGCTAGTCATTTCTTTGACATTATGTTGGTATTTTTTTCTGTGAAATAAAATATTCTTTTGTAAGTCTATCATAGAAAATGGACTAAATTTATTCTATGATTACAACATTCTGGCTTCGGTTTTACAATATCTAAACGCTGTCCTGAGGCGCTGACGGTGACACAGGCTGAATGCCTTTGTGTTTACAGGCATCATGCTGCATGGATAGAGGCCCATGCTTCTCCAGACTCTCAGAATCCAGGACAGGTTAAATGCCTATTGCATTATGGGATAATTGCCACAATTTTTTAAAAACAGAAGGGGAAAGCTGGTAGAGATTCAAAGCATGTCTACAATAAATGTGATGAAAACTGTCAATTCCTCATTCCACTCCATGGAAACTCAGTTGTAACTTAAATGCACATTCTGATCATTAAAAATATATTTACAGATTTTAAAACATAGTATCAATCCTTCCAAATCATTTATTAACATAATTATCATGCAGCTTTTGAAAGTTTTCATTTTCTCTGAGTTTTATCATAGGCCTAAAGAGAAAACCAACCATTAACTGCTGACATCAACTAAATCTTTAGGGACATACACTGAATGGCCAGATTATTATGATCTCTGAATGCATAATAACCTGGCCACTCAGTATATATATATATATATATATATTAGAGGTCTGGTGCATGAATTCGTGCATGGGTGGGGTTCGGCCAGCCTGGCCAGGGGGAGGGGACATGGGCGGTTGGCCGGCCTGCCTGCTGGTCGAACTCCTGGTCAAGAGGACAATTTGCATATTAGCCGTTTATTATATAGGATATAAACTGAGTGGCCAGATTATTATGCATTTAGAGATCATAATAATCTGGCCACTCAGTGTATAAGCAGGCTATAAATGAAGCTTGGGATTAGCACTATTATTTGGGGGGAAACACGTTACTTGTACTCTTAGTCTTCAGTTGAAAAAATTAGCCCATCTGGAATTTAGGTGACAACATTGTATTTTTAAATTATTTTTTGATAGGCCATCTTACATATGTTATTAAAATTTTTTTTTATCATCAACAAATTGCTAAATGCTCAATATCTGAAAAGAACGCCTAGTTTGCTAGCAAGGAATTTTTGTACAGTAAAAACTTATGAAAACAATACATCATACAGACTTTCTCTCTCAGTGTATACATATTCTTGTAAAATAAAACTTCAGGATTTTGCATTATTTAGATTTATTCTCCACAAGATATTTGCTTATTTTCATAATTTAGTTATACTTATGCTTGTAGGAAATGTGTTTCCTGCAATCTTGATGCAATTTGCTTTCTCAATTTTCAGGTATGGTTACTTATTTATTGGCTTTTCTGAAAGTAAATGTCTTAAACTTGGTGATTAAGATATCTGAGTCTTTTTAAGTCTATTATTAATTTAATTTATTACTTATTAAAACTATACATATGAGGTTAGAACATATTTTTAATATTAAAGAGAATTTTATTTTTTTCTGAATACTTAGGAATTTATTTTCTTAATCTTTTTCTCTCTTATTTTCATACTAGAGGCCCGATGCATGAAATTCGTGCAAGGGACGTGGCCCTTGCAGCCCCGGCTGCCTCCACCTTCTCAGTCCCAGCTCCATCTGGAAGGTTGTTCGGACAGTCGTTCCGCTGTTCAGCTGTCTGGTATAATTAGCGTATTATGCTTTTATTATTATAGATAATAGAATAATTATTCAAACAAATTTTGGTTACTTATGAGACATACAGAGTGATAATACCATTCAGCTTCTTTGAACTGAATTGTATCTTAAAATCCAAGATTTATTTTATTGCTAGAGCTTACCTTCCACTTTTAGATAATTAGTTTTATCAACACTACCCTCTAAATCTTTACACATTTTTCATGTTTACCCACCTCCACACTGCCACAGACTGAGTTCAAAATATCATTTCTCAACCAAGATATAAAAGCAGCCTGTGTTCTCTTATCCCTTTCTTGAGTCTTATCTTATTTCAGTATACCTGGATTCAATATCAGAGTGACTTTCCTAAATAACCTTTATTCACTCACTCAAAATCTTTATTCACATCCCAATCCCTATAGAATGATATCTCACTTCCTTAACATGATATGATTACAATATCTTTTGAATTTGCTCAACCTTATCTTTTCTTATTCTCTACTTTCAATGAATTATTTGTAGTTACCTAAGCCTAGTGTGCAATTCATGTATCTATTATGTGTCCCCATTATCTAGGATACATCTTCCCATAGTATTTATCTGGAAACCTATTACTTATGCTTTAAAATTCTGTGCAAGTATGGGGGACCTTCAGGAACGGTAGAATAAAAACATCACCCAATTCTCTCCCCTAAAACGCAATAGTAAAAAAACAAAACAAAACCCAAAAAACAAATTACCAAAACTAAGCTTTTCAGCACTCTGGAAACTAACCAAAGACATAGAACAATTTTCTTGTTAACTAAGCAAGAAGAACTACAGAATCTTGGTAATGACAGGGAGGTGTGTGGTGCTTTAACGTGTGCCTGCACAATTCTGTTATGGCTCATCTGGTCCCAGGCTCCATGGAGAAGACCCACATTCGGCATTGTCAAAACAACCAGCAATTGTGGCAGATAATAGGGGAAAGTCATTATCTCAGCTGACTCATTCTGTAATGATCCTTGAGGAAAGTAAGGGACCAGCCTAAAACTTTAAAGGGAGATCTAAGGAATGAGACAGTCACGGGGCTTTGAAAAGGCTCAACAAATTCATGGTGATCTAGAAGGCTGCTTCATGCTCAGGAAACAAGGGAGATGGTCCCAAGTAGTTACTCATGCCTGGCAGGCCACGAGACGCTTTTCAAGGAGAGAACAATCGTGTAAACTGCCTGAACTTTGAGTATGTACCATAATTCACACACTGATTCCCTTAGCAGATGGTGGAAGCCTTACTGGCTCATGATGTTTAAAAAAAAAGTTTTGCCTAATCTTTATGTGACTGTAAGCTCTGCTTAGGAAACTGGGTTTTAAAATAATAACTAAAAGCAATTTTAAACAATAAGCAGAGGTTTTAGTGTTTGGATACTATAGAGAAGACAGTTTCTACAGAATTAATCTAGGCAAGTCACCAACAAAAGTAGCAAAAACAACAACTGGGGGACATTAGAATCCAGAGTTGCTATATAATTTACCTAAAATGTATAGTGTTCTCCTAAAATTATGAGATATACAGGGAAACAAACAAACAAAAAAAAACCAACTGGCCTATAGGGAGAAAAAAAGCAATCAATAGAACTGTCTCTAACTATTAAAAGATATGTTTAAAGCACAAAAATAAAATAGGATTACATAATTTTTAAAAAATGACATCAAGGAATCACTAGTAGAGAATATTAATAAAGAGATATAAATAATAAAAAATGGAAATTCTCTGGTTAAAAAAATACACAACAGTAACTAAAATTAAAAAAATATGCTACAAGTGCTTGATTGCACATTTGAGTTGGCAGAAGAAATAATCAGTAAAGATAAAAATAAGTCAATAGAAATTTTCCAGACTGAAGAACAGAATGAACAATCACTGAAGAAGAAAATGAATGATCCTGAGAGACCCGTGGGATAGTATTACTATGCTAATGTATACATAATAGAAATCCCCAAAAGAGAGGAGACAGAGGGGCAGAAAAAAATTAGAGAAAATAATGATTCAAAACAGCCCAAGATTGATGAAAAAAAGTAATATACACGTCTAAGAAGCTCAAGAAAATGCAAAAACTCAAAGAGCTCAATATCAAGACCCACTGTAATCAAATTTTTAAAAGACAAAAAGAGGAAATCTTGAATGCAAAAAAAAAAAAAAATGACCCATCACATACAAGGGAACCTCAGTACAGCTGACAACTGCCTCTTCATCAGACACAATGGGGGCCAGAACCAGTGGGATGATATATTTAAAGTGCTGGGAAAAATGTGTAACAAGATAAATAAATATATTCCCAGTAGGTTAAGGTTGAAAAAGTTGTTGCTATCAGATCTGCCCTACAAGATTTGCTAAAAGAACTTCTTCAGGCTGTTAAGAAGTAGCTTAGACCAACACCAAGGAATAAAGGACTAATAAAGGTAATTACATAGATAACATAAAAGTTAGTATGCAAATATATATCTTACTCTTCTCTTAACTGATTCAAAAGAAAACTATATTAAACACTATTTATAATGCTGTGCTGTTGGGCTAGAAACATTAAAAATTATATTTTTTATCACAATGATAACACAAAGGAAAAATAAGGAAGTAAGCAAAGTTTCTACACACTATATAAATTAACTTGGTATTAATCAGAATTATATTGTTTTAAATTAAGATGTATTTTGCAATTCTCAGAGCAACCTAAGAGATGCTAGAAATAACTAAGAAAATAACTCAAAATTAATAAAAATAATTCAAGTGACACACTACAAAATATCTATGTCACACAAAGGAAGGCGGTGGAGGAAGGACAGAGTGACAAAAAAGATATTAGATGTTTTAAAAAATCAATATAAAAATGAAGATGTAAATTCACTAATTCCATTAAGTGTAAAATGATAAAATAGTATAATAAAAATGTAAAGACTATCAGACTGAATAAAAAACAATCCAATTAAATGCTGTCTGTAAGAGACAGAATTTATAGTCCAAGAAACAAATTAAAATTAAAAGGATAAAAAGAAAACATGCCATGCAAACAGTAACCACAAGATAGCTGGAGTAGCTACACTAATATCAGACAACATAGATTTCATGATAAAAATGTGGTACTAGTAACAAAGACATATTATAATAATAAATGGGTCAGTTCATCATAATTTAATAATTACAAATACATATGAACCAAATGACAAGCCCCAAAATATATGAAACAAACATTGGAAGATTTAAAAGGATAAATAGTGAATGAATTCATCACAAGTAATTGTAGAAATCAACACCTTCCTCATTCTCAATAATTGATAAAACTACCAGACAGAAAATGAACAATGATATGGAAAATTTGAACAGAACTAATATTAAATAATTTGGCCTAATTCATTACAAAAATAAGAGGATTGTTCCATGTGTAGGGTATGAAGCACATACTGGGCTTCTCACAGAAACAAGCATGGCACATCCAAGGAACTGAATACATAGTACATGCTGACATATATCTGCAGTGATGGGGAAAATGAAGCTACAGAGAACAGATTCTTGAAATTTTTAAAGGACAAATTAAGGAGTTTAAATTTTAAAATAATGGAAAGGAAACTTTGGGGATCATAAGCAGAAAAATATTAGATTTGAATGCTAAAGGATCATTTTTACTACTTTGAAGAGAATATATGATAAACGTGAAAACAAGAGACAATTGTGAGTAATCCAGTTGACTGCCTACAGCAGTGTTATATTCATGAGAGGTGATTGTTAGATTTTTTTTTAATTGTGTGATTTTAATTTGGCCTATGTAAGTTATCTAAGTATAGATTCCTTTAAAAAGCGTCATATGTATGGATTCAGAAATTAGAAAAGATAGTTGAAGAAGAGAAAGCAAATATCTGTTAACTGAAGTTATAGGAGTGAATGACTATTATACAGTCCGTTGGAACACAGAGGAGTCTCCCCCATTGGCCAACATGATGCAGGAGGAGGTTCTTACCCTGAGTACACCAAAAGCTGGAAAGATGAATGGACAGGACCTGAGGGCCCAAAAGTTAGCAAGATATTTGGATAGGAAGAAAAAGCCCTCCCTTCCCTATCCCAATAAGAATAAGGCTTGAGCAGGAAAGAGGGGTGTCTTTGAAACAGGAGTCCACTATTCTCTCAGGTTGCAGTACCTGAATAAACCTCTTTCCAGCACCTGTCTCACAAGTTTGGTTTTTGTTGCATCAGGCAGCCAAAGCTTCATTTTGGTTACAGTTTTCTCACAGAGAGTGAGTACAAGGTGAAAAGAGAAGACAACATCCTAAGGAACCATGGCATTTAAGGGATTGTCACACAAATAAACCAGAAAATCTGTGGCCCTAGCCAGTTTGGCTCAGTAGATAGAGTGTCGGCCTGTGGACCAAAGGGTCCCTGGTTTGATTCTGGTAAAGGGCATGTACCTCAGTTGCAGGCTCCTCCCCTGCCTGGGCTCTGGTTGGGGTTCCTGCAGGAGGCAATCAATCGATGTGTTTCTCTCACATCAATATTTCTCTCTGTCTTTCCCTCTCTCTTCCACTCAGTGTAAAAATCAATGGAAAGATATTCTTGGGTGAGGATTAAAAAAACAAAAAAAGAGTGTGTGTTAAATCCTTTGAATAATCTATGTCAAATAAATTAAAATTATGTGAATTTTAATTAAAATAGTTGAATTACATTTGTACAACTACCACAGTTAATTTATATTGATTCAGTACAAAAAGTATCATCATGCTGTATGATCTTAGGGTCAAAACACCACTTTTTCAAGGTTTAGATATTATATAGAAATAGCTACTAGAAGTGGTTTATAGTTTTATGAATTCCAACTGCTATGGTATATAATTCTGGTAGTCATAGACTCAGGTAATCTATATAAATCTTTCCATATTTCTTCCAATATCCTCTCTCAGGTATCTATAATAATAAAAGCATAATATGCTAATTAGATCAGACAGCAGATCGACCTTCCGGACATCCTTCTGGATGACCTTCCAGATGAAGCTGGGGTTGCGAGGGCCAAGGCAAGCTACTGTGGCTGCGAGGGCAGGGGCAAGCCGCTGTGGCTGTGAGGGCTGAGCCCCTTGTACAAATTTTGTGCATCGGGCCTCTAGTCTATATATATATAAAAGCCTAAGCGACCAAACGACCTAATGACATGTGGACTGGTTGCTATGACACACACTGACCACCAGGGGGCAGACACTCAATGCAGGAGCTGCCCCCTGGTGGTCAGTGCACTCTCACAGGGGGAGCACCGATCAGCTGACCAACAGGCGCCAGATGCAGGGCTCACGGACTGACTGGGCATGAGCCCGCGGCAGGCACAGCAGGGCCGGGATGAGCAGGAGTGGCAGGCAGAAGCAGCAGGCGGCATTATACTGCCAGTTTTGGCCCTATCCCCACAGGCTGTCCTATGGGGATGGGGCCGAAACTGGCAATCCAATATCCCCTGAGGGGTCCTGGATTGCAAAAGGGCATAGGCAAGACTGTGTGACCCCACTGGTGCACAAATCCATGCACCGGGCCTCTAGTATGTTATATTTGTCATTAACCTTGAGTCTAGGATAGTGGTCGGCAAACTCATTAGTCAACAGAGCCAAATATCAACAGTACAACGACTGAAATTTCTTTTGAGAGCCAAATTTTTTAAACTTAAACTTCTTCTAACGCCACTTCTTCAAAATAGACTTGCCCAGGCCATGGTATTTTGTGGAAGAGCCACACTCAAGGGGCCAGAGAGCCGCATGTGGCTCGCGAGCCACAGTTTGCCGACCACGGGTCTAGGAAGCAGTAATTTGCTTTGGCTTTATAATTTTTCCTAATTTGTTGCAAGCAATTGCTAAACCACATTTACTTTTTTGCTGACCATCCTATCCTGTGTAGACTGTCCATAAGCTTTCTACTAAACAGTCCTTTGCCTTGTGACAGAGGTAGGCAGGATTTGGAAATGTAGGAGGCTCCACAATCTGAGATGGTCCCTCCTTGCAATGTTTTCTATTGTGTTTAGACTCAAAAAGACAGAAAAAGACAGTAGGACATTCCATATGGTAGCAAAGGACATTAGTCTCTTTGTAGCTAACTAGTATTCTCAAAATTTATTTCTAAAATCATCACCATGTCTTCATAACATTCAGTGTATGTTCTCACACATTTCCTATTTCCAGTTTCATAACAATTTTTGGCAAAAGCAGAGATTAAATGGCACCACTAGATAGTCTGAAAATAATAGGATGAAAGCTAAAAATAGTTGGCTTTAAAGTGAGACACATTTGGGCTTGAGTCATAGCTTCATCTTTTATAGGTTGTGTGGTCTGACATTAGCAAATTACTTACAATCAAAGAGCACTTCGTTAGTTCAATGGAGATGTGGATATAATTAACTTCATGCGTTGGTAGTGAGAATTAAAGAAGACAAAACATATGTTTCATTTATGTTAATTATTATTATCATCATCAAACTCAGGTCTTTTGACATGTCACCCAGTTCTTACAGACCCTCTTCTCACAGTAAGGGTTAGGGAGTATTTTTAAACAAATGGGGAAAGCCTTTAATGAAAAAATCCCCTGCTTATATGCAATATTCAAAATGCTTTCACCTGGCCAATGTGACTCAGCGGTTGAGCGTCTACTTATGAACCAGGAGGTTATGGTTCTATTCCTGGTAGGGGCACATGCCCATGTTGCAGGCTCCATCTCCAGTAGGGGGCATGCAGGAGACAGCTGATCTATGATCCTCTCTCATTGTTGATGTTTCTCTCTCTCTCTTTCTCTCTCCCCCTCCCTTCCTCTCTGAAATCAATAAAAATGTATTTTAAAAAAATGCCTTCTTTAAGGGTTTTTACAATACCATCAAGTGAGAAATTTATTGTGAAACATCGAACTAATTTTATTTCTAATTTATATTAGTGAAACTATACAAATGCAGTTTTTGTTAAACAATATTGTCTTAAAATTAGCGATTAACATAACCAGATCATCTCAATGTCAGAGTGGACAAGGAGACAATAGAGCTTTTAAAAATAGAATGCAGCTAGCTGTTTCCCTCCAAGTGAGTATTTACAAATATAATTCCTAATTATTTGCTATGGGTTGTCAAATATGACACACAGTTATAAATTAATGAGACTGATTCTTTTTTGGAGTCACTATTGTAAGATTCCTTAATTCCCAGTGACTACATTTTATTCACCAAATAAGGCAAGTGTAGAAAATATTTACAAAAATTAATAAAACAATACTAATTATGTTCTTGGGTAACACATGTATGTTTATAAAGAGAAAAAATCCAGAGGTATCCATAACTAATACGAATAGTAGAATTTACTAAAAGTTATGTCTAGGGTGTTTAGGGTAGTGGAAAAGGGAACTGAATTGAAAAAGCAGGATTAAAAAGAGATTTAGATTTATTTGCATTTTTAGTTTGAAAAGATAAATGTATTTGTGTATTATTTCTATAATTATAAATAATTAAAAATACATCTATACTAATAAAAGGGTAATATGCTAATTAGACCGGGAGACATTCCGGATGTCCTTCTGGACAAAGCCATGTTGGTGGGGCCAAGACAGAGGTGGTTAGGGCGATCAGGCCAGGAGGAGAGGGCAAGTTGGGGGCAATTAGCCAGTGGGGAAGGCAGTTGGGGCGAGCAGGCCAGCAAGGGGGGGGGCAGTTGGGGTCAAGCAGGCTGGTGGGGGGGGGCAATTGGGGGCGAGCAGGCCAGAAGGCAGAGTGGTTAGGGGCAATCAGTCAGGCAGGCAGGTGAGAGGTTAGGAGCCAGCGGTCCTGGATTGTGAGAGGGGTGTCCAACTGCCGGTTTAGACCCAATCCCACAGTCCTAAACCGGCAGTCAGACATCCCCAGAGGGGTCCCAGATTGGAGAAGGTGCAGGCCGGGCTGAGAGACACCCCTCCTCATGCATGAATTTCGTGCACCAGGCCACCAGTTTATTATAAGAATAATGAACCACATACAAGTAACCTATTAAGTCATTAAAATTACTCTTCTTTCCAGCTTATTCCTATAGAAAAGGGACTAAGGCAAGGTCCTTCATCATTACTTCTGCATTTGTAGGTATTTTCCTCTTAAAATGAAAAAAAATATATATATACATACTTATATTGCTTTTTAGAGAGAGAGAGAGAGAGAGAGAGAGAGAGAGAGGTGAGAGCTATCAATCAGCTAAATCCTGCATATCCAGTATGGGGGATCCAGCCCACAACCTGGGCATGTGCCCCTACAGGGAATCAAACCAGTAACCTCTTGCTGCACACAAAGACCCCCAACCAACTGAGTGAGCCACACCAGCTAGCGCAGTGCTTTCTTCTTCATAAGACACTTTAACCTTCACCATTTGTTACTCTTCATAACAGCTTTAGATATTTAGGCTTATTAACTTAAGCACTTTGTAGAGGTGGAAGCTTAGAGAAATAGGCATGAATTAGTCTCAAACCTTGGTGTACATATGTTTATTTTTAACCTCTATTAACTAAGAATGTTCTTAAAAGCAGTAATTTTATTAATCAAATAAATTCATGAATGGATAAATCATGTTACTAAAATGCTTTGGAGAGAACTGACAATAAATTGTTGCAACTGAGTGAATGTTAAATTAAGTGTATAAATATATAATTTGAGTAGTTATATTTTACTAATTAATTAATGATTGTAAAAACAAAACATCTCTTGTTGTCATCATGTTTTAATATAGTACATTTCCCTGTTTGCACTAAAGTGAAATTCAAAATTGATCACCTTCCTGACTTTTATTTTGGACATAAAGAGCTGAGACCAAGTGTGAAAAAATTAATTCTGACAATAATGATAATAGAGCCTTTTATTTAGTGAGTATCTAGCCTCTTTATGTGAGTTATTTTTGAGCTTTTTATTAATCAAGCCAAACAGGTGCTATTATTTTTCTCATGCTGGAAAAATAAGACCAAAAAGCGTTTAATAAATCAGCCAAAGCTTTCACCTTTGGGGCTGAGCCAAACATCACTTCTTCAAAAGGTCCTGCCCTTTCCTGACCACCGTAAAGACCTCCTCCTCCACGTCTGTCTTATGACATTGCCCCAGTTTATTTGGACTTTAACATTTTTTTGCTCCTACCCTCCTTTTGTTATTTAACATCTGTGTTTACATTTAGCAAACGTGGAAGCCTTATGAGAGAAGGGAACTTGATCTGTTTTATTTACCTAGAAGAGGTACCTACAGTATTCTCAATAACTAGTTACTAAATTAATAAACAAGATAACATTCTTTTCTAGGGTGTTACTCATGCCTTTAGGAAGAAAGAACTCTTTGAAAGTGTCAAGTTGGTCCCGGGTCCGGGTGAGGCCGTGGGCCCCTGGATCCGGGTGAGCCTGGGTCCCGGGTCCGGGTGAGGCCGTGGGCCCCTGGATCCGGGTGAGCCTGGGTCCCGGGTCCGGGTGAGGCCGTGGGCCCCTGGATCCGGGTGAGCCTGGGTCCCGGGTCCGGGTGAGGCCGTGGGTCCCTGGATCCGGGTGAGCCTGGGTCCCGGGTCCGGGTGAGGCCGTGGGCCCCTGGATCCGGGTGAGGCCACGCGACCCTGGGTCCGGCTGAAACCAAACCAGAGGGAGTCGGACCTGCATTACCACCATTTGTCCACCATCCAGAGCTGAGGGGTCAGTGCCGACATGTACTCATAGGGAACTGGTGGACATTGATATTGGGTCTCAAAAGAACTGTTGGTCCAGAAAGAAACTAACTACAGACTGATTCATTTGCCTGTCAGCATAACGATTATTGCTCGTCGCACATTCAATTCTTATAAGTATATCTCTAGTGACACATGATTTCGCTCATCTAGGGGAAATGATGAACAACATAGACTGATGAACAAGAACAGAACCAGAAACAAGGAGGCATCGATCGGACTATCGGGCCTCAGAGGGAGGATAGGGGAGGGTGGGGGGAGGGGGGAGAGATCAACCAAAGGTCTTGTGTGCATGCATATGAGCCTAACCAATGCTTAAGTTCAACAGAGGGTTGGGGCATCCATGGGGAGGGGTGTGGGATGGGAATGGGGGGATGAGGACAAATATGTGACACCTTAATCAATAAAGAAATTAAAAAAAAAAAGAAAGTGTCAAGTTGTTTTTCCTACTGTCAAAATCCTTATCTTTAAGCTTAATAGATCACCTTTATTGTATTCACATGCTGCACCAATTCAAGTACACTCATGAAAGGTAATAGGAAAATAAATTCAATGTGGGTTGCATTTGGCACTTGATGCATTTTCACAGAAATAGAAGTTGTGATGTTTGGAAATATAGTCTCAGAACATTTTGATATTCATCATTAAGCAATCAGCATCTCTCAAGATGGGATGCTTCCATTGCAATCATGTAAAAATTTTAGCAATATTCAGAAATGTCTTTTGAAGTTTGAGATCTATTATGTGATGTTCTCTTTTACCAACTTGAAGCTATTACTATATTTGTGACTGTAATATGAACAAAAGTATCAAGACATTGAAATCTCCTCTCTTAATAGTTCCATCTTCACATTTCTTTCCTACTTTGAAATTTGGGCTGCAATTGTGCATAAATGGTACATTTTTCTTTCATCTGAGCAGAAGTATTTTTCCTTTATATCTTGGGAATAACAACTACCTTGTTCATACTTTTAGAAACTACCCTTACCCTATTTTTTAGGTAAAATAGAATATCTCATTAGCAAATTACGACTCCTCCTTCAACTAACTGGGAAAGAGCCTATTTCAGAAAGATAGTTCTGACTTTTAAAGTGTGAAATACTCCTATGTTACTGTATAGTTGAGATAGGGAAAAACCAACACATTATATTTCACGTGTGTAGGGTTGATGAGTACTGGCAGGTTTTAAATCAGTGGGCTACATCACAAACTATAGCGGCACCTACATGAAGCAGGCTATATATTTATGTTGCGTCTGGTATATCCTTTTGTTGCTGAGCTGTCCAGAATATTGGTTCCACATGATCAGCTCTTTTTGGAATAGATATACCCTAAAAATGACAGAAAAAAAAACCTTGTCTACATTAAGTTTCAGGAAGTATGGAAGCTTGTCAAACATAAATTATCTAATATACACAGAAAGCACCAGGTGCAGTAGTTATTTTTAGAACATACCATGAATTTTAGCTTTCCATGAGCAATTCTAGTAAGAACTTGCATGTTTTAGATGTCCAAAAAGAAGTTCTATGAACTTTATTGTGATACCTAAATTTGGAAAATATGTGGAAGAGATTTAATTACAAAAATAATAACTGTTTGACTCCCTTGGGTATGCCGGGAGCATTAAATATAAGATAACACTGGGTTATTACTATAGATGCCAAATTTTATTTCCATTTTAAAAGTTTAGGCAACTCCTTGAAGATTTTATTAAAATTATTTGTGTGTTAGGTGAAAATTATGAATGCATTTCAATGTAAGAAAGAGATCAGTACTTGTTGTGATTGCAGAGTTGTAGAAAACTTGCCTCCCTGACTCAAAGACACCCTGTGGCTGAGGGACTGGCAATGAGCTCCCACTCCAATAAGGGACCACAGCCTGGCGGCCTTGTCCTTTCCTGCTGGGCCTGACGTTTCCTCCTGCCACCTGAGTCGTCAGGCCACCCAGGGGGAGAGACAGGAAAGGAGGATTCTGACATGAACAGCACTCAGCCTGGAAAGCCTCCTGGTCCCTGTGGACCTGAGGCTGCCCTCCTGCCCCAGAGCCTGGCAGCCTGCCACACCAGTACGTGCCTCGGAAGTACTTTATGTTCATGGCTAGGGGCTCCATGCCCCCTTCTAGAGGCACCAGCTTGCCCAGACTGGGGAACCTCTTTTTACCCCTTAAGCTGTACCAGGTGGGACCAATGGGAGCCAACAAGGGTATAAGATAAACCCAGCAGACCAACATAGTAACACAAAGGCTCTAAAAATCAGATTAAATAGAAAACATAGCCCACAAAAGTAGAATGAGACCTGTGCAGGGTGACTGACTACTAAAATAATAACAAAAAATTCAATAAGACTCAGAGTTTCTAAACATTATAGTAAAAATATTTAGGATAAAAAATTATCCATCATGCCAAAACCAGTAAAATGACAACTTAAATGAGAAAAGACAATTAATTGATAAAAACATTGGAATGTTGGAATTATAAGAAAAGGATTTTAAAGTAACTGTCATAAAAATATTTTAGCAAGTGGTTAAAAATTCTTCTTAAACAAATGAAAAAAAATTAGAAAATCTCAATATATAAATAGAAGCTATCATAAAGAACCAAATGGAAATTATAGAAAAGTGAAAAATAGAACATTAATAATAATTTGCTAGATGAACTCAATAGTTGAGTGATAGAAGAGAGAATAGTGAACTGAAGGAAAGGTCAAATGAATTAATGTAATTTGATATAAAAAATAAATGAACACTATGTATTGTAGAAACATAATTTTAGAGCCAAGGCATTTTAGTAAATCAGCTCCCACAGAGCTTCGTTCTTGTAGTTCTATTTGTGGGTTTGTATCAAGATTATGACCCCTTCTAGCTTGCCATTTGGACTGTATTATGCTAAAAGAGTGTTTCCTTCCCTGCCTATCCTATGTTCTATTGTTTTAGATTTGGGAGATAAAATCCAGGGCAATTGCTCTATTCTAGTCTAGGAATTGTTTTTCCAAGTGTTGATCAAAAGGAAGGGCACACCTTGTCACATTTGGACTTTTTTTTTTAGTTTGTACCAGTGCCGGGGAACTCTAGATCTTAAGTTGAGTCACTATCTCTCAAAGCTTAGAACATTTCCACAACATGGACAGTTCTTTTCTGCTTCTTTGAAATAAATTAGTGAGTAGCGGTTTTCAAACATATAAGGGTACTTTTTTCTTTTTCTTTTTGGAGAGATGAACAAATTTTTCAAAGCATGACAAGTAGTTTCGGATGTTCTCTCTTTATGATCATAAAAGTCAAGGCTGATGTCGAAGGGTAGAGTTTCCTGTCACATCTACCTATATTGTGCCAGCTTGGTGATCTCATTTTAGCCTTGTCTGATCGGATTCTAATTAGTCAGTGGGTTGATTATTTCCCATCTATGGGCTTAGAAACATGAGTTTGGATCCATACCCTACAAGTACTTCCTAGTGCAGTAATATTGACGTGGCTTTCCTACCTCATCATCACCACTGTTTGGGACTATCAGGACCTGTGCTGTAGCTGCTGTTAAGAGAGGTAGGTGCTGGGGTTTGCCTGGGCCCATGTGCTATTAGGTGTCCCCTTCAATAGATGGTGACTCCCTCATGCACAGCAACCTTATCATGCGGACAACTCAATCCTACCTCAAAAACAAAAACAAAAAGTAAAACTACAAATTACTGCATATCATTGCTGCTTTCAAAGAATCAAGAGAGCTAATATTAAATGTGTGAATGCCAAAGGACTACTGAAAAAATATTATATGAAAGGAAAAAGGAGCTGTGAGCAGTAATTATGGCGTCCCGGCCTATAGTTCTACCTTTGCCACTGATTTCTGTGAGAGCTTGTGTTGTTCACCCCTCTGGTTTGTCTCTCAGATGACTCCATATTTTCAGTATAAGGTCACATATTTTTTTTAAAATTAAAGTGAATTGAATGACTTTGTCATTCACATTCACATTGTAGAAAATGTATCCCTTAGCAAATTAAAATAATTTACAATCTTTTTGGGGGTTGTAGAATAAATTCTCTCTCTGTGACAAATTTTTATTACACTACACAGCCTACAAGTAGGAGTGGTTTACATATCACTATTCAAATTCTAATAGGTCAAAGTTTTTCATATCTCACTTCCAGTACAAATTTTTTTTTTGGGGGGGGGGGGGGAGAGGGAAGCACATATCACTGTGGGTTAAATTCTCTGGTAACCTATGGGAATTTAGTCTTACATGGATCCTACAATATTTCATTTAGTAAATACCAAGGGCACGCTTGTTATAGTCATGACTGTTGTAGTTCTGATCATTGAAAATTAATGGAAATAGATTAGCAAAATTGAGTAGAAATAGGGTATTGTGCAGCTTATTAAAAATAACACAAATAGCCTGGCTGGCATGGCTCACTGGTTGAGAGTCAACCTATGAACC
Organism: Cnephaeus nilssonii; assembly: GCF_951640355.1. Classification (NCBI taxonomy): domain Eukaryota; kingdom Metazoa; phylum Chordata; class Mammalia; order Chiroptera; family Vespertilionidae; genus Cnephaeus; species Cnephaeus nilssonii. Next base: position 73,151,317 of record NC_137084.1, read on the forward strand.
AGGAGGTCACAGTTCGATTCCTGGTCAGTGCACATGGCCGGGTTGTGGGCTTGACCCCCAGTGTGAGGTGTGCAGGAAGAAGCTGATCAATGATTCTATCTCATCATTGATGTTTCTCTCTCTCTGTCTCCCCCTCTCCCTTCCTCTCTGAAATCAATAAAAATATATTAAAAAAGAACACAAAGGTATTAATAAAATTCAAGATTTTTTTTCACGTGTTAAACATGTCGTTGTTGTAAAATGAGTGGTATTTTAACTTATGCAACTTTCTTAAATTGCATTCAGTTGCCTCATCACACGTTCAAAAGAGAGTGAGAATAGATGGTGATTCACTATGTGAAAATGAATGTGGGTTGTTTTGACCAAATAAATAGATCTATTTCATTATTTCAAACAATTGTTTTCAATGTGCCAGTGGGATTTTTATTTCCAATGCGGAAGAAAAATAAGCACACAAGAGCTTTCTGAGAGTTCTAACCTTAGTTACTTGATAACATTTCAAGGTTATCCTATCTCTTGTCAACAAATGGTTACTAACCCCTGGTAGATACAGAAGAAAAGCTCTGAAATCACATTTGGGTCAACTAATCTATTTTTTTAAAACTGCGAAATCAAGAGCCTTAATCACGTTAGTGATGCCTGACCATTCTGTTTCAATTCCAGGGCTGTCTAGTGAAACTAATGAACTGTCTTGGTGGCTCCAGAGCAAAGCCAGGGTCTCACCGGCCAGTTGTGAATTACGAGCACATTTCCTTTTATTGCCCATAAATCTTTTCCAGTTTTATATTCACGGTAGCTTAAAACACCTAAATTCACATCAGTGACGGTGCAGCCGCGCTCTGGGTGTTTGGAATTAATAGTGGAGTTAAGTATCCCCCCGATATTTAAAAAATGCATTTTCAGTACAGCCCAAACTTAATTACAGTAAATCAGACCTTATCTGGTGACAAGGTTGATAAATGTCAGCGCCTTTTTTCCAGTATGTGTCATCATAACTCCCACACTGCATTATGAAACAATGTTCTGGAGAGAAATGGACCTAGAGTTAAATACTATCACATCAAGTTTGAAAGGTAATATTGGTTTTGACATGAAACCAATGCAAGACGGAAGCCGAATAACTAACGTCAGCACCAAAGAGCGGTGTGGGACGTTGATTGGACCATTGTGTGCATGGAGGTTAAGACTTTGGTTACAATTGGAATTTCTCAGAGAGATGGCACAAAAAGAAAAGAAGTTGGTTTAACATAGAGATTGGCGAAATGTCTAGAACAGAACAAAAGGGAGGAAAGCAAGTTGAAAGTATGCAGTGCTTATAGTTAACTGAAAGTAAGGCCATGAACATAGTAGGTGCAAATGGAAATAAAAGAGAGATGTGGGCTGCGTCTTTCATGAGGCAGTCATTTAAATGAGTCACAAATAAGATGAGTCAAAGGGGAGGCAAATATTGAATTAAATAAAATTTCGTGGGGAAAAAAAAAGAGAAGTGGCTGGAATCCAGTTATAAAGTTTTCAAGAGCAGCCTGGAAGCCAGTTCTGAAGGTTCATGGAAGCCCGAGAAAGGTGCTGCAGAGGGAGGTAACTAGCTCAGGCTCAACCCTGCTGACTGAGTGAAGAAGAGGCAGATGGAATGAGCATAAGTAGCACTGGCACTTGTGCAGCACCAATGTGACTACACTGTAGAGTTTTCTGTCTCTTACTTTCCTCTAAGGTGCCATTGGATAGCTGAGGAATCTCTGCTTCAATTTGTTTTCTTCATCCTTCCACTCACACACAGGCACCCTGGTTGAAAGAGTCATTCAAATACAAATGAACTCTTTGTTATTGAACCCATTGTGCTCCAGCTCTAGGTGTATTTTTTCTTAGTTCATTGCCTTAATAAATCCTTGAGAGTGGATTACAGGTGTCAGAGGATGCCTGGTGTGGCTTGCTACCATTCTGATGTGATCTTAACCTGGGATAATCCCAGGAAGGAGAGGACCAAGCCAATATAAGGTAGAGGTGGTAGAAACCTGAAGCTCCAGTAGAGCCCTGTCCTCTAAGATTTTCCTAAAATACGATATAGGTGTAATAATGATTATTTATTTAATAGAACAACAATAATAATGGTAACAATAGCCCCTTTTTTTGGTTTTGAGCATTTGTTATATGCCAGGGATTCTAATATGTGCTTTGCTTATTTTACCCATCTTAATCCTCTCACCAACTGTATGAGTTAGGCATTATTTCCCCAATTCACAGATGAACAGTCTGGAGCTCAGAGAAATTAAGAACCTTGCCCCAGGTCACTCTCAATAATTAGAAGAGTTGTGGCTCTCATCAGATATGTCCCAGTGCAAAAGCCCATGTTCATAACATGACAATGTGGATTTATTTCACTGGATTGAGGATGGTCCTCAACTTTTGTTCTTTTGTTATGAAAATACTCTAAGTCATGGATAATATTAAAATTCCATAACTATAGTTTTAGTGAGTGTCTCATTTTTTTTCAATTTACAAGTCAAGGGCCCAATAATAGTATTGAAAGCAGGGCATTTGTGAAGAAAAAATGTGCTTGGTGAAGGAGAAGAAAGGAATGAGGAGCATAAAAAGCAAATTTTGTCCTATGACATAATTTTGTTCAAACTTGTACCTGACTGGAAGTTTTTAAGTTTACTTCATTTAAGCAAGATAATAACAAATATGAAATTTCATAAGGGGGTAAAGGATCTCCACTAGAGCCTCAGCCCTGATGTTTACCTAAAAATATAGTCAGAGTCGTACTATTTGTCATTTATTTTTTTATATATCTGTAAAAATAACAATAAAAGTAATAGTCTCACTTAGTGTTGGGCATTTTTTATTTGCCAGGAATTCTAGTATGTAATTTTCTTACTTTACCCGTGCTAGTATTCTCACCAACCTTATGATAAAACTGGCAAATATGTCCCACAAGCATGTGTTCCCAGATACTAACAGGTGGGTCCCCCCAGTGATATCAGTGCTGCTTCCTAATGAAGATCAGTGTGCCAAGAGAATAAAATAATAAGAGGTAATGAATGGCAATAAGTATCTTGATTGAGAATCAGATGGGGTTTTGTCTACAAAAAGAAATATTTTGGTCCTTTCATATGTGAGAAGTCAATTGCCTGCTATGTTTCAAAATGGGCTCTTATAATTTCAAGTCAAGATCACCACACAAGTGTTTCTGGTTAGGAGCTAAAAGTACTGATTTACATCCCCATCAGTGTGCCAGGGTGCCCTGTCCTCCGCACCCTCACCAACACTTATTTCCTCTTATCTTTTCCACAATCGCCATATTAACACTGTAAGGTGATAACTCACAGTTTTGATTTGCATTTTACTCATGATTAGTGATATTAAGCACCTTTTCAAATATGTGTTGATCATTTATATATCTTCTTTGGAAAAATATTTATTCAGGTCTTTTGTCCATTTTTTAAAAATTGAGTTATTTGTTTTTGCTCTTGTTTTGTATGAGTTCCTTATATTTTTTAATGTTAACTTCTTATCAAATATATGATTTGCAAATATGTTCTCCCATGCTGTGTTGGTGGGAATGTAAATTGGTACAACCATTATGGAAAACAGTAAGGAATTGTCTTGAAAAATTAAAAATAGAACTACCACATGATCCAGCAATATCACTTGTGAGTATATATCCAAAGGAAATAATATCCATGTCTTAAAGAGATAGCTGCACTCCCTGGTTCATTGCAGCATTATTCACCACTAGGAGCCCGTTGCACGAAGTTTCGTGCAATAGACTTTTCCTTCACCTGGCTGCCGGCACCAGTTATCCGCCAGCAGCAGTTTTCCTCTGGCCACCCGCCGATCAGAGCGCCTCCCGCCAGCACGATCGGCCACCCTGAGAGGAACTCCGATCGAGAGGTGCTCCAGGAAAACTGCTGCTGGCAGAAAACTGGTGCTGGCAGCCACGCAATCGGCCACCCCGAGTTCCGCCACCAGGGTCTTCCACAGAGCCGGCCTAAGCAGCGCCGGCCGTTTAAGCCAGCGGGAGGAGCGGGGGGCGGGGACTCGCGAGTCCCCGACCCCCGCTCCTACTGCCGGCCAATCGGCCACCTTGAGTCCCACCCCCGCGCCTCCAGCCGGCCCAATCGTGGGCGTAGCGGAGTGATGATAATTAGCATATTACCATTTTATTAGGTATGATGATAGCTAGGATATTGAAACAACCTAAGTCTCTGTCAATGGAGGAATTGATAAAATATATATATATGGTGTGTGGAATATTATTTAGCCATAAATAAGAAGGAAATTCTGTCAATTGTGACAAGATGGATGAACCTGTAGGAAATTATGCTAAGTGAAATAAGTCAGACACAGAAAGAGAAATACCATATGATCTCCATTATGCATGTAATATTAAAAAGCCAAACTCACAGAACCAGAGAGTAGTACTTTGGTTTCCAGGGCTTTGGAACTGGGGGAGAAATAAGGAGATGTTGGTCTAAAGATTATTAATATGACTAAATTCTTGAATCTAATATTTTAAGATGACTAAATTCTTGAATCTAATATACAACAGTGATTATAGTTAATAATACTGTATTATATACTTACTAGAGGCCCAGTGCACGAAATTCGTGCATGGAGGGGGGTGTCCCTAAGCCCAGCCTGCACCCTCTCCAATCTGGGAGATGTCCGACTGGCCTAAACAGGATCAGGCCTAAACGGGCAGTCAGACATCCCTCTCACAATCCAGGACTGCTGGCTCCCAACTGCTCACCGGCCTGCCTTCCTGATTGCCCCTAACCGCTTTTGCCTGCCAGCCTGATCACCTCCTAACCACTCCGCTGCCAGCCTGATTGATGCCTAACTGCTCCCCTCCCAGCCTGTTTGCTCCCAACTTCCCTCCTCTGCCAGCCTGGTCAGCCTTAACTGCCCTCCCCTGCAAGGTTGATCGCCTCCAACTGCCCTCCTTTGCAGGCCTGGTCCCTCTCAACTGCCCTCCCTTGCAGGCCTGGTGCCTCCCAACTGCCCTCCCCTGCTGGCCATCTTGTGGTGGCCATCTTGTGTCCACATGGGGGCAGGATCTTTGACCACATGGGGGCAGCCATCTTGTGTGTTGGAGTGATGGTCAATCTGCATATTACTCTTTTATTAGATAGGATAGAGGCCTGGTGCACGGGTGGGGGCCAGCTGGTTTTCCCTGAAGGATGTCCCAGATCAGGGTGGGGGTTCCCTTGGGGCATGGGGCGGCCTGAGCAAGGGGCCTGTGGTGGTTTGCAGGCCAGCCATGCCCCCTGGCGACCCAAGCGGAGGCCCTGGTATCTGGAATTTATTTTCCTTCTACAATTGAAACATTGTAGCCTGGAGCAGAGCCAAGCCTCCTGCTTGCTCTGTGGCCAGCAGCCACTTCTGTTTGGATTTGTTTACCTTCTATAATTGAAACTTTGTCGCCTTGAGTGGAGGCTTAGGCTGAGAAGCGCAGGCGGAAAGCTTGGCTTCCTCCATTGCCTGGGAAACCCAAGGTCCCTCGTGCTCTCTGTGGCTGTAGCCATCTTGGTTGGGTTTATTTGCATACTTGCTCTGATTGGCTGGTGGGTGTGGCTGGTGGGAGTGGCTTGTGGGTGTAGTGGAGTGATGGTTAATTTGCATATTACTCTTTCATTAGGTAGGATAGAAGATGTGAAAATGTAAGATATAACATTTAATAGGGGATCAAGGAAAGTGGGAAACGTATTGTCCTCACTCAAAGCTTTCTATTTGCCTTGTAGTTTTTAAAATCACTTCACCTATATATTTGAATACATTGCTGCTAATGACTGTGCTTGTCACACTCTAAGAAATTCGTGTTAATTTGCTATAGGCACATGTGTGATATTTTGATATTTTTAGTAAAATAAGTTTTGTTAGAAGGGAACCTTTCTCTTGAAACATAGCATGGAGGGAGAGGCAAATATATTGATTATGAATACTATAAGCAAAATCCAAAGAGAAAATGAATTCATTCTTTGTTCTAGTGGCATCTTATTTTTGTACTCATGTTGCCAGTTTAAAGTGTTTTTCTTTACATATTTTAGGAAGTCAGAAAATCAAGAGGCTTTCTGTTATCTCAAACTATAGTTCACTTCAGAATTTCTATGAAAGCTTTTTAACATTGCTCAGGGCTAGTTCTTAATGTGCAGAAGTACAGAAGCAGGTACATTTTTCTCAGGGAGATGTGGGGTGGTTTGCAAGTAATTGTGTCAGTATTTCAAAAGGATGAGTTGTCAAGAAAAGCTCAGTTCTCCCCTTTATCCATTTGTCACTACAAAATGATTAACACCTCCAAGTTCAATTTTAAAATGAATGCATCCAACTACCTCCTGCTGCACCAAGATAAGTTTCAGAACTATTTTAAATCAATTAGGCTATTATTTATATATATATATATAAAAGGCTAAGTGACCAACCGTCCTTCCGTCCGACAGTCTGGCTGACCCACCGAATGGCCGGTACATATGACGCTCACTGGCAATTTAAAAACAAATGTTGACTCGTGCACTCTCACTGGTGCCAATCACACTCGTGTGTTTCTCAAAGCTGAAGTATTAACAGGATCTGCTGAAGGAGAGGTCGTTCTGATTCCAAGAATTGACTTGTCCCCATCTGAGACTGGCCTCCATTTAAATTAATTAAAAGACATTTTTCCATGATGCCAGCATTTGCGATGACTATTTATAAATCACAGGACAAACTCTAGACCAGTGGTCGGCAAACTGCGGCTCGCCAGCCATATGCGGCTCTTTGGCCCCTTGAGTGTGGCTCTTTCACAAAAAACTACAGGCGGGCAAGCACATACAGTTGCATTGAAACTTCGTGGCCCATGCGCAGAAGTCAGTTTTCGGCTCTCAAAAGAAATTTCAATCATTGTACTGTTGATATTTGGCTCTGTTGACTAAAGTTTGCCGACCACTGCTCTAGACAGAGTAGGAATATTCCTACCTGGACCCGTTTTCGAACATGGTCAGTTATATGTTGACTTCTCTGGAGTCGAAGAACATGTGATGTTAAAGTTAAAGTTGTAAATACTTCATCACAAGGGAAATTAGTCAAGCATCTGAAAGTGTTTTTACTCTGAATGTGGTATACAGGGAGATATTAGAATAAGTTTAATCAATTTATCAGTCATTGTTTTTATCAATACTGTTTTTAGGCCACCTTGTATCCTTTATTTCATTTCATATATTTAGATACATTTCATCATGCTTTCATATTTAGAAAACACACAAAGGGAAATGTGGTGCACAACTACAATCTCCATCAACACAGAACTTGAACATCAACTTAAAGATGCGCAAGAATATTTCCTTAGTCAGAAGTCTGAAGTATCAAAAGGTCAGTGCAGGAGGTCAGATGTCACTGACAGCTTATGGAAGATGCACTGTTTCCCAAGCATGCTGGGAGAATGATTTTATGCACACCAATGGTGTGCAGGCCACCTTGTATCCTTCACCTCGTTCATATTTGGAATAAATGGACGAGGTAGGCACTATTCTGATCCTGCACATGAGAATATTAAAACTGAAACAACTTGCCTAAATTTCTAAGTCACAACACAAAATTTGCAACTATTATATGCATTACATGCTTCACTCAGTCCTGCAATCACACCTGTTCCTGAATCTTGGCCATAATGAGAATTATGCATTTTCAGAGTGAAGTAAATTGTAGGAAATGTAGAGGAAATGTATAGGATAGGACTTTGACCCACACAAGGGAGTTAGTGTGGGTCCTGTTAGCAGGTTAATCAGTATTAGCCTTTGATAACTATGTTGTCAGAGACTGTAGACTCTACCCTCCCTGACAAAGGCTGCCCTTGTGCACAGAGATAATCTCAAAAGTTTAAGATTCTGTTTCATGGCCGAAGTTTAGTGGTCAAAATTTACTTCAACCAATGTAGTAAATATAATAAGTAGTGCTCAGAGATTATCAGGAAAGCCACACAAATAGATGCTTTCTGCTTGGGGCTAGATGAAGTTGCAGAAGAGACCTAATTCTTATCAGTAGACCCAACCGATCATCTTCTAGGCTAATAGCATCATTTGTGATAAATAATATGATCTCAGGTTGTTTAGGGGGATTTACATTTTATAATGAATATGTAGCAAGTAGAGTAAATGCTCCTTTGAATACTATGTGGTTCAAAATTTTAATTCCTTTATTACCTTCCCTTATGGATTCCCAATAACTCAGTGTCTATCATATAAGCACAAAGGAAGAATGTAAGTACAACACTTCTATGATTTATTTTTAACTGTTTAGCAGTTCCTAATACTCAAGTCTCAGAGGCCTCTTATACTCTCAGATGTATGTGTTGGCATTTTAACAGCTTTTATGACATAAGTATCATGCAGTTCAGAGACAAATTGCATTTTTTAGACTTGCATTCCCACCAAATTTATCATTTGTCACATTAATTTGATACTATATCACTGGCTCTAGCAAAATAACCTTCTAATAAAAATATTGACTCAGAAAACTGCTTTATATACAACATGCCATTTAAATATATGTCAGTGCAGAGAACACATTTTATAGAAAATATTATTAAATCACAGAATATGTACATCCCAGAAGTCATTAACTGTATGAGTTAAGGTTCATATAAGAGACATTAACATATATTTAGCTTTAGTATGTTCAATATGCCTTATTAGGTTTTGCAAACTCACATACAAGAAAGCATGTTGCAACCAGTTAATGAACACTTACTGTGTGCCTAAGGGATGGACTAAGAGTTTCAAATAATTATGTCATTGAATCATTGTAGCAACCCCTTGAGGGTTGGGTTATGTTACTTTCGTTTTAAAGATGAGTCAAAGATTCCTTACATGAAACACAAAAAGTATGCCCATAAAAGGGGAAAAAGCCAATTAAAAAAAATAAAAACTTCTCTTTGAAAAATAGTGTTAAGAAAATAAAGACAAGCCACAAACTTGGAGAAATTATTTGCAAAACACAACCCTCATAAAGGACTTGTAAAGAATATATAAAGATATATAAAGAATACTCACAAGTCAAATAAGACAGAGTGTTTATAAGAATTCAGCAAGAGTACTCTACATATGACTAACTTTTCAAATTCAGTTTTATACCTAAATGTTAGAAACCAACATTTATAAAATTAATTTACATGGCATGTAACTTAATAATATAAATGAAAAAAAGTCAATAAGATTACCTCATTTCTTAGTTGCAAATGGACAAAAGAGTTGTATAATCATTATGAAGAAATTATAAAAAGGTATTTGAAAATCATCCAACAAGGTGTAAATAAATAGAGAGCTATATTGTGTTCCTAGATAGAGTATATATTTTTAATATTTTAATTCTCATGTTTTTTTTGCTCATTCATGCAATTCAAAACAAATCCCAATTGTATGTCTCATATAGAATTTGACCAGTGAGATCAAAACTCTGTAGGAAAGAGTTCAGATTAGCCAAGAAAATTTTGAAGAAAAATAATAAAGTCAAGAGATTCTTCTTCCAACCACAGACTCCTTATAAAGGTACAGTAATTCAGGATATGAGAAGATGAAAGGAATGAAGCATAAGAAAAATCCCAAGCATATATAAAACTTGATATATGATAATGGTATCATTAAGATCATTAGAAAAATATTTAAGAATTCATGTTGGTAGAATTGGCAATCCATGTGGAAAAATTATTTTGATCCCTTTCTCAGGCTTTGCACAAACATTAAGTCCAGGTGAATCTTTAAAAGGATGGCCATGTGTTTCACTCTGCTCAGATCAGTCCCAGTTTATACCTGCTATCCTAGGGCAATTATTAAGCACTCCCTAACACTATCAAAGATGTCCAAGTTTGGATGATAAATTACATGATAAAACTGAAATGTGACTGTCAAAATATACCACGAAATTTAATTTTAAAAGAAAATCCAAACATATATTTATATTAGGATTGACAAAATATTTCTCAAATAAGAACCAAAAAGTTCTCCGCAGAAATGGTTATCACGTTACAATTTAGATTACCGGACAAGCATAGGCCTAGAGTCTGTCTTATGAATGATAGTGGTTTAGGAGTTAGGAATAAAATAATACTCAGAGAAGTTGGAATAAGTATAGGGCAGTTTGAGAATAGGAGAAAGAGAGAAATGGAGACTGAGAGCCCAACTCAAGCCACGGAGCCGTCTCACTCTTTTGAATATCTAAGTGTGGGTAAGGTGACTAAGGGACATGGAACACTAAGCGGGGCTTCCTGAAGGTGACTTTTATCCCCAATTTCCAGAGCCTCTGAAAATTCATTTTTATGTGCAGTTCTCATGTATCTATAGCAACAACCCAGAAATACCAAACAGTCATATCTTTGATAACTTATTTGTAGTTATGATAAGACCACATGATCTATTTCTCAAGACCTTCATGCTAGTTCTTCATATGATTCTTACTGAGTGAAATTTTAAATGAGATATGTGATCAGAATCCTGTTCTATGGGACATAGTGCCACGATGCCAGGCATTCATTATTCTTTTCTTCTAAGGTCAAACTCATACCCTTATTATTCAGAGGTAAAATGTTCATTTTTATGTACCTGTAAAATATGACACTCAAAATAAGTTTATTTTCTAGCATTAACTATGAGGAAACAGTCATGCTTCATTTTATTTCTCTATGTACTTAAATATTTTGAAAAATTTTTGTTTATTCACTTTCATTCAAAAAAAATTTTCATTCTTTCATTCAAAAAATTGTGAACAGCTTCAATGGAACAAAGAGTTGACCAAGTATGATAAATACAAAGATGAATGAGACACAGCCACTGGTTGCCTTAAGTCTGTGTTCTGGGAAGTGAAAGAGCAGGCAAATAAATAACTTTCTAATGCTTTAAGTTATAAAAGTTCTCATATAAACAACTGCTATTTCCAGGGATGCATCTAATGTGTCATTAGCATGCTGTACCCTCTTTATCTCTCTTCTTCCTTCAACTTCTTTGGTGGTCAGTCACTCTAGCCTTATGTGGTCATTTCAGAATAGTTCTCTTTTTTCAAACATTCCAGGAAATTCCTGTGGATGTTTCTGACTTCCAGCATCCCACCCTCCCCCTTTTTCCCACCTCCATACCTAGGCACACTGCAGTCAGGGGATTCTGTGTTCAGGTCAGGCCTGGTTAATGTACCCACACCCTGTATTGACCAGAGTGCTGTGACTGAAGAGAGGGAAAGGAGCTCCTTATGGAGTTGGAGTAGATGGATCAGTTGGAGTCCATTTTCTTTCCCAGAGAAGAAAGGGAAAGGTTTATTTCAGGTTATCGGATGGGTACTGGTGACCTTTACTCATGTAAGCTTTATAGGTGGGAGAAAGAGAGTAAATGTATTTCTGCACCTTTTAATTTATTATGAGAATTCCAGGTAAAGGTCTTCAAAATTATCTGATTATATGAGTCTAGAATTTAGTATAGAAAATAACATCATTAGCCTTCAGCATAGCAGTGGTACTTGGAACTGTGAGGTGAGGTGAATTAAGAGAAAGTCATGACCTAAACAATTAATATCACCACAAAATTCCCATGAAATAAAAAAAGTATTATGCTTTAGTGTGATAGGTGGCAGGAAATATTTTCTACTCCTAGTGTGATATGGGTAGAATGAAGGTGCATCTAAAACAGCAGACTGTGAGGTATGTTTGAAAATTGCCTTGCAAAAATAAAATGATTTACAAACAACTTTTAGTTACATCCTTTCTATAAAGTAAAACTCAATAATTTCCTTCTGCCATACTTTGTGGTTTGAAACATGCCTTAGAATAATGCATGTTTATTTTTCACATTCACACCACAAATCTATCTGCTTGTTCAGCAAGGGCTTGAGGTAAGTCAGTGTTCAATCTTATACAAAGGTAGAAGAAATAGTTAGAAACTTACGCTCAACTAGGTTACAAATTTTATGCTGATGATTTCAAATTTGCAAATAAAATGCAATTTCTTAAGTAGCAAAATAGGGCCCAGTGTTGCTTCTTCTATTGTATTTTAAAAGGAAAGCAACATTATTTTATTGTAATGCAAACTTTGATTAGATGGTACAATTGACGTTGTAGACTATTTTATTATTTCTAGCTTCCTTCACTCCTAGCGTCCACAGAATTACATTTTTATCCCTGAGCTGTGTTTTATACATGTTCCAAATCTGTCATTGCTGCTTAACTCAACAGTATAAAAATTCTTAGCCACAGGACTTTTCGGATCATCAGTGGATGTGGTATTCATTCTTTTTTTTTTCTTATTTCTAGTTAAAAAATAAAACATGAACATGAAAAACATCAAGGTTTATTTTTTTAGAAAAATTAGCTTTTATTTCCTCTATTATATTATAATTTACCATCCTCTCTAATAAAAGAGTAATATGCAAATTAACCACTCCGCTATATAAGCCACACCCACCAGCCAATCAGGGCAAGTATGCAAATTAACCCCAGCCAAGATGGCTACCAGAAGGGAGGTTTGGGTTGCCCTGGCAACAGAAGAAGCCAAGCTTTCCACACACTCTGGCGGACCCAGGCCTCCACTCAAGGATACAAAGTTTCAATTATAGAAGGTAAACAAATCCAAAGAGAAATGGTGGCAGCCACGGATGGAGCAGGAGGCTTGGCTCCGCTCCAGGCTACAAAGTTTCAATTGTAGAACGTAAATAAATTCCAGAAACCAGGGCCTCCGCTTGGGTCGCCAGGGGTGTGGCTGGCCTGCAAACCACCACAGGCCCCTCGGTCAGGCCACCCCATGCCCCAAGGGAACCCCACCCTGATCCAGGACACCCTTCAGGGCAAACCAGCTGGCCCCCACCTGTGCACCAGGCCTCTATCCTCCTATGCAGATTGACCATCAATCCAACCCACAATATGGCTGCCCCCATGTGGTCAAAGATCCTGCCCCCATGTGGACACAAGATGGCCACCACAAGATGGCCAGCAGGGGAGGGCAGTTGGGAGGCACCAGGCCTACAAGGGAGGGCAGTTGAGAGGGACCAGGACTGCAAGGGAAGGCAGTTGGAGGCAATCAACCCTGCAGGGAATGGCAGTTAGGGGTGACCAGGTCGGTGGAGGAGGGAAGTTGGGGGCAAACAGGCTGGCAGGGGAGCAGTTAGACATCAATCAGGCTGGCAGTGGAGTGGTTAGGGGGTGATCAGGCTGGCAGGCAGAAGCGATTTAGGGGCAATCAGGAAGGCAGGCGGGTGAGCAGTTGGACCCAGCATTCCTGGATTGTGAGAGGGATGTCGGACTGCCTGTTTAGGCCTGATCTCGGTCCCAGGTTGGAGAGGGTGCAGGCTGGGCTGAGGGACACATCCCCCCCTCCGTGCACGAATTTCGTGCACTGGGCCTCTAGTAAAATTATAATAAATTTACCATAAAAATGATGGATTATCCAGTACTCAATCTTTTAACAAGTTAGCAGAACATAATATTGGTCATCTTAGTATTTACCTTTTAAATCTTTTCTCAAAATAAATTCTACTTTAAAAATAAATCACAAAACCTGGTTAGTGTTACAGTAAATAGAAGTAGCAATTAATGTTAATAGAAACATAAACAGCTAAAATACTACCCTTTCAAGCTGCTAGTGTAAAGGACCATGTAATAGCCAAGGAATTCCTATAGAAAAACTGCATTTGCTTGCTATTCCCGAGTACTTTGGGACTCAAATAGTGGGAATAAAAAAGTTATCAAATAGATACCAACCAGGACTTTTGAATTTTCATCGAGTGCATTTTCAAACTCTTTGGAAATGCTATGCATTACAAAGTGTTAGACTGAGTTTTAATGCTTTTATGAAGAACATCCAGATTATAGTAATACTATCAATGTAAATATCCATCATCTCAAATTTACTAATATATAAATATAGTTTGGCAAATACATACTAGAAATTTTTAAGTTTAGAATAATTGTTTATGTACGTCTATCTTCTTGTAATTAAAAAAAAACATCAATTATACTTGAACTTATATCACACTTAAAAAAAAGCTGATATTGTATATTTAAAAGCTGAAATAACATTTAATTGTTCCATATTTCTTAAAGTACATTTTCAATGTGCTTCTAGAACTGTTTGGTTCATATATATATATATATATATATATATATATACACACACACACACACACACACACACACACACATGTATATATATATACTAGAGGACCAATGCACGAAGATTCATGCAAGAATAGGCCTTCCTTCCCCTGGCTACCAGCACCGCCTTCGCTCTGGCCAGAGCCACCTTTTCGCCTTTGCTCTGGCCAGAGCTGCCTTCTGCCTCTTGCCTTATTGCGCCAATTTGCATATTCCCTCCTTATTGGCTGTGGGAGCCACCATCTTTATTGCAGAGTTAGGGTCAATTTGCATATTCTGTCTTTATTAGATAGGATGTACTAGAGGCCTAGTTTATGCCCGGCGGGGAGGGGGGGTCCCTTAGCCCGACTTGCACCCTCTCCAATCCAGGAGCCGTCAGGGGATCTTCTACTGATGGCTTAGGCCCACTCCCTATGGTTCTCTGCTCTCTGCAGGGCCTGGCTACATCACTGTGGCTGCAGATATGAAGCCCCCATACCCTGCTCTCTGCTCTCTGTCTGTGGGGCCTGGGGGCTTCGTCATCGCCGCCGCTGCATGAATGAAATTGCCATGCCCTGCTGTCCACTCTGTCTGCTGGGCCTGGGGGCTTTGCCTCTGCCACTGCACGAATGAAGCCACCATGTCCCACTGTCTGCTCTCTGTCTGCGGGGCCTGGGGTTTTCACTGCCGCCGCCGTGCAAACGAAGTCGCCATGATCTGATGTCCGATCTCTGTCTGCCGGGCCTGGAGACTTCGCCACTGCCATGGCGATGAAGTCCCCACACCCTGCTGTCTGCTCTCAGCAGCAGTGCTGAAAGGACTGGGGGACTCTAGCAGGGTTGAGGGGACTGGGCGCTGCCATCTTGTGTCTATGGTCGCCATCATCTTTGTGATGACATGAGGGTCAATTTGCATATTCCTTCTTTATTAGTTAAGATAGATAGATGATAGATAGATGATATCATCTACATATAGATGATATCTGAGATATATACACTGAATGATTAGATTATTATGATCTCTGAATGCATAATAATCTGGCCACTCAGTGTATAATATATATATTAGAGGCCTGGTGCATGAATTTGTGCATGGGTGGAGTCCAGCCAGCCTGGCAGGGGGAGGGGACATGGGTGATTGGCCGGTCTGCCTGCTGGTCATACTCCTGGTTGAGGGGACAATTTGCATATTAACATTTTATTATATAGGATATACACTGAGTGGTCAGATTATTATGTGTTCAGAGATCATAATAATCTGGCCACTCAGTGTATATATAGACTAGAGGCCCACTGCATGAAGTTCGTGTATAAGGGGGTCCATCAGTCCAGCCTGTACCCTCTCCAATCTGGGATCCCTCAGGGATTGGGCCTAAACCAGCAGTCAGACACCCATCTCATAATCCAGGACCACTGGCTCCTAACTGCTCATCTGCCTGCCTGCCTGATTGCCCCTAACCGCTCTCCCCTGCTGGCCTGATCTCATCCCCAACTGCCCTCCCTTGCAGGCCTAATCTCACCCCCAACTTCCCTCCTCTGCTGGCCAATTTGGTTCTGATTGGTCAGGGTCTATGCCAGTCAGTGTTAGAAGCTCTGCCTTCTAGGCAGCCATTGGTTCTTCACAGCACCCACATTTGGTACTGATTGGTCAGTTCCTATGCCAGTCAGCATCTCTGGACCTATCAACGGGGGCCTAATCAAAAAGGTGGGGCTGATCAGCAGCCTGGGTGGAGGCCTGGAGAGAAATGGAGGCCTGGCTGCTGGCCAGACTGGGAGAGAAAGAGAGAGACAAGTGCTGATCAAAAGCTGCCTCAGAGGCAATGGATCAGTCCCTGCTTATCTCTTCAGGCCTCTCTCTGGCCCTGATTCACAGCCCCCTCAGCAGTCAGTGCTGGGGCACTGCACCTGCAGCAGAAGCAGTCAGCGCTGGGTCACGGCAACCTAGAACTGACTGCAGGACTCACTTCTGGTTGGTGGAGCCTCCATCGTTACTGGTCGTTACGACCTAGGGTTTTTATATATTAGGATACTTGCTGCTGCTTCCTTGTCTTATGGAAATGTAACTGCACCTGGCTTCTTTGTGCTATGGAGATGTACCTTCTCCCAGTCTGTAGCCTTGTGTTTTTTTTTTCTTCCATGAACCCCAATTCTAAAAATTCCCTAAGCCTGCCTATATTCCCCTAAAATTCCTGTTTTATTAAGACTCAACTTTTTTTTTTTCAAAATAAAAATAATTTCTGCTTGAACTGACCTTCTTGCCTGCCTTACTGACTTCCCAATGTAGTCCCAAGTTCAGTGTAAAGCAGCATCCATTGCTAGAAGAGGACACTTTCTTTCACTTAGTTTTTCAATTAAGGCTATAAATATCAATTTTCTTCTATAAAAATTGAGAGAAAGCAAATGTATAGATATGTTCAACTTGAGAAAAATATTTCACAAAAGTTATTTAAAAATTGGTGCCATATATTTCCAAATACAGACTCACACTTTGATCTTGTGTACATACTGAAACAGGAATTTTCGGGGTGAAAAAGACAGGTTTTAGGAAATTTTAGAAATTTTGGAAATAAAGAGGACCATGGAAGAAACACAGGGCTGCAGAGCAGCAGAAGGTATATTTCCATAGGATGGGGAAGCTGAAAAGCTGAAACAGGTACATTTCCATAGAATGAGGGAGCTGGGAACAGCAAAAGGTCTATATTTACAAAATAAAGGGAAGGAAGCCCTTCATCCAGAAGGAGAAGAAAGCCCCAAGGGAATAGGAAAATAATAAGGAAGGAGGGGAAGAGAACCTCACATGTGAGGTTCGACCTTTGAGCTCAGGAGTTACTATAGTAACCAGTCCAGGGAATAGTGACCAATCAGAGGGGATGTCAAGGCACCAGGATCTGTAGCCTTTATAAGCCATAGGAAAAAGGAACTCAGTGGGACTCTTCCTCCTGCCCACGTGGGAGTCTGTGCTGTGAGAATCTTTCCCTTTCCCCACATGGGAGTCTGTACTTGTTCTTCAATAAATTTCCACCTTTGCTATACCACCTTCTGTCCGTGGATTCATTCTTCGACTCCAGCGGACAAAGAATCTGGGTTAAAGTCCAAAAATTCCATATCAGTACTACATTTTACCTTTTCATTGCTATTTATTTCACATAGCTTTCACATTTCAAAAACTTACATGGGTTACACAAAATGACTCATTTTTCCCATTGCCTTATACATTTTCTTCTGAGAAGCATCTAACTATGATGTTGTTTATTTATTTAATAAATTGAAATCCAATATCAGGAAAGCCAAGGATTTATTCTGATAAGTCAGTTCCTCTGAAGAGTGTGGATTTGGGCTCTTGCTTTTAGTTCCTGGGAACAAACAAATAAATACTGACAGTGGCAAAATAAACTCACTTTGGTATTATAGGTGTTTGAGTCTAACATCTTTAAAGGCATGTAAGTCTTTAGGGAGTTCAACTTAAACATTCAAAAGAAAAGTAAGACTGACTCAACATTGATTCATTCTCTTTCAGATGACTGATAGCAGAATGTGAAAGAGAACAGCCACTTAGTCTCAAGTGTATATTTAATGCTACTTCAAGGAGGCAACAGTCCATAGTTCTTGGTCAAAAATTCTTAAGTCTCAAGAGAGATGTAATGGTGAGTTACAAAGAGGTAAGTACTATATACACCAAAACAAAATCTGATATTCTATATCCAGAAAGAAAAGTTGACAAATCTTACAATACATGATCTTACAGATTTTAAAAGTTTTAGATGTTTCATTGATATTAAGTAGATAATGTGGAAACTCAACCATGTTTTGACTATAACACAAATCAGTGTTTGTCATATCCTGGTAATGGTTTATAGCATGACTGAATTAATCAAAATCTAATTAAGTTATTCTTTTAGTTTTTAAAATATCTGCTTGCTGAAAACTGACCAAATTGCTATAGCATGAATCCAACTAAGTGATCATAATTATCAAATTAATTGTTTTTACACTGTCAATGTCTGGTTATATTGATCACTTTAATACTGTTATCTGCAGCACCATTTCTGAATAATAAACACATATCGTCACTTTGTCTTTGATTTGTCTAGTAAAACCTGTCTATACTTAGGAATAACAATAACAAATTACACTTTACATTTGAATTTGAACCCTAAAGCACAGAGTTTATGATTTTTTTCTATATGTCAGATAATCAAACATCAACTGCCTTTACAATAGTGCTTTTTATTTTTATTTTTTAAATTTTATTTTTATTTTTTTATTATCTTTTTAAATTTCTTTATTGATTAAGGTATCACATATTTGTCCTCATCCCCCCATTCCCATCCCACACCCCTCCCCACACATGCCCCCACCCCCCTGTTGTCCTTAACCGCTGGTTAGGCTTATATCCTTGCACACAAGTCCTTTGGTTGATCTCTCCCACCTCCCCCCACCATCCCCTACCCTCCCTCTGAGGCCCGACAGTCTGATCCATGCCTCCTTGTTTCTGGGTCTGTTCTTGTTCATCAGTCTATGTTGTTCATTATTTCCCCTAGATGAGTGAGATCGTGTGCTATTAGAAATACACTTATAAGAACTGAAAATGAGACAAGCAATAATGGTTATGGTGATAGGCAAATGAATCGGTCTGTAGTGAGTTTCTTTCTGGGCCAACAGTTCTTTTGAGACCCAATTTCAATGTCCAACAGTTCCTTATGTGTACATGTCAGCACTGACATTACAGTTCTGGATGGTGGACAAATGGTGGTAATGCAGGTCCGACTCTCTCTGGTTACAATAGTGCTTTTTAAAATATATACAGAAAAAAATTATTTCTAGACTAGGGGCCCAGTGCACGAATTTGTACAACTTGAAAGGAACTGTGGGCTGCGAGGTTGCAATGGGCACAGGGGTGGGTCTCGGGCCATACTCCATGCCCCACCGGACCCTTCCTGTGGTGTTCCCTGGTTCCCTGTTTGCGGGCAACCCTGCTTCAGCCACTGCTGCTCCCACATGCTGATGGTGCCAGCCCTGCTCACACCTGCTGAAGTGCAGAGCAATTGGGGCCAGTGCCAGCATTAGGTGCGAGCGGAGCCGACACCATCTGTGGGTGCAAGTGGCAGCTGCTGCCCTGATCACCCCTCAGGAGCAGGGGGAGGTAGAGAAGCCCTCAAGGGCTATCCGGGTCAGCAGCTGCTGCTCACACACCATAATGGTGCCAAGTGATAGGGTCCAGCGCCAGGCACTGGCAGTGGGTGTGAGCAGCAGCTCCAGTGCCGGCAGCGAGGCCAGTGCCAACAGCAGGTACAAGCGCTAAGCGGGACCGTGGCATGCAGGAGCAAATAATTTTCACCCAATGACAGAGACTGGTGCCCCGCCTTGGTCTGGCACACCTGCTCACCTGCTCCCCCATCCTGCTGTGGCTGATGCCCGACATGTTCCGCACGTGCCCCTGGTGGTCATTGCACATCATAGCAACTGGTTGTTTGGTTGTTTGGTTGCTCGGTTGTTCTGTCGTTCGGTCTATTTGCATATTAGGGTTTTATATATATAGATTATGCAAGAAATACTTTCTCTTATTACTATTAATATTACATAATTTAGGACTGGCTTTTCTGGCTTATTTAGTAGAGATAAAGAAAACATGAAAACAAAAATGAGGAAGGTTCCTGGTAAGTAAATGAGGACCAACCAATTATCCTATTGTATTTAAATATTTAAAATTACATCATAATGTGAAGGTGCTGATGTCACCAAACATGCACCCCCTGGTGTGCACTGTGAGCTGTCCAGTTGTGGAGAAAGTCCTTATACTTGTGACAATCAAAATCCAGAAAACAGTCACGAATTCTACAAAGAGAAAAATCCAGACAAGAAATGGACAAAGGACTTGGAATATGAATTGATTTAATTTGTCAACTTAGCATGTTAGGAGAATACTATACATTATATATATAATAATAGGTGTGCCACAAGATAGTCATTGTCTCAATCTCCCTAGGGCCTAGAGTCTAGTGCCTATCTACAACTAAACAGGCAAACAAACAATGGCAATACATATTATTTTTGAAGAAAAAATTGAAATCTCATAAAAGGACTGGAGGGGAATACAGATAGTTTTTCAAGCAAGTAAAGGAATGATTTATTATAAGACCGCCTGGTGTCAATATGAATAAATTGAAATGAACAAATAGATAAAACTACATTTTAAAATAAATGTGTTATTTCCCAAGTGTTATTCTAGTTATTTCTTCTGTCTTCCAAGAGTTCACAAAATAAATGGCCGCTGATGTTTCTGGGACATCTATCCTTTTCTTAAGAACTAGAAGCTTCTATCTGCACTGCTGATTTGATTGCATTCCTTTTTCTCCAATGAAGAGGGGAAGCTTTTTGCTGATGACATTGTGCTGTGTTACTTATAGCAAACCTCCTTGAGAGAGTTGTTTATACTCCATTTCCTCTCCACCCATTTACTCTTGAACCCACTTGAATCAGGCTTTCAAACCATCCTTCTAAAGAAACTGCTATTGTCAAGGTAACAAATAACCTGCACATTGCTAAATACAATAGTCAGTTCCCAGTCCTCCGTGTATTTGATCAACACACTGTTGATCAATCTTTCATTTTTGAAGCATTTCTTTGACTTGGCATCTAGGACACCGAGCTCTGTTCTCCTCCCACATTACTGACAATTTCATTGCAGACTATTTTCCTGATTTATCCAGACCTCTAAAATCTGAAGCGCCCCAGGCATCAGACTTCTGGGCTTTCCTATGTTCTTCTTGGTGATCTCATCCAGACTATGACTTTAGCTGGTCTCTTTTTGCTAATAATGCCAAAATGCCTATCCTTTATCCCTGTAGTTGATTAAATTGTCATTCTCCTCTTCTCTAGATGAGAATTCTATTTCTCCACCTTAAAAATGTCAGACTTTACCAGGTGATTTGCTTTGGCCAAAGAAATAGAATAGAAATTATGTTGGTCACCTCTGCAAGCTTTATGAGCCAATGCCTGATTTATCATGTGTTTTCCCTCTGCTGTGAGACAGGAAGTGTGTCAGCAGATCTGCTCTGTCAGCCTGGGTCTCAGAAACAAAGCAACGTGGAGCAGAACTTCACCAGCTCCAAGGTGGCCATGTGGTATGAGTGAGAAACAAAAATGTGCTTACTGTGGACCACTGAGATTTGGGAGGCACCAGTTAACTGCTGCAGAATGAAGTATAGTGACTGGTATGAACCCTTTTATTTCCCCATATCTCATGTACTGACTGTTCACTCAATACCTGCATGTTAATATTTTACATGCCCCAAATAAAATCTTCATAATTTTCCTCTGAAACTTTCCCTCCTGCAGTCCTCTTTATCTCACTGAATGGTGCCTCCGCTCCTGTTGATCAGACCTTGACTTCTCTGTTACTTTACAGTCCCAAATTAATCCATTGGCAGGTCCTGTGAACTTCAAAATATACTATAGTTATATCTATAAGTGTATGACTTTGTTTGACCATTCTTGCTCTAATACAATTGATCATCATCTCTCATTTGAACAAACTACAATCACCTCCTAACTTTGCTTTTTATATTTTGTTTTATTATAGTGCATTATTTCTTCACTCAAAAATCTCCACTAGTTTCCCATTTCATGCAGATAAAAATGTTCTTTTAAGCATTGCCTAGAGAACCCTACTAATCTACTACCCTACTTGGCTTCCTCCCACTCCCTTACTTTCTCATTTGACTGCAGACACATGGAAGTCTCTCACAGCCTTCAGGTCTTTTCTCTAAAATGTCACTGAATTCATAGGGCTGTTCCCAATGACTATATAGAAGTCTAAACTCGGAATCCATAGGCTGTGTCCCAACTCTCCCAATTATCTTAATCTTACTTAATTTTATGCACTTAACACCATATGAAGTATTAACGATGCACTTGTTTATTTTGTCCTCCCACAAATAGAAGCTCTTTGAAAGCCAGGATTTTAACTCGTTTGTTCAAAGCTATATCTCTTGTGTCCACGTCAGAGTCTGGCATATAGTATGCAATCAGAAATATGCATCAATCAATGCTGTGAAGGCATATAAAGAGAGGTACAGGTCCTGGCTGTCCCACTTACAACATTTGCAACTTTGGACAAGTAAATTAACTCTGTGCTTTTTTATTATTATTACTAGAGACCTGATGCACAAAATTAGAGAAAGAGTAGGCCTTCCTTCCTCCAGCTGTCGGCACTGTCTTCCCTTCAGCACCTGGGATCCGGGCTTCCCTCCAGCCGCCAGCAGGCACCCGGGACCCGGGCTTCCCTCCCAGCCCCAGCTTCGTCTGGAAGGTGGTCCAGAAAGACATCTAGTCTAATTAGCATATTATGCTTTTATTATTATAGATTATTCTGAGACTAATTGGACCTATTTCATAAGATTTATATGAAGAATTTTTTAAATCCTACCTGAGGATAACTTTATTGATTTTATAGAGAGGAAGGGAGAGAGACAGAGAGAGAGAGCGACAGAGAGAGAGAGAGACAGAGAGAGACAGACAGAGACAGACAGAGAGAGAGAGAGAGAGAGAGAGAGAGAGAGAGGAGAGATCAATGTGAGAGAGAAACATGGATCAGTTGCCTCCAGTATAACCGAGGATTGAACCTGCAACTAGCTATGTTCCCTGACCTGGAATGGAACCTCAAACTTTTGATGCATGGGATGATGCTCCACCTAACTGAGCCACCCAGCAAGGGCTGTATGAGGATTTTAAAAGAGAAAATTAAATATAGCACTGTCTGGAGCATAGTAATGTATCAATACATAATAGCAAAAAATAGATGTATGATTTACTGGAAAAAAATGGGAGTGTATTGAATACCAGAAATTCATAGTTTTGAATTCCTACTGAGCCACCTCAAACTGAATCACATGGCATAAGCCTCAGTCTCTATGCCTCCATGTTCTTTTCTATAGGTTGATGATGATAGAACTTATAGAAATGAAGATAATATATGTATAATGTCCAAACTATGTGTTACATACAGTAGGCATATAAATATTTACTGATACAAGGACAAGTTTTTGTTGAGTAACTAATTTGTACCAGAAAATTAGTGTTTTAACAATCCTATAAGGTAGCGATTTTTATTGTTCCTACTTTTCCAAATATGAAAGTTAAATTATAGAGAGGCTTGGGAAATTGTATTAGAGGAAGTAGTGGAGCCAGAATTTGAACACAATTGGTGTTATTAAACACTAGTCTGCCCTTCTCTATTTATTTACTGACTCGCTAGTTAATAAATATGAGTGTTCATCCTCATAGACTTTAAAACCTGTCTGGCAGAAAGGTGGTACATCTATCAACACAGTTGAGTAAATGGTGATACAGTATTGAGATAACAATTGGAGGCAACAGTAAAAACGTGCTTGTGGCATTTTGGGAATGACTACACCATGAATAGTATTAACAGGAATAACTGAGATTAAAGAGGGAGCGATAGGAGATGTTTTCAAGAAGAAAAATAATCTGCTCGTGTGTTAACATAAGTAAGGCTTAGAAGGACTCATCTGTGAGTTGACCAATCGTACCTGTACCTTGTATTAACGTTTCTAAATCTTCACCTCATCTCTCCTCCCTTTGTGGAGAGATTGTCCTCAAAGGCTCCTTTAGTTATGTGGGAAGAATAACTGTGTTTTAGGGTTGGTCCTGTTATACACCTGTTCCAGCAAAGAGGCCAGTAATGCCTCCCTGAGCAGATGTAAAACATCTGAAGAGGAGCAGTTTGTTTACAGCAAAGTCTTCCCTAACTACACAGACATACCAGGACATCAGTTTGGTACAGATGGCAAGCTGGGCTTGCCTTGTATCGTCCCTGTCTGTTTTGAATCCTTGTTTCGAAAGAGCAACCCCATTCCTGCCGCCCGGAGCGAGGCTGGCCTCTCTGCCGCTGTGGCTTCCCAGCCTGGCTCAGACTCGCTGCTAAATGCTCTTCTCAGTCTGTCTAAATGAGCATATTCAGTTTTAGATGCAACCCTTACACTTCTGCCCATAAATTTTTCCATCATGTGTTAAAATATTAAGTAAGTGCCTTAGTCTACACCAGATCACACATTATTTTTAAAGATCCTTCTCGGGAGCCTTGTACTTGTTAGTATTATGTAACATGCTGAGAATTTCTTCAGGGAAACAAATTGGGGTGAAACCTTGGCTTAGTGCAGTTTAAGGCAGGCTCAAGAGCGGGAGTGAGCACACTGGTCCACACTCACACCTTCCTCCCCGTGTTTCTGTTTTGCAATGTCAGGTAGCATGCGACTGCCCGGTTATTTTGTCAGGAGGCACAGCTCCTGCCTGGACACTCGCTTACTGGGTCACCTCAGTGGCCCCAAGGTGCCTACTGAGGAAAGGAGAGAACTATGTCCTGGGAGCTGGAGCCATGCTGGGAACTTTAGAGGACTTATTTAATCCTCATACTCCTGCTGCTCCATTTCACCCATAGGGCGGATGCTGTACCTGCGTCCACAGAGCCGCTCTAAGTAGGTGGGTTAGAAGCTTGGCTTTCTGTGCCCTTTGTAGCATCAGTGCTATGTCCTTCTGCTCCTTCATGGACTCTCCATTCTAGCCAAAGCAATCAACCGTCATGTCTATATTTTTCACATCACTGAGCTTTTGCTTGTGCGATTCTTCCTCACACCACTCCCAAACAATGCCCTTTTCCTCTTATTTCATATTCAGATCCTGTGATGCCAGCACCCCCTTCATCATCCCCGAAGCTTTCTCTTATCCCTCTGCCACTCCCAACACTCTTCTCCAAGCATGTGTTATTTGTCTCCTCTGAAGAGCCAGAACGATCTCTGTGGGATTAGTGAACACACGCTTCCCTGTGCCATCACTCACCATGTACATATTCTACTTTTTTTATGAGACCCTAAGATCCATAGGACCCTTGATTATTTCCTATACCAAGGCATTATTCATGGATTAATAGGTAATGGATCTAACATCCAATTTCTTAGGTGTTGCATTTAAGGTGTAGGCAGAGGACTAGTTGATAGACCCCCAAGATCACATTGAATATGTGGAGTTACATCACAAAGGACAGGTGAGTTCTGATGTCATAATTTAGGAACTGTGAGCGCAGAAGCATAATGCCTTTTCTTCCTCCTTCACCCCCCAAGAAAATGGCAAAACGCACAGTTTATCCCACATTTTGGCTACCCATGTACCTGCCACTCGGGGTCACCCATTATATGTGTTTTCACCAGAGTGATTTTTATATGTCATATCTCAAGACCTGTGTGTATATATTCAATTTCCATATTTGTTTGGAAAATGAACTGATAAACCATAATAGAAACAACTTCAGTTTTTTTTATATATTTGAATGTAGAGAGCAGAGACATACCCACATAATACTATGCAAAAAAATGCAATCAGTTAAAAATACACATTTTATAAACAAATTATAATTATGGTTCAGAGGATTGAGCA
The DNA here is from genome assembly GCF_951640355.1 of Cnephaeus nilssonii. Taxonomy (NCBI): domain Eukaryota; kingdom Metazoa; phylum Chordata; class Mammalia; order Chiroptera; family Vespertilionidae; genus Cnephaeus; species Cnephaeus nilssonii. The sequence continues at coordinate 73,176,844 of NC_137084.1, forward strand.
ATTCCTCTGGTAAAAAGTCATTCATCTATGATAGGAACTCTTTAAGAGTAGAAGAGTTTGAGTTCTACACTGAACAATGGTTAAATTTTTTCAAAAGTAAATATTGTTGATAGATGTTTGTTTGCCTAACTTTAAAATGTTGAAACTGTAAAAATATATGAAGAATGAAAATAGCTCATTCTCATAATAGTGAAATAACCATGCTAAACAGTATTCCCTTCTTTTCTCTCATAGTGCTATATGTATATATATAAAAAATATGTTGATTTTACTATTTAATATTAAGTTAAGATAGCAATATTCTCTACTTATATAATACTTTACCATGTCGGAATATTATGTTTTACCTAATCCTTGATTTTAATGTTTCCAATTTTCTTTTATTATATAAATTCTTCAATGGCTTGTCAGATTAGGTTTTTTTTTAGTATAGATTGCTATCAGTCATATTACCATGTGAAATGCATGAACAATTTGAAAACTTCTGATAAATATCACCAAATAGCTTTCTGCAGAAATTGTGAAAATGTATAATGATTTTTGAGTGCTGCTTCAGTGTACTCTTATTTGTGTTTGATACCTTTACTTTCATAATGAATCTTTCATGAGTGAAATGAGAATAACATCTTTAAAAACTATGCATTCCATTGATTAGAAACATTAAATAGTTTTCTAATAATTTGTTAGCTATAACATTTTGTCTTTCAGATCTTCTATTTAATATGATTGTGTTGAGGTTTACAACTCTGTACTGAAGTTTAATTTCTTATTATATGATTTAATTATAGATGAAAATAGTAATCCTTCCTTGTATTTCTTTGAAATATGTTTCAGATTATATTGTTATGGTTATCAGATTATTTAAAATGTAGAAAATCAACTTTATGAACCCTTTAATTTTTGGTTTCTTCCATTGCTTTTAAGATGTTAAATTCTCTTAATATATAAAAATCAAATACTAAGTATACAATTTATTTTACTTTTTAAATAATTTATTAAAGTTTCTTTTAGTCTTTGATCCTTCTGAGACTTGATTTACTGAAAAGTAAAGCATATATTATCAAGCAGGATTAATGAATAACCCTCTTGTCCATATATACTCAGATCTACCTTTGGTCTGCCTTGTTATTGTCCACTACTGTTATGGAAGAAATGATCTTACAGAAGACTGGAGGAAAACCAAGCAACGCCCAGAGAAATAGAGTTACTGTGTTTATTCGCCAACAGGCCTAGAGGGAGATGTCTCCCAAATTTCTGGGCAAAAACATGGAGGAAGCTTTCCCTATTTATATCTTTCCATCCCCTTTGTCTCCCAAATAAAGGTTTTTCCAGACCTTTTGTCAGATGACTAGCTTACAAGGTCAGACAGTCAAGTTTATCTTCCCTATTATTCAAGCAGCTAGAAAGCAAAGTTAATTTACAGAGTAAGGGGACGTCTAAAAATAACAGAGTTGACCCACAGAATAAGGGATCATCTAATAGCAGAGAATTTCAAACAGTAGTTCTTTACAAAAATAGGGGTTAGCCTTCTCACTACATGCCAAAACCAAACTCATTGTATTGTTTGGGCTTTAAAACTTGTTTGTTCTCTCCATCCAAGTTCATAAAAACATATGTATTAGTTTCAGTCTTTTTAAATGTATCAGCAGAATTTTGGTTTCTTTATATAGACCTTGTTCAGTTTATTCAGAGTATTTCATGTATTTTGATGCTACTGCAATTGAAATATTAGTTTACTTAATTTAATCTAAATAATTATTGATAGCATAAAACAAAGTTTTTGAATGTTATATTTATATTTTAGCTTATAAACTTAGCTCCTCATTAGTTCAATTAATGACCTTATATTTTAAAATGTGTAATGTTTTATCCTTCTCAAAATAATTGTTTGTTCTCCTTTTTGTCCTTTCTTGACTATATAAGCAATAATTCATGAGTAACATGACAATTTTTGATAGCCACAATTTTAGCTTTGTTCTGATTTTAATGAGAAAGCCATTAATGTTTTACCATTTAGAATGCTGTTGGCTACTGGCTTAAAATAGTCTTTATCATGTTAATATGAGTATTTAATGCTTTTCTAACATAAATTCAAGATATTTTCTTTGGTGACTTTATTGATGTGGTATTCAATGTTAGTAATTTATAATATTAAAATAATGTATTAATTTCAATGATAAATCCTATTTAATAGTAGTAAGTTATTCTGTTAACTTGTTCTACTTTTTAAATTTCTGACCTGTTCATTTTTTATTTATTTGTTATTAAAATATATATAAAATTAAGGGAGATGAGAGAGATAGAAACATCCATGATGAGAGAGAATCGTTTATTGGCTGCCTCTTGCACACCCTCCACTGGGGATCTAGCCTGTAACCCAGGCATGTGCCCTGACCAGGAATGGACCTTGACCTCCTGGTTCATAGGTTAATGCTCAACCAATAAGCCATGCCTGCTGAAATGTTCACCTTTTTAAGTGAAAATATTTATTTCATGATTATTGTTTTAGATTTGACATCAAGGTTATACCATACATAGAATATAAATTATTTAGGTTTCTCTTTAGTCCTTTACTTTGGAAGCACTTTATTGCTTTTTTATGTCAGGAAAGTTATAAATGTATAAGTTGAAAATAATCATTTATAAATTATTTAGGTTCAAAACCATTTGCTAGGGGAATTTATTTTATAGAATTTATTTTATTGTATTAAAATTAATTTAATTACATTTCAGGCTATTTATTAAAGCACATTGAATAAAATGTACAAAATGGAAATAAATGAGATAAAATCACCTAAATAGTTCTATTAGTCTATCTATAATCTATCTATCATCTATCTATTTCTAATCACCTTTCTGTCTGGTTATCTACATATACATCTATTTATATAAATTGGCATAGTACTTTATATAAAATGTTGCAATTTATTTTTTATTTTACATTCCTGTCAGCAATATTGTCATTGGCATTGGAGTTTAGGTGGAATTTATAGCAATTATTTTATCTTAACTCTATATTTGAGATATTTCAGAGCTTTTTATATCTTAACTTCCCAATATATTTAAAACCCAAATTATATACTTAATTTTTTTATTTACAATTGGCATTAAATTACCTTTCATTGTTGTGTTGATATTATGATTTCACAGCTCTTGCACGAATAAAAATATATCTGAATTTGAGTACAGCATAATTTTTGTCCTTTTCTGAGTTTATGTGCTTCTTTATTTGTTTCCATAATGTGTAAAATTTCCTCAATGTGCCTACCTAGATATTTATTTCGTTTTATATTGCTTGATCTGATAAATATATTAAAACTACTTGCTCAAGGCTTTGTGTGTGTGTGTGTGTGTGTGTGTGTGTGTGTGTGTGTGTGTGTGTGTGTTTGGCTTTGATACATTTCTTTGGTATGTACTAGACACTGAATAATTTTTATAAAGTAACATCAGCATTTCTGCATTCTTTCTGTTTCCTTATATAGAAAGTACAATTATTTTGATGCTGAACAAGCCTAAATTAGTTCTGGAGTAATCTAAAAACTTAGCATAATGTTCCATAGAACATTCCATGGTACTTTCTTGCACCTTTGATGATGAAAGACGTTTTTCTAATATTTTCTTTTTATATTTATTTGTAAAGTTTTGTTCTTTCTTGGTCTTTAGGCAATATTTTCTTTCTTTTGAGATATGGAATTCATTCATCATTCATATTTCTAAGAGTAAAGAAGATGTAGGAGTTGATTTTCAACTCTTCTATTGACCATTTTAAGTGTTGTTAGAACTCTGTTTCAGATCTAAAATTGGAGAACAGAATTATGTGCCCAATTCCTAGTCCTGCCTCAGATTCCTGTTTGACATTTATGTCATTGCTTTTTCCAGAGCTAACTGCTTCTTCTGTGTCCTTTTCCACTCCTTATAGGTTTCTAATTATGGACAGTAGAACCCTACAAGTCCATCCGTCATCTTTCTCCATTAACTGGATTATGTGCTATGCACGGAAACCACAGGTCCTGCGTACAAATTACAGAAGGAACCCTTGTGTTTCCTAACTTGCCTTTGCAATGAAATCGTAGCCTTTCAATGAATTTATAGAGTCAGGTACTGAGGATAGGAGGTTGAGCAAGGAAAGCTGGACAGTAGTATTTGATATTCTGCTGAGTTTTCTGATTTTTGTATAAACTTCTCTATTTAAACTTAAGGATACGGAGTTAGAGAAGGGCTAATACTCCCTTTGAGTGCTTCTTTGTTAGTGATATTCTTCCACATCATTGAAAAGATAGTTTATTTTAGGATTTAATTTCTCAGTCTGTCTGATTATTGGCAATTACTTCCCAAACTTTGTCTTAATGCTTTTCTTAGTTTTGATGGTGGTTATGCCCTTTAAACTTTTTCTATATTTCTGTAAATATTTTAATAAGGTGGGAGAAGGAAATTTAAGAATGTTAACTTAATACCATCTTTACTTTAATTTCTACCTTATCATATGAAACAATGTGAGCCAAGTCAGAAATGTGAGAACAAGGGGTATTTCTGGGAATTGGCTAAATGTTAGAAATTATACACTTTTACTTTGGATGGTACAGTGTGGAGCTATTAACATTTTTTGACCTGAAATTTGACATTATGAAGCTGTATTTAATAGAAATTGGTTGGGCCACATGGTTAGAATTAATCCAATGTGTCAGAGACAATTTATGAGGCATATTGCTGTGGTTCAAGTTGGAACAATATCAGACTTACACATTTATGACACTATGTATGACTTAGAAGGTCAAATTGCAAAATGGTTAGTTTTTAGACTCAGACTGCCTGTTCACTTAATATTAATTCAGGTCTAGCCATTAATAACTATATGATCTTGGTCATGCCTCAATTTTCTCAGAATGAGGGAAGATTATTGGATGTCCTTTTGAGGGTTGGTAAGTTTTCCAGTAATAAGAGCATAGTAAATTTAGGCCATTAATATTACTCATGTATTATTATCTTCTAGAAGATTATCTTACTATAAGAATTAGTGACAAAGGTAGAGCAACCCCCACAATTTTGTGAACTTTCTACACAAAATTGTAATAAGCATGTCTTTTTATTTTCCTGCTCAGCCAGTTAAACTTGAATAGAAATGGTCCTTAAGTTAGCATCAGTGTGCTCCAGATCCCATAATTTTAAGTGTTGTCATCTGATATCCCTCCATTAAACAAAATTTACTATATACTGTAGATGCATGACTTCTTTTTGTCTTAAAATCTGAAAAATTAACCTTGTGTTTATTTTACAAGTGTTTGACTATACCAGTGAAGCATTACATTTTTTCTTTTCCTTTTTTGTGATTTTGAGAGCTTTGATTTCTCAGTGAACCTCTTATGCTAATGGCAGATTTCATTTGTGTATTTTTCATTAACTTGTAAGGAAAAGAAGACAAACAGTATTAGTATAGTATATCTTTGTTTAATTATCTATAATAAGCAATTAGAAGGCATAACAATGAATATGCTTTTCCTATTAGAGGTAAGTAGTAAACTCTTCCTATTAAAGTTACAGGTTAAAAGGGCAAAGACATAACCTTGGAACTTCCCTTAATATGTTATTACTTGGAGAGTAACCAGTGAATGTTAGAAATTAAGGCCTATCAACCTGTGAAGTCAAAAATTTATCTTGCCTTTCAACCCTGATATCTGACCCTAGTCCAAGAATTACATTTATTTGGGTATTTTTATTTGTGTTTCTTTCTGTATATTTTATTGATATATCTTTGGGATTATTTTTATTATGCTTCCTGGTATTTTTTTGTCATTTAATTTTTAAAATTTTTAAATAATAGTTGACATAGAATATTATATTATTTTTAGTTGTATACCCCAGTGATTAGACATTATACAACTTACTAAGTGATCACCCCAATAAATCTCATACCCATCTGACACCATACAAAGTTATTATAATATTATTGCCTACATTCCCTATGCTGTCCTTTTTATCCTCATTACTGTTCTGTAACAACCAATTTTTACTTCTTAACCCTGTCACCTTTTTAACCCATCCCCCCCAATCCAGCTCTCATCTGGCAACTGTCAAAATGTGTATCTATGAGTCTGTTTCTGTTCTGCTTGTTAGTTTTTTTTTTTTATATTCAATTGTCAATAGATATTATTTATTGCCATTTATTTTTTATCTTCTTTTTTCTTCTTCTTAAAGAAGACCATTTACTATCCTATATAATAAAAGCCTAATATGCTAAGTGACGGTCAACTGGTCGGCTATTCAATCTAAGTGTAATATGCTAATGTATGCCTAGGCTGCTCAACTGCTTGCTATGGTGTGCACTGACCACCAGGGGGCAGACAGTCAACTGGTCGACCAGTTGCTATGACCTGCACTGACCACTAGGGGACAGGAACTCCAACTGGTAAGTTAGCTTGCTGCTGGTGTCTGGCCAATCGGGACTGAGCGAGATGGGCCAAACACGCCCTGGAGTCCTCCCATGATCCCTCCCCAGCTGGCCAACCTCCTGCATTCCTCCCCAGCCCCAGTTGTGCACCGGTGGGGTCCCTTGGCCTGGCCTGCACTCTCTCACAATCTGTGGGACCCCTTGAGGGATGTCAGAGAGCCAGTTTTGGCTTGATCCCACAGGCCAGACTGAGGGACCCCACTGGTGCACAGATTCATATAATAGTGGTTTGGTGTTGATGCACTCCTTTAGCTTTTTGTTGTCTGGGAAGCTCTCTATCTGAGCTTAGATTCAATATGATAGCTTTGCTGGGCAGAGTGGTTTTTCTTGTACGTTCTAAGCTCAACATGTTAAAAGATAACCTGTGTCTGTTGCAATTTAAAATGAGAATAACTAATTCATTGCTACAAGAAAAATGGCTGCTTATGCCTGAGATACCTCTATGTCAAGTGTCTCCAGAGCACAGTATTTCTGTACAAAGCACGAGACTTATCAGGGACCAGAAACTACATTAATTCATAGAAGTAATGTTAAAAGCAAAATCAGCTAATATTTATTAAATAGTCATTACATGTCAGAAATTGTTTTAACTCTTATCATCTCCATAACAATGAAATAAGTTTATTCTTTTCTTTATTAGTCAAAGAAAGAGACTCAAAGTCTTATCCAGAACAGGCAAACAGTAAATGGACTATTTAAACAGAGACATTCTGAATAAGAAGAAGGGCACAAAAGCACTACACAAAACTTACTAATAATTCAAGTGTATAAATAGATTTAATCACAAAATGACTCTTTGAAGATGATGGAAATTAAAAAGCTGTCATAACATGGTGCATATTCCATATTATTGAAAACAATGTATACTTAACATGATCTGGCAGTGGAGTGTTCCATGAATTTAAACACATAAAAATTGGTTGATAGTATTATTCAAGTCTTCTATATCCTTTCTGATTTTTCAGTATTTGTTTAACAATTATTGAGAAAGAAGTGTTGACTCTCCAGTGATAATTATAGATTTGTTTATTTTCTCATAAAATTTGTCTCCTATATTTGAAGCTCTATTATTATAAATTTGGAACCATGTCTTCTTGAGAAATTTGTCTCTTTATTTCTATGAAACTTTTCTCTTTGTCATTAGTAATGTTACTTGTTCTGCAATCTGCTTTTTCTATTATTGATTCAGTAACTCCAGTTCTTTTGTAATTTTGTTTTCATAGTATATCTCTTAAAATCTTTTCACTATTAACTTCTCTGTGTCTTTATGTTTAAAGTGGATTTCTTATAGGCAGTTCGGCTTTGCTTTTTTTTTATCCAATCTACAATCTAACAGTCTGTGCCTTTTAATTGCAATGTCTACACAATTTATATATATCATAATTTCTGATTGGGTGGTAATTAAATTTACCCTCATTAAATTTGTTTATGTCTGTCCTTACCTGTTCCCTTTTATCTCTTTCTCCTGTATTCATATGGATTGCATTTTTTTTATGATTTTACTTTATCTTCTCTATTGCCTTAAGCATTATAACTCTTTTTATAATAGTTCAGTGCTTGTTTCGGGCTTTTACTTATGCATCTTTAATTTATCACAACCCACTTTTAAATAATATAACACACATATAATACAAGTATCTCACCCAGTGTATTTAAATTTCCCTCCCCATTTTTTTATGTTATTGTGATCATACATTTTGCTTCTGTTTATGTTATAAAATCCAAAATACATATTTGCGTTAAATACTTAATTACTTTTTTAAATTAATCTTTATTATTGAATGTATTAAAGATGTCTCCTCTTTTCCCCATTGACTTCTTCTAGCCCATTCATTCCCAGGTCCCACCCCAGGCCTTCACCACACTAATGTCTGTGTCCATGAGTTATGCCTATATACAGACAAGTTATTTGGTTAATCTCTTCTCATCCATCTGCCCACCCTCTACTGCCTTACTTCTGAGATTTGGCAGTCTATTCCATGATTCCATTTCTCTGGAGCTGCTTTGTTCATCAGTTTATTTTGTTCATTAGATTCCACATATGAGTGAGGTCATCTGACACTTGTCTTTCTCTGACTGGCTTATTTCACTTAGCATGGTACTCTCCAGGTCCCTCCATGCTGTCTCAAAAATGTCCATTCTTACTGCTGCATAGTATTCCATGATATAAATGTACCACAGATTTTTTATCCACTCATCTACAGATGGGCACTCGGGCTGCTTTCAGATCTTAGCTATTGTAAATTGAGGTGTTATGAACATAGGGGTGCATATAATCTTTCTGATGGGTGTTTCAGGATTCTTAGGATATATTCCAAGAAGTGGGATCACTGGGTCAAATGGCAATTCCATATTTAATTTTTTGAGGAAACTCTATTCTGTTTTCCACGTTGGCTGCCCCAATTGGCATCCCACCAGCAGTGTACTAGGGTTCCGTTTTCTCACATCCTCGCCAGCACTTGTCATTTGTTGATTTGTTGATGGTAGCCATTCTGATAGGTATGAGGTGACACTTCATTGTCATTTTAATTTGCATCTCTCTGATGATAGTGACAGCATTTTTTCATATGTCTCTTGGCCATCTTTATGTCCTTTTTGGAAAAGTGTCTGTTTAGGTCTTTTGCCCATTTTTTAATTGGATTGTTTATCTTCCTATGCTAAGTTCTATGAGTTCTTCATATATTTTGGAAATTAACCCCTTATTAGATGTGTCATTTGAAAATATGTTATCCCATACATTGGGCTCTCTTTCAATTTTTGTTGATGGTTTCTTTCACTGTACAGAAACTTTTTAATTTGATGTAGTTCCATTTGTTTATTTTCTCCTTTGTTTTCCTTGACCTACAGTGGTCGGCATACTCATTAGTCAACAGAGCCAAATATCAACAGTACAACGATTGAAATTTCTTTTGAGAGCCAAATTTTTTAAACTTAAACTATATAGGTAGGTACATCGTTATTAACTTAATTAGGGTACTCCTAAGCTGGCCTTTGCTAAACCTCAAGGGGCCAAAGAGCCGCATGTGGCTTGCGAGCCACAGTTGGCCAACCTCTGACCTAGGAGTTGTATGGGCAAACATATTGTTACAACAGATGTCTGAGATTTTGCTGCCTATGGTTTCTTCTAAGGTTTTATGGTTTCATGACTTACATTTAACACTTTTATCCAATTTTAGTTTATTCTTGTGTGTGGTGTAAGTTGGTGGTCTAGTTTCATTTTTTTGCATGAACCTGTCCAATTTTCCCAACACTATTAATTAAAAAGATTGCCTTTAACCCTTTGCACTCGCTTGCTTTTTTCTCAATTCCTTTATTCTACTTGGGATTTAATTTTTTAAATACCCCAGATTTTACAAAGAGAGGCAGTAGAATAAAAAACTAGAGTTTCTTTTCATACAAACTTATTTATTTGGATGTTTTTATATTTCAAATTATTGATACATTCAAAGAGTAATTTTAATCTCGATGCTAACCGTGTCGAGTCACACTCGACATCCGAGTGCAAAAGGTTAATCCATGTTCTTGCCGCCTTTGTCAAATATTAATTGAGCATGATGAATTAGGCCAATTCCTGGGGTCTGTTGTTTCCCATTTATGTATATGCCTGTTTTTGTACCCAAACCAGGCTGTTTTGATTACAGTGACTTTGTAGTATAACTTGGCATTGGATGTTATGATTCTTCCAATTTTGTTCTTCCTTTTCAAGATTGTTAGGGGTCTTTTTGACTCCATATAAATTTTTGGAGTATTTGTTCTAGATCTGTGAAATATGTTGCTGGTATTTTAATAAGGATTGGATTGAATCTATAGATTGCTTTGGATAGTATGGGCATTTTGATTATGTTGATTCTACCAATCCATGAACACAGTATATTCTTCTACTTCTTTATATCTCCCTCTATCTATTTCTTTCAAGTCCTGTAGTTTTCCAAGTACAGATCTGCTTTTACCACTCTTATTTAACACTAAAGATCTGGTGCACAGATTCGTGCACTAGTGGGGTCCCTCCGACTGGCCTGAGGGGATCAGGCCGGAATCAGCTCCATGCACGGATTTGTCCAGGGTGTGTCAGGCCCATCTCACCCAGTCCTGATCAGGGCCTATTGGGGTTGGCCAACCAAGGAGGGACTGCAGAAGGCTGGCCAGCCGGAGAGGGACAGTGGGAGGGTTCCAGGGCATGTCTAGCCCATCTTGCCCAGTCCCGATCAGCCAGACCCCAGCAGCAAGCTAGCTTACTGGTCAGAGCATCTGCCCCCTGGTGATCAGTGTGCATCATAGTGACTGGTCGAATGGTTGAACAAAAGGTCAGACACTTAGTATATTATGCTTTTATTATATAGGATAGTACTGTAAGTCCTAGTTACAGCAATCAGACAACAAGAACACATAAAATGTATCCAAATTGGAAAGGAGGAAGTAAAACTCTCATTGTTCACAGATGACATGATAGTGTACATAGAAATCCCTAAATATTCCACAAAAAACTACTAGATTTAATAAATGAATCCAGCACTGTAGCAGGATACAAAGTTAAGACCCAGAAATTGATGTTATTTTTATACACCAATAATGAACTCTCAGAATTAGAATATAAGAAAAAACAACAACAACCTATTTACCACTGCAACAAAAAATAATTATGATATTTAAAATAAACTTAACCAAAGAGGTAATGCTCAATTACTTTAAAAGATATATTAAATATATGTATATATTTCTCTTATATTTACCATTTCCTACTCTGATCATTTCTTTGTACAAAGTCAAATTACCTTCTGGTATCATTTTTTCTTTTTGTCTACTCTAATTTTTTGAAAATATTTTTAGTGCAAGTTTGTTTATGATAAATTCTTTCAGTGTTTGTTTATCATAAAATGTCTTTATTTTGTTTCCTTTTTGAAAGACAGTGAAATTACTTTAAATTATAAATGCATTTAAAAAAGAGACATTGTTAAAATACTCAAATTTTTTACTTAGAAAGTCTGTATATGTAATTATTCTAATAGTATATTTTTGTAGATTTTAAAAAAATATCTTGTCAAGTTTATTCTTTTTTTTAATTCTTTATTTTTGAAAGTATTACATATGTCCCTTTCCCCCCTCATTGCCCTCTCCTAGCCTTCCCCACCATTGTTTGTGTCCATTGATTATGCTTATATGCATACACTTTCCTTGTTTGATCTCTTCCTCTTAATATCCCCCAGACCCGCCCATCCTCCCCTGCCTTCCCTTTGAGGTTTGACAGTCTGATGCTTTTCTGTCTCTGGATCTAATTTTGTCCATCAGCTTATGGTGTTCACTATATTCCACAAATGAGTGAGATCATGTGATACTTATCCTTCTCTGACTGGCTTATTTCACTTAGCATAATTTTCTCCAGGTCCATCCATGCTGTTGCAAATGGTAAGCATTCTTTCTTATTGGCAGCAGTATAGTATTCCATTGTGTAGATGTACCACTGTTTTTTTAATCCACTCATTTGCTGATGGACACTTAGGCTGTTTCCAAATCTTAGCTATGGTGAATTATGCTGCTATGAACATAGGAGTGCATATGTTCTTTCTGACTAGTGTTTCTGATTTCTTGGGATATATTCCTAAGAGTGGGATCACTGGTTCAAATGGGAGTTCCATTTTTAATTTTTTGAGGAAACTCCATACTGTTCTCCACAGTGGCTGCACCAGTCTGCATTCCCACCAGCAATGTACTAGGGTTTCCTTTTCTGCACATCCTTGCCAGCACTTGTCGTTGTTGATTTGTTGATTATAGCATTCTGACTGGTGTGTACCTCATTGTTTTTTTTTTATTTGCATCTCTCAGATGATTAGTGATTTTGAGCATTTTACCAAAAGCCTCTTGGTCTCTATATGTCTTCTTTTGAGAAATGTCTATTTATGTCCTTTGCCCATTTTTTTATTGGATAGGTTATCTTGTTTTTGTTAAGTTGTATGAGTTCCCTATAAATTTTGGAGATTAAACCTTTATCAGATGTCACATTGGCAAATATATTCTCCCATGCAGTGGTCTTTCTTGTTATTTTGTTAATGGTTTCTTTTGCAGTGCAGATTTTTATTTTGATGTAGTGCCATTTGCTTATGTTCTCCTTAGTTTCCATTATTCTAAGAGGTGTGTCAGTGAATATATTGCTATGAGCTATATCTGATATTTTGCTGCCTATTGATTCTTCTAAGATATAAACAAGTGGAATAATATACCATGTTCATGGATTAGTAGAATCAACATAATTAAAATGTCCACACTCCCCAGAGCAACCTATAGAGTCAATGCAATCCCCATTAAAATATTAATGACATATTTCACAACTTTAAACAAACTCTCCAAAAATTCATCTGGAATAAAAAAAAAAGACCCCAAATAGTCTCAGCAATCCTGAGAAACAAGAACAAATTTGGAGGGATCACAATACCAGATATCAAGTTATATTATAAAGTCACTATTTTCAAAACAGCGTGGTACTGGTGCAAGAACAGACAAATAGACCAATGGAACAGAACAGAGAAACCAGAGATTGACCCAAACCATTATGCTCAAACAATATTTGACAAAGAAGACAAAAGCATACAATGGAGTCAAGACATTCTCTTCAATAAATGGTGTTGAGAAAATTGAACAGATACATACAAAAAAATTAAACTTGACCACCAACTTGTACCATACACAAAAATAAACTCAAATGGATAAAAGAGTTAAAAGTAAGACAGGAAACCATAAAAATCTTAGAAGGTTTATTATTTATCTGTTTTTATTTTTATGCTACTACTGTGAATATAATTGTTCTTTAAATTTTCTTTTAACTGGTTATTGTTGGATATAAGAAGCTACATTTTGAACATTCATTTTCCATGTACCACTCTTCTTAATGATGTAAGTGAGCCTGAGAATTTTATAAGTCTGATGTGGGCTGATGAAAGCAGGGGGACTGACTCTCTTCATGAAACATATCTACCTGCTGGTAGGATGGCAATTCCCATTTCTGGCTGGTACAAATCTTAGATCTCTGAGCCAGGAACTGGCAACAGCACTAACCACAGTCTCCCTATTGACTGGATAAGTCTATATTACTTTGTGAGTTAAAATATGTATGCATCCTCTAAATACCTCTTTATCCAGGTCTATAGAGTATTTTCATAAGATATATCAAGGTTTGTTAATTTCTTTCCTGGAATACTTGACCCCAAGTTATACTCCCCCCCCCCTCTTTATCTTTCTCAGTCTTCATGGATATTTCAGTGAAAATGGACCAAGAATAATTTAGGGGTTTTAATCAGATAGGCTTTTATTAAGAAGTTTCAAATTACCATTGTTAGAGTATCATTGAATAAAAGAATAAAATTTCAAAAAAAGAGTCAGAACACTATTTTCAATAATTCCATTCAATTAATAGTGACGTTTCTAATTCAAGTCCGCCTTTTTTTCTTAGGTGATATGGATCATATGCATGCTCCTTGCTCTCCTTAGCTTTTATCTTTACATAGAATAATTTCATGACTTACCTCTTTGTGAATATTTTCATGAATACTCAACATAAAGAACTTTCCACTCTACTTGTTTGGTTTTCATCATTGTCTTTATTTCTGTATAACCTTATATTGTGCATTGATTTGTCTACTTATAGAACATAAGATCCAAGAGAGCCAAACTTTGTGTGTTTTCTTCACTTTTGTGTTTTTAGTACCTAAAATAGAGTTGGGTATGTAGCAGGCATCCAATAAGTGGTTTTTGAGTAAATAAATACATTATTAATAAACTTAGTATAAGTGCTATAATATATTCCATTAAAGTAAAAAAAACACACATTCATTTTTGCTGGGGATGTTGGGGTAGAGGGAATATACTGAAAGAATGAGAATGAAATGCATTTGAGCAGGACCCTGGAGAATGTAATTTACATGTTAGAAAGAAGTGGGGATAGCAATTTCTTAGGTTGGGTTCCTAAGAAGCTGAGCCTAAGGCAAGGATTGAGGTAGTGTGGTTTATTAAAGGAAAACCTGTAAGGGAGTTAGAGAAGCAGATTAGGGAAGGAAAAGTAGTTCATCCAGATGCTTTTTAAAGTAAAGTCTAATCGTGACTCATCCATGAGGAGCTCTGTACTGTGAGGTCGCCAGGCATCTGTTGATCGCTAAAACAATTCTCTGGAGAAAGCCCAGGTATAGTCATTAGTTTCAGGCCCACCACCCAGCATGCCAGATAGGTACACTGCAGTGATCTTAGTTAAGAAACTATAGGAGGCGTGTTAGAAAAGAAAAGAAGGAGTAGTCCAATAGAATACTTGATTTTAAATGGCAGTTGGGAATAAACAAAAATTCAACATATGTAACTTGCCCTAATAGTAGTTAATTTATTATTCTTTAAAATATGGCTACAATATGTAGCAACCCAAATTTAGTACCACATGCTCTAGTGAACTAACAAACTAAGTACCTAAGTAACACACAATAAAATAACACTTAATATAGCTGTTTTCTTTTTTGGATAAATCAACTGTTTGTGTAGAATTCTAGGTTTTATGATAGCCCAAGAGTTAAACTCACCTCCTATTTTAATTGAATTATTTTCAATAGATGCTGTTCCAGAACTCTTTTGAGCTTCTCTACTTATAACAGAGGCCCAGTGCATGAAAATTCATGCACTAGAGGGAGGTCCCTCAGCCCAGCCTGCCCCCTCTCACAGTCCAGAAGCCCTCAGAGGTGGGAGGCAACCCAGCGATCAGGGGAAGGCGATGCCCCATCACACCTCTGCTGCTGACACTGCTGGCAACCCAAGCCTCGGCCGGCCCTTGTTACCTGAGCCTTGGGTGGCCCTGGGCAGCTGGGCAGCCACCATCTGAGGTTTGCCTGTGCCTCAGGCCAGTTCTGGGTGGCTGGGGTCCTGAGGGGACTGGGCGCTGCCATCTTGTGGCTGTGGGCGCCACCATCTTTGAGGGCAGGGTAGTCAATTAGCATATTCCCCCCTTATTGGCTGTGGGCGCCATCATCTTTGAGGTTGAGGCAGTCAATTAGCATATTCTCTTTTTATTGGCTGTGGGCGCTGCCATCTTTTCGACGACGTGAGGGTCAGTTAGCTTATTCCCTCTTTATTAGATAGGATGCTAATAAGTTATAATGGATCACTTAAAAACTGCAATTGGAAATCCCTATTAGTTGATTATTATTTAAAATGCCTCTCATAACTTTAAATAGAAATATATTTAATTTTGAGATATGAAAATTATATCAAAAGATCTAAAAACTCACAATATTAATAAAAGAAAAAGATTTGAAAAAGTGGGCTACATATTTGAGGCAAAAAGGTAAGTCTTGATATGAAGGTAGAAACAAAGTATTTTGTGTTTTTTGTTTTTGTTTTGTTTTACCAAGAGGACATGAGCATTTCTAAACCAAGGCTCCTGGAAAGAAAATGTCCAGCTTATGATTCTAGCCGATTTCAGTGCAAAGATAAATTGTTATTGTGTCATCATTGAAAGATGCTATCTGGTTAGACGGAATGAGTGATGATGGTTTCACAGTCAACAAATAGTTATCTCCTAGGATTTCTTTTTTCATTTAAATTCTCTCTGCAAGATTGTCCTTATCTTCTGTGGGCCTAATATCTACATCTTTTTCATTTCACAGAAATTTAATATTGAAACGCTGGAGATGAAAAGATGTGAAGTTTCAATTAAACTTCCAAATCTAAATCTGTCTGGGTTTATGGTTCTACATGAGAAAAGCAGTTTATAATACCTGCCCAGGTAGGCCAGGCACGACAGCCATTTCCATCTCAGTGACTCAAGCATTGGGATTTCTCTCCCTCTGTCTCTCTCTCTCCAACTGCCTTTCCCAACAGTCTCGGTTATTTCTTTGCTTTTCTATATTGAATATTATATTATTAACTTCTTCCATTTAAGTAAAAATTATCATATGTCACTTACATGAATGTATGAATATCAGTCAAGTGCAGCACAATTTAGCAAGTGCCCAAATGCTAAAAGTAGACTATTTACAGCTTCACCATTTGCTAGCTGTGTGACATTGGGAAAGTTATTTATCTCACCTCCCTATTTCAGGCTCTAAAAATGAAGTAAAGAATGGAACAAACCTCCTGTGTGTGTGTGTGTGTGTGTGTGTGTGTGTGTGTGTGTGTGTGTGTTTAAGTGAATAAACATTTGTAAAGTGCAGCAAGGGAATTTCCTGCGCTAGCATTTTAATTGACCCACCCCTGACTCTTGGAATGTTGTAATTTTCTGTGCATTGATCATTTCAGTTATACTATGGAGTAAGGCGTAATTACATGTGTCAGACCTTAAGTAGGTGCTCAATAAATATTTAGTAAATGAATGGACACACATACACAAATAAGCCCACATATTGTTCATCTGGGAAAGCTACAAAAAACGAGTAAGATCACTTCTGATTCTAGAATTATTCATTCACAAACATTTTTACATCAGTTTCACATTTCACCATCATAGTCATCACTATTCCGTGACAGTTATTGATCGGGAAGAAAATAATTAGCAGCTTGTCTATAATCCATTTATTCCCTTTCTCTGGAAAGCAGATGGTAGCACCCAAAGAGAAGGGAGGAAAGGGTGGGGGGCAGGAAGAGAGCACTTTCCTCTCTCTTGTCAAACTGCCCCTCATGTTCCTGGCATCCTCACCCTCATTACATTTCAGCTAACACAGTTCTCAGTCAGCGTGGAGAGGCGAGTTCATTGACCTCTGCTTTACCAGTACATCCAGCCCAGTGTCCCTGAAAGAACACGACATTTTGTTCACTTGGCTCACCCAGATGCGCTTTAAAGCAAATCACACATTCATCTGTTGAAGTAGTAGATTTTTCTGTTTGTTTTGAATGCTCACCCAAGGATAGGTTTTTATTGAATTAAGAGAGAGAGGGAAAGGGATGGAGAAAGTGAGAGAGAGAGAGAGAGAGAGAGAGAGAGAGAGAGAGAGAGAGAGAACCCATGTAAGAAAGAAACATGGATCGGTTTTCTTCCATACATGCTAGGTCAGGAATTGAATTGAAACCTTTTGGTGTAAGGGATGGTGCTCCAACCAACTAAGCCACTAGGCCAGGGTAAGGTAGCAGTTTTCACAGGATGGAGACAATTGGAGCTGACGGAGGAGGTAATCTACCAAATGAGAAACAAATGGAAAGTAATTCAGATAAAAACCATTATCTCTGTTGCAACAACTGTGGCTAAGTATAAGTAAGACTGTGCCAAAAAAGTAAAAACCAGGCATCTGTCTTTCTCCTTAGAATTTCCTTCTGCCTCTCATACAATGCCTAAACCTAGGCTTAGTGTTCTAGGCTGAGAGTTTGTGGCTCCAACCAACTGGAGCCTCCATGCAGACATTAAAAAAAGACATTCTATTTCTTTCTCCTATGAACATGCACTGTGTGTGTGTGTGTGTGTGTTTGTGTGCTGTGGGGATGCTTGCACACATGGCATGTGTACATTGACTACTGTGCTCTGTATTAGCTCTTTCACTTACTGGAATGGTAAGATGAGAGATTTCAACCTGGGCATTGTAAGGTGACCAGATCGTCTCGCTTTTGGCGGGACAGTCCCGATTTTTAACAATTTGTCCCGCGTCCCACGGGATTTTTTTTGCCAAAAGCGGGACGATCTGGTCACCTTACTTAGGGAGATGTGAAGCAGATGTTTTTGCTGACTTTAGTTTAAGGATTTATTACAAAAATAAATACAGCATATAGGAGTTCTATATTGGGCTTTGTGGTCAAATCACCAGTTAATGTCAAGGTTTACTTTACTCTTTCCCCATTATTTTCTACGCATACGTATTTCTTCTAGAAACCTGGCAATTAGGAGAGCTGGTTGGATCAAGGCAAAATTTAAATAGTCTTGCTTCTCTCTATAAAACCCACTGTCATATAACACTTTAATGGCATTTCAATGCAACTCTTACTTCTAGCAAATACTTCTTAGAATTCCTTGAACATGACATGGTCTTAGGGATGTTTTCTTGCCTCTTCTTTTCTCTAAAGGTAACCCAGAAGGTGGATTCGTATTGTGAGTGTTCCCTTAAGTCCCGATCTTGCCCAAATCAGTCGTTACACAGGGCAATAGCAATGAATTCACGAGCAACAGAAAATCACTGTCAATGAAAGGTAACAGTCTGGGCAGGACAACAGGAAAGCTTCACAACTTATGGCATAACTATAGTGACTTATTCCCTTCCACACTGACAGAAATACTGTGTCTAGAGAGCGGAGCTATAAGTTATCCTCAAACCTTTGTAAGTGGTTAATATTTTAATTTCCCTCAACACCCTGCAGCTTGAAAAACACGGTTTTCAAGATTGACTTTTGTTCTGAATTATGACCAGAAAAGGACATGCTGTTGTTACATTAATAGAAAAAGTCCAAGTATGGGTTTGGAATGATTAAGAACCAGATCAAGGAAGGAGTCCCCAATGTATTTCACTAGTATTAATACAACAGATTTCCTCATAAATCTCCTCTGCTTCTATTTGGCTTCTATAGACAGGCTTAGTCTCCAGGGTTTCATCTCAATGAAGGTTTAATTTGTCTCATTTCCTCCTCTGTGGGAGAATTTCTGTTGGTTATCTAGATTTACCAAAACATCTCTTTTAGAATGATAGCCCATACTTTGATTTGACACTTAAAATGCTTACTGCTAAAAGAAACAGCGGGGGATTTTCAGTTGACTGTAATGTGAATTTGACTTTCGAGAGCTCTGAAGGTTTAATGTCAATTACCAGAGCAGAAAACATCCATAACTGAGGTTTGAATGTAAAGGAAACCCTCAAAATTAGATGAGCATGCATACATAAGAGTTGAAGAATTTGAACATAAAGATTGAAAGACAACTGGTTAGCCTGTCTAGGAATGTTCCCACTGTGCCGAAGCAGCAGAAGGCTAATCCTCATGGCCCTGCAGCCTGTGGGCTGTTGTCGTTAATGAGAACTGTGAATAACAAAAGAATATCACTTCATAAACTGGAGCAGAGCTGATTTTCATTTATGAGTTCTTTCCTAGAAAGCCTGGGATTTAGAAGTGAATTCCCACGGGTTATTATGAAAGCAATTTGCATAGGAATTGAACAACTCTCTGAGGGTCAAGTAAAACAAAATGAACACACATCAGGTAAAATCGTAAGATGACTATCTGTAATGTTGTGCACAGCACCTATTCAATTATCTGTAGAAAAACTTAATTACAATTTTTTCTGAGGTGAAATTCAAGCACGTTTTAAAACATTTCTGAAATAATTTAAAAGTGACATTACTTTTTGTTACTAGCCAGCCTATTTCACATTGACTATAATTTTCCATTACCATCTGTAGGCATCACTTGTTTATAAGTGTGTCCTAAACACATAGTGCCTTTGTGGTCAGTCCCACCCCACCACCACAGGTAAAATGTGGTAAGCTATGTGGTCTCTATTTTATAGCTATGATTCAAAACAGTCACATGAGAACCAAAAAGGAGAATGATTAACAGTAATTTGATTTTGCCAAAAATATTGGTGTATAAAAAAGTCATAGGTTTCTGGGTGTTAATTTTGTATCCTGCTACATTGCCTAATTTATTTATTAATTCTACTAGTTTTGATGGAGTCTTCAGTGTTTTCTATGTACAATATCATGTCATCTATGAATAGTGACAGTTTTAATTTTTCTTTTCCAATTTGGATGCCTTTTATTTCTTCTTCTTGTCTGATCGCTATGGAAAGTACTTCCAGTATTATGTCAAACAGGAGTGGTGAGAGTGGGCATCCCTGTCTTGTTCCTGTTCTTAGGGAAATGGTTTTAGACTTGTCCATTGAGTATGATGTTGGCTGTAGGATTGTCATATAGGCTTTTATTATATTGAGATATGATTCCTCTATTCCCACTTCATTGAGAGTTTTTATCAAAAGGAGAGCCCAGTATACCAGCCCCCGAAGCCCTGTAGGATCTAACTGTCCCTCACTCAAACACACACCCACACACACACACCAAACACATTCACACACTCCCCTTTCACTCCCTCACTCACACACTCTTCCTCACTGCCATTCTGCCGACCACTATCTTGACTCCACACACAAGCTCTATAGCCCAAGACCATCTTCAGCAAGTAGGAGACAAGTCTTGTGGAGCAGAATAATGCATCTCAGGATGCAGCCAGATGTCCTGGAGAACACGGAAGTGACAGAGTCAGGATCAGCACCCATGGGCTTTGCAGTTGACCTGGAGATGTGCCTCCAGATGACTATTAAGGTGGGGTGAGCTGCGCAGCTGCAGTGGGGTTAGGGAGCAGGTCCACCCAACTCTCAGCTTGGCCATGGGCTCTCTCTGCTGTAGTGAGATCCCTTAGCCAGGATCACACCCTTCCTGAGGCAGCCTGGACCTGGTGACTGGGCCAAGTAAGGTTATGAAGGTCACTCAGGACACTCTGATGGGCATATTTGACCCAGTGCTTCCTGTGAGGTGACCCTGGGCTTCATTAGGTCTGCACCAGAGCTGTACTTCTAGTAGTAGTTCTTTATAGATTTATTTTTTTTTTGGGGGGGGGCGTGATTTAGAGAGTTTTCTTCCAGTTTTCTGGGAGTTTTATCATGGATGAGTATTATAAAATGTTTTCTCTCATTATTGAGAAAATCAGGTAATTTTCCTTTTTTTAGTTTTTTTTTTTAACATGGTGTATTACATTAATTAATTTTTATATATTAAACCAGTCTTGCAATCCTGGAATAAACCCCACCTTTATCAAGGTACATTATCCTATTCCTATATTGTTGAATTTGGTTTTCAAAAATTTTATTAGAAATTTTATGTCAATGTTTCTGAGACATATTTGTCAGTCTCTAGTTTTGTATTGCTATTAGGGTAATTTAAGTCTCATAAACTGAGTTGGAATACATTGAACTATCTTCAATTTTTTTGGTAGAACAGGTTTTTTGTTTTGTTTTACACTCCCTATAGCTTTCTTTGTGGGAAGGTTTTTAAATACAAATTTAATTTCTTTAAGAGATATTTGGATTTTAGACTACTCATTTCTTCTTGAGGGAGCCTTGGTAATTTTTGTCTTCCAAGACATTTTTACATCTTACTTAAGTTATCAAATTCATTGGTCTACAATTTTTATAATATTTCCTTGTTATACTTTTAATATTTGTGGCATCTGTAATCATGATTCACTTTTATTCCTAATACTAGAGGCCCGATGCATGAAAATTCATGTACAGGAGGGGGTTCCCTCAGCCCGGCCTGCCCCCTGTCACAGTCTGGGAGCCCTCAGGAATGGGAGGTGACCCGGTGATCAGGAGAAGGCTATGCCCCCATCACACCTCTGCTGTTGCCACTGCTGGCAGCACAAGACTTGGCTGGCCCTGGGTATCTAAGCCTCAGGATGCCCTGGGCAGCTGGGCAGCCACCATCCAAGGCTTGCCTGCACTTCAGGCCGGCTGTGGGTGGCTGGGGGGCTGAGGGGACTGGGGGAATCCAGAGGCAGGCACGCGGAGCAGCTGGACCAGCCTGGAGGCAGGCCTGGCTGTGCTGTGCACCTGCTGCCCCAGTGGGGCTGAGGGGACTGGGCATCGCCATCTTGTGGCTGTGGGCACCGCCATATTTGAGGGTGTGGCAGTCAATTAGTACATTCCCTCCTTATTGGCTGTGGGTGCCACCATTTTGTGAGGGAGTGATGGTCAATTAGCATATTCCTCTCTATTAGATAGAATTGGTAATTTGTGTTATTATTTATTTATTTATTTATTTATTGTTTGTTTGTTTGATTTGGCTAGCAATTCTTTCATGGTTTTATTAAAGAATCAGCTCTTAGATTAATTTTTTTAAATTTTCCTATTTTATAATTTTCAATATTATTTTCATTCTTTACTTACTCAGTTTGAGTGTAACTTGATCTTCTGTTTTTAGTTGTTTAGATTAGAAACTGGGCTCACTAATTTGGAAACTGTCTTCTTATATAGGTTTTAGGACGTACCATATGTACTGCTGTAGCACTGGATGCCTGATACTTTAATGATGCATTACATAAATATTCTTCTGCTTTCACTTGACCAGAACCCCATAGTTCCTGGTACAATTTGACCTCTTAGATTTTTTTGTGCTCTAAATCTCAGGGCAGTTGATGTCTGGTAAACCTTGAATAGTCTACTCTTAACCCTTAGATTTCTGTCCCCCTTCCCCACCTGCTCATCTCCTTTGTCACCAGTAACTTTCCCTACAGATTATAGCTGCTTCAACTGGTTGCATCTATGATCATTTAACAGCACTTACCGCTCCATTTCCATGTCATTGTGCTATGTTCTGGAAATTGTTCCCAACATGCCACGATGTTCAGGGGGCTCATCTCTTAAGTTTTTCTTCTTTCAAGTATTGGTGTGTTGAACTTTCCATTTTCCAATATTGAAAAACAGTGATCTTTTATATTTATCTACATTTATGCTGAGAGAGAGAGAGAGAGAGAGAGAGAGAGAGAGAGAGAGAGAGAAAATTTATGCTTATTTTCAAGGATTATTATTCCAGTCTATCTGGTCACCTAAATGAGAAAAGCAGTTCAGAATGCCTACATTTCCTGGTTCTGTGCCAAAGAAATTATGCCATATTTGAGTGTTGGAGTAATTTTGCTGATTCATCAAATAAATGTCTTCATTATTAATTTATTTTTATTTGATCATTTTATGCTTAACTTTCCCTATGCTTAACTTCACACACATTGTAATTTAAGCCCTTTGGACTGTGCAATATATCTTTATTGACAAAGGTTTAAACTGTGATAATGCAGTTCCAATTCAAATGGCACAGAAAAATCTTTTCATCACCCTTTCTTATACTTTGTCTCCAGTGTTTATTGAAGGTGAAACTCCAGTAACTGTTTTATGTGTTTGAGAAATGCAAATTTTAGAAGATGATTTCTGGGCAGAAAATAAACTGCACTGTCTAGCTCCATTAATTAAGGCAGCATGACATTACAGTTTCCATGAAAGAACAAATGTGTTGGGAAAAAAAGACATTGGTATTTTAATGAGAGTTCAGAATCCTCTACTTTAGAGTAGTCCAGGTAACTGAATTGTGAGTCAAAGTTATAAAATGGGGGGAAAATGTATGATTTTTAAGCAATAGAAAAATAAGATTGTGGCTTTGGGTTGATGATTACTAATAAAAACATAATCAATATTTATTTAGGCTCAATACTATTTTAGACCAAGTATTAAGAACTCTTGTGAGAGGTTTTATAAAACTTGACTCCTAAAAGTAATAAAGGTAGACCATGGATGGCTGATTAAAATAACTGTAAAAGTCTCTCTGTCTAATTTGAAAGTTATATATAATTTTTCTAAAGCCAAAGAAATTTTGTTAAAATGTCACTTTGGAGATAAGAAAGGGGTGGATTAAAAATTGTGTTCTAGTATTCATAAGAAGTGTTATATTAGGCAATTTACATTTGAGCTTCAGTGTCCTCTGTAAAATTGATGTGATAGCATAAAGGGTTGTGTTAGGAATTAAATGAGATAATTTATACATTGTGGACATGGTGTCTGCCACATAAAGAGCATCAGATAGGAATACATTATTATTTATTAATAGTGGCCCAGTGCACGAAATTCGTGCACGGGGGGGTGGTGTCCCTCAGCCTGGCCTGCATCCTCTCCAATCTGTGACCCCTCGGGGGATGTCCAACTGCCGGTTTAGGCCATATTCCACATGGACTAAACTGGCAGTCGGACATCCCTCTCACAATCCAGGACTGCTGTCTCCTAACTACTCACCTGCCTGCCTGCCAGACAGATTGCCCCTAACCACCCTGCCCACTGGCGTTCTCGCCCCCAAATGCCCCCCTTGCCAGCTTGATCACCCCCAACTGACTCCCCCCTGCCAGCCTGCTCGCCCCCAACTGCCCTCCCCTCCTGGCCTGATCACCCCTAACCACCTCTGCCTCGGCCCCGCCACCATGGCTTTGTCCAGAAGGACGTCTGGAAGGTCTCCCGGTCTAATTAGCATATTACCCTTTTATTAGTATAGATAATTTTTGCTGCAATCATTATCACCACAGTCAAGAAATCTATACTGAAAGTTGGTTATCTCTATGATTATTTAACAAGAAAAGAGGACATAATGATGCAGAGTTAAGGTGTTCTTAGATGAGAGACACAGGAAAAAACTTAAGCCCTTGGAAGTAGTCAATATGTGGAAATAGACTGAGAAACTTGGTGCACTGACAGTGAGTATGAAACATGGAGAGCATCATATAGGGTCAAAGCTGTAATATATTCTCATGACTGCATTCATCTTTTTAAAAGCCAGTTAGGTTTTACTTAGTTTTTAGATAAATAAATTAATTATCTCATACTTTCTCTTCGTTATGCCTATTTAGGTAGAAAGAAACAAAATGTGTTATGTTTGAAAAGAATATGGAAGATTATTTTATGTATCAGTATTAAAAATAACATATCAGAAAGTTAATCAATGCATTTCTAAAATTAAAATCAAATTGAAGGGTGAATGAAAAGATGCAGCACTTTTGTAAAGAAAGTTGGCATTCTCTACAATGAGGCATAAAGTCCCACACCATGAGACTTAGACTATTGCTGGGAACCCATTCTGCAAAAGCTATTCTATATATGGAGGAATCCATATGCATTAATGCTTTTAATCTCAGTATTATTTGTTATATTAGACTTCCAGTTTATACTAAATATCCAAGAAAATTATTGATAAACTATTGAATATTATTTATAAATCAATTTATATCATTAAACTATGTCATAATATAGAAATAAAACAATCTTATGTATTACATTCCAGATGCCATATTTATAGAATGGTTATAATAACATAAAAGAAATATGGAGTTATAAAAATAGAAAAATTCATTAATATGTTAATAAGTTATATTCTGCATATAGAGAGATTGGAATGATTTTTTTCCTTTCCGTATATTTTGTTTTATTTAAAATTTTTAATAATGGAATCATTCTTTCTTATGAAACAAATATTATCTCTTATGAAAACACAAATTATTTAACTTGAAAATAAAGATTGATTGTGCCTTTTTAGAAATACTTATTTAACATACACACACACCCTAGCCGGTTTGATTCAGTGGATAGAGCATTGGCCTGTGGACTAAAGGGTCCCAGGTTCGATTGCAGTCAAGGGCACAAGCTCGGGTTGAGGGCTTGATCCTCAGTGGGGGGCATGCAGGAGGCAGCCGATCAATGATTCCCTCTCATCATTGACGTTTCTATCTCCCTCTCCCTCTCCCTTCCTCTCTGAAGTCAATACAAATATATTTAAAAAAAAATACTCAAACATAGCTTTAATACATTATAGATTTTCTGATGTAGGTTAAACTTAATACAATTTGGAGTCTAATCCAGGCATCCTCAAACTATGGCCCGTGGGCCACATGCGGGTGTTTTTGCCGTTTTTTTTTTTTTTTTTTTACTTCAAAATAAGATATCTGCAGTGTGCATAGGAATTTGTTCATAGTTTTTTTTAAAAAACTATAGTCCGGCCCTCCAGCGGTCTGAGGGACAGTGAACTGGCCCACTGTTTAAAAAGTTTGAGGACCCCTGTTCTAATCTGATGCTTGTTGCACCAGATTAGAACAGGGGTCCAGATCATCTTCTGGATAATCTATCCCTTTATAGATGGACTTTCAGCTTCAGCACATCTCATGAAATGGTTATCACGTCTCTTTTCAGTTCATCTTTCAAAATGTTGAGATTATTTTTTCTTCTGTTGATACAATATCAGCCTTCCTATAGATTACACTCATACTTTTTGAGGTATAATACTTCTTCAACATGGCAATCTTCCAAATGCATAAACACACTAATAACACAAAAACAAATCAAAATAGAAGGAAAATACCCAGATTCTGATTCACTTGGCATTTATCTTTTCAGTATTTTTGTCACACCATTCATAATGCATTTGCAATTTATCTCTATTCTTCCTTATAGTTTGTCACTCAGATTTGAATACATTTCTGTAGTTTTTCTCTCACTACCTCAGAACAGAGACTATCATTTTTCTTTCCATTAGTGAAGCTTAAATCCAGTTGGCTTCATTGGAAAAACATTTTTAAAGGGGCATAATTTATAAACAGAAATTACCTTTTAGTTTTAAGCTTGACCAGAACTGACTTTAATGAAAAATAAAATTTAAAAAAATCCCCATGCTTCCCATCCTCTCAACTTTCAGACAACCAATGAAAATACCAAAAACACCCCACAAAACAAACATGCATTCCACTCAAAAAGGTGTTAGGAAATCAATACAAGTAAAGAAAGTTTATTTTATAGGCGTGGAAACTTTCACTCTATTTAATATAACTGTTTAATCATATTGTGCACCCCATTGTTAATACGTCTTGATGGAAAGGGAACTACGTCCAAAGTTTCTCTTGGCTATGTTTTCACATATTTCTTAGGGCTAAAAGTCTGAAGATATTTAAAACACTTTTTAAAAATTATTCTGACCAAAAGGTGCATTACTTATTGATTTATGCATATGTAGTTTATTCAACTTATTCCTTCCTTAGTGAAGATGCTCCCTTGAATTATGGTTGACATAAGTTGATTTAAGTAAGCACTTCATGAATTGATACTTTTCAATTATCTTTACATTTTCATTGACGACTTTTTCTTGGGTGGAATCTCTAGAATGGATATACCACATACATTGTATAATTGTTCTAGTGCACATCAGTAAATTGTTAGTGTCCTATGTTTATTAAAGTCCAGTTCTTTCAGTAAGTCACATTTATTTTTAAAGCCAAGTCATCCTTGTAGTCTTAAGTTTGTCATTTTCCCCATCCTATATAAGAAAAGGCTAATATGCAAATTGTCCCCTCCACCTACCCTACCAGGAGTTCAACTGGGAGTTTGACCAGGGGGCAGGGCCGGCCGGACAACCACCTGCGGCCCCTCCCCACAGCCGGCTCCACCCCAATTGTTCTCCCCCATCCCGATCGGGGGTGGGGTTGGCCAGCCAACTGCCTGCATCCCCTCCCCACAGCTGGCCCAGCCCAATCTGCCTTGATCAGGGAGGGCTGGCCAGACCCTACCCTTGCATGAATTCATGCACCGGGCCTCAGGCCTCTAGTTGTCTTTATGAGTTTATCTACATGAAAACTCCTGGCAAGGGTGCTATGTACATTCCTAAAATTCTAATGCACTGTACTCTTGGCTGAGTTATGCAGCTATGCACAATGACCATTCTGTACAGGGACTTGTGTCTTCTCACAGCATAGTCAGAGTGAGGCTGTAGAACAGTGAGACTGGCCAGAACCACAGCTTTAAACTGTGGATTAAAATTAGACAGCCGTTAATGTTTGAAGTCTTTTAAAAAATTCTTTATTATTTAAAATATTACATAAGTCTCCTTTTTTCCTCATTGATCTCTCCCCAGCTGCTCCCATTCCCCAGCACATACCCTCCATTGGTTATGCTCATATGCATGTATACAAGTCCTTTGGTTGATCTCTTACCCCACCCCCACCCCCGCTCCTCAGCCTTCCCTCAGGTTGGACAGTCTCTTTGATGCTTCTGCGTCTCTGTCTTTATTTTTATTCATCAGTTTATGTTGTTCAAATTCTTAATCTAAACATTAAACACAGGGTACAAAAGAAAATGAGTGGGCTTAAAAAGCCTTTCTAAAGAGGAAATACTGTATATTGAAGTGAGTAAAAGATACTAGTCCCCCTTGAATTGCTACACAATAGACAAACACGTATTTCATATGCACAGATCAGAAACTAGTTTGCTTTTTCCCAGCAGTATATGCTAGATTATGTTAACACATTGAAATAATACCTTTCCTCAGAGCTTGTTGACAAAAATGCTTTTTAAAATATTTTATGGCATTTTTGCTGCAGCATTCTACTTGATTGCTTAAATTTTCATAATTCCATAAGAATGCAGTCTCTTTTTAGGCAATAATGGACCTTTTGGCTAAAAGCAAGTTTATTTATGTCTCAATTCTTTTGATCTACAGGCAAGGATTTCTCTCTGGATAAAAATGTTGACATCATAAAGATATGCCATAGTGTTAAAAATTAATTGCAAAATGGAGTACTTTCAGAAAATTGAAATAATCTTCAGTCATATTACACACATTCTCTCTCTCTCTTTCTTATACACACACACACACAAACAACAACAAAAAGAACATACACAGTACATTATATATCTTAGTACTATGAACCAAAATTATGTTATTCTTTTTAAGATTACTTATTTCTGTCTCCAAATACAATATAAAGAAAGAGTGTTTAATTACTAAAGCCACAGTGTCTAGTAGGGTGCCCACATCATAGTAGGTGCTCTGTTATATTTTGTTAAATAAGCTAATTAATTATTCATACTATAGAGTATACATTTAATTATTAAATTTATAAACTATGAAATGTATAAATAATTGAATAACTGAATTAATAACTGTGATGTTAGGACTGCTGTCTTCACTTAACACACATAGGAAGTAATAATAGGGTTTACAGAAAAATTGAAGTAAGAATCTATAGAGCAAGCATTGGCTCCATTGCCTCCAGATTTTTTCATATTTTTGTACTAGTGATTGAAGTGGAAAATTTTAAAATGTGATTGGTTTGTTGGCATTGACTTCTTGGCAGTGGACATGAAATAGCAACAGGAAATTGAAAGGGAAGTATATTTAAGAATTCAGAAATATTGAAAATTAAGATGTAAAATGGCCATTATTTATATAGAAGAACTACTAGGAGTTATTTGAGAACTTATATTCACTGGATCAATTCAAGGATTAAAATTTTGGAGGTTTAATATGCATATATTTAATAAGATATGCTCAGGTAACACTGAAAGTACTTAGCAAATTTTCTGGTGATTGTCCCTAGTTACAGACTCCTGAACTTATTCTCAAGTACTATTGGTCTTCTTCTAGTAAACTCAAAGTCTTCATTCTGTTTGTTTGTTTCTTAGACTCTACCTTTTAGGTTTCAGTCTGATTCTACTGTTATACACACACACACACACACACACACACACACACACACGCAATATATATTCATGTTATATAATTACCTAAAATATCTTTGCATACTCATTCTTTATTCCCACTGAATCCCATGTTGCCTACATAAAACTTGTTTTTGCTAGATCCCAACTAATATTCTCATGTGCGACTTTAATTTTATCATTTTCTTTTCTAAGATAATTCAATGAATATGTACTCAACAAATATGTATTGATCACCTCTTGTGTGGTAGGTTTCCTAAATCCTTCAAATATATCACTTTAACTAAATAGATAAAGATCCTTGCTCTTATGTAATTTATATCATTGCAAGGAGTAACATGTAACAAACACTAGACATACTAAATAAACAAATAGTGTGGTTTAGTATAAGCTGATAGGAGCTAATAGGAAGAAAAAAGGAGAGTAGGTTGTGGTAGAGTAGAAGCATGGAAAGTAAGTATCAGAAACAATTTTAAATAGGTTGATAGATCAAGGATTATTAAGGAGATAAAGTATGAGTAAAGATCCAAAGAAGTTGAAGAATTAGCTTTTCAGATTTATGACCCACCAACTGCAATATATATATATATATATATATATATATATATATATATGATAATTTGGAGGTAGAAGTGACTAAGGAGAAAGTCATGATTGTTTAGGTGAAAGGCTAGAAGATAATGCATTATTCAGAACATTTTGCGACTAAGGAGAAAGTCATGATTGTTTAGGTTAAAGGCTAGAAGGTAATGCATTATTCAGAACATTTTGCATTTGATGTTCTTAGTGGGATAAACTTTAAGATATTCAACCAACATTTTGGAATTCAAGTGTAGCTCTTTTACAAAAATTTAGGAATGGAACTTTTTTTTTTTCTGCATCGGACCACTCTTTCTATGTTTGGTGTATCCCTTCACCTTATGGGATAGTCTTACTTTAGAAACAGAAAAAGGTGCCAGGTAAATATTTCCCCCAACCTTCTTTGCAGCTAAAGTCCACATGTATTATCAAGGCTCAACTAATGAGATTTATGTATTCAGATTATAAAAGCAAACAGCTGGTAAGTGAAGAAGCAAGTATGATACAGGCTTCCATATTTTGAGGAGAAACTTACTTCAGTTTTTGGAGGCAGGAATGGATGCAATTTATGGTGGTGGAGCATCTTGGGTAATGGTGCTTTCACGGGACCTTTACTATGTCACACCAGTAGACTTGCTCCCAGCTATTTATCTTCCAATTGAAGCTCTGTGGTCCTCCCTAAAATTCTGTGTTTAACCGAATATCCTTTAATAAATGTATTTCCTGTCTAATTTTAATTTAGGCAGAATTCGTTACTGACATATACACACATACACAGGGTTGGACAACAGTGGGTTTACAGTTGTGAGTATGTGAAACAGTTTATTCTTGTATTATTATTTTTTAACTATTGTATTATTTTCCATAGAAACAACTGTGAACTTATTACCTGTTTTTGCCCCATCGTGTATATGTGTGTATGTATGTATATATATATATATATATATATATATATATATATATATATGCACATACATATTAATTGATAGGAATCAAAGGCAAATATGGACATCATTTACAAATAGAAATAAAAACTGAAGTCAAAAGATAAAAAATATGAATTAAAGAGTTGAGAACTAAGGAAGATTAAAAAATAAGATTGAATAAAATATT
Organism: Cnephaeus nilssonii; assembly: GCF_951640355.1. Classification (NCBI taxonomy): domain Eukaryota; kingdom Metazoa; phylum Chordata; class Mammalia; order Chiroptera; family Vespertilionidae; genus Cnephaeus; species Cnephaeus nilssonii. The sequence continues at coordinate 73,207,980 of NC_137084.1, forward strand.
TAGTAAATTATTTGGAAAAAGAAAGAAGAATCCTAGCAGAAGCAGTCTGAATACAGGAGAAAAACCAATAAATGCCTTCCTTGTAAAAGGGTACATTTTTAAAGTATTTCAAGGGGGAATCAAATTTCATAGGGATTACTGGGAGCTTTCAAGGGTATTCTTTGAGTAAAGAGATCATTTAGTGACATTCTCACAAACTCACATCCACCTAAATTGTGAAACACCATGAGGTAATCTGATTTAGTGTTTATTGCTTTGTGTACATAAATATAACTTAGTCATGCCTGCTAAGTTACAACTTTCAGGAGAGCATAAAATACTCTTTATATTTTCCTAATGTTTTAGTCTAAGATACTACACATGGTGTCTTTCAGATTGTTTAAGAGTTCTCTATCTGTGTTACTGTATTTCTTATCCCGATCTACTTTTGCTGCCCTGCCTACCCCTAACACATGTAGCCTTCAGACTGTATTTGGAGCTCTGTAGATTCTCAGTTATTCCACCATACATTTTTTTTCAGTCTTGGACTTTGTCTTGTAAGCTGAATGAATATCTGGTCTGTGCTTTGTTTAGTACATCTGTGCTTAGTCTCCAGAATCAAAGGGAGAATGGAACCGAGGGTATTCATGGAGAAATCACTAAAGATACATCACTGAGGAGTGTAAATGGAGCAGACATTTTTTTAGGAATTAGCAAAAAAAAGAAATAGGGCTTCCAGGAACTCAATTGCTAAAATATTTGCTATTGAGAAATATTGAGAATAGCTTTGAATCTTTTCACTGATCTCCCTCTTCTCAAGAAGGTGCTTGATCCACTTCAAATTTTGAATATCAGCTGCTGCTACTAAAATTTAGTACTATTGAAATTTCTGTTTGGAAAACCACTGCTCTCTCTTGATTCCTTCATAAACACACTACTGTTTTTCAGAAACCTATTCTGGTTTGATTTCAAGAATAACAGAAGTTTTTTGTTGTTGTTCTTGTTTTTAAGTTTCCATTTATTATCTCAATTGAACCTGACTCTTAACCAAAGCTCCAGAATTAAACTTCTAGAAGTTTCTTAGCCATATGTGAATCAGGGTCCTCCGCTCATTGTTGTCTTAATTCTTTTGGATGTACTCGTGAATAATGTAAAACGTTTAAGAGATAAACTTCAAAGGTACAGTCACAAAGTCTCAATTTTAAATATTTCAGGAAAGAACATCACTTACAATCTCTCCTATTGGCAGTCTCCTTTTTGCAGAGTGACTGGATTAAAGAGTGTCTTTGTTATAGGTTCAGTGTTCATGTGCCCAATGCTTCAAAAATAGGCCAGTATTCAATATGTCAGAGTTTGGAGTAAGGAAAGGTTTATTAATTGAGAAGGACCAGCTCTAAGAGATGGAGGTACCTTGTGATTTCTGAAAATCCTTCTTAAAAGAGCCAAAAATTCAAGCATCTTTTATGGTCAAGGGAAGGGACAATGGGAGAAGCAAGAGGTAGGTGGGGACGTAAAAGGCTAGACAGCTGAGCATCAGAAGGGATCCAAGGAAGAGTAAAAATGTCTAAATTCCTTTATTCTGAGGCCCTTGACCCCCACTGATCTGAGTCCGGGTTATGGAGACCCCTATAAATCTTTGAAAAACAGTCATTACTTTGTGCATATTCTCCCACCTCTTCAGGAAAGGTGCCCTCTATCAGGGTATGCTCAAGCCTTAAACAGAATTCATCTAGCTAAATAACTTATCTATAGCAGTAGTTATTAGCCTGAAGGCCATCAGAGAGAGCAAGCATTTCACTCTGTTATACCTTTAGAAGTTAAAGGTTAACACATTTCATTTTTCTATTAACAACATTATTTTTAGACCTGGACAGGAGGGTAACTCCCTTAAACTCCACACATGCCCCACACACTACAAATATATGAAAGAACATATAGGCAACAGTACAATTATTCTCATCAAGTTTAGATATTGAACAGGTCAGATGAAACCCATGGACTTTCATAGTCTTTCTTAAATGAACATTTAATTACGATTAATGTAATGAGGATAAGAAGACAATTATTTCTATCAAATTCATGTCTCAAAAGCAACAAATGCAACTCTGATCTGTCCATTAGAAAGATAGTATGTTAAATCCAGAAAACTAAGAAATTACATGATAATTCTGGACAATATTCATCACTTCTTTCTGACATTGTGAGAATGCTTTTATCCAAACATATTCTGATTCAAATTAATCTTATAAAATTACATTGGGGTAACATTATAGAAACTTTAATATTTTATATTACACCACTTTTAAAATAAAGAAAGAAAATGTAGCTACCAGCATTTAAATGCGAATGAAAAATGCAACATAATTGCCTTTTGTTACACATTTTGCAGGAAGTTGCTTTCATGGTCAGCTTTGCCAATCAAGTTATCAATGCTTGAAAACACTCAGGTTCTCAAATAAAAATCACAAAATGTACTTCCACACAGAAGAGTACATATCTAGTTTTAGCTAATTAAATAAAAACAACAGTATTCATCAAAGACAAATGCATTAGAAGATAGAACACATGGTATTCTTAAAAGAAGGATATCATGTATTCCATATGTTGGTGTTGTCGGAGAAAAGTGTGGATGGTCTTTCTCCATTGCTCGTGGGAGTGGGTTCTTGGGATACTGCTGGAATAAGCATCCCGAGGCCTCCACAGGGGCACGAGATGTGGTTAAAAAAAAATCACAACTTTATTTTCATTAAATTGCATCCTTGGGTTTATAAAGTGTCATTTTCCTTAATACAGTCCTGGAAAATGTCTAGCTGAGGATTCAGTAGAGCTGAAAGCAAAGCCCATGTCTAGAGTTTCTGTTCCATGTTGGAGCTGGGTCTGGTAGAGCATTAGGCCAGTTATAGTCCATCAGTCCATCGTGTGAGGTCCACATGACTGTAGGCCATGTGGATGAATGCAGGAGCGTGAGAGCCCCTGAGAAACCAGGGCCTACTCTGGCCAATGACCTGTTCCCAGGTGTGACGGACAAACAAGTACCTTCCCTAGTTCACCCAGACTCTACTGGCCATGCCTATAAATTGCCGCTTCCTGGCAAAGTTGCAAAAATGACTATAATATTTGGCCTTCTTTTTGCTCCTTTCCGATTATTCATAACTAGGTTAAATTATAATGGTATCACAGATACACATAATAGTGTACATCTTGGGGTCTCCAAAGGCAGAGTGTGTACTGGAATGAAAGAAAAATGCCTGGGTTTATTAGACATGATTTTAAAATTTGATGCTAGAACAGACAAATCTGCATGAAGATAAAAATAATTTAGTGACAGAATGATTCCTACGTGGGATAAAGAATGTAACACAGTATTACTGATTAAATGCATAATAAATTTAGAGAATAAATTACAATAAGTAATTCAGGAAAATGTGACTTCTGTAAAGGTAGCTTAATAAGCAATATAAACCCACTACTAGAAAAAAACAGTAATGGGTAAAATTATTTTTTAAAATGTATCTAAAATCTCTGAAAATTGTTGTAGGGCCTACAGCAAACAGTTATTTAAGAAACTCTTCTAGATTGTGATACGAATGGCAAGTCTTGGCACTTTAGCATGACCTGCTTTCCCCTTCACTCTCCTTATGTCAATGTTTTTATAGAATTTCCAATTTGAGTGGATGGTGCCAAGAACATAGGGCTTCCTCTCCCCTGGTTTCCTAGTCAAGGGATATGCTTTCTTACAAGGAGGGCCAGGTTGCCAGCATGTCTTATCCTTATCAGATCCTCCTTTTAGAGACTACATTTCTACTATGTGAAGCTGAGAAATTAGTCTTTCTTATTCCACTTGATGCAGGCGCTCCGGTGGTCCAGGTCCCTGAAGGTCCCTGAAGGTCCCTGATGCCCTGTGTGTACTTGGATTGGTGCAGAGGAGAATTCAAAGGCAAGCCGGAATAGAGTGTGAAGTGAAAGAGAGCTTATTAGTAAAGCAGTGGGACATAGAGTGGGCTACTCCACAGAGAACAGCCTCTCCCCAGTGGGATTTACTTCTTTTATTGGGGCTCATTTAATTCAGGGGGAGGGCATTCAATAAGGAGAAGAAATGGTCAAGATTTTTCCAGGGAAGGGGCAAAGACTTCTCAGAAAAGCCCCATCTGCAATTTTGTGTCCTTAGACGGGCTTTCTGTTTGCTATCATGGAGCAAGGGCTGTGTCTTTTAGCAAGCTGATGTGTTACAATGAACATGTAATGAGGCTAGAGGTTACCACAGGGTGAAATTAGACATCATGTTAGATGGAGTTGGGCTTCTGCTAGTTCTAAGGCATAACTCTGTTGGAGGTTGATCTTACTATCTCCTTGATAGTCCTTGTAGCCCTTATGGGTTACAGCTGTTTTGCCATGCACCCTATCTCACACTGAACGCCCACTGATATAATGGAAGCTCAACCTCAGGCAAGGCAGGACAAGAATATTGAGGAAATGAGCACCCTTTCTCCAGCTCACACTCACAGGGTGTAAAATCACCGCTGAGAAGGTAAGCCAGGAAAACTAGAGATAGTCATCCTTTTCTATAAAGCAGGCATGTCCCTGTGACCGGACAAGCCATGATCTCTGGCTCTGGCTCCAGAGCAGGGGTTAAGATGTTTTGCCCTGATTCAGAGGCGATCCACAAAAACAGAAAGCTCCAAAACTGTCACAAAAAGAATGGACAAATTTGAAATCAAGTGTGGTGAAGTTGAACCTGAAAGTTACGCAAAACCAAGGCAGTTTTGGTGGTAGTAAGCAATTAAAAGAAATAAGCTAAAATTTAGGCCAGCAATATTACCAGAGAGAAGCAGGTGAAATGACAGCTAAAAAAAACACAAAAGAAACCTACTCTGTGGTGAGAATAAACCTCTTGCATTAAAACTGGCTCTGCAGACATGGAACAGTCCTTCAAACCTCAGAGGGAAGGCAGGGAAGGGTGGGACAGAGGGGTAAGAGATCAACCAAAGGACTTGTATGCATGCATATAAGCATAACCAATGGACACAGATAGTGGGGGGGTGAGGGCAGGTGCTGGGGAGTGGGAGAGGCTGGGGAGAGATCACTGGGTGAAAAAAGAGATATATGTAATACTTTAAACAATAAATAATTTAAATAAAAAAATAAATAAAAATTGGTTCTGCAATGGGCTGAATTAGATCAGACTGTGGAAACAATTTATATCTCAGGGCATCAGCAAAAAACAATACTGTACAGTGATTGGCCTGCAACTAATGGAGATTAAAGTTGGGTATAATACCAGTGAAGGCAGACACCTTCACAGAGAGATCTGGGAATGAGATACTTTAATACAGTAGTGTACTCCACTGCTCGAGGCTGCAACTGCTGAGAAACATCAATGGCTAAAGATTAAAGATGACTGAGATTTTGTTGCCTAAGGTTTCCTCTAAGATTTTTATGGTTTCACGACTTACATTGAAGTCTTTTATCCATTTTGAATTTATTTTTGTGTAAGGTGTAAGTTGATTGTCCAGTTTCATTTTTTTTTGCATGTATCTGTCCAATTTTCCCAACACCATTTATTGAAGAGACTGTCTTTACTTCATTATATGCTCTTCCCTTCTTTGTCAAATATTAATTGAGTGTAATGGCTTGGGTCAATTTCTGAGTTCTCTGTTTTGTTCAATTGATCTATATACCTGTTTCTGTGCCAGTACCAGGCTGTTTTGATTATATTGGCTTTGTATTATAATGATATCTAGTATTGTGATCCCTCCAACTTTTTTCTTCTTTCTCAACATTGCTGTGGCTATTCAGGGTCATTTTTGGTTCCATACATCATTTTGGAAAGTTAGTTCTATATCTGTGAAATATGCTGTTGGTATTTTAATAAGGATTGTACTGAATCTATAGTTTGCTTTGAGTAGTGTGGACATTTTGATGATGTTGATTCTACCAATCCATGAACAGGGTATATTCTTCTACATCGTTATATCTTGCTCTCTCTTTTCCCAACCTCCTGTAGTTTTTCTGAGTATAGGTCTTTTACAGTCTTGGTTAAACTTATTCATAAATATCTTAATTGTTTGGTTTTTTTTTTTTAGTTTCTCTTTCTAAGAGTTCATTATCAGTGTATAAAAATCCTATTGATTTCTAGGTGCTAATTTTGTATCCTGCTTATTCATTTATTAAATCAAGTAGTCTTTGGTGGAGATATTAGGGTTTTCTGTATATAATATCATGTCATCTGCAAGTTATGATAATTTTATTTCTCCTTTTCAATTAGGATGCCTTTTATATTCTTTTCTTATCTGATCATTGTGACTAGGACTTCCAGAACTATCCTATCTAATAAAAGAGTAATATGCAAATTGACCATCACTCCAAGACACAAGATGGCTGCCCCCGTGTGGACACAAGATGGCCACCACAAGATGACCAGCAGGGGAGGGCAGTTCGGGAGGAACCAGGTCTTCAAGGGAGGGCAGTTGTGGGCGATCAGGCCAGCAGGGGAGGGAAGTTGGGAGGGACCAGGCCTGCAAGGGAGGGCAGTTGGGGGTGATCAAGCCTGCAGGGGAGGGAAGTTAGGGGTGACCAAGTCTTTAGGAGAGGGCAGTTAGGGGCATTCAGGCTGGTAGGGGAGTGGTTAGGGGGTGATCAGGCTGGCAGGCAGAAGCGCTTAGGGGCAATCAGGAAGGCAAGCAGGCAAGCAGTTGGGAGCCAGCAGTCCTAGATTGTGAGGGGTCCCAGATTGGAGAGGGTGCAGACTGGGCTGAGGGACACCCACCCCTCCCGTGCACGAATTTCGTGCACCGGGCCTCTAGTGTTGAATAAGAGTGGTGAAAACAGACATCCCTGCCTTATTCCTGTTCTTAGGGGAAATGGTTTTAGTTTTTGCTCATTGAGTAGCAATATGTTTGCCAATACATCTCCTAGGGCAAGGGAAAGTGAGGAGAAAATAAACAAATGGGACTATATCAAAACAAAAATTTCTGCACAGCAACAGAAACCATCCACAAAATGAAAAGGGAGCACACTGTATGGGAGAACATATTTGCTAATGATCCTATCTAACAAAGAGGGAATATGCTAATTGACTTCCATGTCCTCAAAGATGGAAGCACCCACAGCCAATAAGGAGGGAATATGTTAATTTACTGTCCTGCCCTCAAAGATGGTGGCGCCCACAGCCAATAAGGAGGGAATATGCTAATTGACTGTCACACCCTCAAAGATGACGGCTCCCACAGCCAATAAGGAGGGAATATGATAATTGACTGCCATGCCCTCAAAGATGTTGGTGCCCACAGCAACAAGATGGTGGCGCCCAGTCCCCTCAGCCCCGCTGGGGCGGCAGGCGCATGGCACAGCCAGGCCTGCCCTAGGCAGGTCCGGCTGCTCCGTGTGCTTGCCTCCGAAGTCCCCCAGTCTCCTCAGCCCCTCAGCCACCCAGGGCCAGCCTGAGGCACAGGCAAGCCTTGGATGGTGGCTGCCCAGCCACCCAGGGCCACCCAAGGCTCAGGTAACCAGGGCCGGCCAAGGCTTGTGCTGCCAGCAGTGGCAGCAGCAAAGATGTGATGGGGGCATCGCCTTCCCTTGATCGCTGGGTCACCTCTCACCCCTGAGGGCTCCCAGAGTGTGAGAGGGGGCAGGCAAGGCTGAGGGATCCCCCCTCCAGTGCATGAATTTTCATGCACCAGGCCTCTAGTACATCTAATAAAGGGTTAATTTAAAAAATATACAAGGAACTCATACAATTTAACAAAAGTAAGGCAACAACCCAATTGAGAAATTGGCAAAAGACCTAAATAGATGCTTATTCAAAGTGGATATACAGATGTCAAAGAGACATATGAAAAAATGCTCAAAGTCACCAATCATCAGAGAGATGCAAGTTAAAATGACAATGAGGTATCACCTCACACCTGTTAGAATGGCTAACATGAACAAGTTAACAAATGACAAGTGTTGGAGAGGATGTGGAGAAAACAGAACCCTAGCATACTGCTGGTGGGAATACAGACTGTGCAGCTACTATGGAAAGCAGTATGGAGTCTCCTCAAATAATTAAAAAGCACCTTACCTAGTTTGCCTTAATGGATAGAGCATTGGATTGAAGGGTCCAGGTTCAATTCTGGTCAAGGGCACATGCCTGGGTTGTGAGCTTCTTTCCAAGCTGGGGGCATGCAGGAAGCAGCCGATCAATGATTCTCTCTCATCATTGATGTTTCTGTATCTCTCTCCCTCTCCCTTCCTTTCTGAAATCAATAAAAATATATTTTAAAAAATTAAAAATGGAAGTCCCATTTGACTCAGTGATCCCACTTCTAGGAATATATCCTAAGAATCCTGAAACACCAATCAAAAAGAATGTATGTACCTGTATGTTCATAGCAACACAATTTAGAATAGCTGAGATCTGGAAACAGATCAAGGGCCCATCAGTAGTTGAGTAGGTATAAAAGCAGTGGTACATTTACACCATAGAATACTATGCAGCTGTAAAAAAGAAGGATCTCTTACCTTTTGAGGCAGCATGGAGGGACCTGGAGAGTATCATGCTAAGAGAAATAAGCCAGTCAGAGAAAGACAAGTGTCAGATGACCTCACTCATATGTGGAATCAAATGAACAAAATAAACTGATGAACAAAATAAATCCAGAGATATAGAAGCATGGAACAGACTGATGAACCTCTGAGGGAAGGCAGGGGTGAGGTATGGGTGAAGAGACATTAACTGGGGAGTTCATGTGCATATACGCATGGCCCACAGACACAGACAATAGTGTGGTGAAGGCCTTGGAGGGGCAAGTGCGGGTGGAAGGGGGGGGGGAGGGATCATCTGTAATATTTTCAGTAATAAAGGCAAATTTTAAAAAATGTCAATAATGAAAATATTTAGTCACTGAACAAGAGAACAGCAAAATTGAAATTCATAAATATCTAAACAGTATGTTATAAGTACTAGAGTTGTTTCACTTAGTAGGAAACTGAAAAAAAGATTTTGTCAAATTTAGAAAATGATTTCAAATGCTAGTCAATAATGTAGCTTTTTGGAGAGAGAGAGATTTTAAGGTATAGGCTTATGAAATTTAGGGAATTACAGGGACTGTCATTTAAAATCTATAGAGCAGGCTGAAAGCTGGAAATCTAGAGAATTTAGTAAGATGTAAGGTTGGAAACTCAGGCAGAATTTCTATGTTGCTGTCTGGAGACAAAATTCCTTCTTTGGGAGATATCATTGTTTGTTCTTAAATCCTTCAATTGATTGAATAAGGCCATTATGAAGGTTAATCTCTACTTAAAGTCAAATGACTTAAATGTTAATCACAGCTAAAAAAAGATGTTTGCAGCAACATCTAGATTAGTGTTTAACAAAAACAACTGGTCAGCATAGTCCAGCAGATTTGATACAAAAATAACCATCATAAGTCCATTTTTTGCAATTTGAGTATTTCTAGGAATTTGTACATTTTTGTCTAGTTTCACTAATTTATTGTCATACATTTGTTCATACTATTATCTTACAATCCTTTTATTATCTATAAAGATAGTAGTAATGGTTCTACTTTATTTTTATTTTTGTTTTTTAATTTATCTTTATTGTTGAAAGTATTACAGATGTCCCCTTTGGATTTTTTCCTGTTGACCCCCTCCAATCTGCATAATGGTTCCACTTTAATTTCTGTTCTACTTATTTATGTTTTATTATTTTTTTGTCAGTCTAACTAGAGTTTGTCAATTTTGTTGCTGGTTGCAAAGAACTAACTTTTGGTATTATTGATGTTCTCTATTGATTTTCTAATTTTTTTTTTTATTTTTCTCTGCTCAAATCTTTATTATTTCCTCCCTTCCACCATTTTTAGGTTTAATTTGTTCTTCTTTAATCTAGTTCCTAAAGGTGTAAAGTTAGGCTATTGATTTGAAATTCTTCTTTTTTAATATACTGGTAAGTGTTTACAGCTTTAAATTTCCCTCTGAGCATTGCCTTTGCTAAATCCTATCACTTTTTGGTGTGTTATGATTTTGTTTTAATTCATCTCTGAGTATTTTCTAATTTCCCTTGTGATATCTGTTACTCATGGGTTGTTTGAGAGTTATATTTTAATTTTCACAGACTTGAAAATTTTCAGTTTTTCTTCTGTTATTGATTTCAAACTACATCATATTGTTGTCAGATAAAATATTTTGTAGGTTTTCAATCTTTTTAAATGGATTGAGGTTTATTTTATGGGTTAACACTTGGTTTACCCTAGAGAATTGCTTTGGAAAAGAATGCATGTTATGCTGTTGTGGGTGACGTGTCTACATATGTTTATTAGTTCTACATACGTTTATATATATCTACCTGGTTTACATTTTGCTCAAGTCCTCTGTTTCTTTTTAATCTCTCTAAAAGTTTTTTGCCTTATGGACAATGATGCACTGAAGTGTCAACTATTATTGTAAAGCTATTTCTCTCCTCAATTCTACCTCTCATTGCTCTATATATTCTGGGGCTTTGGTATTTGGGGTTGTAATTGTTACATTTTGTGATTATTTGGCCATTTATCAATATTTAATGCCTGTTTTGTCTTTCAGGACAAATGAATTCCCATTGCCCTCTGTAACTTCTATACCTCCCATCATATGTAGTAATATGACACAATCAACATATTTTTGCATAAAAAACAACAACCATGTATTTTCTTAGGCTTTCTAGCAAAAATCAATAGAGTAGAAAAGAAGGAAATTGCGAGAAAATAGGGGGAAATAAACACGTTTTCCTAATTTTAATGTTTTAGAGTGGGGGAAGGAAGATTTGATTTTCTTTCTCATCATAATAGAAAAAGTTCTTGCTCCACTAAAAAATTACATAAACATTGCACTGTGAATACAAAGAAGAAGAATCAAATGCACTGCTATTGTTTTCAAGAGAAGATGCAATAAATTATGCCAAGTAAAATAAATGTTTCAGTCGGTTCCCTACAGGCCACCCAACAGCTGTCTAATAGTTTCTGTTCAATCATTTGATGATATGTGTCAACAATAATAAGTCCAGGCATGATTACACTTTCTAAATCCCTGTCAACAAAAAATTCACTAAATAGTTGCATTAGAATGCATGTTGAATGTTTCCTATCTGAGAATTCTTCCCTAACATGCATGTAACCATGTAAACAAACATTGTCTCTGCTTATGGCATGGCATACATGAAAGTTGGTGAACTATCATGACAGTTTCCATCTAAAGTGAACGCCATACTACAAAGGAAGTAAGACAGGTACATTGTGCCTGCAGCAAACTGCCATCAGCATGGTGATCGGATGTTATCATAAAACACCATGTGGAGGCCAGCAAATGCTAGCTGTGGTCTGTAGCAGTTGACTACCTTTCCCTTAACGACTCTGAAGTTTGAAAAAGCTGTATGGACTGGCTGGTATGTCTCAGGGGTTATATGTTGATTTAGGAATTAAGAGGTCACTGGTTCAATTCCTGATCAGGGTATGTGCAGGAGGCAGCCATCAATGATGTTCTTCTCTCATTGATCTGTTATCCCTCTATCCCTCTCCCTTCCTCTCTCTAAAAATCAATAAAAAATGTTTTTAAAAAGACAAAGAGGCATGCTTTCTTTTCTCCGAGTTCATGATTAATATTAGAAAAAGCTTGCAGAGTGCTATTCTCAGTCACACTCAGAGCTTTTACTTCTCTTATGCAAATTTAATCTGCATCCTCCTCTGTATTACTCAAGGAAAGTTCTAAACAAATATTGGGCTCTTAATTTCAAAATGAAATATGAGCCAAAAGTGAATTCAGAGTGGATTATATAAAAATGATAAAATAAGCTCTCTTATGAAACAATAGCTTCCCCCATGTTAAAAGCTTTTAAGCAGTGGTGATTACCCATTGGAAATGCTGTCAATAGTATTTCTTCCTAAATTGGAAAGTTTAATTAGATGGCACATAATTTCTGATATTGCCATTAAAAGTAGTTACTTAGAGAACAATCTTGATATTTTCCTCATTTTTTTTCCTCCTCCACAGTTTAGCTTGCTTTACTAATTATAACTACACATGTTTTATAAGCATTTATTTATGATTGATGGGACTTTGAGGTTACTAACAAGTGTCTTTCATTTTTTTCTTCTTAAATATATACTAAATGTAGGACTTTAGGGAGAATAAAGAGTGCCAGGTGACTGCACTTTCTTACTTTGACAGTTTATTAAAGCTGTTATTGATTAGCTAACTTAGGATATCCAGGATGATGCAAAGTTGGAGCCATATGGAGTTTGAAATGTCAGTGGGCATCAGGAACAGATATTAAATGTGATCGAGGAGACCTTGGGATTGTAGATCAATGTATGTGAGTTAAAAGCCTATTGCAGGATATTAGCCAATGGTAATCTCAGATAATTTGGATACTAAACATTAGCTTAGTGGCTCATTAGTAAGAAGGGGAATAGAGGAAGACCTGTTCAGAGCATCATGGGAACACAGTCTTCAATATTTGGTTCCATAGATGTGGAAAGCTTACATAATTGATGTGGAAAGCTTACATAATTCTTTATTAAGCATACCTAGCCCTGGATTGGACTGGTAGTAAGCATGGTTTGGTGGGGGTTAAGGGGTTATTGACATATTCTTTTGTGAAATGGAAAAGTTGAGAAGTCAAGGACAGTGAAGATGCAAGAATGAAATAGCATTAATTAATCCAGATTTATACAAAAGTAATTTTTCAAGCATTCTCTAATTCAAGAACTTATTAATCACTTATATATATTTAGGTGTAGAGCAAATAATACAGTATGACATCACAGACAATCCCAAGGGCTCCTCGATAACATTTAATATCTGTTCCTGATGCCCACTGACATTTCAAACTCCATATGGTTCCAACTTTGCATCATCCTGGAAATCCTAAGTTAGCTAATCAATAACAGCTTTAACAAACTGTCTAAGTAAGTGTCACCTGGCACTCTTTATTCTCCCTAAAGTCCTACATTTAGTATAGATTTAAGAAGAGAAAATGAAAGACACTTGGTGACAGTGTTAGTAACTTCAAAGTCCCATCAATCTTAAATGAATGCTTATAAAACATGTGCAGTTATAATTAGTAAGGCAAGCTAAACTGTGAGGAGGAAAATTTATTTTATTCAATTTATTTTAATTGAATAAAACAATAAATTAATTTAGTGATTTATAAAAGCTTACGGTTCATCAAGTGCTTTTTGTATACTTGAATAATTTTTAAATTTATTAATATTTTTTATTTGACCTAATGAAATACAAATTTCTTCAGAGTAAATATGATTTTAATCATGCTTTTGAGTAATTTGAAACTTAGTGAAAATAAATGTGATTTTTTTCCTGAGGATGAAAAGATCTTTATGAGGGCAGGAGTATTTTTGAAGAAAATAATAGTTTACTACTGATAAAATAAATACTATAAATGTAGTTTTGTACATGGCTTAGAGTAGTACCAAACCAGTTTGACCCACGCATTTCTCTGCCCGTATATCTTTGCCATTTCATGTTTTCTAGGCATGAGAGCCTATAACTGGCAAGTCTTTAGTTATAGTCTTGCCCTTTCAGTATTGCCTATTTTATGCCTCCTTTCTCCACATCAACTACCTGATGACTGATTGTACTGCTGAAGGTAGATGATTGTCATGTTGATCCTAATTATAATATCTTGTTCTAGTGACATGCAAAATCTGTTTCCTTAGTGAGCATTCCATGCTATCTCCCTTTTATTTATTGTGTGCTAGAATGAACTGAAAGGTGTGGACCATGGTTCTGAGCAGCACGTTTCTCCAATATAATTTAACCCTCTTTTAGACATCAACAACCATCACTGATAGGTATTTTGATTTCTGTTGAACTGAATGTACTGCCTTTGCTCCACTGACTAATTCAAGTCCTCCATTCCCTTTCCAGCTTTTCTTTGTGGGGTTTTCTTACCCTAGTTTCTCACTTCGATTTTGAAACTGGAACCGTTCTGATGTTCTCATCTAAGCATGTTTACATGCTCAGGCACTTATACTCTATTAATCTTCCCTTTGTTTATTTTGTGTATGTGTACCTGTGCCTGGCAATTCCAGTTATTATTCAAGAAATATGTGAGGTGGAATCAGTTTTACTAGATTTCAAACACATTTTAATGAGTACATGTGGCAGCTTTTAATTTGTGAAATTGGAAACTAGAATTATTCAACATTTGCTATATAATTAGCACCTTTGAGACTAGAGAGGAAGTAAAACCTTAAATTCTTCATGTCCCTAATGAGTATTAAATATTATGCTCTGATGGTGCATGATAAGTCTTCTCATAACAGAATTGTTTACATCGCAAGCAGATGTTTGTGCTTAATTTGATGTAATTTGGAGTGACATTCTATGATAAAGTCCAAGATTCATTTCTCTGTCACTTTTTAATGGATACAATATAGGTTTGCCAATATATTTCTAAAGAACTTCCCTTCATGAAATCTGGTGATGTGTTTTAATTCCTCTTTTTCTATCATATTTAAGAATAAAAATAATATTAAGTTTGACAATAGAAGGCAGTATATCCAACTGTTCATTTAATGCAATAATCTATCAGTGTTGTAAAAAGTAGTCCATCCAAATTTTGTCAGCTCTGAAGGTTAGGATGTTTTGTTTTGATTTTCTTCTAAGTTAATAAATTCCAATTAGATTAATCATTTTAATTAGTTTTTATATGACATCATCTCTATATCTTCTTAACTTTGATAATTATTTTAATAATCTTGGTTTGTAAATACCTTTTTTAAACCTTATTATGCTTTTACCAGATAAGTGAAACAAACAAAACAAGTCACCTAGTTTAATAAAATAAAAACTAAAAATAAACTTAATCTTTCTAATATTATTCTTTTTAATAATAAGCATTTTATTTCAGAATAATTTTAGATTTGCAAAAATATTGTAAAGTACAGAGAATTTTTATTGTCTCGTGCCTAGGTTCCCCTATTAGTAACGTCTTACATTTGTATGCACATTTGTCACAACTAATGAGCAAATATTGATACATTAATATTATCTGAAGTCCTTACTTTATTTAGATTTCCTCAGTGTGGTAGGCAGGATAATGACCCGCAAAGATATATGCATTCTAATTTGTTGAACCATATTAGGTATATGGCAAAAAGGAATTAAAATTGCAAAAGCATTTAAAATTGTTCCTCAGTTGATCTTTAAATAGACTCTTCTGGATTTCCCTGATGAATTCAATGTAATTAATTATAAGTCCCCCCCCCTCTCTCTCTCACTCACTTTTTTTAGTTGAAAATATAAAATTTTAATTTCCCAAGAAGTACAGTCTTAAGTATTTCATTTCAAAGCTTTAGACTTTCAAAGTCAAATTAATTTGAGTCTTCATTATTAGTGAAATTCTGTAAAATACGTTTCCTTGAAGTTAGAGAGAACTATGTGTAAAATATTATCATGTACACATACTAGGCAGTGGACCCCTTTCAGTGCATGCCTTTTATTATGTGTCTATCATATTCCACACACGGGGCTGATGCTGGGAAGAGCAAGAGCAGTCCTCTGCCACTAGAATCCCCAGGTGCTGTGGCTGAGGATTGTTGCTTCCCTGGTCTTTATCCTGCAACAGGGTTTACATAAAGGATTGACTTATGGCCTGCCACAGAGTGTGTACTTTGATCAAGACAAGGGCAGTAGAAGTTTCTGGAAGGAAAGGTAAAAGGTACAAGGTCTCTTAAATGGGAAAGAGGGAAGCAGAAGAAGACATTAGCGTGATGCAGTGTTAGAACTCAATCCACCGTTCCTGAATTTGAGAACAGAAGCAAGCCCACAGCCTTGTGATTTTTTATTACTCAAGGAAATGAATCCTCCCTTAGCGCTTCCAGTAAAGAGTACAGCCTTGCCAGCGCCTCGATGTGTGTTCAGTGTGACTAATTTTGGACTTGTGGACTGCAGAACTGCAAGAAAATAAATTCATACTGTTTTAAGTCACTGGTTTATGGTAATTTGTTATAGCAGCCATAGAAAACCAATACACTTGGTTTTTATAATGACCTTTTTTGTTTCAGGATACATTACATTTAATTATTATGTTTTCCAATATTTTGCCTTTTCTTTCTTTTTTTTTTTCTTTTATACAGTAAAAAAATATATCTTTATTGATTTCAGAGAGAAAGGGAGCGGGAGAGAGAGATAGAAACATCAATGATGAGAGAGAATCATTGATTGGCCACCTCCTGCATGTCCCCTATGAGGGATGGACCCCGCAACCCAGACATGTGCCCTTGACTGGAATCGAACCTGTGACTCTGCAGTCCACAGGCTGACATTCTATCCATTGAGCCAAACTGGCCAGGGCCCTCTTATTTATTTATTTATTTTTCCACAAAGGTCAGGACTCCCTTCCCATTTTCTCTCACAGCCTTCTTCCCAATAGTTATCATGCATGGCTGATCCCACTTTGGTGTCTGATTCTTAGAGGGCATGAACTAATGCAGTTTTCACCCCATTGACAACCTCCCCCACCATCCCCCAGAGAGTGTCCAGCCAAACTGATGAAAGGGGAGTAACTGACAGCAGGTCCCATGGTTTAATTGATGCTCCAGATCCCAGCTGAGACCACATCCTTACTTATCTTCATTCCTGGCTCTATCATACTTCTTTTACTCCTTTTCTTTAGATCACTTCACCAATAAATTTCATGTATGTGAAACTCTGGCTCTAGGGGAAATTCACAGGGGATTGATCGCTATACTAGACTCACTGCACATCTATAAGCTCAAAAAATATATCTCAGGATAATAGGGATTCCCCACATCTAGGGGATCTTATCTATGGCCATCCCCAATCGCCTTTGAGTGGATAAGATAATTTTTGCTCTCAAGAATCTCAGAGCCCACTGTAGGAGGAAAAACAACAACACACCAGATCATTTAAAAAATAGGTACCAAGATACCGATACCATATTACACTGGTATAAAGTGCACGTCTTGATGGCAGTTTTGAAGGAAGTCCACTATGCCCATCTCAAACACTGGTGTGTCTCTCAATTAGGTAAGGAATTTATTTTATTTCATTTTTTAAAATATATTTTATTGATATGTTATAGAGAGGAAGGAAGAAGGATAGAGAGCTACATACATCGATGAGAGAGAAACATCGACCAGCTGCCTCCTGCACACCCCCTACGGGGGATGTGCCCGCAACCAATGTACATGCCCTTGACTGGAATCGAACCTGAGACCTTTCAGTCCGCAGACCGATGCTCTATCCACTGAGCCAAACCGGTTTTGGCTAGATAAGGAATTTTTTTAACTTGCAGACAAGAAATAAGTATGAAAGGTCTACTGAATTTATTAAGCCAAGTCACGTAAACATTTTATCAATTGATGAATATATGCAAATAAATTTCTTTTATTTGTCCATAAGTCTTGGTTATGGAACTTTTCAGGATAATGGATATCTCTAAATAGAAATAATCTCAAATTATGATTTTGTGCAGATTGGGTCACAGTGACTTCCAAGAGTTCCAGTCCCACCCCTCATTCCAAACAATTACCTGTATAGTGCATACTTAACTTATCAATCTTATTTCAGAGGTATTTCTTAATGATCAGTAATTATATCTTTTGAAGATGTATTCTAAATCTGTAGCTAGTGCTATCAGTCAATGAAAATAATAATTTGAGCTTAAAATCTTCAATTTTATTCATGTAATGTAAGCAGAAAAATCAATTTCAAATATAGCAAGAGTATACATTTGGTGATAAATCAATTATTATGATGATACAGAGACTTTATATTTCTCCTAATTTTGACATTCTAGAATCTGATCACCTGTTAATAATGGATGATGGCATTTTGGGCCAAAATAGTCAAAAAAATTTCCTGGAATAAAAAAGCTTTTGATTAATTAATTTAAAGCAATGATGTATATGGATGCTGACATTTTAAATAAAATGTTTCAATACAACAAATTAATTGAGCACTGATTATAAATACAATTATGCTGGACACTGTGGGGAAAACAAAGATAAATAAAACATAGTTCATGTAATCTGAGGGCACAAAAATATTGAGGAGACTGATTTTGTGCCTGAGATAATCTAAGGTAAATTGTGAAAAGTACTATAATAGAGCTAAAGAAAAATAGTTTTATTGATAACATATCATCTCTCACTAGGAAGAGAGATGATATGTTACATCATAATAGTAGTTATAATGATGTATATTTATAAATAATATATACATAAATACATATGATATATAAATATACATATATTTATGTATATGTATGTAAATATATGTATATTTATATATCATATGTATAATATGATATATAAATATACATATATAATATATTTATGTAATATACATAAATATGTTATATATGTAATTATATATACATATATATGATATCCCGTGAGAGTGAGGGCTATGATTTTTGTTAAGTGTCCAGTATTTTTCATCATGGAGCAGGATTATCCATGTTTGCTGAATTTGAAAATAAATAGAAAATATAAGCCAGATACTTCACAGAAGATTAAGCACTATGCTACACTCACTGCACATCTGCGGGCTTCAAACATACATCTCAGGTTAATTGAAACTTGCTCATATTGTCAAATAAATATTTTTTATTTATAAGAAATCATGAAGAATTGCAAAAAGGGCAGTCACCAGCAAAAATTAACCTGCTTTTTATCATGCTTTATAAAAATAATATACATGTCATTGTAAGCAGACTAAATCAAATTTTTTTATTACAGTTTCAATGAGGGTGGAAATGTCGTGACTTGGGTATCCAAAGCTAACCAGCTGTAAATGAAAAGATTATATAGTTCATGCCTTATATACATTTAATTAATTAATCTTTAGTATTTCAATCAATAAATTTGTTAAGTAGACTTTTACTGAAATTCCTGAATTGAAATTCTATTTCCATTTATGTTGCATTCAATAAAGAAATAAAAGCTTTAGCCAAAACATTTTGTATACTCTCTTCTACTGATATTGGCAATGTAGAAATGGAAATATTATTTTACTTTATAAATGAGTCTAACAGTAGTATTGAGATTCCAATCCATATACTGGTCTATTTTTATTTCTGTTTTAGGAATTAGTCAATGTAAACTTTTTTATGTACACATTATGTGAAAAGTATTTCTCATTAAATTTCACATAAATATATTTTGCCCAATGAGGTAAAACACTTTAAAAATTTCTTATACATAAAATAAAATATAATTCACTTAAATGCCTATTTTAGTCTAGCATAGAGACTGAGAAAAATGGGTTTTACATATGTATTTACATTTATCAACAAGCACTTATTATACATAAATGTATGCTAATAAACATACCTATAAAAGAATAACTCAAGGATTTAATTCTGAAAATTGCTTATGCATAGTTATTTATACACATTCAAAATTTGTTTCAACTTGGGAAAACACTAATTTGTCTAATTGAGCTGAGTTTTATACATTTTTCTGAGAATTGGAAGTTGGTTAGAATCTATGAATTCTTTTGTGTCATACTGAAAACATTATTGTCTTTTAGAAACAAAGTAATGTCTTTATTTTTTACCAAGTTCACCCAGTTGTACAGTGCTAGAGCTAATAATATAGTCTATTTTAAAACATAGATTTATGGGCAAACATAGTAAAAAT
The DNA here is from genome assembly GCF_951640355.1 of Cnephaeus nilssonii. NCBI lineage: Eukaryota > Metazoa > Chordata > Mammalia > Chiroptera > Vespertilionidae > Cnephaeus > Cnephaeus nilssonii. The sequence goes on from NC_137084.1 coordinate 73,227,602, forward strand.
AATCTTTATTTTATTATATTTCACATATAACTTCAAATACAAATTCTGGAAAGATCAAGAAAGGTGTTAAAGAACAGATATATTGTTATAAACTCAATTCAAAACAAATACTTTTAAAAGTAGATATTTATTGAAAAAGAATAAAAATAATATATCCAATACCTCTCCTAGCTTAGGTTTCATCATGTGTAAAATAGAGAAGAGTAATAGTAAATTTTATAAGATTCTTTTAAGATGGGATCATGTAATGCATGTATTAGTGCCTGGGCAAAGCAAGCAGTTACTCTAAGTTAGCTAGTTAACTACTACCTACACAGGAAAGGGAAGAGCACATGTTAGCCATTAGTTCCTTCTATGATCTCATCTAAGGTAAAAGGAGCAGTCACTTTCTTCTCTTCTTCCTGTGTGGGAAGATATTGTGCTAGTACTAGATTTTGAAGCTTTCTGCCCTGGATGAAAAAAAAAACACATTTATTTAGTGTTATGCTAAGTGAAGAAAGTCAGGCAGAGAAAGACAAATATTGTTTAGTTTCACTTACATGTGGAATCTAAAAAACAAACAAAACAAAACAAAACAAAACAAAACAAAACAAAAGCAGCTCATGGTACAGAGACCAAAGGAATGGTTACCAGAAAGGAGGCTCGGGTGAGGAGACAGGTGAAACAGGTGAAGGAGAATGTAATCAATAATATTGGGATAATATTGCAAAATGACAGATCATTACAAGAATGAGTGGTGTGATCACATTGTAAGGTATAAAATTGTCAAACCACTTACATTGTACACGTAAAACTAATATAGCCAATATAATCCTATATAATAAAAGGCTAATATGCAGATCTACTAAACAGCAAAATGACCTGTCACTATAATGCGCACTGACCACCAGGGGGCAGACGCTCAATGCAGGAGCTGCCCCCTGGTGATCAATGCTCTCCCACAGGGGTGCACCACTCAGCCAGAAGCTGGGCTCACGACTGGTGAGCACAGTGGCAGTGGCAGGAGCCACTCCTGCCTCCGCGACAGAGCTAAGGAGCAGCAAGTCGAGTGGTAAGAAGCAGCAAACAGGCAGGTGGTAAGGAGCGATGGGTCCCAGACTACGCAAGGGCACAAGCTGGGCTGAGGGACCCTCAAAGTGCACGAATTTCATGCACCAGGCCTCTAGTAATGTATACCAACTATACTTAAAAAAAAAAGTTTTCATAAGTAGAATTCTAAAATAGCTCCTGAGATGATTATTTTTTACTTTTTATTGTTAATATACTTTTATTGTTGATAGTATTACAGATATCTCCCTTCCCCACTCCCTTTCCCCACCTCCTCACAGTCCCTCCCCCCCCCCACCCATTTCTTCACTACCCTATTGCCAGTGTCCATAGGCTTTGCCTATAAGCATAAACTTTCTTTGTTTTATCTCTTCTCCACACATTGAGGTATGTCAGTCTGTTCCATGCCTCCATGCTTCTGGTCTTATTTTGTTAGTCAATTCATTCTGCTCATTAGATTCCACAGATAAGTGAGATCATGTGATATTTGTCTTTCTCAGATTGGCCTGTTTCACTCATTTCCAGGTCCATGCATGCTGTCCCAAAGGGTAAGAGATCCCTCCTTTTTACAGCTGCATAGTATTCCATAGTGTAAATGCCCCTCAGCTTTTATATCCATTCATCTGCTGGTGGGCAGTTGGGCTATTTCCAAATCTTAGCTACTGTAAATAACACTTCTATTAACATAGGGGTGGAATCACTAGATCAAATGTCAGTTCCATTTTTAATTTTTTGAGGAAACTCCACACTGTTTTCCATAGTGGCTGCACCGGTCTGCATTCCCACCAGCATTTTCTCCACATCTTCACCAGAATTTGTTGCTTGTTGATTTTTTGATGGTAGCCAATCTGACAAGTGTGAGGTGATATTTCATTGTGGTTTTAATTTGCATTTCTCTGATGATCAGTGACTTGGAGCTTTTTTTTTTTTTTATATGTATCTTGGCCATTTGTATGTCTATTCAGATATTCTGCTCATTTATTAATTGGATTGTTTGTCTTCATTTTGTTAAATTGTAAGAGTTTCTTATATATTTTTTAAATTAACCCTTTAACAGATGTATCATTGGCAAATGTATTCTTCCATACAGTGGGTTCCCTTTTCATTGTGATGGGGGTTTCTTTTGCGGTGCAGCAGCTTTGTATTTTTATGTAATCCCATTGGTTTACTTTCTCCTTAGTTTTCTCAGACCTAGCAGATATATCCATAAACATATATTGCCCCTGTGGATATTTAAGACCAACCAGAAGAAGCATGGCATCACAGTATTTAGCAGTGAGAAAGCACATGGATTGGAAAGACTTGTTGATGGTCCCAAATGCTCTTGGAGGAGACAGGCTGAGACGCTCCTGGAGGAAGGACTGGCATGTGATGGGAAACCTGAGAAGAGATACCAGTGGTGGTGGTGGACACTCCACAGCCCTTATGTGCTGTAGATCAGAGGCAGCACAGCAATCAGAAAGCAGAAGGGCAAAGCCAGCATACTGGCCACACATATGGCTCAAACCAGTGAGCTGTGTGTCACTCTTAACTCTCCTTGGTTTAACGGGTAGAACATATCATGTCATCATCTTTCTCAGGCATGAAACTCCCCTAATCCCGTGAAAGAGATATGGCCCCCATAGCAGTGATCCTGTAACCAACTGCTCTCCTGAAACCATGGTGAAGCTCTGGGGCCTAGAGATGACCCCATAGGCATGAATCCTTGATCTTGGGGGGCATCTGGTTTATCCCACATGGGATTGGGGAGGATTTTGAAAGTTAGAGAATGTCCCTAAAGGGAGGAACAGGCCTACATGCTTCCTGATCTAGGCTTGGAGCATCCTTCCTAATGATACTGACAAGAAAGACACCCAAGAGAGCCAGGCCTCTGAGATGGATACTCCAGGAAGAAACCCTGCATGCTCAGGTCAAGGATATTCTGTGTAGCCTGTCTCCTGACCACTCCAGGGCACTGCCTGTCCAATATCTTACTGGACCAGGATTATCCTCCAATGGGCTGCCTTTCTTCCTGTGGCATCTTCCCTGTGTACTTCCAATTGTCCTTGAGCTGTCCCTCTGTCTCTATAATTTTTAATTATTTAAAATATGCAATATCTACATTATTTTCAAAATTTCTAATATACACACTTGTATATGAAGCTGAATATCAATGTACACAGATCTTGTGATCATCATTGGTTATTTTCTTAAGGCAGTACTTTGGAAGTAAATTTGCTAGATTAACATGAACTATAAAGACTCAGATATATATTAAAGAGGACTTGCATGAAAGTTATAATTCAAAAAGAACATTAACAACATCTTTATATTCAATGTATACATTCTTATTTTATTTTCCACTGTTTGTTATTTAAGAAAATATCTCCTCTTTTTACCCAATCACTTTTACTTGGCTTATTAAATTTTTATGAAGTTGTATTTCTGCTTGATATTTTTCAGAAATGTTAGTGGTACTTGTGTGATATCAAATTCCACTGAAATAGCAAAGTAAATGTCACCTAGGCTATTAAGCCTTGTGCCCAAATGATGTTACACCCAGTTCTTGGGGAGTCATACAAAAGTTTGAAACTCACAGGTGACCATATTTATAATAATCTAAAAATTATATAGAAACATTGTTCTCAATGAGAAGTATTTGGAGAAAACAAAATAACTTAGAATCCAGCATACATCATTGTTAGAGTAAATAAAGGCAAAATATATCTATGTGTACATATTACATGTAGGAATAATGAGCGTATCAGGTTGAAATATATTTTTAAACCTGAAACTCAAGTCTTTTTCCTGTTATACATGCTATAATTAAAACTGTACCTTTTATAAAAATTTGATTGATTTGTGATTCTTTTATTTATAAAAAACTAGAGGACCGGTGCATGAAATTCATGCACGGGGGGAGTGGGGCTGTCCCTCAGCTCAGCCTGCACCCTTTCCAATCTGGGACCCCTTAGGGGATATCCGACTGCTGGTTTAGGCTCAATCCAAACAGACACACTTCTATGCTTATAAATTGCTTAGTCAGTAGACTTTAGGTCATTATTATTTTTGGATATTTTAAAAGTTTGTTGCTATCATTCATGTATTGATACTAATATGTATTGATACTTTACATTCAATAAAAACATTTTAAAATTCTGTACATGGAAATATAAAGATAGATTTTTTTACTTTTACTCCGTGAGAAATTATTTTAATTGTAAACACCTTCCAATTATTAAAACCTAAAAATGTCAGATAAAATTAAAAGGGGGATCATCAGGGTGAACACTTAGTTAACGTTTCTGCAATAAAGTAAACTTCTCAGTTGTCTAAAGAGAGACTTTTTAGTACTGTAAATGTTGCATTTAGTGAGAGAGAGCGTATGTCTAATGTACAGAAAAAGGTTTAAAAGACTAGTGATTTATACTTTAACACACACACACATAAGTTAAGGTACACAGGCAAGCAAGGTAGGAAATATGAAATTAGACCAATGAATAAAGCCGAGAAACTCTAAATTCCAATAAAAAATTACCAATTCAGAGAGTAAAGAAGAAATTTATTTTTTCCAATATGCTCTGAGTGGAAAATATATTCTTGAGAAACTGGCTTAGAAGGAATTCTCCATGTCCTGGTGAGTGATTAAAATTTGGTCAACTTAGGAGTAGAAAGAATGAAGCCAGTAAGACTGGATGAGTATGAGCACAGCACATCCCAAGGTGTGGGCAACCACAACAGCCTCCATCTGAACAAAATCCAGGAAATATACATGGATATCTTTGAATATACAATGAAGAACCTCCTTTACTAAACTTGTTTTGTAGAATAAATAACAATGGTTAGGTTGGAAAATAGTGGACCTTGGCTAATGTATTTAAATTTGTCTTAAATTCCTATGACAAGACTTCTGCTTCTGACGAAGATGGGAAAAACAAAACAAAACACACACACACAAATACTACAAAAAAACAGCACTTCCTTCCTCCTGAAACAACTAAAAACTACATTAAATGATGGCTTACCAAACACTGGGCATCAGGTGATGAAGAAATGATTCTTGGACATGGCAAATACCCGAGGTTAGATCTTTGATTGCCTGCTTACTGCACTAAGTTTCCAGACTATGGTACGGGGAGTAGGAGGAATTCTAGCAATGGTTACTGAACCCCTGAAGGGAAGATCTAGAACTGGGAGCCCAGGGAGACTAAAGCTGCTAGAGTTTATTGGACGAAGCACCAGAGAGGGAGAGCTTCACAGAAAGAGAGCCCCAGAGCTCTGTGGGGGATTCCCCTCCAGAGTTCAGCAATGTAATGACCATGTGATAGGAATGTCTGTGAGGAAAACTACCTGAGGCTGGAAAATAAGCACCTGAAAGCATTCGCCATGGAGTACCTGGCAGCCACCTAGGCCTGGGATGCTGCCCATTTCTCTCCGCCACGCGGGAAACCTCATGATTCCTAGGGCCTCGCACAGATACAAGGAAGGATGTTTCCTGAGAAGTGAGGAGTAATTAGCCTTGGTTGGGCACTGCTCTGGTCCCCCATTATAACCTTAAAAATAAAACCTGATCAAATAAAATCATCTGTAAGGAATTTAATTGTATTATAGAATAAAGCTTGATGATACATACACCAGAGTAATATTTATCTATTAATATAAATGGCTCTTGAGTTGGCTTCTGCATTCCTTCCAGCTGGCACTGGCACCAGGCACATACATAGATGGTAATCAATTAACATGACTTTTTATTTCTCATGAGCATGCATTTTTGGAATGAGTAACACCTGGGTTGTCAAGTAAAAATAATAGCTGCTTGATTTAGAACAATTTATTAATCTAGAAAATGAAGATTAAGGTTGTTTCAATGATTAACACACATTGATAAGCTAGTGCTTCACAGTAACCAATCAATGAATAGTACTTGTAATTATAACTAAGGAGTGCAAATTCAGTTAAAAATGTAACACATTCCCAAATTTCTGCCTTCATTTTATAAATACCACAGTTTAAAAATCACAAACAACAGACTTTAAAATATTTTTCTAAAGTTGATACATTAAAAAAAATACAGTAAATATTCATAAATAGTATAATCAGGCGTAACATATAAAAGCAACTATTTATGCTGTCCATTCTACCTACATGATTAAAAGTTGTATTAGGAATAGGCCTTCAAACTCATGCATTGAAATCTTTAATTAACACATGAGCCTACTTCCCTACCAGAACAGCTATGTAGAACAAGGATAAGGCAAAACTTATGTGTTCCAAATGTGCTACACTTACCTCTATCTAATTTCCCTACCGATGATGTATTACTGAACTTAAAAGTTGAAGCTCAAATTGTACCAGTTTACTTCATAGATATATTGGTAACAGGCAAATCTGAGAAATATTGAGAATAATTTGTTAATGCAAATCCTATTATGTTGTACAAATAAGAATATGTTAAGGTGTTCTTTGTACTTTTGGGTTTCTAGTTATAATGAAATCATGGTTGCATTTTTCCAATAAGTTTTTCCAACCTAATGGTGAAAGGCTATATCCAGAGATCAGTTTCAGAGAAGTTGTGATAATGTGATTATTCTCCCTATGTCCTAATAATATGTTAAAGGACAAAAATTGAAGAAGCATTGTGTAACTGGGAATCAGGAGAATGGAGCCTAAGATTGGCTCTTCACCTAAACACAGTGGGGACTTGTATAAATATTTTCACCTTGGCGTGTCTCAATTTCCTTGCCTGTAACATAATGTTTAAGCCAGACAATGTGCAAAGTCCTCTTCAGCTGTTAACACCTTATGAATATTGTGACCAAGTTACCAGAGTTTATATTCACTGATTTTTTTAGGTTCTGAAAGTATTAGAGATGTAAAATTTGTACATATTTTAATCTAAAATAAAGAACATCTAAATCAAATCAATAATTTATTAGATATCAAATAAACTGAAGGACTCCACCTACTAGAATCTCAGAAGAGCTTGAAAGCTTGGTGAGCTTGCTGTTTCATGACTTAAAGTAAGTTATCAGCCCTTCTCAGGGAGGGTTAAAGGAAGAGTGCAAATAAAGCTGGGATAAAATTAGACCAAACCTGGGTGTTTCCAGATTTATTTCAGGCCTTATTCTAACCAATTTTCTTCTTTAAATGACAGTATTTTGTGCTATGAACTTGATAATATGAGTATTTAGTTAGCTAGACTGTTTATTATTTGGTACATTGTGTTGAAAAGAAGCTCTTTGAGAAGGTTAGGGGAGAATTGGGATTAATTGAGGACAAGTGTTTGAAGGTGATAAGTGTTGAACTATTTAATGGAACAGAAAGATGGAACAGGGGTGAACTGGGCAACATGGGCAAAATGCTGCTCCACAGAGAGGAGATTTGTAAGAGAAGCAGGGTGAGGAATAAGGTGAAGAGGAGACGAGCAGGAAGGGAGAATAGGTCTCGCTTCAGCATTTTGAAGGTAACATTTAGAAGCTAGTATTTTATCTGAGGGCAAAGGAGACTCACTGAAATAGAGACATGACAGCTTCAAGGGATTGGTATAAAAATGATTTAGCAGGAGAGAGAAGGAACCAGAATCTAGAAAGCCAATGAAGAGTAAGTTCTTAAACTTACTTATATTTTAGGTAACTAGGAATACTGAAAAAAAATACTATTAATACTACTAATAATAATTGTAAATCAGAAAGGAAACACACACACACACACAACAAAATTAAAATTCTAACATAAAAATGATGATGATCTGGCTGGTAGCTCGGTTGATTAGAGTGCCATATCCATACGCGAAGGTTGCAGGCTCCATCCCAGGTCAGGGCACATACAAGAATCAACCAATAGTAAAGACTCCATCAAAACATTATTAGACTTAATAAATGAATTTAGTAATGTAGCAGGATATAAAATTAATGCCCAGAAATCTACGGCATTTTTTGTAAACCAATAGTGAATTTACAGAAAGAGAGATTAAAAAATCAATCCCATTTATCATTGCACCAAAAAAAAAAAAAAAGATACCTAGGAATAAACTTAACTTAGAGGTAAAAGACCTGAACTTGGAAAATTACAGGAAACTGCAAAAAGGATAGAGGAAGATATAAACAAGTGGAAGAATATACCATGTTCATGGATTGGTAGAATCAGCATCATCAAAATGTCCATACTACCCAAAGCAATCTATAGATTCAAAGCACTCCACATTAAAATACCAACAGCATATTTCACAGACCTAGAAAAAACTCTCCAAAAACTTATATGGAATAAAAAAAAGACTCCAAATAGCCTCAGCAATCCTGAGGAAAAAAAGAACAAATTAAGAAGGATCTCAATACCAGACAGATATCAAGCTATATTATAAAGCCAGTGTTCTCAAAACTGCCTGGTACTGGCACAAGAACAGACATATAGACCAATGGAATAGGATAGAGAACCCAGAAATCGACCAAAACCACTATGCTCAATTAATATTTGACAAAGGAGGCAAAAGCATACAAAGGAGTCAAGACAGTCTCCTCAATAAATGGGGTTGGGAAAGTTGGACAGATACATGCAAAAAAATGAAACTAGACCACCAACTTATACCATACACAAAAATAAACTCAAAATGGATAAAGGACTTAAACATAAGACAGGAAACCATGAAAATTTTAGAAAAATCCACAGGCAGCAAAATATCAGACATATGCCAAAGCAATATCGTCACCAATACAGCTCATAGGACAATGGAAACTAAAGAGAAAATAAAAAATGGAACTACATCAAAATAAAAAGCTTCTTCACAGCAAAAGAAACCATCAACAAAACAAGAAAGCCCACTGAAACTGGTTTGGCTCAGTGGATAGAGCGTCGGCCTGCAGACTGAAGGGTCCCAAGTTCGATTTCGGTCAAGGGCATGTACCTTGGTTGCGGGCACATCCCCAGGGGGGGGGGGGGCAGGAGGCAGCTGATCAATGTTTCTCTCTCATCGATGTTTCTAACTCTCTCTCTCCCTTCCTCTCTATAAAAAATCAATAAAAATATATTTAAAAAACAACAAGAAAGTCCACTGCATGGGAGAACATATTTGCCAATGTTAACTCCTATAAGGGTTTAATCTCCAACATTTACAGGGAACTCATACAACTTATAAAAAGGAAGATAAATAATCTAATTTAAAAATGGGCAAAGGACCTAAATAGAGACTTTTTGAAAGAGGACAGAAGGACAGCCAAGAGACATATGAAAACATGCTCAAAGCCACTAATCATCCCAGAAATGCAAATCAAAATGACAACGTGGTACCATCTCACACCTGTCTGAATGGCTATCATCAACAAATCAACAAATGACAACTGCTGGCGAGGATGTGGAGAAAAAGGAACCCTCATGCACTGCTGGTGGGAATGCAGACTGGTGTAGCCACTGTGGAGAACAGTATGGAGTTTCCTCAAAAAACTAAATATGGAACTCCCATTTGACCCAGTGACTTCACTTCTAGGAATATACACCAAGATACTTGAAACATCAATCAGAAAGGATATATGCACCCCTACATTCATAGCAATTGCTAAGATTTGGAAACAGCCTAAGTGCCCATCAGCAGATGAGTGGATTAGAAAACCGTGGTACATCTACACAATGGAATACTATGCTGCTGTAAAAAGGTAGGAACTCCTACCATTTGCAACAGCATGGATGAACCTGAAGAGTATTACGCTAAGCAAAATAAGTCAATCAGAGAGATACATATCACATGATCTCACTCATTTGTGGAATATAATGAATAACATAAACTGATGAACAAAAACAGAGACAGAGAAGCATTGATCAGACCTTCAAACCTCAGAGGGAAGGCAGGGGAGGGTGCGGGGGAGGGGGAGAGATCAACCAAAGGACTTGTATACATGAATATAAGCCTAACCAATGGACACAGATACCAGTGGGGTGAGAGCATGAGCGGGGGGTGGACAATGGGGGCATAAGGACACATATGTAATACCTTAATTAATAAAGAAAAAATATATATAAAAAGGAAAGAGCAAAAAATAGATCAAGAGAGATATGTGCTATAAATTAAATATCTGTGTCTCCCTCCCCCCCCCCCCCCCCCCCCCGCTATCTGTTATGTTGAAATCCTAATCTTCAATGTGATAGTATTAGGAGGTGGGGCCTTTGGAAAGTAATTAGCTCATGTGGGTGGAACCCCCATGAGTGAGATTAGTACCCTTATAAAGGAGGCCTCAGAGAGCTTCCTGGCCACTCCCACCCTGTGAGGACACAGCAAGAAAACAGCCATCTGTGAACCAGAAAGTAACACTAAATTAGCCAGCACCTTGACCTTGGACTTCCTAGCCTCCAGAACTGTGAGAAATAAATTCTGTTGTTTATAAACCAAAGAAAAAGTATCAACCAATAAATGCTTAAATAAGTGAAACAACAAATCAATATTTCTCTCTCTCCTCTCAAATCAATACATGAAAAATAAAAAAAGAGAAGATGATTATTAAGTTTAACAAAATTAAAGTATAGAGGGAATTACCACACTTTGGAATTTGAATAATTATTGGAGATTATACCTTAGTTAATGAGAAAACTGAAACATAGAGAAACTATTGGAAGCACTCAGTTATTTAACCAGTTATTCGCAGATGTATAAATAATATGATCCTTCTGATTCCAAGTTTAATTTAATTTTTATTATGTCATTATCTGCTTTCTTGAAAATTTAATATGACTAAAGCATTTGGATATTTAAAATTAAGAAATATTAATAACATCATGGTGTTTTTTGCCATTTTTTAATAAACAGACAATTTGAAAAACCGTTTGGTGTGTAACATTCATTGCCCCCCCCCAAATAAACTTGGAGATTGCAGAAAAAATTCCATGTTATTAATTTATTCCTTAATATATGCTTATACTGTATTGTGCTAAGAGCTGGGATTATAACTTTGAGAAAGACTTTGTTTCTGGTCTCAAAGTGTTCATTGGTCAGTGGTGCAGATAAATGGGAAAATAAAAGTTAACGCAGGGTCATAAACTCCAAATACCATTGTGCACACGACATTTATGCATCTAGAGAAAGGTAACTAACATCATTTTTATAGTCTGAGAAGACTTTCTGGAGGAGAAAATATTAGAAAATGAAGGGCAGGAGTAATTGAGCCCAGGAGAGAGGAGATAAGGGATTTTACCAGGATAAGGACAGTATTGGGATGGACGTGTATCACTGAGATAAATTACAAGAAGCTCTGGGGGACTGGATAATGGAAAAGGGGGAGTGGGAATGGAGAGTGGAATAAAAGGGCAAAGTTCATTTCATGAACTTCATATGCAATAATCTCCAGTCTATAGCCAGGTGCTACCCAAGGATACTAGGTAAGATAGTAATGATCAGAGTTTTAAGATGCTCACTCTGGTAATGTAGAGAGTTGTTTGGATTCTGGAGGATAGATAGGAAACAGTTTTAGGATCTAAAAGAAAAGCAAAAGAGGGATTTACCTAGGGACTTGTAGGAACTAAGAGAACACAGGAGTAATTCATGACAAGAGAGTTACAAGACTTCCTACCAAGTGAATGCTAGTGGAGTGGGGGAGGTAGAGGTGTGGGCAAGAGTCCTGACTTGGGAGGGACAGTGCTGTAAAGAGAGAGTGCCTGGTCAACAGTGGTTAGAATAGTGACTTAGTAGAAAGAGAAGGGAAGGCATTATTTTGTTAGGTATTATGCCAGACACTTTGTAAAGGCTATCCTTTTTTTTTTTTTCTTTATTGATTAAGGTATTACATACGTGTCCTTATCTGCCTAATTCCCCCAACCCCCGACTCTTGCCCTCACACCCCTGTTGTCTGTGTCCATTGGTTAGGCTTATATGCATGCAGACAAGTTCTTTGGTTGATCTCTCCCCCTTCCCCCCACCCTCCCCTACCTTCTCTCTGAGGTTTGACAATCTGATTGATGCTTCTCTGTCTCTGGATCTGTTTTTGTTCATCAGTTTATATTGTTCGCTAGAGGACCGGTACACAAAATTAGTGCACGGGGTCTGGAGGGGGGGGGCTCCCTCAGCCCATCTTGCACCCTCTCACAATCCAGGACCCCTCAGGGGATGTCTGAATGCCCAATACCACAGGGCCTAAACCGGCAGTCGGACATTTCTCTCATGATTCAGGACCAATGGTTCCTAACCGCTCTCCTGCCTGCCTGCCTGATCACCCTAACCACTCACCTGCCTGCCTGATTGCCCCTATCCACCTCTACCTTGGCCCCTGCCATGGTGGCTTAGTCCAGAAGGATGTCTGGAATGATGTCCGGAAGGTCATTCAGCTGTCTGATCTAATTAGCATATTACACTTTTATTATTATAGACTAGTGGACCGGTGCATGAAATTTGTGTACATTAAAAGGAGATTAATTAGAGAAAATATATTTTTAAAATATATTTCGTTATTGATTTCAGAGAGGAAGGGAGAAGGAGAGAGAGATAGAAACATCAATGATGAGAGAGAATCATTGACTGGCTGCCTCCTGCACATCCCCTACTGGGGATTGAGCCTGCAACCCAGGCATGTGCCCTGGGCTGGAATCGAACCCGGGACCCTTCAGTCCGCAGGCTTATGCTCTATCCAATGAGCTAAACCAGCTAGGGCTAGAGAAAATATTTTAATACTAGTGACTCAGTGCATGAAATTTGTGCACATTAAAAGGGGATTAATTAGAGGAAATAATTTAATATTGCTATTTGCCCTTACTCTATAATAGAAGTGTCAGAGATGAAAGAAAATTAGTAAAATGTATATGAAAACCTTCCTCCTGTCAGAGTCTGGGGCTCACCACAGGACCCAGAGTCAAGTCCCCGCCCACCCACATGCACCTCAAAATCGCATGTGACCGAGACCCGGCGGGCCCCCCTGCATTGGGCTAGATCCAGACCCAGCCAGTACCACCCTTGTCAAGCCCTGCCAGGCAGGGGGCATAGCCTCAGGTCCCTTGGCCTGGCACCAGGACAGGGGGCATGGCCTGAGTTCCCCCAGCCCAGACTGGGGTGGGGGGTGTGTGCCTTGAGGTCCTCCATCAAGCCCTACCAGGTGAAGGACACGGCCTGAGATCCCCTGTCAAGCCCAGCCAGGCAGGGGGGCACAGACTCAGGTCCCCTGTCAAACCCTGTTGGGTTGAGGCGCAGCCTGAGGTCCCTTGATCCAGCACTGGGGGTGCACCTTGAGGTCCCCAGTCAAGCCTTGCTGGGAGGAGGGTGCGGTCTGAGGTCCCCCCGCCTTGTGCTGGGGTGGGGGGCGAGACCTGAAGTCCCCTGTCAAGCCCCACCTAGTGGTGGGCGCGGCCTAATTTCCCCCGGCCTGGCTCTGGGGTGGGGGGAGCAGCCTGAGGTCCCCTAGCCCAGCACCAGGACAGGAAGCACACCTTGAGGTCCCCTGTCAAGCCCCACCAGGTGGGGGGTGAGCCCTGAGGTCCCTTATCAAGCCCCACAGGGGTGGGGGAGGGTGTAGCCTCAGGTGCCTGCTGACTGTTCATTAAAGCTCATTACAGGAACTCAGACTCCTCTGTGGGTGCAGCCATCTTGTGTTACAGAAACAACCCCTCTGCCTGCGCCGTGGGCCACCGCCAGCTTTGTGGCGGAGTGACAGTCAATTTGCACATTCCTTCTTTATTATATAGGATTATATTCCACAAATGAGTGAGATCATGTGATATCTATCTTTGTCTGACTAGCTTATTTTGCTTAGCATAATGATCTCCAGGTCCATCCATGCTGTTGCAAATGGTAAGAATTCCTTCTATATATATTTGGAAGCAAAACTCTATGTTTTAGATTTAAATTTGTATATGTATGATTCAAAAAATTATGCTCCTTCCACTTTATCCTTCTTAGTGATAAGAACTGCATTTGAGACTAGGTAATGTGATCTTAGAGTATCTTACAGAAAATTCTTTATGCAATATGAAAATCTCTGCTTCTTTCTTGCATAAAAGTATAAAAAGAAAAAAATGACATGCAAGCCTCATAACAATGATTATTATAGTTTTTTAATATTTTATTTTTTAATGTTCAATAACTTAATTTTGCCATTTAACATTATAGCATAAACAATTTATAATGCTTGCAATTCTTATTTTCCTTTTAATGGGTAGCTCATTGTTCAGAAGTATCATGTTATGATGCCAATATTCAACATACATTGTTGATTTCAATTTTTAGTAATTTAATAGTGTTGTGATGAGATTTTCCCCCCCCCCACCCCCCCGCCCCACATACACATGATTTTATGTTTGAATCTCTGTTTATTTCCTACAGCTTAATTCCAAAAGTAGAAATACTGGGTCAAAGAGAATGAGCACTTTTAAGACCCTGTAAATAATCTAGCCATGGATAAAAATAGGAATAGAAATAGAGTTATATTATTCCACACTATCTACCAAATTTATATTTTTATCAGCCACATATGGAGTGAGCATTTTCTCTAATTCTTATAAAAACTGAATATTTCATTTTTATTCTTTGCCAATTTGATGGACAAAACTCAAACCTCATTGTGTTTCTGATGAACTTGCCTTGATTCTCAGTGTGGCAGAATGCTTTATAACCTAATTGTCTATTTGCATTCTTTTATGGATTAACTGCTCATGCACATTGAAAATTCTTCTTTTGAGCATTTATAAAATTTAAACTATATGAAAAAAATCTTTGGTAATGTTTATAATATATTTTGCACATTAACTAATGCACTTACTAAGTTACACACACATTATTGGATTTAACTTGCCTTTTAAATTTATTTATGTTTTTACAAAATATTCTTATGTTGCCAAGTTAGTCAATATGTTACATTGTTTCACTTTGCATTTACAACTACGTTATCTTCCATTGGTGGGTACTTAAGATAGTTCTTCTATAAACAAACATTAGAAATTTATTCATATAGTTAAAGTTATTTTTGACTTCTTTATTTTGGATAATTTCACTATTTGATATGCCTGTTTTTATTGACATTTTACAACATGGCTTAGTAGCTGAAAGGGCAAGAAATTCTTACTGATTATTTTAGAACAATGTTTCTAGCCATTCTAAGATTTTTCAATTAAAAAAAATGAAAGAAGAAATAGGCATGTCTTTTGAGTTTTCCCATATTAAATATAATGTTATATTTTACTTGGGATTTACAAAAACAAGTCAGTATTAATAACTGACTTTGATGTCTATGACATATGTTGCTAGAGATTATAAGAATATTTCCCAGTAAAAGAGCCTATGTTTCTAGAGCTTATAAAACATCTTCATAAATTTGCCAAGATAAAGAATGCTAATTGCTTTCTTCTTAGTTTTATTAGCAATTAAGGTTTTAAGTGTTAAAAACTCATAATGGGAATAACTTGAGGTGTTTCAGAAGGGTAACTGGAACACCTCAGAAGACTTGTTTTATGTTACACTAGAGGCCCGGTACACTAATTCGTGCATGGGGGGGTCCCTCGGGCTGGCCTGTGATCAGGGCTAATTGGGGCCATCTCACCCAGTCCTGATCGGGGCTGGCCAGCCGGGCAGGAGGGATGGCGAGAGGTTGGCCAGCCACAGGAGGTTGGCTGTGGGAGCACACTGACCATCAGGGGGCAGCTCCTGTGTTGAGTGTCTGACCCGTGGTGGTCAGTGCGCGTCATAGTGAGAGGTCGACAGGTCGTTCAGTCGACTGGTCATAACCGTCGCTTAGGCTTTTGAATATATAGATTGCATAGGAAGCATTATAAAAATTAATGATAATAAGCACCTGCAGTGTACTGTGTGCACAAACAATGGTTTTAAATTAAATAGTTAGGGCTATGGGAAGTTATAGATGTCTGCTGGTTCTTCCTGGCTGCTTGGCATATACCATTTTTTGTTTTTTACATCATTCCTTTATGGGTACATTATAGTGCATTTAAGTTGCACTTGGATGAAAGAACTAAAAACAAAAAAGACAGGGAAAAGTTATAAACTTGTGGTTAACCTATAAATTAAGTTGGGAAGAACTGTCATCTAAAAAACTATTTTGTCTTTCTATCCTGGGCTTTATTCAAATCTGTTTTTATTTTCCTCAGTAATGGCTTGAAGGGATTTAATTTTTCACAGAGTTCCCTAAGTTTTTGGTTGCAATTTATCTATATATTACATGTGTTAGTATTATTGTTCCAATCATTGCCCTCTGATGTCTCTATTTTTAGACAGAAGTATTTTATTAACCAATAAAATGGTATATGGTAAAATATATTTCTTGAGAATATATTTGCTCTTTGTCAAACTGCCTTTTTGGATTTTGGAAGCAATCTTTTCCCTTCTCTGTTAAGTCACACAGATAACCACTATTAGAACAAGAACACACTTGGATTGTAGAATTTCTCCCTTGTTCCATGTAAACAATGCGCAGTTCCCAATAATACAGCAGAGTCTACACTTCTATGCCTTTCCTGGAAGGAAGCCACAAATAGGAAGAATGAATAAATTCTTCATTAGCCAACCTTAGAAAGGAGGCCAGCATTTAACAGCTCACACAATTTCAGTAAGGTTTGCAATGGTGGCCTAAGGAATACTTCATGAACAAATTGATACCATAGGCTTCCCGAAAAATTCATTTGTCTTTTTAGCAATTAAAATTTATCTTTCTCTATTCTTATCATTCCCTGACCCTGGTAACTCTTACTTTACTGAGGATAAAAAACAGAAACATTCACCCAACAGGATCAATTTACACTTCTTTATAACTGTGGGACATATCTGCTAGCTAACAGTACTCTTGTTTCAAGAACCATGCCAAGATAGTGTATCAAAATACTTTTGACCTGGAGTCCATGATTAGCTTAGTATCTAAAAATTAAAACTTTGTAACCTGAATAGTTACTGAATTCTAATTGAGAGTATACTCCCTAGGATTTCATAACTGAGTGAAAAAAAATTCTGTATAGATGATAAAATAATAGAAAATATACTGCTCAGAAAGCAACAGCATAGATTTTATAATCTGTGCTTAATTCATAGAGATAAGATTTCTAGATATTTTTAAGATAGAAGTTTTAGATAGTATGATGTGGCATTGACATACTTTAAAAATTTTATGTTTTACATAAATTTCAATAAATCTTAGATTATCCTTGTTGACTTCTAAATCTTCCCATTTTCATACTCTACTTGGGTATTTTGCCAAAGTTTAGTTAAAAACTCTATTAGACAATGGGCACCATATTAATATTGCCACCTACATGTGGAGGTATTTTGCCTTAGCTTTACCTCAATCTAAATAAATAGTACAGAATAAATCTATAAACAACTATATTTGGCCTTCATCTCCAAACTTACTTAAATCATTGTATTCATCATTTATGATTTTTGATAACATATATTTACTACATTATTATTCATTTTGTGGAGCTACTATTTGCTTTATATATCAAAGTTTTGAACTTAATCAAGTTTCCATGAACTTTTTTAAATACCAAGGATTCTTTGTTGTTTTTTTAAAAAAATTAAAAATAATTATACCATGATAAACCAGAGTTAAGTGTGAGTGAACGAGAAACTGAAGGTACGATTAAGTTTTGCAGTGGGAGTTACTTCCTGAAAAAAGCCACATCTCTGATAGGTCAAAGGTTTAAAATACAAGATATTCCTTATCCATGAGTAGTCACTTCAGCACAAAAGGGATAATTAATATTTCTGTCAAGTAATTGCCAGATAAGGGATTTAGGCAATAACTTTAAATTGATAGAAATATTTTTCCATTTATCTTAATACTAATTTAAAATCTAAAATACCTGTGGGATTGAATAAACATTCTCCACAACATAAATGTGGCTGTAACATTTTCTATCAAATTTAATGAAAAATGTCAGGTAGTAATTGTTGCTCTATCTCTATCTGAAAGCAGTTTCTTCCGTTAGATAAATAGACCCAATGGAGGAGTTTTGGACAGGGGACAGGGACCCTCACAGCCAATGTTCTAACAGTGGCTCTTGTCTGAGCGTCATGAGCCATAGGTCTCATGGGTGCTTGGCTTGAGCCTGTCCTTCAGTTTTACACCTTCTCAGAGGTTCCTGGGATTTCATCTCTTTAGAATCTCTCTCCTTCTCCTTCCCCACCTCTTTCTTTCTCCCTCTCTCAGAAACCCAGGTTTTTATTATTTTCTGACAGTCCCTCTTCTTCTATCATATACAAGGCAGAAGGCCTTGAATAAATTGTCTTTTTGAATTTTTCCAAGCTTTAAAATTGAAAATTCTAACATGAAACCAGATTGTATAGTTAGTTAAAAAGAAGAAATAGTCTAGTAAAACTTCATGTTTATTAAGTTAATTTTTAGGGTGTTGATAATTATTTGGTAACTTAAGTTCACATAAATAATAAATGCATAGAAAATCACTTGTGTATATAGGCTTGAATTTTAAATTTAACCATTTCAAAGTATTATTATTAATAAATTGCAAACCTTTCACTATATAATTCATACTCATATATAAATATCAGAAAACCTTTTTTAAAAAAAATATTTTTATTGATTTCAGAGAGGAAGGAAGAGGGAGAGAGAGATAGAAACATCAATGATGAGAGAGAATCATAGATCAGCTGCCTCTAACACACCCCCCACTGGGGATCAAACTCATAACCCAGGCATGTGCCCTGACCAGGAATCAAAGCGTGACCTCCTCCTGGTTCATGGGTCAATGCTCAACCACTGAGTCACATCCTCTGGGCCAGAAAATCTTTTTTTTTTTAATGCTGGACAATCTACTAGACACTTGCATTCATTATTTTCTTGAATAATTATAACAATTCTACAAGATAGGGTCACAATATCCATTTTATCCATGAGGAAGTTGAAGCTCAGACCTGCCAACACTTGTCACACCGTTGTCATGTCACAGAGCAAGGATCACATCAAAGTTGGCCTGGATCCAAATTCCATGGTCTTTCTTCTATACTGTAATACAATTGGTAAGATTTATTGCTGCACTTTTTAAAGCTCTGTTTTCTCCTATTTTATTCACTCAAAAATTATTGATTGCCCCCAATGTCCCAAGCACTCTTCTGGATGCTAAAAGTAAAAAAACACAGGTGAATAAAACAGTTGCAGTCCCTGATCTGATGGAGAGTTCAGATGAATGAGAACATGAGGTGCACAAATTATCACAGGAGTTAATATCCTATATAACAGTGATGGGCAACCTTTTGAGCTTGGTGTGTCAAACTTCGCCAAAAAACTGAGCATAACTCGGGTAGTGTGTCACTTTGAGGAAAAAACTAACTCCAAGACTCTAGTCGCAAATGTTTCATCCTCAGGAGCAGCAAATGTTTCATCCTCGGCATGCGGCCGCCTTAGCGGCCGCGTGTCAGAAATGGCTACGCGTGTCAGTGCTGACACGCGTGTCATAGGTTCGCCATCACTGCTATATAAGAAAAGCCTAATATGCAAATCGATTGAACAGCACAACCATCAGTGGAACGATAGGTCGCTGTGACATGCACTGACCACCAGGGGGAAGACGCTCAATGCAGAAGCTGCCCACATCCCACAGACTCCAAGCCAGCCAAGTTGGGTGCCAGCAGGGGCTTCCCGATTGCCCCACTGTTGCCCCACAGATCAGCCCTGATCGCTAGCCAGGCCTAAAGACCCTACCATGCACAAATTTTGTGCATCAGGCCTCTAGTCTACACTAATAAAAGAGAAACATGCAAATTGAACTTACCTCTGCTATGCCTACAAGCCACGCCCATCAGCCAATCAGGAGCAAGTATGCAAATTAACCCAACAAAAATGGCTGCAGCCATGGAGCGAGCAGGAGGCTTGGGTTTCCCCAGCAATGGAGGAAGCCAAGCTTCCTGCCTACTCTGGTAGGCCCGGGCCTCTGCTCAAGGCTACAAAGTTTCAATTATAGAAGATAAATAAATACCAACAAAAATGGCAGCAGCCACAGAGCTGGAGAGAGCAGGAGGCTTGGGTTACCCCCGGCGATGGAGGAAGCCAAGCTTCCTGGCCTGCCCTGGCCTCTGCTCAAGGCTCCAAAGTTTCAATTATAGAAGATAAATAAATCTCAGACACGAGGGCCTCTGCTTGGGTCACCAGGGGGGCGTGGCCAGCTTGCAAACCACCACAGGCCTCTCACCCAGGTCACACCATGCCCCAAGGGAACCCCCACCCTGATTTGGGACACCCTTCAGGGCAAACCAGCTAGCCCCCACCTGTGCACCAGGCCTCTATCCTATCTAATAAAAGAGTAATATGCTAATTGACCATCACTCCAACACACAAGATGGCTGCCCCCATGTGGACACAAGATGGCCACCACAAGATGGCCAGCAGGGGAGGGCAGTTGGGAGGGACCAGGGTTGCAAGGGAGGGCAGTTGTGGGCGCTCAGGCCAGCAGGAGAGGGCAGTTGGGGGTGACCAGGCTTGCAGGGAAGGGCAGTTGGGGGTGACCAGGCTTGCAGGGGAGGGCAGTTGGGAGTGACCGGGCCTGCAGGGAAGGGCAGTTGGGGGTGACCAGGCCTACAGGGAAGGGCTGTTGGGGGTGACAAGGCCTGCAGGGGAGGGCAGTTGGGGGTGACCAGGCCTGCAGGGGAGGGCAGTTGGGGGTGACCAGGCCTGCAGGGAAGGGCAGTTGGGGGTGACCAGGCCTGCAGGGGAGGGCATTTAGGGGCAATCAGGCTGGCAAGGGAGCAGTTAGGCATCAATCAGGCTGGGAGGGGAGTGGTTAGGGGGTGATCCGGCTGGCAGGCAGAAGTGGTTAGAGGTAATCAGGAAGTCAGTCAGGCGAACAGTTGGGAGCCAGCAGTCCTGGATTGTGAGAGGGATGTCCCAGATTGGAGAGGGTGCAGGCTGGGTTGAGGGACACACACCCCGTGCACGAATTTTATACACTGGTCTCTAGTATAATTATAATATGCATTATGTGCGATTAAGAAAAAAAAGGCCTATGATTAAAATGTAACAAATGGCCTTTGTTTAAATTTTGGAACTGATACTCTCAATCTACTAGACATTTGCATCCAGTCTTTATTGAGGAACTAACATTAAAGATATATACCACCAGATGAACAGTGGGAAGAACATTCCGGGCATTGGGATCCGCATGTTAGCAGGCTCTGCTCTGAGATCGTAGCTGGACCTGAATCGGCAAGAGAAGAGCAAAAGCCATGCAATGTAGAAGCATGTGGGTTTTACTAGTAAGAACTATAACTTCTTTTTCTCTTCAGTTATCCACCAAATTCTACCTGTCCTTCTGGGCCCTGATAAAATGCATCCTACTCAATGAAACACTGATGCCCACCCATGCCTATGCTGATCTTTTTTTTTTTTAATTTATTTGATTACTTGTGCATATAGCATCATGTTCTACCAGCCAAATTGTTCGCATCTATGAAACTACAGCTCCTGAAAGCAGAAGCAAGGTCATGTAAGCCTCATCATATAGGATAGATGAATTTAAATATAAATGAATTTTGGGATAGTCCCTCCCATGATGGGGAAATTGGATACAATTAATAGTCTTACACCAAAGATGATTTATCTGAAATCAGTGGCTGCCTTCATTAGCATATCTGAATACCTGAAGTAATAATAGGTGGAATAAACAACATTGAAATGCTATGTAAATGTGAAATATTACATTAAGAATGAAACTAAAGATTTATTATGGGGTTTTGAGAATTATCAAACACCTGAGCATCATATTCTTTTGAAGTTAATGTGTAAATACGGCACGAGTCAATAAAATCAAATTCATGCTGCAAAGTCCTAAAAATATACAGAATTTTACATCTTCCCTTACATTTGAATAATTCTCAAAAGAGCAAAGACACAAACATGTAACTTGTGCCAAAACTAAAAGGGTTGTCTTCACAAAAATGAGTTCCAATACTGACAGCAGATCAAGGCTATAGAAGCTTCTCACTAATGGGGAAACGGTAAAAGGTACACTAGTTGGATCCTTCTGTTTTTATGCCAGAATTTGTTAGAGATGACAAAGAAAAAGCCTCCCAAATTGGATTTTATAATGAAAATATCCATGGAAACTTCAGTAGTGTTTTATTCCTACAAATTATTCTAGCCACTTCATATTTCTTAGTTCCCTTGACAACCAGCTCACTGGTGACAGTTTGAAAAAACTTATCTTTTGCTCCGATCTAAGAATCATTGAGCAAGGACTTCTCTTCAGCTCTCTTCTAAGTAAGCAGGCATTGTATGATGGCTACAGGTTTATAAAAGCTATTTAATAATTTTAAAATTATACTTACTGGCAATTAATACAGTCACTACAATTCTGAGTTATGATATATGTTGTTTTATTTTATAAATATGTAAGTGTATAATAAAAATATTATGATGACAGGTAAAATGTATGACCAACTAGAAGATTCTATCAAGTTAGATGTAATAACTTGACACCCCATTCTTCCTCTCCCAAAATAATACTGCAGTATAATTCAACAGTGAACCACTAAGAATAGAGAAACTATAGGATTTTAACTAATATTAATGCAATTTCTACCCCAATGAAATCAGTTATCATAGTTGCTCTTACTTACTGACTCTCTATGGTAGAACCTAATGTTTCTTATTTTCAGTGTGCCAGTGGCTCAGGGTTCCCCTCGCCTCCTGCTCCCAATGACGTGATTAACCTGCAATTACCCCCCATTTGCATTCACTCCTCAGTTCCCTCCTCTCCATGACTGGGCAGGTGCCTTATTTTCTCAGTGAGAAAACAAACCTGATACATGATTGCTAAACAATTATGACACAGAGTGATAGGGCTGAGTGTGATAGGTCCAAGTAGGGAGATACTTGAAAAAATATGTCTTTTGAAGGTGTGAAACCCAAGTTCTA
This sequence comes from Cnephaeus nilssonii, assembly GCF_951640355.1. Lineage (NCBI taxonomy): Eukaryota > Metazoa > Chordata > Mammalia > Chiroptera > Vespertilionidae > Cnephaeus > Cnephaeus nilssonii. The sequence continues at coordinate 73,250,458 of NC_137084.1, forward strand.
CTATGTAGGTGACTCTCTTTATTCACACATGTTATTGGTTCCACCCAGAGATTAATCATAAGCATCATTGAAATAATTTGATCTTCTCCCTCTGTCATAGCTTCCAAATAAGACATTTTTGACAAATCTTTCTGTTTCCGTGATTTTCACAATACTCATTGAAGAGGACATCACTGCCACCTGAAAAATAAACAGGTCTGAAGCCCCTTAGAAGCGACTCTTTAACACAGCAGAAATGGTCCTCAAGGGGTGCATCCTAGATTATATTCCATTGTTTTGACTCTCCGTGAAGATTACCTGAGTCAGTGGACTCTAATACTGGCTCAGCTACTGACACTTTGCTCAGATCCTTTGTCAAAATATATGCCAGATAATGTCTAAGGTGCTGGGATAGAGAGAGATGGAAATGTGCCAGTCCTGTCCTGGGGGAATTTCCAGTCTAGTGAAGGGAACTGATATATAAACAAATACTTTTACCATAATGTGAAAAATACACTGACTGAGACCAGTGCGGGATACAGTGGGAGTTTAGGATGGAAAAGTAACAATGGTTTTCTGTTGTATGCACTAGGAGACACTTTTAAATTAAATGGCAGCATACAAAATTATCCTGAACTCTATGGACAAGAAAAGTCCTATAGAAATCTGAGGCATTATTAAGCATCATCATCCATCATGTAGACATCCCTCTGGTTTATATAAAAGGTAAGGCACGTGATATAGGTTATTCAAATTATGCAACAGTGAGCCTTATTTTATTCACTTATTATAGAGGGTCTTCCGAGTTAAAAGCCATGATTTAAAAAAGAAATTTTCTTGTTTTTGATACTCAGTTTTGGACTACAGTAAATGTTAAATTCCTAACTTCTGCAAAAACTAAACAAAGAGAAAGGCACTACAGATTAAGAAGTACAAATCGGTAGTTACAGAATAATCATAGGGATGTAAAGTGCAGCATAGAAAATATTGTCAATAATATTCTATAACTCTGTATGGTGTCAGATAGGTATGAGATTTCTTCAGATGATTGCTTAGTAAGTTATCTAATGTCTAATCACTGGGGTGTACACCTGAAATGAAAATAATATGGTATGTCAACTGTAATTAAAAATAAAAAAGCATTAGAATAATAAAAATACATTAGATTCATTATTTGGCTATTAGAAGTGATTTTTTATGATAAACGTCATTTCAAAAAAGCTGAAAAGTGGCAAAAATTCCTCTTCATTAGATTCTACAATCAATCATCTCTCCACAAACCAGCCTTCATTAAACCCTAGCTTCTGCTATAACCTTACTTCATACCTTGTTTTAATGGTAAAATATATTTCTGGTATTCTGAGTTCTCATTTACAAGATACATTAAGTTCAGTGCTCATTCCCAGCTGGCTTGGTTCATTGTTTCTAGTAATATCAGATTTCTATCGAACTTGATTAAATGTGTTTGACCTTCACTCAAACGTTTATTGAGCACCTTCTATGTATAGGGCAGTGCACTAATCATTGTAGATAAACCATGTCTCCTGCCAGCATAAAACCTATGACTGTTGGGGGATAGAGACACACATTCATGCCTACAGGACAGTGGAAGATGCTATGGGAGAGAAAGTTGAATGGTACAATGAGGGCAGAGAAAAGGACATTTAAATTAGACTGAAGTAGCTGGGAACACTTCTCAGAAGAAGGGATACTTAGGCTTTCTCCTGTCTAAGCCAGGTAATTGGACTGGATGAGGGCATGATGGGGGTTTTCCACTTGAAATAAAATACACGGTTTTCTCCCTTATTGGCATAGCCAGTTCAGAGCTGATGATGGGTTGAATGTATTTTGAATATACTTTAATCTACGTGGTAAAAATATCTCTTTATAACCTAATCCACTGCATATTTTGAATTCTTGAGTCAAAATAAATTTGTCATGTGAGACCACGTGACCAGCATCTGGGACTGGAGTGGCACTGAAGCTGAGCCTTTCAATGTTGCATCAGAGTCCATCCTAGTCTCTATTAGGGGATTGGCAAGCGAAGTGAATTTATATGGACCTAGGGAGCTAAGGATGGAAGCGCAATAAATTGTTCTTATCTTTCCTGACCATATCCATTGTTCTTCTCTAGGTCTTGGTCTTTTTCTACAGGCTTTTCCGGGAGGTGAGCTTGAAAGATTGACTGTTGGAAGTAGAGAGGCACAGGAGAGATAAAAGGCAAATGCAGCTTAAAGACAGGATTAAACAGCTATAAAGCACTCACCTCTCATCTTGCTCCACTGACTACAGACACGATGCATTTACAGTTACTATATTTACTTCTCTCACTCTTACGGAGCATTTACTATGTGGCCAAACCCTGCGTTTGGGTTTACAGGTGAATCAGACATGGTCTGTGCCCTCCGGGGCTCACAGGATAGCCGGATACCTGTATTCCAATAAACAGATACAATAGCATGTAATTGACCACTGGTTAATGTACGTATGGATTAAATGAGCAAGAGCAAGAAAAGAAGGAGATCAGGGAAAGCTTCTGGCAGGAGGTGGTGCCTAAACTGCTTCTTGGACAGCCAGGAAGTGAGTAGATTTGCAATAGACTGATGAGGGCATATCAGGCTGAGGCAAAGTGTGAGCAAAGGCCCAGAGGTGAGCGGCAGCCTTGGACATGTAGAAGAGTTGGGATGGGGTGGGGAGGGAAAAGTCTATAAAGGCCAGCAGAGACTGAACAACACTGAGCACCACCCTGAGAGGAGAGCTTCAGCTTACTCTAGCAGGGGAAGGGTGAGCATGAAAATTGTAACAGCTTTTTTATATAAAAAACTTGTACACAAATGTTCATAGCAACACTTTTTACAATAAACAGAAGGTGGAAACAAAGCAAATGTCTCCTTCCCCCCTCCCCAATTGAGTAGTGGATAAACAAAATGTGACCTATTCATAATGGAATATTATTCAGCCACACCAACCTGGGTAAAGAATGGAAGCACTAGACTAGGTGACAGAAGCCGGACACAAAGGCCAGGGATGGCATGACTTCATTTAACCGAACCATCTGGATCCTCAAATGCAGAGAGCAGCTTGGGTAGAAAGGAACAGGAATTGGGTAGGGGGTTTACTTTTACGGGGATGAGAATTATCTAGGACCAGGCAGCAATGTGACGGCACAAAATTGTGAATGGACTAAATGTCACTGAAGTATTCATTTTCAAATGGAAAAAATCATAAATCTTATTGACTGTATTTTAACACAATTGAAGAACGTAAATTTAAAAATTTAGCTTAAAACTAAAGCTAAATAGTGATACCAAGAACAATCAATTTACATGCCTCCTACAGTTACCTGGACAAGGTTCAGGGGAAGATGCCTACAGTACAAAGCAGATCGGCCACACAGTCCTAACGAGCCTTCTGCCTGGACACGGAGGTCATCTGTGTGCCCTTTGTATTCACTGTCCTTTGCTAGGGCAGCCACTGAGATACCCCCTTGTGGGACATATGCCTAATACACACAGTGGATGTTCAAGAAGCTGACCCCAGAGTTATGCCAAAACAGGGTTCTTCTGGTGTTTAGTGTGTCTTTAAGTCAATACTGTACACTGTTAATCTAAACCCCAAAGAGGCCTATTCATTTCATTCTCATTCTCTTAAGAGGGCATTTTCCATTTTGTAGTTAAAGCAGGTTTACTTTTCTTCTCAGAGTATTAAGCGTTAGGTTGTTTCACAGTTTGCTTTTTCTTCAAGGACAATAATTTGATAGCAATTTCTCTGCTGTTGTCAGTGTTCTAGTTCAACTCCGGAAGAATTTATAAGTCCCCGTTGGGCCATGATAACCTAACGAGATCAGTACACAGGATACAGCAAAGGTAGGTTTACAGTTGGGAGTACACCAAATACAGTTGTATTATTATTTATTAATTATTGCACTATTTTCCATACAAATAACTGTAAACCTACTTTTCCCCCACCCTGTATATCATATCACTTAAGTGAGTTGACCAAACACATATGAATCTTAGCTTTCCAAATGAAAATAGGGAGGCTCAGAGTAAGTCAGTGACATGGCATAGAGAGCAGAGGGGAGAGCCTGCCTTCACACTTAGGCCTTCAGGTTTAAGGTGGTAATTAGCCCAGCACTGAGGCTAATCCATGGGCCCTTCATCTGAGTAGGCTGACCCTCCGCCTATTTTAAGCCTGATCTTGTAGAGTAGCTTCAAACTTCTTCCCTTTGCCCTGCAACCTCTTGCACTTGTTGCTAAGATGCTACACAAAAATTTGGCCCACCTTTTCCTATCCTATTTAGTTCTTTAGAAGCGTCACTTTTAGTTCTCTACAGTGGGTGATCTCAAACTTTGGGAACATAGGTATTCAGAGTGAAAAAGGATTGGAATTCATCTCCTGACCTAATGGGTTTTAAAGAATACCTGTGATCCTGGGTGTGGCGTGAGAAAGACAGCACTGTGGGTGTGGGTAGGAACTTTTAGGTATAAGATGGGTAGGTTCTGGGGATATAATGTGGAGCATGGAGACTACAGTTAATAATACTGTAGTGAATTTTTTAAAATTGCCAAGAGTAAAACTTTAAAGTCCTTATTGCAAGAAAAACAAATGTAACTATATGAGGTGACAGATGTTAACTGAACTTATTGTAGTGACCTTTTCATGGTATATATAAATATCAAATTATTATGTTCTACATCTTGGTCTAACACAATATTTTAAAAAAAAGAATACAACACTACAGGGTTGGTCTTATGGATTGCAATGTATTTTTAACTCCTAAACTGTAGTTACTATACTTATCATAAAATACCTCTCTCCCTTTGAGTTTATTGCTTTTTAAATGACCTTATTACATTCCAATATAGGTTGAACAAGGAAATATGATAACTCAAGGTACTTGCTGACTGATTGTCTGTGCTGACATGGCAAATTCCTTCTTCCCAATACACTTCTAAAAAAAAATCATGCATCCCTGGTTAAATAATCCACGCTACAATCTGGTAAATGAATTAGACACATTTAGAGGTTGCATTCTGTAATTTTTGGAGATTAATACAAATTAATATTTTTTCATTAAAGTTTGGTTGCCATACAATATTATGTTGGTTTCAAGTGTAAAACATAGTAATTCACATTTATCTACTTTACAATGTGATCACCACAAGAAGTCTGGTAACCATCTATCACCATACATAGTTATTGCGATATTATTGACTGTCCCCTATGCTGCACATTATATCCTGTGACTTATTTATGTTACTAGAGGCCTGATGCATGAAACTCATGCAAGAGTAGGTCTTCGCAGCTCCAGCTTCATCTGAAAGGTCGTCCAGAAGGTGTCTAGATGGTCATTCCTCTGTTTGGTTGTTCGGTCGATTTGCATATTAAGCTTTTAGTATTATAGACTAGAGGCTGGTGCACAAAATTCATGCATAGGGGGTTTTCTGCTCATCTTCAGGTCGCTCTCAGAGATAGCTCTTCTCCACGTAATTGTAGTTCGGGTGTCAATGAGAAGAGGTGAGCTCAGCATTCTTCCTAATCTGTCATCTTAAACCTGAAGGCAGGAGCCTTGCTCTTGAATGCCAGTGCAGCTTCCTGTGAAATGCCCTTCCTTATGGCTGGTACACTCACAAATTAAATTTCAGGCTGTTTCTAATGGCAACATCTCTGGCACCATTGGCTGGTGGTAACTAGTACCAGTCTATTTACTTGCTTTTACATATGATTAAAACTAATTATTTATTTAGTGTCTTAGTAATCATAGACTCTAGCATTCATAAGTCAAAGTTTCAATTCAGCCATTCATCCCACCCCCGAGACATTGTGCAAACTGTTACATACATTAGTAAGTCCTTGAAGCAATCTTCAACTGTGAGTTATTTTGCCATTTTTATAGATAGTTAAGCATTCTCAGAAAAGGAACTGATGATATTGGATGAAGTGGGGTGTCCTCTTCCCCACTGGGTGCTGCTGGGGATGGGGTGTGTGTCCCTCAGCCCAGCCAGAACCTTACAATCCCGAGAAGAAGACTTTTCTGAGTTTGCACAAAAGAATGAGTGATTTTTCATATGTGTGGAATTAACCCCTGTGTTTCTAAAGTCCCATTTTCTTAGTTTAGTCATAGAAGTGTAGCTTGGGTTTCACTAAAACCAGAAGCAAAGCCATTACCAGAGTTTCCTTTCCAGGTTGGAGGCAGGTCCAGTACAACGTCAGGCTAGTTGCAGTCCACTGTGTGTGGGGTCCACATGGCTGTAGGTCAGGTGGGTGAATTCAGGGGAGCAGAAGCAAAAACGCCCCGAGGCACACGAGTCCCTAGTGAGCCAGGAGCACAAAAACATAAGTGAGCAAACGCCTTTGTTTAGGGCAGTGATGGCGAACCTATGACACGCATGTCAGCACTGACACGCGTAGCCATTTCTGATGACATGCGGCGGCTGAGGCAGCAGCATGCTGAGGATGAAACATTTGCTGCTCCTGAGGATGAAACATTTGCAACTAGAGTCTTGGAGTTAGACTCTAGTCGCAAATGTTTCATCCTCCCCTATTAGACACTCTGTGCCCGAGGTCTGTAGGCCAAAACAACAGAAGTCCGGCACAGAGCGTCTAGTTCTGGGACTTCTGGTTAAGCCGGGATCTTTGCCGTCACTTCCCCCTGCAGAGCAGGGAGCAGCTGAACGCAGCGGGGGATGCATCTCTGGGGGCCCTGCAATTACCAGTAACCAAATAACAGTTAACCACAGCAACCATTATCTACTGTTCTGGGTTGTCATGGATTTCTAATCCATCATTACTGAGATAAGTGAGGGGGAGGCTGGGACAGGCGAGGGTTTGTGGCGTGCTATGGGTGCCGTTTCCCGCCATTAGAAATAGCGGCAGCCATTTTAATTCACATAAGGAACACATCTTGCTCCATAGTGCAGACTCCATTTCACCACTATTACTGTTGTGCATCCTTATTAACCCCTATTTCTACCCTGCCCTTTCCTAAAAGACAGTTATATGCACCATTTTGTGGTTAGTTAGGCTAGTTAACCCCTAATTGCCTGCAGGCCTAACAAGCTATCTATAATTCTATCTTCTGTCACTGCCCCCCTGATGGAGAACCCAAAAAATAAAAAAACTAAGGTTAAGTAAAGGAAGTGGTAGTAGCAGTGGCCTACCCTTTCAAGAGACAAGGACCGAGATGTACGGCTTTATAGAAAAAAATGGCAGATCATTTTGCGTTCTATGTACTGAAACGGTAGTAAGCAGAATGTGGAATATAAATAGACATTTTGAAACTAATCATTACCAGCTCTTGGAAAAAAGTGAGGATGAAAGGAAGGAATACATTTCCAGGCAGCTACACCTTTATAAGAGCCAATCTAATTCCATCCTTAAATTTATGAAAGGCTCTACAAATTTAACATCTGCAAGTTTGAGCATTGCTCATTCAATAGCTCAGCATGGAAAAGTGCTCAGTGAGGGAGAATTTATTAAAGAAACTCTCCTAAGATGTGCACCAGTTCTATTTCACCATATGCAGAATAAAGATGCAATTATTAAGAGAATATCTGAGTTACCACTCAGTAGAAATATCATAAAAGACCGAATAATGAGACTGAACACAAACGTACAACATCAATTAAAGAGAGACGTAAGGAAGTGTAAATATTTTTTGATCTCTCTTGATGAAACTACTGATGTCACATCACATGCTGAGTTGGCCATTATTGGTCAATATTCTGATGGTCTCACAATGAGAGAAGAGTTGATAAAGTTAGTATCAGTGTCAACAAGTAAATCAGGAAGCGAAATATGTAAGGTTGTTATACAAACATTTCATGACCTAAGCATTGATATCTCTAAAGTTGTGTCAGTGATGACAGATGGGGCACCAAATATGGTGGGGAAAAAGTCGGATTTGTCAAATTGTTTACAGAAGCTATTGGACAACCGATTGTGCCTTTTCATTGTATTATCCATCAGGAGGCTTTATGTGGCAAGGCAGGATTTACCGACTTAAATGACTTAATGTCAGTTGTTACAAAAATAGTTAATTTAATAGCTGCTCGCCCCCTTCACAAGTGAGAATTTTCGGCACTTTTACTGGAGGTTGATTCCACCTACAGTGGACTGCTGATGTACAATAATGTAAGATGGCTGAGCCAAGGCAAAGTTCTTGAGTGCTTTGTGGAGTGCTTTGAAGAAATTAAGGTATTTCTTGGTGATAAGGATCTGGGAAACTTTCCTCAGCTTAATGATGATAAGTGGGTAACACCCTGATGTTTTTTACAGATCTCTCTGTTCATATTAATGAACTGAACTTAAAGTTACAAGGTTGTGGCAAAAGTATTGACGTTATGTTTGGATACATAAAAGCTTTTGAAAGTAAAGTTAAAATTTTAAGCGAGATGTAGAAACTAAAACTTATAAGTATTTTCCTCGAATAACAAAGTATTTTGAGAAGGCCAGTGCAGCTGTACAAAATGAAATGGAACTCTTGCATATGAAGTACCAGCATGTTTTAGACTCGTTACTTGACCAGTTTAGTGATAGATTTAGTCAATTTAGAAATCTAGAACAGACCTTGAAAATAATTAAGTATCCTGATGTAGTAGTCTACAGTAGTTTGGAATTAAATGGTTTCCAATGGATGCAAATTGATGATTTGGAGATGCAACTTGCAGAATTTCAAGACAGTATCTGGGCTCAGGTGTTTGTCAACTTGAGGTCAAAGCTTGAGAATCTGGAATGGTGCCGCTTGGAGAATCAAGAGGAGTGCCACTACGAACAGGAAATTTGGAGTGCCTGGAACCGACTACCAGACACTTTTAGCACCCTGAAAAATATAGCAATGGCTTTACTCACAATTTTTCCCTCCACATACTTTTGTGAGGCCTTATTCTCAGCATTAAATAATCTCAAAACCAACAAAAGAAACAGATTGACAGATGAAGTTAGTAGCGCCTGCTTGGGCCTGAAGTGTACAAAATACCAACCTTCAATTGAAGATTTAGCCAATGAAATTCAGCAACAAAAAAGTCACTAACAGGCAGGTTAGTTAAAGAATTCCCCCTCCCCCTCACTTATCTTAGTTCACGGCACCCCACACAAGCTAAATAATATCAGAACCAACAAAAGAAACCAATTGACGGATGAACACAGAAGTCACTAAGCAGGTAAGTTAAATATTTAGTTTTTGGTTTATTAAATACAATTATATATAACAATTATACATTTATGTTATTTAAACTATAAATATCGCAAAATAATGTTTTTTCCTCAAAGTGACACACTACCCGATTTATGCTCAGTTTTTTGGCAAAGTTTGACACACCAAGCTCAAAAGGTTGCCCATCACTGTGTTAATCAATAAAGTAATTTAAAAAAAAAAGAAAGAGAGAGAGAGAGAGAGAGAGAGAGAGAGAGAGAGAGAGAAATATCAATGATGAGAAAGAATCATCAATCAGCTGCCTCCTGCACATCCCCTACTGGGAATCAAGCCCAAACCCCAGGCATGTGCCTTGACCGGGAATTGAACTGTGACCTCCCAGTTCATGGGTCAATGCTCAACCACTGAGCCACTTTGGCCAGGCCTGTCTTGAACTTCATCTCCCTCTCTCATTTCACATCTGGTGAATGGCCAAGTCCAAAGCTTTTGAGTAAGCAGCATCCCTTTCCTTTTGGGGGATTTGTTTGTAAGCTGTCTATATCCTCCACTAAATCAGTGACCTCCAGCTGGTTCCTAGACTCTTTTCTCCAATTCTTTATTCAACAAATACTCACTGAGCTCCTACTACCTGTCAGGTGCTGTGCTAGGAGCCAAGTACACAGGAATGAATTAAGCAGAGAGATCCCTCCTCTCACCGAATGTAGAGATGTAAGTGGATAACAGGGTTGACGGCCCAGTGTTTACCCCACTCCTCATTGTGTAGCAGTGAATGCAATTCCAGGAGGTAACCTCAATCCTAGGGTTGTATTTCCCATTAGTCCAACCACATCCTGTTTATTGGTCATAAGCTCAGGGTCAAGGTGACCACCCTAAGGCATTCCTCTTGATGGTAAGGAGAACATGTGACCCAACCTGAATCCCACCTACCTCTGCATATCCACTCGGGAGATAATGAAAGATCCTTATTTGTGTAATATCTACACCTGGGAACATAGGCATTAAGCCAATACAAGATTATAAGTACAATTTCAAATATAGCTACTTACTGTGAAGGCAAAGGAAGTGTAATGGACAAAATAACCCATAAAGGGGGAGTGTAGGCAAAGAAGGAATCTGCTTAGAGTAGATGTTCATGGAAAGTGTCTGAGAGGGTGAGGTCAAAGCTGCTACTAGAGAATGAGAAAGAGCCTGGCAGCATGGCAGGGGGACCGTGATTAGGCTACCATTTGAAGCAGAGGAAGTAGAACATGTTGTGGGACCCAGATGGGGAAGAGCATCATGTCTAGAACGTTGGCAAGCAAAGGGAAAATGGAATGTAGGAAGACGGAGTCCTGGACGCCACAGAGAAAAAGTGGGTGAAATCAGTGGGAAGCGAATAAGATATTTTAAGAAACAGAGGGTGAGGCTACATTTTTAGAAGATCACTATGAGTTAAAAATAGATTGTGGGGTAGCAAAGATGGAAACATGAATAGGAAACCATCGCATAAGTCTAGGTAAGATGCAGGAGGATGGCAGTAAAGACGAAGGAAGCGGAATGGTTGGAAACCCATTTTGGAAGCAGGAACAGTAGGTCTTGGCTGGTTATAAGAGTGTGAAGAGGGGTTCGGGACTTGGACAAGTTGCATGGTGGTGTGGCTTTCTGGGCTGGGGACCTTGGAGCAGAGTAAGGAATGAAGAGTCAATGTTCGATATATTCAGTGTGAGGTGGCTACAGATGTGCAGTTCATTCATCCTACAAAGTTCAGCCCAGTAACTACTGATGACTTTGACTCACCTTGAGCATTGGCTCAGTGACAGGCATTGTGGCAAGTTCTTTTCATCTACTACCTATTTACTATGATTGAGCTCTGTTTAGTCAGCATGGTAAAAGAGCTTTCAGTTTCACCACTTTACCTACCTAATCTCCTTAGTGGCGTGTTCCTGAGTTCATGCTATGCTTAAATTCAGAGCCTCATCCTATTACGCTTTATACACCGCTGCTGTGTTCCAGCCAACTGGTCTACCAACCAAACACCTTCTGACTTTCTTAATGTGATATGCTTTTGTTCATGTCTTTTGTGGGTGAGTGGGTTTTTCCCAGCCTTAGTGAGTTATAATAAACATATAAAATTACGATATTTAAAGTATACATCATAATGATTTGATATGTATTTGTTGTGAGAGGATTTCCCCATTTAGTTAACACATCATCAACTTATTTGTTTATTGAGAACAATAAATTTTAGCAAATTTCAATTATATAATAAAACTGTTATCAACTATAGTTGCCATGTGTTATATTAGATCCTCAGATCTTATTCATCTTATAGCTGAAAGTTTGTACCCTTTACCAACCTCTCCCTATTTCCCCACTCCCAGCCCCTGGTAGCCACTTTTCTACTCTTTCTGTGAGTTTGGCCTTTTTTTTTTTTAGAATTCACACACAAGTATGGAATCTATGCAGTTTTGGCTTCCTCTGTCTGGCTTATGTCACTTAGAATAATGTCCTCAAGGACTATCCCAAACTTTGCAAATGGCAGGATTTCCTTTCTTGTGGCTTTTTGTTCACACTTTTTTTTAAAATCTACTTATACGTTCTCTTCAACTCTTAGGAGATACAACTGCTCCTCTCACCTTAGCAAGTCTCATTTCAAATGAGACTCCATTCTATAACCAGGCTCCTTAACCCCACTCACCCACTTGTACTCCTGATAGAAAGTGAGGTCTGAACCTCCGGTTCTCCAGTGTGCTTACTTATCACCCCAGTCATGAGCCTCTGTCTTCCCTTTGTGCTTTGGCCAGGTGAACTGTGGTGAACTGTCTGCCCCTCGTGCTCTGGCCGAGTGAACTGTCTTTGCCTCACACTCTGGCTGGATGAACTGTTCCCAGCACTCTGGCCAAGTGAACAGTCTTCACCTCTGTATTCTGCTTGTGCTCTGGCCAAGTGAACTGTGCTGAACTGTCCTCCCCTCGTTCTCTGGCCCAGTAAACTGTTCCCAAAACTCTTACCAAGTGTACTGTCTTCGCCTTGTGCTCAGTGCTCTGCTAAATGTACTGTCTTCGCCTCATTCTCTGGATGAGTGAACTGTTCCCAGTTCTTCGCCTTGTGCTCGGTCTTCGCCTTGTGCTCTGTTCCCAGTTCTTCGCCTTGTGCTCGGTCTTCGCCTTGTGCTCTGGCCGAGTGAACTGTTTCCAGTGCTCTGCTAAATGTACTGTCTTCGCCTCATTCTCTGGATGAGTGAACTGTTCCCAGTGTTCTGGCCAAGTGGTCTGTATTCCGCTTGTGTTCTGTCCGACTGAACTGCTCCCAGCACTCTGACTGAGTGAACCGTCTTCACCTCATGCTCAGGCCGAGTTAACCGTTCCCAGTGTTCTGGCCCAGTGAACACTCTTCTGCTTGTGCTCTGGCCGAGTGAACTGTGGTGAACTGTTCTCTCCTCGTGCTGTGGCTGAGTGAACTGATCCCAGTCTTCAGGCGAAGTGAACTGTCTTCTGCTTGTGCTCTGGCCAAGTGAACCTTGGTGAACTGCCCTCTTCTTGCGCTCTTTCTGAGTGAACTTTTCCCAGCATTCTGGCCGAGTCAACTGTCTTCACCACATGCTCTGGCCGAGTGAACTGTTCCCAATGTTCTGGCCAAGTGGACTCTCTTCTGCTTGTGCTCTGGCCAAGTGCACTGTGGTGAACTGTCCCCCTCATGCTCTGGCAGAGTGAAGGGTCTTGTACTTATGCCCTGCCGAGTGAGCTGTGGTTAACTGTCCCCCTCATTCTCTTACCGAGTGGACTATCTTCTCTTCATGATCTGTTCAGGTGATAGGTGGTGAATTGTCTTCTCCTCATCCTCTGGTTGAGTCAAGTGTGGTAAACTGTCCCCCTCGCATTCTGGCCAGGTGAACTGTGAACTCTAGTCCCCTTGTGCTCTGGCCTGCTTAACTGTCCTCTCCTTCTCTCCTCAACTTAACTGTTTTACCCTTTCACTCTGGGCCGGTGAACTGTCCTCCTCTGTTACATTCTGCCTGGGTTTGGCCAAGCATTGTCCACTCATGAATATCACATAGGTGCCACCTGTGTTATTTTTATTTGTTGTTTTCTAGGTCCTGCTGTGCAACACAGGAATTTTAAAAAAAATCCAAAGATCCTTCTTGCCACCCCTTTCCGGCCCTGTCTCTGGCCAGAGGAAGAGGTCCCCTCATAAGATGGCCCAGCTTGACAATTGTCAGTGTTTCTGCCCTCTGGGGGTCCCCCACAGCTTCTGGGGCTGCTGCTGCTCTGGGTGGCAGGGAAAATCTTATTGTTACAATGGAGTACCTGACTCCTTAATTCCCTGCTGCCCGGCTGGCTGGTCGTCTCCCGGCATGTGCGTCCTCGCTGGCTGGTCCTCTCACCGTGTGCACTGCCCGGCTGGCCGGTCCTCACCACTTGCGCACTTCCTGTCTGGCTGGTCCTCTCCCCATGAGCGCTGCTCAGCTGGCCGGAGCTCCCCAGGTGCGCGCTTCCTGTCTGGCAGGTCCTCTTCCCGTGAGCGCTGCCCAGCTGGCCGGAGCTCCCCAGGTGCGCGCTTCCTGTCTGGCTGGTCCTCTTCCCGTGAGCGCTGCCCAGCTGGCCGGAGCTCCCCAGGTGCGCGCTTCCTGTCTGGCTGGTCCTCTTCCCGTGAGCGCTGCCCAGCTGGCCGGAGCTCCCCAGGTGCGCGCTTCCTGTCTGGCTGGTCCTCTTCCCGTGAGCGCTGCCCAGCTGGCCGGAGCTCCCCAGGTGCGCGCTTCCTGTCTGGCTGGTCTTCTCCAGGTGCGCGCTGCCTGGTTGGACGATGATCTTCCTCACCTCCACTCTAATTGGTGGAGTGTCGGTGGTCCATTCCAGGCTCCCTGGGGAACTGGTGCTTCTTGAGGGCGTGGTGGTTTTGCCTCTCATGCTTCCTGCGGGCGTGGTGGTCGTGCCTGGCATGCTTCCTGCGGGCGTGGTGGTCGTGCCTGGCATGCTTCCTGCGGGCGTGGTGGTCGTGCCTGGCATGCTTTCCGAGGGCGTGGTGGTCGTGCCTGGCATGCTTCCTGCGGGCGTGGTGGTCGTGCCTGGCATGCTTTCCGAGGGCGTGGTGGTCGTGCCTGGCATGCTTCCTGCGGGCGTGGTGGTCGTGCCTGGCATGCTTCCTGCGGGCGTGGTGGTCGTGCCTGGCATGCTTCCTGCGGGCGTGGTGGTCTTGCCCCGAATGCTGCACGAGGAAGTGGAGCTGTTCCATTCAAGGCTGCCTGGGGGAGTGGGCACATTGGATTCTGGGCTCGGTGGTGGAGTCACAGGGCCTCTGCCCTTCTTCCCTGATGCCCACATCCCCTGGGCTCTAGAAAGTCTCATGTTGGGGTCAGAGGAGGAGCAGGGTCTTACCTTTATCTTCCGGGCACCGATGTTCATTTTCATATTTAAAATTCGATACGTGCCCATGATGTTATTGAATTTTCTCCCCGTCAGGGATTCTTCTATTTCCTCCTTCTGATAGCCCAGGGTCCTCATGATCTGTGTTACCTGGGGGTCTAAGTCAGTACCGGGTGGTTCAATGTAGGGTGTCATGATAGCTGACTGCCCCGTATTGACCCAACGATCTTGCATGATGATTCCCAGGGTGGGTCTTCGGCCGGCGTCAATGTTTATCATCTTTTGTAATAGTTTGTGGCACGGCACTGATAGAGAATAAGGAATGAAAAAGACCCCGCTCAAGATGTACTCCGTGAGTTCTTCTAAGTTTTTGCCCACAAATGGAAGCACGCCGGTCAGCATCTTGTACAGCACGATCCCCACGCTCCAGACGTCCACCTTCGGGCCCTCGTACGGTTCGAGCCGGAACAATTCTGGGGCCATGTAGGGGTTAGTGCCGCAGACGGTGGTTAGTTTTTCCTCCATAAACACTTCGCTCAGTCCGAAGTCAGCCAGTTTTATATTCAGCCCCATGTCCAGAAGGATGTTCTCGGGTTTTATGTCCCGGTGGACAATGTTTTTCTGATGGCAGTAATGGACTGCTGACAGGATCTGGCGAAATGGGGCTCGCGCTTTCTTCTCGGAGAAAGGACCACACTTTCTTATATACTCATGTAGCGTGCCCTCAGGCGCGTACTCCATAAACAGGTAGACTTGCTGGTGGGTATTAATCACTTCAAAGAGTGTCGTTATGTTTGGGTGATTCAGTTCTTGGAGTGAATAAATCTCTTCGGCTACATCTGCGTGGTCTTCATAGTTCACAATCTTCACGGCCACCTCCGTGCTGGTCATGATGTGCCGGGCCAGTCTAACCTCGCCAAAGGAGCCCTTCCCGATGCCATTGAGGATTCTATAGCTGCCAATGTGCCACTCCACATTGGCAGAGGTGTCTTCAAAGAAGTCAGCCATGGTGTTATAAAAAAATAGTATTTGCTATTTGTTCCCACTGAAGGGAATCAGTGGGAGGAGGGGAGGAGGAGGAGGAGAAGGAGGAGGAAGGGGAGGAGGGTGATGATGAAGGGAAGAGGAGAATGAGAAGGAGAAGGAAGAGGTAAAAAGCAACAAATAATCAATCCACTAATCCACGAAAAACCAACCACTCACTACCCAATCAGCTTCCTGGGCTCAGCCAGCACCTTATATAGGTTTGCAATCAGATCACAATGGCACCTTATGAGGTCAGAGCAAGAAATGAACTGATCATGGTTGGAAATGAACCACAGTAGTTTTCTCACCTTTTGGTCCCATGATCCTTATACTCTGGTAAAAAAATAAATAAATGACTACCAAATATAGAATATAGAATATTAAAATATAGAATATTAAAAGTTGATGTTTATTAGAAATGAAAATCTGGAAGGAAGAAAGGAAAGTCTGACTTTTCTCATGCTTCAGGTCTGAGTTCAAATATCACCTGCTTAGTGAGCTTCCATTCTTACCTGCCTCACCCAGCCCATCACATTTGTCATCTTCATAGCACTGACCACAGTGTGGCTGATTCTTGTTTACCGTCTGTCCTTCCTATGAAGGAAGGAGCATGACTGTAGCGTTCCCTGTGTCTAGCACAGTGAGTGGCAGGCAACACCGTAAGTATTTAATCAATATTTGTTCAATGGATTAATAATGAGTTTGGGGAACAAAAGAAAATATGACCAACTATTTATTTAATCAGTGATTACTAAAACATCTTAAAAAATAGTCATGTTCTGTCCTCACTTAGGTTTCGGGGCAGATAAGATAGGAACGAGGAGGGCTGAAGTCTGGGTTCCCAGGAATTTGGTCTCTTGGTGAGACTGAGGAAGGCCAAGTGGTAGGAGCCTTGTAAAGATGAAGGAAGATGATTCGTCCTTCCAGTGGTACTTGCTAAGAATGCAATAAGAGTGGAACTGTATTGAGGCTGCAAGGTATTTTTTCACTTTGAATATCCAATACCAGATTACACAAAGGACTTGTCAGGTGACCCTGAGTAGACCATTTAGGTGAATTTCTGTGTTACTTAAATGAACCATCTCTGTGGACAGAAGTGATGCTGAGACTTATTGATTTATATTTGTGAAGACACTGAAACCTCTGAATGGAAGACATCCTGCGTGAGTACAAAGGGTGAGGTAATATTTGGGGGCAAAATTTACCCTTTATGAAGGCAGAGAGGGAGCAGTCAGGCTTGGGGACACTTAGGGGGAGCCTCAGGCACATTATTTTTCAAACTAATCTTCGAAGAAAGCTCCCTACTTTTAGTACATTGAGCGTTTTAACCACATGTATACGTTATTATTCTAGTAATTACTTTCCTTTAACATTTCCCTCCTAAAGTCTCAGCTCTGTGTAAAGGCAATCTTTAGAGGGATTAGCCTGTGAGCTTTTCCCTCGACTGCACTTTAGTTTGTTACTTTTACCTACATCAGTGACACTCAGCTCCTAAGCATGACAGTCTCTCCTGCTGAGCTGATTGGGACCCAAAGGGGGTCATCTCATCAATTCTAGACAGCTGTTCACAAGTTCCAGCCAGAGATTAGAATAAGCTCAGAAAGGAGAAGGGAGAATTTCGGCAAAAGCTGCCAGTCTATGACTTAATTGTATCCATTTATAAAAAGTGGTATTAGTAGTTACTTAATAAACAATACCAATAGAATAGGTCATTTCTTAGCATAATGATCCCTTTCAGCAAGGTAAATGCATACTCACAGATAAGACATTGAATGTAAAACTGTCAAACCAAAAGCCAAGCTTAAAAAAAAGGAAACGGGCTATCGTAGTTTTCAATATGCTACATCAGTTATATGCTTGTGATGTGCCCAAATGAGCATACAGCTTTTTTATGTTTTTCTTGACCTTGTAAATTTGCTTAGTTTGGGCAATCAGTAATTTTACTACTTGTTCTCAGGAGTAATAAGGATTTTTTTGCTTTTCTGTGCCTGGCTCTTCCTGAATGTGGACTGAGCTCCTTGGCCCTTTCAATGGATCCAGACAAGTCCTAGGAACTGCTCCTTCATGCTTCCTCTGTTCATCATATCTCCTGGATTTCTTTACCTGCTTTACCTCCGAAATCTCTTCTTCCTCAGGAGGTAGCAGGGCCCCTTCCTCCTGCTCAAAGGCCATGCAAGGTTGCGTTCTTCCCAGGTCCAGTCTCATTACGGGGTGTTTCCTAGACCTCAGCCAAGGTTCTGGTTAGATGAATACCACACATGGAGCCATAGGAGAGGTTGCCCACATCCAGCCCTAGGACTCAGGAATTCTTGGATCCTCATACATGAACTATGTGAGTGCCGTGGGGCCATTCTATTCCTTGGCCGCTAGTGTCCTAGCTCATATTTCCTCTTTTTGTGCCAAAGTTTTCTCAGCTTTTGAACTAGTTTTCTTAAAGGAGGCCTATCACTCCAGGCTGCCTGGAAAGATGGAATGCAAAGTCCCTAGGGCAGTGATGGCGAACCTATGACACGCATATCAGCACTGACACGCGTAGCCATTTCTGATGACATGCGGCCGCTGAGGCAGCCGCATGCCGAGGATGAAACATTTGCTGCTCCAAGTTAGTAACTCCAAGACTCTAGTCGCAAATGTTTCATCCTCCCCTATTAGACACTCTGTGCCCGAGGTCTGTAGGCCAAAACAACAGAAGTCTGGCACAGAGCGTCTAGTTCTGGGACTTCCGGTTAAGCCGGGATCTTTGCCCTCACTTCCCCCGGCAGAGCAGGGAGCAGCGGAACGCAGCAGGGGACGCATCTCTGGGGGCCCTGCCATTACCAGTAACCAAATAACAGTTAACCACAGCAACCATTATCTACTGTTCTGGGGTGTCATGGATTTCTAATCCATCATTACTGAGATAAGTGAGGGGGAGGCTGGGACAGGCGAGCGTTTGTGGCGTGCTATGGGTGCCGTTTCCCGCCATTAGAAATAGTGGCAGCCATTTTAATTCACATAAGGAACACCATCTTGCTCCATAGTGCAGACTCCATTTCACCACTATTACTGTTGTGCATCCTTATTAACCCCTATTTCTGCTTATTAACCCTGCCCTTTCCTAAAAGACAGTTATATGCACCATTTTGTGGTTAGTTAGGCTAGTTGCCTGCAGGCCTAACAAGCTATCTATAATTCTATCTTCTGTCACTGCCCCCCTGATGGAGAACCCAAAAAATAAAAAACTAAGGTTAAGTAAAGTAAGTGGTAGTAGCAGTGGCCTCCCCTTTCAAGAGACAAGGACCGAGATGTATGGCTTTATAGAAAAAAAATGGCAGATCATTTTGCGTTCTATGTACTGAAACAGTAGTAAGCAGAACGTGGAATATAAATAGACATTTTGAAACTAATCATTACCAGCTCTTGGAAAAAAGTGAGGATGAAAGGAAGGAATACATTTCCAGGCAGCTACACCTTTATAA
The DNA here is from genome assembly GCF_951640355.1 of Cnephaeus nilssonii. Classification (NCBI taxonomy): domain Eukaryota; kingdom Metazoa; phylum Chordata; class Mammalia; order Chiroptera; family Vespertilionidae; genus Cnephaeus; species Cnephaeus nilssonii. The sequence goes on from NC_137084.1 coordinate 73,269,420, forward strand.
GAGCCAATCTAATTCCATCCTTAAATTTATGAAAGGCTCTACAAATTTAACATCTGCAAGTTTGAGCATTGCTCATTCTATAGCTCAGCATGGAAAAGTGCTCAGTGAGGGAGAATTTATTAAAGAAACTCTCCTAAGATGTGCACCAGTTCTATTTCACCATATGCAGAATAAAGATGCAATTATTAAGAGAATATCTGAGTTACCACTCAGTAGAAATATCATAAAAGACCGAATAATGAGACTGAACACAAACGTACAACATCAATTAAGGAGAGACATAAGGAAGTGTAAATATTTTTCGATCTCTCTTGATGAAACTACTGATGTCACATCACATGCTCAGTTGGCCATTATTGGTCGATATTCTGATGGTCTCACAATGAGAGAAGAGTTGATAAAGTTAGTATCAGTGTCAACAAGTAAATCAGGAAGCGAAATATGTAAGGTTGTTATACAAACATTTCGTGACCTAAGCATTGATATCTCTAAAGTTGTGTCAGTGATGACAGATGGGGCACCAAATATGGTGGAGAAAAAGTCGGATTTGTCAAATTGTTTACAGAAGCTATTGGACATCCGATTGTGCCTTTTCATTGTATTATCCATCAGGAGGCTTTATGTGCCAAGGCAGGATTTACTGACTTAAACGACTTAATGTCAGTTGTTACAAAAATAGTTAATTTAATAGCTGCTCGCCCCCTTCACAGGCGAGAATTTTCGGCACTTTTACTGGAGGTTGATTCCACCTACAGTGGACTGCTGATGTACAATAATGTAAGATGGCTGAGCCGAGGCAAAGTTCTGGAGTGCTTTGTGGAGTGCTTTGAAGAAATTAAGGTATTTCTTGGCAATAAGGATCTGGGAAACTTTCCTCAGCTTAATGATGATAAGTGGGTCAACACCCTGATGTTTTTTACAGATCTCTCTGTTCATATTAATGAACTGAACTTAAAGTTACAAGGTTTTGGCAAAAGTATTGACGTTATGTTTGGATACATAAAAGCTTTTGAAAGTAAAGTTAAAATTTTCAAGCGAGATGTAGAAACTAAAACTTATAAGTATTTTCCTCGAGTAACAAAGTATTTTGAGAAGGCCAGTGCAGCTGTACAAAATGAAATGGAACTCTTGCATATGAAGTACCAGCATGTTTTAGACTCATTACTTGACCAGTTTAGTGATAGATTTAGTCAATTTAGAAGTCTAGAACAGACCATGGAAATAATTAAGTATCCTGATGTAGTAGTCTACAGTAGTTTGGAATTAAATGGTTTCCAATGGATGCAAATTGATGATTTGGAGATGCAACTTGCAGAATTTCAAGACAGTATCTGGGCTCAGGTGTTTGTTGACTTGAGGTCAAAGCTTGAGAATCTGGAAAGGTGCCGCTTGGAGAATCAAGAGGAGTGCCACTACGAACAGGAAATTTGGAGTGCCTGGAACCGACTACCAGACACTTTTAGCACCCTGAAAAATATAGCAATGGCTTTACTCACAATTTTTCCCTCTACATACTTTTGTGAGGCCTTATTCTCAGCGTTAAATAATCTCAAAACCAACAAAAGAAACAGATTGACAGATGAAGTTAGTAGTGCCTGCTTGGGCCTGAAGTGTACAAAATACCAACCTTCAATTGAAGATTTAGCCAATGAAATTCAGCAACAAAAAAGTCACTAATAGGCAGGTTAGTTAAAGAATTCCCCCTCCCCTTCACTTATCTTAGTTCATGGCACCCCACACAAGCTAAATAATATCAAGACCAACAAAAGAAACCGACTGACGGATGAACAAAGAAGTCACTATGCAGGTAAGTTAAATATTTAGTTTTTGGTTTATTAAATACAATTATATATAACAATTATACATTTATGTTATTTAAACTATAAATATCTCGAAATAATGTTTTTTTCCTCAAAGTGACACACTACCCGATTTATGCTCAGTTTTTTGGTGAAGTTTGACACACCAAGCTCAAAAGGTTGCCCATCACTGCTTTAGGGGGTTAAGTATCCCAAATCTTAAAGGGCTTGCAGTGGCCACACCCACTCTGGCCAATGACCTATTCCCAGGTGTGACTGACAGCAGCCCCTTTGCTGGTCCCCCCAACTTTCCTGGACATGCATCTATCTTCCCTTTGTCCAGGACCTTCCCCCGTGTTTTGCAGGAAACATGCCTAAAATGTCTGGCATTTTCTTTGCTCCTTCCCTGTTTTTTAATAACTAGTTAATTATAACAGTGTCACTAAGGTAGTAAGTAAAAAAAACATAATTGGAATCTTGATCTGTCTGATTCCAAAGCCCATTTTTAAAAATCCTTATTTCATGCAAGTGTAATTATAGTCCATATTTCATAAGTATGTTTTATATACATGCAAGAATAGAATTGTACAAAACCACAGACTGCTGCTTCTGCTCTGATTGGGCATTTTTCTAGCTGCTCACTGAGTTCTTTATTTTTAGCGATGTTTAATTTTGCTCACACCCAGCCCAGGGGTGAGATAAATTTCCTTTCCCATTCAGTTCCTGAGACCTGGCGCTGTTATGTTTTCAGGACATCACCAGCTTCTAGGTGCAGTCTAAGATCCCAGAGGGTGAATTACAGCATAGCCCAAAGGCCAGGCCTCCTCTGTGAAGCCGGAGTGAGATGATGCCTCTGAGGCCCGCTGGTCCTCTCCAGCATCCCCCAGAGGCCTGTGACTCCGCTGGATGGCAGGCTCAGAGTGATCTGCACTCCTGGGGGGCTTGTAGAGAACACTGTAGGCTGGCCTCATACTCACCCCTGGGAGAAATCCCGGGGCCTGAAATGTGGCAGCTAAGTGGACCTAATGGCTCTAACCCAGCTGCCATTGGCATGAGTGATTGCCTTATTCTTGTCTCCCCTCAGTGACAGCACCCTACCTGGGCAGGCGGACATGCCTCTAAAAGTTCTCCTTTCAGCTTCTCTCTAACCCTCCAGGGAAGGTGAGATTGACTTCTGACATTTCTATTTGTGCCTGTGGCTCTCTGCAGCAAGGTATGCTGAGTCATGCCTCCCCACATTCCCTTCAAATGATAGCTACATAGCTAAGCCTATCTGCTTTTTTAAACTTATTTTTTTACTTCCTCATATATTTCACTCAGCAGTAAATACTGAGTTGCCACCACACACTCTTTGCTTTTATTTATATTACTAGTGGCTCAGTGCATGAAATTTGTGTACAGGATGGGAGGGTGTTCCTCAGCCCGACCTGCATCCTCTCCAATCTGGGACCCCTAAAAGTATGTCCTACTGCTGGTTTACAGGGATTGGGCCTAAACCAACAGTTGGAAATCCCTCTTATAATCCAGGACTGCTGGCTCCAGCCACTCACCTGCCTGCCTGCCTTCCTGATTGCCCCTAACCACTCTGCCTACTGGCCTGCCCACCCCCACTGCTCCCCACTGCCGGCCTGCTTGCCCTCAAATGCCCCCCGCCAGCCAGATCACCCCCAACTGCCCCCCCCATGCCAGCCTGCTTACCCCCAACTGCCCCCCCCTTGCTGGCCTGTTCGCCCCCACCTTCCCTTCCCACTGGTCTGCTCATCCCCAACTGCCCCCCTGCTGGCCTGCTCACTCCAAACTGCCCCCCTCCCTGTCCTGATCACCTCCAACTGACACCCTCTGATGGCTTGCTCACGCCCCACTGACCCCCCCTGCTGGTCTGCTTACCCCCAACGGACCCTGCCATCCCATCCTGGCCTGATCACCCCCAGGCAACCCAAGGTCCCAGCTCCTCCTTTTTTTCTTTTTCTTTTCTTTTTTTTTTTTCAGCACCTCCTTGAGTGGAGGCCAGGGCCAGCTGGAAGCAAGTATCTAGGATTTATTTATCTTCTATAATTGAAACTTTGTAGCCTTGAGTGGAGGCCAGGGCCAGCCAGGGTTGGCGGGAAGCTTGGCTTCCTCCATTGCCGGGGCAACCCAAGCCTCCTGCTTGCTCCAGCTCCGTGGCAGGCTGCCATCTTTGTTGGGTTAATTTGCATATTTGCTGGTAGGCGTGGCTGGTGGGTGTAACGGAGTGATGGTTAATTTGCATGTTTCTCTTTTATTAGTGTAGATTTTGATTCAGTCTGACAAATAGAGCTGCATGATCTTGGCCCATGAGCTGCTTTATTTTGGTAAAAGAGGAAGTCCCCTAATGCAAGGACATATGTATTGAATCTTAGCTTATGGAGAAGTCAGATTCACTACCCCAACCTAATGGATTCATTAAAAGTGAAATGTTCTTATTAGCTGTTTAATTTTTAAAAAATATTTCCTTCTTCATGCTTTTATGCACTTTTTATATCTAATTTTAAAAATATTACTTTTATAATTTTTCAAGCAATAATTATTTCTAAGATTTAACACAATGGTCTTATTACATTCTCATTAGTTTTGAATTTAAAAAGCTTACAGTGTATACTTATTACTTTTAAATAAGAAATTATATACAAGCACAGGAACATTTTGTTATTTCTATTCATGGATCTGGGTTTTATCTTATTTTTTTCAAATTGAGCGTCTCATCAGAGGGTTAAAATTAAGCACACTGGAAAATCTCTGTTAGATAGCTGCCCCACATTTCAGTCATAAAACAAAGCTACTTTTAAGATCTCTTCATTGATACAATTGTAATTAGCTAATTATTCATAACAGGAAAGGAGCAAAGGGAAGGCCAGACATCATGGGCATGCCCCGCACTTCATCCTACATCATTCTGTATCCTTTTCAGAACTTTTCAATTGGTCTTTGAGTCATGGCTCAGAAAAGTATCAGGAAACACTATTATCAGGTACAAAGTAATTTTTCAAACATGTACTTCAAAATTAACGGTGGTTTTGACCAATTGTCTAGCATGAGTAATAATGACATAGAAAAGTTCATATGAATAATTTTATCTGAATCCCACTCCATAAGTCTCTTATTTAAATAATTTTTACACAATATAATATTAGAGGGCTAAGTGGAGACTCAGAAATTATTTAGGTTTCTACTTTTCAATCTTTTATATTATGATTGACATTAAAATTATCTTTTATATTGCATTCCAGTATATATAAGAATTTATATTCAAAACAGAAATGAGAACTTCATGTTCCTTTAAATCAAGGTTTATTTATTTGTCTGTGACTATGCAATTGCTTCTTCACCATTTGTTAACAAGATTATATATTTTTTTCTATTGAATATCTTTGCATTTTTGACAAAAATCGATTGGTGTATTGTGTAAGTCTATTTGTGGAGTCTCCATTTAGTTCTATTGATCTTTGTATGGAATATAGCTGTAATACCTATTTTGTTGTTGTTTTTAATCCTTACTCAAGAATATTTTTTCTTCATTGATTTTTAGAGACAGTAGAAGGGAGGGAGAGAGACACAGAGAGAGAGACACGTTGATGGGACAGAGACGCATTGATTGGTGCCTCCTGAGTGGGGCTGGGGATTGAGCCTGCAACAAAGGTACAAGCCCTTGATCAGAATTGAACCTGGATCCTTCAGTCCAAGGGCTGACATTATAACCACTGAGCAAAACTGGTTAGGGCTATAATACCTATTTTAATATCTCTGTCTGCTAAATCTAATATCCAGAGGATAATTTGGATCAAGTGATTTTTCTACTAATTGTGAGTCATGATTTCCATCTTTCTTTGGTATTACTAGAAATATTTCATTGAATGCCAGATATAAATTTATTTTAGCTTGTTGGGTGCCAGATATTTTTAATCTCCTATAAATATTCAGGAGGTTTTGTTTTGTTTTGTGGAATCAAGTTAGGTTACTTAAATATAGTTTGATATCTTAGGTCTTGCTTTTGACTTGTTACATGGGACCAGATCAGTATTTTGTTTGGGGCTCACCATTTCACAAATTCTGAGGCAAACTCTTCCGAGTTCTCTATTCAAGTCTTGTGAATGATAAGGTTGTTCACTGGCTGGTGGAAGCAGATGATGTTTATCCCCCTCTGAGATAAAAGGGTGTGTTTCTTATAATTCTTAATTCTCCAGGGAGAACTTCTGCAGGTTTTCATAGTTCTGTTTCTGTGCAGATCTCTTCTCTTCAGTGTTCTGTCCTTCCTAAGCCAGTTGTCAGCTCCATCCTTCAACTCAGAGAGCTCCCCAGGCTCCCCTCGTGCCACTCGCGGTAATGTGGCCTGCAAACTCCTTCAATGCAAAATGGAAGCAACCTCAAGGCTCACCTCATTGTTTCTAATCCTTCAAGATCACTGCCCAGCATTGCTGTTTTTCAGTGTCTTGAGTACCATAGTTTCACACTTTACTTTTTTTGATAGTTTTAGAAGTCCTCAATAATTTATCTTGGCTAGTGATACGGAATTTTTGGACTGGAACCTGGATTCTTTGTCTGCCAGAGTCGAAGAATGAATCCATGGACAGAAGGTGATATAACAAAGGTGGAAATTTATTAAAGAACAAGTATAGACTCTCGTGTGGGGAGAGGGTAAGAGTCCCACTGAGTTCTTTTCCCTCTGGCTTATAAAGGCTGCAGATCCTGGTGCCTTGATATCCCCTCTGATTGGTCACTATTCCCTTGGACTGGTTACTATAGTAACTCCTGGGCTCAAAGGTAGAACCTTTGGGACATATGAGGTTCTCCCCCCTCTACTCCTTCCTTATTGTTTTTCTATTCCCTTTGGGCTTTCTTCTTCTTCTTCTGGATGTAGGGCTTCCTTCTCTTTATTTTGTAAATATAGAACTTCTGCTGTTTCCAACTCCCTCATTCTATGGAAATGTACCTGTTGCAGCTTTTCAGCTTCCCTATTCTATGGAAATGTACCTTCTGCTGCTCTGAAGCCCTGTGCTTCCTCCATGGTCCCCTTAATTTCCAAAATTTCCCAAACTGGTTCTATTTTACCCCTAAAAATTCCTGTTTCACTGGAGGCAGAAATCAGAATTTCCACATGCTTTTAATATGATGATAGAAATCTTATATTTGAAGGAAATTGTGTCATGTTTTGATAAAGACTGAAAAGAAATTCACTGAAATTTAAATACATGGAAATGGGACTTTTAATTATAATTACATTTATAATAAAAAGGGTTACATCATTCTCCAAAAAGTGATTTGCCAATATCCTTTAAAATTAGATTTTCATCTTTGTCTAAATGTGGTTATCTAATAAATTGAACACATTCATTTCACTCTTCTCAATATTCAATATAATAATAAGTAATTAAGCCACCTTCATCAGATGAATAAAGGGAATAGTCAATAGTTTATTTCAGTTTTTGAGGCCATTTACTGGAAGTCTTATCAGGAAGTATAAAATAAAAAAGAAAACAAAAGGAATTTGATGAATAAGACCATCTGGAGAATGAAATGTTTTGAACAGTGTTTATAATTTGGTGAGGCTCAGTCAGTTGGCACTTTTTCTTAACTTAGACTTATAATAGAATAACATCACAGAAGTGTAAAAAGAAAATCTTCAAAATAAATTAAACAGCACTTAGTTCTGCCACCTTAGCCTTTCAAACTTGCTCTTTATTTCTGCTTTGCTTATATAACTTGAGTAAAGCATGGTGAGTTGGAGAGAAATGCTACAGAGGCCTGAAAACCCGAGGAGGCTGCACAGCCCTGTGGTCTTATGAGCCACGCACTCAGGGAGTCAGCAAAAGAGCCTTATATTACCTGCGGGGTTGTCCCAAGTAGATCCTGGGAAAAGATCTGGGGTGTTTATCTAAGGCTTCCCCTTTGATACATTTTAACCATGCAGGTGTTGGGACATTCAAGGAGTTGTTAGCGAAGAGGCTGCTCTACACAAGCAGGACCAAAGGCCCGCCTAGGACCGAAAAGACCAGAAGCTTTAATTTCAGTTTTAGGCCTACACAAAAGAATTCAATTAACTGCTGGAGGAATTACACAACATGAAACATATGCAGTTGCAAATCACACAGCACTTTATTACACAAGTTCCTGATGCTGCGGGTACAGGCTTAAACGGAATTCTGGCAGTGCTGTCCTCTGGGATCCAGCAACTGGGCTGGTCCTGTCTGCTTGCAGGGGCCAGCACTCCTCAGTCGCTACTCCATCGGGGGGTACTAGCCATTCTTCTGTCGTCTGGCAGAGAGAGAGGAGCGTGGAGTGGTGTCACTTGCCAGACTGACAAAAGGACGTGCCTTTGTGGCTGTCTCGACAGGTGAGCACTGTTGGCTGGCCAGGACCCATTTTTAAAGCCTGTTTCATACCCGCAGCAGTTCAGGTGGCTATCAATGACTTATGTCAATGCACACGTTAATCTCAAACGGGGCGAGGGGCTACATGTGGTTATCTAGGGAGAGTACATCAGTCACACAAATGGTTATCTTAGCAAGTCACTCTAAGTCAGTAACTAAAGTTCAAATCCTTATCTTTGGGGTACACACAATTCAGGACAGTGGGGACTGTGTCCTTAATATCACAATTTAGGTTTTAGAAAAGTTAACTCAAACATTTTAAAACCTTTTTAACATTTTTAGACATTTTTAAAGTAGTTTTAAACATTTCTATATATTACTACAACAGGGGTCTGATCATCCTGCCAACTTTTAGCACCCAAAAGGTACCAGATATTTGTGTTAATCAGAGGTAGTTCCCCATATTTGAGCAAGCTGAGACCCCAGGCTTCCAAGGTCGCTGACCCCTGTGAATCCTATAATCCTTTCTGGTGCAAAGAGGGAAATCCAGGGGAAATGATGAGCCAGCATGTCCACTGCCCCTGGGATCTGAGGTCCACCTGCCCGGGGCCAACCTCACTGTGATCCCAGCCTGGGCCTGGCCAGTTGCTCTGTCTCCCATCCATGTTTATATTCTGGAGGGGGCTACTCCATCCCCCCAGACCAGAGTGTGGTCCAGCACAGGTTTTGGGTGAAACTGACAGGTGCCACTGCTTGAACCCTCCCTCACCTCCAGGAGGTCATAGTCATTCCTAGCTGTTGCTGCTTGAATCTTGTTTTTTTTTTTTTTAATAAACCTCTTAAAATTAAGATATCAAAACAAAAAATGAGAAGAAAATATAACAATGAGAAGAAAAAGAAAAAAAAAATATACCTTTCTTAAAATAAGATTGTAGGTATTTCACTTAATAGAATTTCTTCAACTCAGAATTGTGCTAAAGCTTGTGGAACACATGTAACATGTTTAGAGAAAACAGCTGCGATCATTTTTTTCATAGGTCAGATGACTCTGTTTCTAATCATAGGGACAGTATTTGACCCACTTTACAAGATCTCTCTAAACCCAGCTGAACCCCTTTCAGATTCTCCATGGTGCCATGCGGAAAATGCATTTCTTACATATTATACTGAATCAGCTCATTTAAAATGGATCTCAAAGATAATGACACAGAATAAGCATCATTGATAATGAGAGTATTTTGTATACCCTTTGCTATGCTAATAAAATAGTCAATAATATATTTTTAAAAAACAAACATTACTTTTATAAAAACTAAGAATTAATAATGACAACCATGTGTCTTTTCTTTTCTAATGGTCGCAAATACTTTTTCTTGGTTGTTTAAAATTACAGGAATATCTTGAAACATCAAGCACATACTTACAAAATAGCTCAGTAAAAATTAGTATATGGACTTATAAAAATAACAAATATATATATATATATATATATATATATATATATATATATATATTAGCCTCTGGATAGATATTATTTTCAAATGGAAGAGATTCCAGAAAGTTGAATGTAAATTTATTAAAAACAATTTCATATGTTTCTGTTTGAAAAGCTTCTCTATAAAGAAGGATTCAAATCTCAGTTTTTTTCTCTCAAAATTTATAAAACCACTTTCAGTATTTCCTAAGTGTTTTCATATTTTCAGTATGTCTATTTTCCAACAAATCTGACAAGATTTTGAATAATGTAAAAATAAATACAGATAAATCTCAACAACTTGAAAAAGTTATTCAGCCCATATCTGCAAATGAACAAAGGAATCAAAGAAAATGCAAAAAAATAAAATAAAAATCTTGTCTACAAATGCCAGGGGCAACAGCAAAAACTGAAATCTTCCATATTAAGCCAACCATTGAATAACATTCAGAATAGTATGCTACTTGAATTTTAAATGTCTTCAGGTATTCATTATTGCTTAATAAATTAATTACCTCAGTACTTTGACAGAAATTATACCCATTTGTGGAAGAAAAACAAGATATTTCAGAAATTATGGCCCATCCTACATGTGTTGTTTGTGGTTCGACAGACTTCTCTCTGTTGCAATGTTCTTTTTCTGAATTATGTTGGGTTTCTACTTGGTCAAAATTTCCTGAGATTCCTTGGAGTTTTCCTTTGTTTGCTCCTCAATAGGATAGATATTTCAATGTCTACACATGAAAGTTTATAACAATTATATTTTAAAATAATTACTTTAAAAAATAACATTATTAGTGCTTAGATTTACATAATTAATTTTCATAAATAAAATTTTTTAAATGAAGAATTCTCTAAGTGAAGTAGTTTTAACAAAATCTATAGTTAAAAATATAAAGAAAGCAAAAAAGACATTTTGATATCAGAAGATTAAATTTAGAGCTTAATGCTTAGATTGTCTTTTCTCCCATTGTATAAAGTTTTGATGAATCAGAGGCTTATGAGTTATATTTAAAAATGTGTGTTTTAATACATTAATAACAATATATTTTAAAGGGTACAGCATACAGACTTTAAAATATACTCATTTTTTAAAATTTTATCTTGTTTAAAGTATTACAAATAGTAGTACATATGTCTCCTTTTTTCCTCCATTAACTTTCCCCTGGCCTCCCCTACCCACCCCCCAGCACATCTCCCCCGCCCCACCCCAAGTGTCTGTATCTATATTTGTTCATCAGTTTATAATGTTTTTTATATTCCACAAATGAGTGAGATCATATGGTATTTCTCTTTCACTGACTGGCTTATTTCACTTAGCATAATGCTCTCCAGGTTCATCCAAGCTGTTGCAAATGGTAAGAATTTCTTCTTTTTTACAGCAGCATAGTATTCCACTGTGTAGTGTACCACAGTTTTCTAATCCACTCATCTGCTGATGGGCATTGCAACAGTGGTGACATAATACGTCTATATGCTGAATATTCAGCATGTAAATTTTATTGGTATATTTGCTTTACATTTATGTTTTATAAAAGTAATTTAAAAAAAAAAAAGCTGGAAATCATGACCTACAATGAGTTGCCAGCAAGTTCCCAGGCTGTGTTCTCAATAGGCACTACTAAAACATGTCTGTGTAGGATTGATTACCCATTCACCACTGAGGACCTGTCTTTGTTCATTTGGGCTGCTATAAAAAATACCATGAGCTGGGCAGTTTATAAACAACATTTATTTCTCACAGTTTGTAGGCTGGGAAGTCCAAGATCATGGTGCTGGCAGATTCTGATCTCATGAGGGCCTGCTTCCTGTCTTTTCAAGGTTCTGACTTAGCAGAAGGGGTGAGAAAGCTTTCTGGGGCCACATGTATGAGGGCATTCATTCCATTCATGAGGGCTCCACCATCAGGGCCTAGGCATCTGCCAAAGGACTCACTTCTAAACACCATCACATTGGTGGTTTATTCTCAACATATGAATTTTGGGGAGACACAAATAGTCAGTCTGTCTATAGCAAAACCTAAGGCAAATCACACTTAATCTAATGTCTTCCAATTCCACCTCTCTATACACATAACATGTTATCAGGTGAAATTATGTTAAATGAGCATTGGAAAAGCCCTTGAAGAGAAATGGAATTATCCTATCTAATAATAGATTAATATGCAAATTAGGCATCACTCCGCGACAAAATGGCCGCCTCCATACCCACAAGATGGCGGCGCCCAGTCCCCTCAGCCCCACTGCTGGAGTGTCTGGCCTGTCCCACCAGCAAACAGAGCACTGAGAGCAGGGCATGGTTGCTTCCTTAGTGCTGCTGCAGCGGGAAGCTGCCAGGCCCTGAGCACACGGAGCCGGCGGAGGAGCAGGGCCTGTCGCCGCGGTGATCGGGAAGACGCCAGGCCCTGCACACATGGAGCTGGCGGAGGGCAGGGCCTGGAGTCTTCCCGATGGTTGCCGTGGCGATCGGGCCTGTAGCTGCAGCGCGCACATGGAGCCGGCAGAGGAGCGGGGCCTGGAGTCTTCCCGTTGGTCACCGTGGCTATCGGGAAGACGCCAGGCCCTGCGCACAGGGAGCAGGCAGAGGAGCAGGGCCTGTCGCCGCAGCGATCGGGATGACGCCAGGCCTTGCACACACGGAGCTGGTGGAGGAGCAGGGCCTGTCGCCATGGCGATCGGGATGACGCCAGGCCTTGCACACACGGAGCCAGCGGAGGAGCAGGGCATGGCGTCTTCCTGATGGTCGCTGAGGCGGGAAGACTCCAGTGCCAGCAGAGCAGGGCATGGCGGCTTCCTGATCTCGGCAGCCGGGAAGCCGCCAGGCCCTGCAAAGCCAGGCATGGCGGCTTCCTTACTGGGGCAGTGGCAGGGAAGTCCCCAGACATGGCAGACAGAGCCCAGACAGCAGAGCTTGGGGGCTTCCTTAGTGGGCAGTGGCGGTGGGAACACCCCCAAGGCCCTGCAGACAGAGCCTGGACAATAGGGCATGGGGGCTTCCTTAGTGTGTCCATGTCTGGGAAGCCCCCAGGCCTGGCAGACAGAGCACACTGCAGGGCATTGGGGCTTCCTTCACATGGCACATGGCAGCAGCAGGCAGAGAGCCACAGCAGGTCATGGGGGCTTCATCTCCATGGCTGCAGGGAAACCTCCAGGCCCCGCAGAGAGCAGAGAACCATGGGGAGGGGGCCTAAGCCATCAGTAGGATATCCACTGAGAGCTCCTGGATTGTAGAGGGTGCAGGTTGGGCTGAGGGACCCCCGTGCACGAATTTTGTGCACCGGGCCTCTAGTCTATATAATAAAAACCCAGAGACTGTCACGGTGGAACAATCAGAATGACCAGTTGCTATGACATGCCAGCTGCAGGGGCAGCCACCTGTGCTGCTGCTGAGCCCGAGGGGCCCGGGGCCAGTTGTGTGGCTGCTGCCAAGGTGCTGGTAAAGTACATGAAGGTGGCCAGCGTGACCATGCAGCTTGAGATGAAGGCTCTGTGGGATGAATTTAATCAGCTGGGCACTGAGATGATCGCCACCAAGGCTGGCAGGTCAGGGCACCCCTCTCCCTGCTGCGACCCTCCCCACATGGTGCCAGTCTCGGGCAGTGGGTTTTGGCCCGATCCACACGAGTGAGACTGAGAAGTGGGGTGAGGGCATGGCCTGGCGACCTGCTGGTCCCTCTCGGCACTGGTCAGCTCCTTCTCTCTCTGAGTCCTGGCTCTAGCAACAGCCACCGGGCGCATGGGGCCAAAGGGTACTGCTTGGGAGGCCAGGAAGGCGGTGGAGAGAAACCCTGTGGGCCTGCTGCCTGACCAGCAGCCCAGGACCCGGCACCACCAGAAACAGACTGGCTCAGTTTGTTTGGAAGGCAGCCGCCTGAGGGGGGCCTTGCCACCAGCTGGCTCCCGGTGAGTCCCACCTCAAAGGAAACTCAGTCTTTGGTTCCTTAGTTCAGTCTATCCCGGCTAAAGAGGAGCAGCTGGGCACATTTTAGGGGACAATTAAGATTCTAAAACAGTGTGTTCTGTTCCATGGAGATTGCTACCTAGTTGTCTTAGGCCTAAATTCCGGGTGATTGTGGGGCCTGGCTCTGCCACTGGGGCCCGTGTCTTCCAATTGGCCTGTATTTACTGTAAGGGCCCAAAGAGAAGAAGGGGAACAAGTTTTCCAACGCAATGGATTTAACCAACAGACAAAGGCAAGTGCCAGGCTGTGTCTAATGTACACACAGAGACACCAGCTCTGAGTCCGCCTGGCCAAAGGGAGCTCAGAGCCTGTTTGAAGAGCCTTCTGGTGGTTTCTGTTTCCTTGCTGAGGTCATCCTCCCTGGGAAGCCTGGGGCTCATGCTCAGCTCCAGCTCAGTGGGTCTTCTCCAGGCCCCTCCCCATGGCCGACCAACCTCCCCCGGCCCTTCCCTCTGGACGGCCTGGTCCAATTGGCCCTGATTGGGGCAGGCTGGCCGGCCCCACCCATGCACAAATTTGTGCACCTGGCCTCTAGTAACACTATAATATGTTTAGGAGTCTCTGAAAGTCCAAAAGTAGCCCAATATTTTGTCTGGGTAAAGGTGTTGAGGATTAAATTATCGTTGTATGTCTGTGAATTTCAGGCTTCCTTTTGTCTTCAGTTGAAGTTAACTAATTTCCTCTAAACATGTTTATTTATAAACAATGACTCCAAATTCTAAACCACTCTGCTCACTCTAATTATTATATAATTACTAAGGTATGGTTTTCTGGGAAGTATTTACTAAATCCTAAAATAATGTACATACAAGAGTTTATGTGAGAAAAAGTTGTTAGTGTATTAAAGAGTAATATTTTTCAATCTATGTTAGTATATATATTATATACATGTAAAATAATACACATAATGAGAATTAAGGAACCAAAGAACTAAGAATTTGATAAACTGTGTAATTAAAATATCATATAGTAGACAACAGGTAAATGTATCCCAAATATATCCATCCATGCACTACAATATCTACTGTGATTCAAAAAAAAAAAAAAAAGTCATTGTGGCTTGAAATGGCTCATTTAAGAAAATAAAAAAATTAAAGATTAGCAGAATATGAATATTATGAGTTAAGACTAGAAATTTGATGATCATTATTTAGAAATTTCTATATTTGATATGTATTGTTTTTCCCCATAAAGTTTCATTATTTATAATTTTCTCTTCGGAGTATCTTGATTTATATGAACTCATTCTCAGGGCAGATATACTACCTTCATGTTCATGTTACTGCACCACACATTGTGGATTGACTTTTTAAAAGGTTTGGGGGTTTGCTATTATTAAAAATATTAATTGGTAGACTTTCCTGTACTCACATTATCAGTAAGTTAGGATTTTGTATGCTACACTGCCACTTTTTTATTTCTCATAAGAAATTTCAGTTTTTTGGGATTTTTGTGGTTGTTTTTCCAAAACAAGTACCCTCCCGTAATTCCTTTGATATCTGTTACTGATTTCTGTGCTGCCCACAATACAGCTTCCCTGGCTCAATAGAAAAACATTGAATTCTTCACTATGGTTATAACTTCTTGTCCCCCAATATTATCACTCTTTTTTTAATCCTCACCCAAGGATATGCATTTTATTGATTTTTAGAAAGAGAGGAAGAAAGAGAGAGAGAGAGGAAGAGAAAGAGAGGGAGAGAGATCGATGTGAGAGAGAAAAATTGATGGTTGCCTCCTTGTACAAGCCCAACTGGGTATTAAACCTGCAACCCTTTGCTTTACAGGATGGCACTCCACCCAAGTGAGCCACCAGCCCAGGGCTCCACTCTGTTTTCATAGGTACTCCAGACGTTAAGATGAGGACAGGTGTAGAAAATAAAATGCTGAAGAATTGTTCAATAATTGTTACTTTTTAGATAGCATTGTTCGTTTGGTCACTCAAGAAATTTCCAAGGCATTGCCTCTTTAATTTTACAACATCCCAAGGGTTTGCTGGAAGATACTGTTATCTTCAGGTTTATACTTGCTAAACAATTTGCTCAAGGTCAAGAGAAGGAGCATTTGCCCCCAAACTGGGAACGTCTTATTCTCTGTATTGATACTTAGGATGAGGGCAACAGGAAACCATTGTGATAATGAAGGCACAGACAGATTTAAAATTTACATATTTTTTAAAGAGTTGAAAATGAACCAGATTATTTTTGCAAGTAATTCTCAAAACTAATGGGCCTAAAATCTTCTGACTGCTTGCAAAGTTATATTAATTCTTAACATTGTGTGTGTGTGTGTGTGTGTGTGTGTGTGTGTGTGTGTGTGTGTGTTTTAAGTAGCACCTGGTAACACTTCTTACCATCTTTAATTTCTTTCCTTTTCCACTCGAGGTACAATCATCAGCATATGCCTCTTGGAAAAAAAAATATAATAACCTTGACTAATGGTTAATGAAATGCTTCTTGAATACTGGAGAGGTAGGGAAATGAAAAGCAGTCAGGAAACTTACTGATATAATGAACCCATACAGATTTCCAGAAGTTTAATATTATTTGGACTTTTGAAATCCTATATATAAAAGCAAAATACTTTATAAAAATAGCGATAATAAACTTTTAGTAATTGAAAGTTTACTATGTGTCAGGCATGAACCAAGCATGTAAGCAGAGTATACTTCTTAGAAATGTTCTAAGTTTACCTTGGATCTTTATTTCATAGGATACAAATCTGAGGCAGAGAGAATTTACCTTCTCAAGGTCACCCTGCAAGCATTACTTGGGCTATCAAAGTGTATTTTAATACGTTAGAAATAAATGGTATTTTTAATATTATTTTACACAGGCTATCTTTCTTCTTGAACTTGAGCATAGAGACTCCATATGAAATTCTTGTTATATTTTAGATAATGTTATCTTTTACATGAAGGTAAATTGCAAACAACTTACATTGCAAACAATGAGGTTGCATTTAGGGATGAATCAATGTGTCCTTTACAGTGCTTCAGAACTCAATTTGCAGTTCAGAATAAAATAAATATTTCTCACCCTGGCTGGTGTAGCTAAATGATTAGAGTGTTGGCCTGTGCTCCAAAGGGTCACAGGTTCAATTCCTGGTCAAGGGCTCATCTGGGTTGCTCCAGTTGGGGTGAATGTGGGAGGTAGCCAATCGTTGTGTCTCTCTCACATCCATGTTTCTCTCTCTCCCTGTCTTTTCTCTCTCCCCCTTTCTCCCTCCATCTCTCTCCAAAAATCAATGGAAAAAATATCCTATGGTGAGAATTAACACACACACACACACACACACACACACACACACACACACATATCTTTTTTTGGAACTGAATATACATCTATTCATCAAGCAGCATTTATTTGGCAAATGTCTATTTGTTGTAGGTAAACTATGTGCTAGGATCTGGCTTAGGCATTCTTGCTGCAATGAATGCTATAATTTGGTCTCTTCCCTTAAGAAGTTTAAAATATATCTTACAACATATATTTTTTAAATGAGCCCATATCATTTGTGAAGTTCATAGATTCTCTATAAAGTGTGACTGTCATTAAGAAATGGTCTAATATTCATGAAAAATACTGGCCTGCATGCTTCCCTTGAAAATTGCTGGGAAAGTGACACCTATATACTATTTCAATGTATAGAAGTGATTTTTATGGAGAATCCAGTCCTAGACAGGAATTATAGTCCACCCGCCTAGAAGACTGCCCATTTCCCTAACTTTTTGTCGATAAACTAACGGGGGGAGGAACAGAAACCTCTGGTGAGAATGTACATGGATTCCCCAGAACAAATTGTGTATCTGTTACATCCCTCAATCCAATCCTATCATTTTATTTTTCCCTCTCTGTAGCCCAATGAGCAGTTAGCTAAGCTGGTGTTTAATTCTTCTGACATCACCCTTCAGCCACCAAAGGTCACTCTCCATGAAAAGGCTGGGAGAGGCTAGGCCAGGAGAAAGCCACATGTTTAAGGAAACCGACAACATAGCTAAGCATAGTGTTTGGCTTCCACCCCACCACCATTCATGGATAAGTTAAGTATAATTAAGATTTTTTTTTAATTTTTGAGACAAATAAATAAATAAATAAATAAGACCAGTATAAGTCATGGTGATGTGGAACCCTAAAGATATAACATAGATTGACCTTAGGTCTGTAAATAGCAGATGAAAGAACCAGTCCTGGAGCAGCTGGTACCCGTTGGTGCCTCTTATTGGGTCTGAAAGAGTTGAGCACTGAGTTCTACTAACTCATTATCCTACACAAAAGGCTGCTTGAGTCTGCCTAGCTCTTGGACAGTAGATTCATCTTGTGTCGCAGGCTTGAGCAGTTCTGGTCTGGGACTTGGGCCAGCAACATTAGACCATTAGAGTGAATAAGTAGCATCTATCTCTCTGCAGAGAGCATGATATCAAGTCAGCAAGGACTGATGGCAGCAGCAGCAACCTTGGACTAAAGAGACATTTGGTGATTTCTAGTGCTGGCTACAGGATACATGTATAGTCTTCAAGTTCTCATGGATGAGTCCATTATCTAACACTGGTTCATGTATGTTTATACTAATTCCATTGAGAATAAAAGTTGGAGTCAATCAGTTCTTCATTAAAATCTGTATCCAAATAGGTCTTTCATTCACCAGGTCTAGATTGGAGCAAGCCACTTAATTTCTCTAAACTTCAAGCACAAAGTGATAGTAATTATAGTACTTAGATTCAATGTTTGTAGTTAGATGGCATCATTAGGAGTACCGTGCAATTTTTAGGGGTAGACACTCTGATTGGTGTGGGAGATATATAGCAAAGAGGAAAATACTAGCTAAGTTGTTGAATGGTTTTGCAAACATGAACAGTCTTCCTGAAACAGTGAGTAACTGATTTTGACTTCAGTGAAGGGTACTTAAAAGCTGCAGAATCACAAAATCTTAGAGGAGCTCCCAAGATCTTACTCAACCATTTGCTCAAAAATGAAATTACCTCTGTGTTTTCATGGATTGAGGTTAACCTCTCTATTTAAACCCTGAAACACAAAGGTAAGCACAAAAGTATATAAACTTTAGAGCAAAATATTTAGATTTAGTTTTAGTCTGGCACATTAATAATTTTAAGATCTTTATTCCATGGCTCAGTCACTACCTCAGGGTTCTCATCTATGAAACGATGGATGCTAACAAAAAAAAAACCTTTCCTACTTAACTCATAGGGTTGTTATACGCCTCAAACAACATAAGACGTGTAAAATTCCTCTGTAAATGTCAAAACTCTATGCAAATGAGAATGAATGCTTTTATTTTACTGTTACCATCAGAAAGAGACCACAGTTTCAGAGAGAGCAATTTATTCACTATTCCCTTCAAAACAGCAAATGCATGATTATCTCTATAATTCTTTGCTCATCCCTTTTCACTTGTGATAATTATTCTCATTATTGCTGTCTACTAGTTCAAATCCTTGCCTTCTTTATTTTTCAAGCTCCAATTTCTTCATGAAGTCTAAAAAAATCTAGTGTAATAAAAAGAATCAGCTACCTGGATTTCAACTACAGCTATGACTTGAATAAGTTATTTAACCTTTCTGAGCCTTAGTTTCTTCTTTTGTAAAGTGTGGAAGTATATATTTATTATTATCATGAGGAATTAAGCACTGATATATGTAAGTTGCTGCCGTGTAAATATAATATATGGTGTATTCTTTCTCTCTTTTTGTCCATCATCCACATCCAGATTTTCTCTGTCTTGTGATTTCCTAGAACACTAATCCTATATAATAAAAGCATAATATGCAAATCAACCGAACTGCAGAAGAACCGGTTGGCGGGGTGTGGGGTGAAGAGCAGGCAGCACCAGGCCAGCCAAGGCGTGTGCCAGCAGGCAGAGGGAAGGAACGGCGATGGGCGGGCGGTGACCAGTGATGGTGGAGGGGTGATGGTGGGGGGCAGCACCATCCCCTGATTGGCCTGTCTGGTCACCTCCCACAGAGGGAGGCTGGGCAGCAATGGCAGGGTGCTGGGGGCGGTGCCATCCCCTGATCCCCTGTCCTTGCCTCCTGTAGAGGGAGGGCAGGCAGCATAGCGGCAGAGTGATGGGGGCGGCAGTGCCATACCCTGATCGACTGGCCCTGGTCACCTCCAGTAGGACATCCTCTGAGGACTGCTGGACTGTGAGAGGGCACAGGCGGGGCTGAGGGAGCCCCCCTACCCCCAATTGCATGAATTTTCGTGCACCAGGCCTCTAGTTTTAAATAACAGTGGGACTTTGCAGTTGAGATATTTTATGTGCCTTAAACACATTCTAAGCTTCTTGAGCACAGGGACTGTGTCTGATACATTCTTTTAACCTACAGCAGCTTTGAACTTAGCATTACATCAGTAGGAAAATGACCAGTGAGTCACTAATACAGTAGGATTTCCAGCTTTTTCTGGTTGCAGACTTACAGCTTGGTTAAAGTTAATTGCACAGTGCCACCTTTATTCCCACAGTAAATGTAGGTCCTCCCTGCACCTGATAAGACAATGGCTCAAATGTGATATCAGGGGCCATGTGACTTTCATAGTGGTAAGCCCCAAGTAATGGGAGAGGCCTGACCATCCTGGTAAGAACATGCATTTGTTGTCCTTGAGGGTACTGATGCTTTGGGATGAAATAAGAAAAGTGACAGATGCAGGTGGTGAGAACTCCCACCTGAAGAGAACAAATCTGGCAGGAGTATGCAGAGCAACCTCAGCTTCCATCATTGTGGCATGGAAATCACCGTGGTGATATAAATGTAACCATGGCTCGCTCTTCTTAAGCAAAATTCAATCAGCTGAGTTCACCCTATCTTTATATGGCACTTTAAACTGTTTGAGGTGAGAAATTTTCTCATCCACGGATCATTTACTGTCTCAACAACTGTGCTTTTCTGATCCTATTTATTCATAGTAGTGAGGTCTATCTTAAATATAAAAGCCTAAAGTACAGACACCAAATCTGAGATTTTATTTGACGATTTATAGCTTGCAAACAGGTTGAATAGTTAGATTCTGCTTAAGTGCTGAGGATGGAGTGTCCAGAGCATGCTGATTTTATACAAAGGACTTTATTTAAACAGAAGACGTTTTTTTCTTGGTGCCATAATAACACTAGTGAAAAAACGTTCTGGTAGACCATTTGTGCAGATAATTTCCAGTGACAAGAAACAGATCAAAGACAGAAGGACTGTCTTTCTGTGATCTCTGGAGAGATGCTGAAAGTGATGAGAGACACTTTACAGCTACTGAGAACAGATGAGAAAGTTAAAGGCCTTGGTACCAAACCCAATTTCATTAAAAAGCCTGTACTTTATTAATCATGTTGTCTGTCATTGTTTAAGTCAGGAGCCCATGGTGGAAGGGTGAGAAAGAATGCTCTTTTTCACTGTTGTGAAAAAGAAGGGCTTTTAAACTCTCTCTGAAGTCACCATGGAAACCTCTGCCTTGACTAAATAAGTGAGGCTTAGTGTCCACACACATGAGGCTTTTCCTATTGCACATTTCCCCATGCCCATCTGAAATGTCCCTGAAATATATAACACATACCTACCCACTGATATGATGTAAACATCTACACTAATAAAAGAGAAATATGTAAAGTGACCATACCTCTGTGATACCCACCAGCCAATCAGGAGGGAATATGCAAATTAGCAGGATGAAGATGGTGGCGGCCCCACCCCCGAGCTGATCCAGTCGCAGAGCGGCTGGGTGGGCCAGGATGCCTGCTATGAGGGGGAGGGCAGGAGGCGGAGGAGCTACGGGAGCGGTGCTCCAGCCAGAGCGAAGTGAAGACTGCAGACTCCGGCCGGAGTCAGCGAAGACTCTGGCCGGAGCGAAAGCGGAAGGCGGCGGACAGAGCAAAGGCCTGGGTATCGGGTGCCGGAGGAAAACCGATGCCGGCAGCCAGGTGAAGGAAGGCCTATTTCATGAATCTTCGTGCAATGGGCCTCTAGTGATATAATATTTTTCTTGAAATAAAAGAATCAACATAATACAAGAAGATACATTGCATGATATAACTTTGCCCATAGTGTAAAGTCTTGCATGCATCAACTTTATTGAATGCACTGGCCGATACTTGGGTGCCATAATGATCAATAAGAAAAATGAGGAACCCCTTCTGGGGGCGATCTAGCTTACTGCCTGTGAATGCTTCTCCGAGGACCTTGAATGGAAAGAGACAATAGAAAATAGCACTGGCACATGGTTTGGAATATGTACAGATGATTTAATAGCTCTTAACCAGAATATATAACAGATGGTGTAGGAAACTTACAACATTCATCAGCCTGGATTCTTCTTTGATTCAGTTAGATGGGCTAGGTTGAGAAAATTGCATATTTGAACACTCTCCCAAGTGATTTTAATGTGTACAAGAATTTAAGAAATATGAAAATAATATAATGTTTATGCAGTGCATTGTAGGCAAACATTTAACCTCTCTGAGCATTAATGTTCTCATCTTTAGAAAATATCTTGTATGCCACTACTTGACTTCATGTCTTAGGTTCTCCAGTACACTAAAGCCCTCTTGGTGAACTGGAGATGTTTTCTGGCAATGGGACAGTCTTGTTTCATGTGAGTTTTGTATCTGCTGAATCTTGAAGATACTAAGAATGATACAATCAGTTGTTTCAATTATCAAGTTATCCTATATAATAAAAGCCTAATTTGCTAAGTGTCCAGTCATCCATTCAACCAATCAAAGTATAATATGCTAATGATATGCTAAGGCTGCTCAATCACTTGCTATGACGTGCACTGACCACCAGAGGGAAGATGCTCCAACCGGTACGTTAGCTTGCTTCTGGGGTGCATCTGATAGGGACTGAGTGAGACGGGCTGAGCATGCCCTGGAGTCCTCCTGTGGTCCCTCCCCAACTAGCCAACCTCCCGCATCCGCCTCAACCCTGATCGTGCACCAGTGGGGTCCCTCAGCCTGGCCTGTGCCCTCTCACAATCCAGAAAACCTTGGGGGATGTAAGAGAGCTGGTTTTAGCCCGATGGCAGAACGACCTGTCACTATGATGTGCACTGACCACCAGGGGGCAGACGCTCAACTCAGAAGCTGCCCCCTAGTGGTCAGTGTGCTGGTGGTCTGTGTGCTCCCACAGGGGAGCACGGGTCAGCCAGAAGCTGGGCTCATGGCTGGTGAGCGCAGCAGTGGTGGCAGGAGCCTCTCCCACCTCCGTGGCAGCACTAAGGATGTCCAACTGCTAAGTGTCCAGTCGTCAGCCAGACATCCCCTGAGGGCTCCCGGACTGCGAGAGGGCACAGGCTGGGCTGTGGGACCCCACTCAAGTGCGTGAATTTTGTTCACTGGGCCTCTAGTATGATATATTAACCACAAGAAAGATGCATTATATAAAAATTAGAAGTGCTCTAATGGTTTAACGTATTAAATTGGCTTTCCCGTAATGTAAATTTATAATTTAACAATATCAGGCTAAGCTTTGACATGTCTTTGGCAAGTGATTTAAGGAGCTGAGCTTCACCAGGTGCCTTTCTAAAAATTTGTCATTGACCTCAAGTTCCTACCATTAAAGATTCAATCTTTAAGTATACACGTAGGTATATGTATGTATGTATGTCACTTTACTTCAAGGAATTGGTTCACCCAATTGTGGGGACTGCCACATCAGAGATATGCAGGGCAGCCTGGCAGGCTGAAAACCTTCTCAAGCTAGAGTTGATGTTGCAGACTTGAGGCACAATTTCTTTTTCTTTGGGAAACCTATTTTGGCTCTTAAGTCCTTTCAACTGATTAGATGAAGCCTACCCATATTATTAAAATTAACTGATTGCTGATGTTTACTACATTTATGAAGTGCCTTCATAGCAATGCCTAGGTAAGTGTTGAATTGAATCCTGGGTACTACAGCCTAGTGATGTTGACACATAAAGTTAACCATCATACTAGTCAATAAAACATAAATGGGGAAGTAAGAATGAGGAGGAAAATACCCTGATCACCAAGATATTTTATTAAATTTCTATAATGGGAAATTTCAAATATATACACAAATATAATCTACACTAATAAAAGAGAAACATGCAAATTCACCATCACTCCACTACACCTACAAGCCATGCCCACCAGCCAATCAGGAGCAAGTATGCAAATTAACCCAACCAAGATGGTGGTCGACCACAGAGTTGGAGCAAGCAGGAGGCTAGGGTTGCCCTGGCAATGGAGGAAGCCAAGCTTCCCACCCGCCCTGGCTGGCCCTGGACTCCGTTCAAGGCTACAAATTTCAATTATAGAAGATAAATAAATCCTAAATACTTGCTTCCAGCTGGCCCTGGCCTCCGCTCAAAGAGGTGCTGAAAAAAAAAAAAAAAAAAAGAAAAAGAAAAAAAGGAAGGGCTGGGACCTTGGGTCGCCAGGGGGTGATAAAACCAGGATGGGACAGCAGGGATAAGCAGACCAGCAGGGGGGCCAGTTGGGGGTGAGCAAGCCGTCAGTGGGGGTCAGTTGGAGGTGATCAGGACAGAGGGGGGGGGGAGTTTGGAGTGAGCAGGCCAGCATGGGGGTAGTTGGGGGTGAGCAGGCAAGTGGGGAGGGGAGGTGGGGGCGAGCAGGTCAGCAGGGGGGGCAGTTGGGGGTGAGCAGGCTGGCACGGGGTCAGTTGGGGGTGATCTGGATAGTGGGGGGCATTTGGGGGCGAGCAGGCAGGCAGTGGGGGGCAGTTGGGGTGAGCAGTTTGGCAGGCAGAGTGGTTAGGGCCAATCAGGCAATCAGGCAGGCAGGTGAGTGGCTGGAGCCAGCAGTCCCAGATTGTGAGAGGGATATTCAACTGCCAGTTTAGGCCCGATCCCTGTAAACTGGCAGTAGGACATCCTTCGAGGGGTCCCAGATTGGAGAGGGTGCAGGCTGGGCTGAGGAACACCCCCCACCCCCCGTGCACGAATTTTGTGCACCAGGCCACTAGTAGTATAATAAGATACCATGTACCTTTCTCCAAGTTTTAACAGTTATCAATCTATAGGTAATCTTATTTATTTTATAATCAATCACATTTTTCCCTACCCAATAATTTATTTTGAATCAAGTCCTAAATACCATGTTATTTCATTTATATATTTAATATTTATGTTTAAAAGTTAAGGACCCTTCTAAATAACATAACTGAAACCTAATTTTTTAAAGCTAAAACTGTTAGTAAATCTTCTATGCCATAAAATATTCAAGAACTAGAGGTGGGGACAGTGCTCCAGAAAAGACACGCTGAGATTTCATGACTCATTAGAAGCACCTTCAAATTAAGGGGTGGGTGATTGGTGTGGAAGAAATGGAGGACAAAACAAAAAGGGGGTTGGCAGGAGAATGCTCTAAACTGTGTATACTCTTTATTTCTATATAGGCCAGCTTGGTTAGATATATACAGGGTGTCCTCAAAAATGTGTATACACTTTAACAGCTGATAGCTCAATTTTGAAAATGAAATGTACTTTAATAAACACTGTTTGTATAATTATTCAAAGTGTGTGTACACATTTTTGGGGATACCTTATGTATTCTAAACTACTCAGGAAAATAGGTAGCAAATTTAATTTTTATTATCAATTTTGCCAAAAAATAGTAAACAGGATGATTCTTATTTTCTCTAGAAAGGTCTATCAAGAATAAATGTTAGACAGAAACGTTGTTTGGTAAGAGCCCCCTGGTTTTAAAACTCTGTGAAGGAAAAGATTGAGGATTCATTCACTTCTGAAAATACGTGCTTAACAGTTTCTGACACATAACAAGAGATCACTAAATACTTTCTTTTAAAATATTTTTAAAAAGCAGACTGTGAGGAAGTGTCATTATTGGGAGTTACTTAGCTCCATGCCAAAATAGAAAGAGAGTGTTATTATTCCAGGGCAGTGATGTGAAGGCCAGGGCGGGGAAAGGAGTAAGAGGGAGGATGGGCTATTAAGCTCACCTGGGGGACCTTATCAACATGCAGGTGCTCTTATCCCCAAATCCATTAATGGATCACTCCCAAATCCATTAATGGAAGGGGACACTTGCATTTTGAAAATAAAGCCACCCTGTTAGGGAGGAAAAAATAGACTCTGGGCTACTTTAAATTTTAACGTTCTTTTTTCCCCTTCTCTAAGACTCCAGTATGACATTAGTCCCTGATCACAATGATCTCAAGTCAGGGGAGAAGAACATTACATCCACTCGCTTTCCTCTGTTTTAATGTGTTTAGTGGCCAGTTCTAAAATTGGAGTGGAAAAAGCATCTGTATTTTCCTAGTTATTGAAAAGAATGGGTCCTATTTTGCTTGTCTTTTTATTTGGCTATTGCAAATATTTGGAGCTGCTCCAAAATTCTCAAGTAAAAGGATTTGCAATTTGCTAGGTACAACATTACAGACCATGCTAATTGAGTGGGTAGTGAGCAAAGATACACTTATGTAATTGTATCTGTATTGTGATGTATCTCTCCACACCAGAAAAAAAACAAAAACTATTATGCCTCTTGCAAACGACAGTGATTTTACTCTTTCTGTAGCACAGTTACATCTCCACTTCTTTTCAGAAAATGGAGTTATACACTGAGTGGCCAGATTATTATGACCACCCCCATCAGTACAGTGAAGTGGATTAGTTATGCAAATAATAATAATAATAATAATAATAATAATACCTTGAGAATATTTGCTTAGGAAGTTTACAATATTCAGTATTTTTGGAAGTGTCAGTGAAGTACTGATGGGGGGTGGTCATAATAATCTGGCCACTCAGTGTATATGCACAGAACAGAAGGGGTTACATTTTTAATGTTTTAAAGAGGATTCTTCTGTCTCAATAATAGAGATCTAAATATAAGGTTTTGCTTAATAAGCACAATTATATCATCTCCTTACCTAGAAATATAGAAGATGATCATTTTAGAAGGGGATCATAAAATAGCAAAAAGAAATAATATTTAATTTCATAGATGGGATATAATTATTGGCTGGCTTTGATATAAAACTCTTCTTCCCTAAATTGCAGAGGCAGACTGCAGGGCTCTGATGCCATGCTAAGCAGAAACAGTCACCAAAGGTACCACTGAAACTCATGAAAGAGGACCCTCTTAGAGGTTGTTGGGATAACGGAAGGGGGTTAATTGTGAAGGAATAACTATTATTCCAGTAATTATCAGTATCACAAAAATTCCATTCATTTTGTAGGATGGAGCACTCACTAGGGGTGACCCTAAATGGGGAGACACCAATAAAATGCTACTCCTGCAAGGCAGAAGGGAAGAGCAGCATATGAGGAGAAAGAGGCTCAAGTTCACATACACACCAAACACCTCAGGGAAAAGGGGGGCCTTACCTTCTGGATATAGCAGCATGAGGAAACTGATAAACATGAAAAGTGGATAAAAAGCAAATAAGCAAATAAGAAAACAAATTTAAGGAGAAACACATGCATAAATCTTTGTAATTTGGACAATAGCCTTGAATACTAGTGATATTTGAGGGGACCCTGCAGCCAGCAATACAAATATTGTGACCAAGAGAAAGAATAGAACATCTCAGTACATGTACAAAGTAAAAACATTAGGGAGCTTTGAACACTGAAAATGCGCTAAGTACTTTATATGTGCGATCTTTTTCTCTCACACACAAAACACTATAAGACTTTTTTTTCCATCTTAGAAATACAAAGATTATAATCCCATCTAATAAAAGAGTAATATGCAAATTGACCATCACTCCAACACACAAGATGGGTGTCCCCATGAGGTCAAAGATGGCTGCCCCCATGTGGACACAAGATGGCCACCACAAGATGGCCAGCAGGGGAAGGCAGTTGGGAGGGACCAGGCCTGCAAGGGAGGGCAGTTGGGAGCAATCAAGCCTGCAGGGGAGGGCAGTTGGGAGGGACCAGGCCGGCAGAGGAGGGAAGTTGGGGGCGACCGGGCCTGCAGGGAAGGGCAGTTGGGGGGGACTCAGGCTGGCAGGGGAGCAGTTAGGCATCAATCAGGCTGGGAGGGGAGTGGTTAGGGGGTGATCAGGCTGGCAGGCAGAAGTGGTTAGGGACAATCAGGTAGGCAGGCAGGCGAGCAGTTGGGAGCCAGCAGTCCTAGATTGTGAGAAGGATGTCTGACTGCCCGTTTAGGCCCGGGATAGGGCCTAAACGGGCAGTCGGACATCCCTTGAGGGGTCCCAGATTGGAGAGGGTACAGGCTGCACTGAGGGACACACACCCCCATGCACGAATTTCATGCACCGGGCCTCTAATTATAAATAAGACCAGATCTAGAAAGAGTTTTGAGTTCTATCAGACCATGGCTGTGTTATTTAACATAAATAACACAAATTCATTAGAAAGTTGCACTTGCATGAAAAACACTGAGAGGATGGAATAAGCTTCCCTTTAGTGTGAGAGTCAGGACAGCTTTAGTTCCTTCTGCTGGTGTTCTGGAAAATAGTAGATGTCCAATAATGACTTTTGAGGGAATGTATTCTATGTGCTTGTTTAACCCTTTAGGAAGCATGTGTAATACTTTATATTTTTTTGTTTAGCTTTTCTCAAACCTTTTGCATTTCTAAGTCCTAATCATTTCTGCTAAATATTATTTTGACACTAAAGGAACACTCAACATCTAGAACAATTTGAAATACCTTTTGTCTAAACTTGTGAGTCTAATAGTTAAGTGGATATTAGTAAAAAGAACACTAGAATGAGAGTCAGAAAACAAGCTAGAGATTTTACTATTTGGCTTCTAATTGTGAGCAAAGCACTAGCTTTCCTTTAATATAAAAGGGGTTCCTTGTATCCCATAGAATGCTTAATGGATGTAATCAAAATGGTATTTACAAAGAGAACCTGCATCCTTCCAATATGGTATAAATGCACTGTGACGCTATGACTTTCTAGTGGCCTATTTGTCCCTGTGCCTGGTAGTCCCTGTGTAGACTTCCTCACACCACCCTAAGAAACGGGACTCATCAAGGGCCCTCCTTTCCCTGCAGCTGTTGCACTCACCCAGAGCTAACCGTGGATCAGCTCCTCCTCTAGTCAATCTGTCCTGCTCTAACTTCTAACAAAGGGCCAACAAGTGCTTTATAACAAAAGCTTTCATTTACAAACTCTCCCTTTTGGAGTTTGAAAGGTGAATGCCTATTTTGTCTTTAGGGCATGGTTAAAGTAAACATAGATAATTTGATTTTGCTTCTATTAGGTTATATCAAGATGTTACTTTATTCATTTCTGTTATTGATAAAACATCCTGATGTGCATAAAATCCCATATAATACAACCCTAAAATGCAAATGGACTGAACGGCTGACTGACTGGTAGCTATGATGCACACTGATCACCAGGGGGCAGATGCTCAATGCAGGAACTGCGCCCTGGTGGTCAGTGGGCTCACAGCTGGGGAATGCAGCGGGTGATCAGAGCCTGCCTGCTGGGGGAAGGGACTGAGAGGTTGGCCAGCAGACCCCAATCCAGCAATTGGGACAGCTCCTATGTTGAGCACCTGCCCCCTGGTGGTCAGTGTGCATCATAGTGACCGGTTGTTCCTCCCGCCTCTGTGGCAGTGCTAAGGACCCTTTGGGGGATGTCCAACCCTTAGGGGGAGTGGGTGTAAGCCAGCAGTCGGACATCCCCTGAAGGGTCCTGGATTGTGATAGGGTGCAGGCCAGGCTGAGGGACCCGCCCTCCCCCAGTGCACGAATGTTGTGCACCAGGCCTCTACTAGATATAATATTCATGAAAATGTTTGAAAGAGCACGTGTTCAAAAAATGAATATTGATTGAATATTTTCTAAATGCCCTTGGAACTCTAAAAAGGCACATTGCTCCTACCTGGGGGAATCCTCAGAATTCCTCATGCAGGAAAATAAAAAAACATTGGAGGTTTAAGAATGTGTGCTAGTAAAACTAATATCAAAATAATTGAGAAGCATTTTGTTAATATCCAAAATAAAAATTTTCTTGAAATAATTTGAGAAAGTGCTGAGAAATATAAGACTTACATTATTTGTGATATTTTCCCTGTAGCCAGGGTGTATTTGGATAGCTATGACTAAAACAATCCTATATAATAAAAGGGTAATATGCAAATCGACCAAATGGAGGAACAACCGGTCACTATGATGCACACTGACCACCAGGGGGCAGGTGCTCAACACAGGAGCTGTCCCAATTGCTGGATCGGGGTCTGCTAGCCAACCTCTCAGTCCCTTCCCCTAGCAGGTAGGCTCCGATCACCTGATGACGAACAGGGAACCGAGGGTAGGTGGCTACAGATGTGGGCAGCGCCAGGCCAAGGCCCCCGCCCCGCCAGTAGCCCCACACACAGAGGGCAACCTGTGGCAGGGGACAGGGCTGGTGAGCAGGTGGGAATGGCCAACCTCTTGGTCCCTCCCCCCCAACCCTGGCAGGCAGGCTCCGATTGCCCAATGGCGAATCGGGAACCGAAGGTGGGTGGCAGCAGAGGGGTGGGGGGGGGGGGAGGGGGAGGGCCGGCACGAATTTCATGCACCGGGCCTCTAGTTAAGAAATAATTCTAGTATTTGAAAAAAGACAAAACACATTTTGGGAAAATATTTCAAAATCTGAAGAGACTTCAATAAGTCCATCGGTAATAGATAAGAATACAGGCATAACTTAGAGATTTTGTGGGTTTGGTTCCAGGCCACCACAATAAAGTGAGTATCTCAATAAAGCAAGTCATACTCTTTTTGCTGGTGGCGGGGTGAGGGGGGGATGTCTTACCTTTAATTTGTAAAAACAAACAAACAAGAAAACTACAAACTTCAATAAAGCAAAGCACAATAAAACCAGGTGTGCTTTTATGTTTCCAAATATGCTCATATAAACCAACTATGCTTGTGTATCCATACAAAAAATTATTTAACAATCTAGAATCTAATAAAGTTTGATATTTGATTGTATTTATCCACTTGATAATCATCAAAGAAGTTTTATATTGACCCTTTCTATCTAATTCTACTGAAAACAACCGTAGTCACTATGGGCAATGTAATGGTTTATTTTATCTGTCAACTTTACTGGACCATGGTGCCCAGATATTTGGCCAAACACTCTGTATGCTTCCGTAAGATGTTTTTGGATGAGGTCACCATTTAATCAGTAGATTTTGAATGAAGCAGATCACCTCCAATGTGTGATGATGCTCACTCAAACAGCCGAGAGTCTGAATAAACTAAAGACTGACCTCCCAAGTAAGAGGGGATTCTACCAGGAGACTACCTGTGGACTCAAACTGAAACTCTTCCCTGAGTCTTCAGTCTGCCTGCCCATCTCATTAGATTTTGGACTCACCCAGCCTTTAAAGCCACACGAGCTAATTCCTTAAAGTAAATCTCTATATACACGTGCATCCTGTTGGTCACTTTTCTTTAGGGGATCCTAATACAGACCAAATTTTCCCAGACCTCTGATTTCATGATTTCTTCCAGGCCTCTACCAGATGGATAAATGGAAGAGACATCGTGGATATATGAGTACATGATTTATCATCTACATTAACTTGTCTAGAGTAGGAAGACAGAAAAAATAGGTCAGCAGAAACCAAAAGCTTTTTGTACCTAAATGGCATTTGTCTACATTATAATTTCATTTTCTGAAACACAATTCCTCCCACACACTTTTTTAGACCACCCTCCAAAGTCAAGCCAACTGAACCACATACATGATCACACACTGTACTGTTATTGCTATTCACCTCACTTACATATGGAGTTTCCTTAATTTAAAAAAATGCTTTTATTTTTTAATTCCCTCCCCCATTATAATATACTAGAGGCCCGGTGCATGAAATTCATGCAGAGGGGCTACCCTCAGCCCACCCTGCACCCTCTCCAATCTGGGATCCCTCTCACAATCCAGGACCACTGGCTCCCAACTGCTCACCTGCCTGCCTTCCTGATTGCCCCTGACCGCTTCTGCCTGTCAGCCTGATCACCCCCTAACCACTCTGCTGCCAGCCTGGTTGATACTTAACTGCTCCCCTGCCAGCCTGTTTGCCCCCAACTTCCCTCCTCTGCCGGCCTGGTCACCCCTAACTGCCCTCTCCTTCAGGGTTGATCAGCTCCAATTGCCCTCCCTTGCAAGCCTGGTCCCTCTCAACTGCCCTCCCTTGCAGGCCGGGTGCCTCCCAACTGCTCTCCCCTGCTGGCCATCTTGTAGTGGCCATCTTGTGTCCACATGGGGGCAGGATCTTTGACCACATGGGGGCAGCTATATTGTGTGTTGCAGTGATGATCAATCTGTATATTACTCTTTTATTAGATAAGATAGAGGCCTGGTGCACGGGTGGGGGCCAGCTGGTTTGCCCTGAAGGGTGTCCCGGATCAGGGTGGGGTTCTCTTGGGGCGTGGGGTGGCCTGAGCGAGGGGCCTGTGGTGGTTTGCAGGCGGGCCACGCCCCCTGGCAACCTAAGCGGAGGCCCTGGTATCTGGGATTTATTTTCCTTCTACAATTATAACTTTGTAGCCTGGAGCAGAGCCAAGCCTGCTGTTCCCTCCGGGGCGGCAGCCATCTCTGTGGCAGTTAATTCACCTTCTACAATTGAAACTTTGTTGTCTTAAGCGGGTGGGCCCGGTCAGGGTGTGCTTTAAAGCTTTGCTTCCCCTGTTGCCGCTGGCAACCCTGGCCTGCTCTCTCAAGCTCCATTCTGTTGCCATTTGTTTGAATTTGTTTACCTTCTATAATTGAAACTTTGTAGCTTGAGTGGAGGCTTAGGCCTGCAACGGCTATGGAAAGCTTGGCTTGCTCTGTTACCTGGGAAACCTTGCTCTCTGTGGCTGTAGCCATCTTGGTTTGGGTTAATTTGCATACTCGCCCTGATTGGCTGGTGGGCGTGGCTTATGTAGCATAGTGATGGTTAATTTGCATATTACCATTTTATTAGAGAAGATGATTATGGTCTATAAAACAGAAGGCATTCCAGACTAAAAATAATTTATTATAGTAAAACAATGTTAAAACTGATATTATAAGTTATATTTAATACTTTGAACAAGTTGATAAATCAAAGATTACCTGAAAAAACTCCTTTCTATGTAAAGTGTCTCAGTTAAGCTACATGCATCCTATTTTTTTTTAATGTATTCTCTTTATTATAATATTACCAGGATCTAAAAGAGTGTCTGGAAAATTGTAAGATATAAATGTGTTGATTGAAATATTGAATGATATAAGAATTTAGATTTCCTTTATTTCTGGCCAGAAGATCTTAGAAATTATTGCATTTTTGTTTTTTCAAATTCACCGAAAGTCATTATGCTTCATTTATTTAACTGGCTCTAAATGGGAGATTGAAGAAGGATCATAATTTAAAACAGAAAATATCATTTTAACAATACGTAGTTCACAAAGATTTTCATTTACAATACTGTCATCCGAGGAGAAGCTTAATTTTAGTGCTATTCACTTTCATAATTTTCCATTTAATTTCCTTTGTATTTCTCAAAGAAGACTCCTACCTTGTATGTGCTTCAGTCCCACAGAGCCTGGATCAGATCCAGGCCTGATCGCAGTAGTGATGGCCTCTTAGGTTACTTTATGGCTCAGTCCTGAAGAAATTCTAACCTACTTGCATGCTGCCAAACTGACCTTTCTTCTTGCCTTTTCCCTCAGAAACTCACCCTACACATTCCTCACAGATCAAAGTTCTTTATGCCATTTCTCAGAAACACTCAATTCTTTTCCAAGCCCATAAAGTTAAGTGCTCAAATCTGTACTTTGATGCATCTAAAAAATGCCATAACCTTCCCTTCACCTTTCTGTTAATCTTCTTTCATAACCAACTTAACTGGGCCACTCTTCCCCTCTAATATGGTTTATATATGCACAAAAAGTTTCTTTTCTCATTCTCTTTCCTTTCTCTGAAATGGCTTCTAGATGTTATATTCTGGGCTCCCTGATAAGGACTGACAGGTGACAGGGTGGAAACAGAAGACGGGATAGAAGGATGCTAAATCCAGGTGCCCAAGGATTTAGCACCATTTGCATTCTCCAGAGTGATCCTGCGGCAGCTTGCATGGCATTTGCCTGAGAAATCTTCACTTTTCTTGTGGTTGGCAAGTTCACCTCAGATTTATTGATGCTGGTCATGGAACAAGAAGTTAAGCATCAGGACCACTAATAAAGGCTGCATTCATGTTTATGGACAGATGATCATAAGATGCGAATAACCCAAGAGAAAGACACATATATTTTTTACTCAACAATATAAGTGTTAATGTCAAAGAGATCTACTTGTTTTTATTTGATTTCACTGCATGGTCTATTGTGTCGTGCAAGAAAGGGAACACAGTTGGGAAGAAATTATAAAATATTGACTGGAAAAAAGGTATTTCCTGTAGTTACATACTATATTTTAGATAAATGTGAGGTTTAAGGCATTACATTGTATGTTTCTCATATAGTGTTTTAGATTCCAAATGATCACAATATATTAATTTCTATAAGTTTATTTTCCTTCCTTTAGGTCAGTGATGGCGAACCTATGACACGCGTGTCAGCACTGACACGCGTAGCCATTTATGATTTTATGATGACACGCGGCCGCTGAGGCAGCCGCATGCCGAGGATGAAACATTTGCTGCTCCTGAGGATGAAACATTTGCGAAATAATGTTTTTTTCTCAAAATGACACACTACCCGAGTTATGCTCAGTTTTTTGGCGAAGTTTGACACACTAAGCTCAAAAGGTTGCCCATTACTGCTTTAGGTTATTCTAAAATCAAAATACATAACATACATTGGAAAATGAGTTATTGTACAAGTAATAATGCCATCCACCTTCCCAAATCAGCCTATAAAAATCCTTCCATTATCATTATGTTATCTCAACGCCTTTGTCTTGTAAAATTTCCTGAGTCCCCACTTAAATGCTACCTGTTGTTCTCTTGGCCTTCCCTTCTGCCATCTCACTTTCTTTTAAATTTTAATATTTCTATATTATTTCCATCAGATTGGCTTATAGATTATGTGAAGAAAGTACTCCAAAGAAAGCATGTTTTATAAAACGTATATTCTGAAGATGTATCAGGTATAGATTCAGTATACAGGGAGATATTTAACAACTTTTCTCTAAAATATGCTTCTGTTGAGAGTACTTTCCCCCAAAATGTCTGCTGGTCATTCATTCTATTGTATCAACTTTAGAGCAGTTAAGAGTCATTTACTTCCAAAGTCTTCGGGGAAGTAGATGTTGTATTTCTTATCCTCCATGTCATTGGCTTTTAATTCCTTTAATCACCTTCCATTTATCAGTACCCATAATTCCATAACTTTATGCACTTCTCCAGACTAAAGCATAAATATATTTATATTTATAAATAATACATTAAATAGGTATATAATTTAATATAAATATTTATTACAAATACAATATGTTATATATTCAATGTTTGGATGTGTTGAATATTGAGAGGAACTCTAGAGATTTTTTAATGGCTGTTGTTTTTGCATATTCCTAAAACTTGGCATTGTCACTTCCTGTGTTTCTTCCAATATTATTTCTTACTCTCCAAATTGCTCAATTGCTCCTTTTCTGATATGAAGCTCAATGTTTTCTCCCACTTTATTTGTCTACAAATATTTCTAAGCAATTCTCACTCCTTGTTGTTACTTCACAGTCAATAGTGGAGTCAGTGAGACAGTTTCCAGTCTGTGATTGTCTGTGAATACCATTAACATGGTGTTATTTACACCCTCCTTTAGCTGGCTAATGAAGATGCTGGCTAGGTTCGTCTGTAGATCACCTATCTAGCGATAATGTGATGAAAGTTGCCATTTTTCCATAGCTTTCATTTTTGGTCCTTGGATTATATTGCAGCTTGTATCTAAACTTGAGAAGCAAATGTCCTTGAGGCAGCATCATTCCTTTAATTTACAGCATATCTGGTTCTTTTGATTCCATAGCAAATTGTCAGTTGTACTCAACAGCATTTTTTTTTTCTTCATGATCCAATGGTCATTACTTTTTGAGATGGTATTAGTGCAATTCCAGGAGTACGTTACCTTATTGCATTAGGTTTGTTTGCACAGGATCTGAGTTTCTTGGACGTGGCAAACACAAGGCCAAATTTCATTGTTTGTGTTTCTATCCATAGGATAAATGGTGTTCTCATAAGCCATTGCTCATTTACACTCAGTGGCCAGATTATTATGATTTCTGAATGCATAATAATCTGGCCACTCAGTGTATAGCCTATGTAATAAAAGGCTAATATGCAAATTGTCCCCTCAACCAGGAGTTCGACCAGCAGGCAGGCTGGCCAACCGCCCATGTCCCTTCACCCCACCCATGCATGAATTCATGCACTGAGCCTCATAATAATCTGGCCACTCAGTGTATACTTCTGTGCTCTTACCATTTTACACCCTTTACTTCATCTGGACCACTTCTCTTTTGGATTTATCAAATTCCTTCTTATGTAGTTCTCAGATCATTTTCCCATTTCCCCCAGAAAATTATTTTTCTTTGTATTCCCAATGTCTCTGTATTCCAATGATAACTCTATTACCACATTTATCATGCAATAGGGCACCTCTCTTATTTACATATCTATTATTGCTCTGGGTTGTGAACATCTGGAGGGCAGAAATCTTGTCATAGCCATCATTATTCCTTGGTGTTTAGCATAAATATGGCACTCAATGAATGTTTGCCAATAGAATGAGTAAATTAATAGCCTTAATTTGAATAAATCAACCTTTTGTGTATATCAGAATGGCTCTCCACCAAATTCGTTTTATTTATTAACACTTTATTAGAAAATGACAAGTTGCCTTTTCTTCTCTACAGAGTTTCAGCACTTTTAATTGTTCATAGAATGAGCAGAAAGCAATAATGCACAGTCAATTACTGTTATTATTTTAAACACTGAGACCCTTATGTAATAATAACTAGTTTTTAAGAATGAGAAACAAATGTCAAGAAAATGAACTTTTTTAACCCTTCCTTAATATATTCTGATTTAAAAAATATTTAATATTAAAAACATAATTTAATTAATATTAACCTCCACCTCCCTCTTAATGCCCTAAATACCTAACTGTTTTGTTTGTATTTGATTTATTGAGTTACACTGTTTAATAATATAAATTTCAGGTATACTTTACCTTCTTCTACCTACCTCAGCCCTCTCCTTCCCTCTGGCAATCACCATACTGTTGTCTGGTTTATGAATTGTTTTCTTTTTTTTTTTTTACTTAATCCCTTCACCTTATACACTCAGCCCTTCAACTCCCCTTCCCCCTGACAGCGTCTGTTCTCTGTATCCATGAGTATATTTCTATTTTGTTTGATAGTTTATTTTGTTCATTAGATTCCACATATAAATGAAATCTTATGGTACTTGTCTTCCTCTGACTGGCTTACATCACTTAGCATAATAATTTCCATCTATGTACTCACCAATGTAAGAGTTTCTTCTTTTCTATGGCCAAGTATGACTCTGTTGTGTAAATGCACCACAGCTTGTTTTCTTCACTCATCTACTGATGGGCACTTGGGCTGCTTCCAAATCTTGGCTATTGTAAATAACACTGCAGTGAACTTAGGGGTGCATATGTGTTTGTTTGTGTGGGTTTTTTTTTTTTTTTTGAATTAGTATTTTGAGTTTCTTAGGATAGATTCCCAGAAGTTGAACCTCTGGGTCATAAGGTAGTTCTATTTTTAATTTTTTGAGAAAATTCCATACTGTTTTCCATAATGATTGCACCAATCTGCATTCCCACCAACAGTGCACTAGTGTTTCCTTTTCTCCACATCCTTACCCACACTCGTTTGTTGATTTATTGATGATAGCCATTCTGACAGGTGTGAGGTGATAGCACACTGCAGTGTTAACTTGCATTTCTCTGATGATTAATGACACTGAGCATCTTTTCATATGGCTATTGGCCATCTTTAAGTTTTCTTTGGAGAAGTGTCTATGTAGGTCCTTTTTTCAAATGGAGTTTTTGAGTGGTTTTATTTATTTATTTATTTTTTGGTGTGTGTTGAGTTATATAAGTTCTTTATAAATTTTGGATAGTAACCCCTTGTCAGATGTATCATTGGCAAGTATGTTATCCCATTCAGTGGGTTGTCTTTTCATTTTATTAATGGTTTCATTTGCTGGGTAAAAATATTTATCTATCTATTTATTTATTTTACTTTTTATTTTTAATGAAAATTATAGCATTTTATTCTTTTTTAAATTTTATTTTGAATTAGAGTTTACATTAAACATTATTTAATATTAGTTTCAGGTGTATAGCATAGTGGCCATAAAATTTTTATTCTGAAGTATTTTGCTTCAAGAAAGACAGAACATTCTAAGTTAATAAATGATTAACTTTGACAACAGTAATGAGCACACCTGAATTAGTTTTTTAATTGAGTACTTATTACATTTGTGCATATATACCTAGTTCTATCTATGTATCTAATTATATAGGTAGTTATTCTTTAAAAATATGGAACATTTAAAGTGTTTAATGTAATGTTTAATTTTTCACCATTATACCTTAATAGGGAAAAATAAAATAAAATGTATCTTTAATTATATAATTCTATGACCAGGTAGTCTTATTTATTTATGTAAGGTTAATCTGCTTAAGACTTTTAACTTTCAGGAAATATAAGTCTAAAGTAAATCATTAAAAAGATAAAGATACTGAACAAATCTACTGAGTTGCAGATTCTAAAATTGTCCCTTAAAACCTAATACTGAATGTCTCCCTTTCTATAGTCAAAAGCTATCTAGATCCCTCTTTAGTTTGATCTTCTTTAAAAAGGTGGGGCCCATCTACTTATCAATATTCAGCTTCTCTCTTTCTCCCATTAGAGCAAGTCTGCTTATCATTATTTTTTCTAATGGCTTAGACAAAATAATAATAATATTAATAATAATAATAATAATAATAATAATATTGAGAAAACTTTAGACTTTGTTTGCAGCCAACACACAAATTACTCCCTTATACAGGAATTTCAAGGAGAATTCCTGAGAAAAAGATGTTAAACTAATGAGAGTAAGGAAGAAATCCAAAGATATTTTGAAACAATTTATGAAAATGAGAACACAACAACCCAAAATCTATGAAACACAGCAAAAAATATCCCTAAGAGAGACATTCACAGCATTACAGGCCCACTGCAAAAAAAACAAAGAAATCTCAAATAAACAATCTATCTTTACACTTAAAGGAACTGGAAAAAAAACACCCCATAAACAAAACCCAAAGTGACTAGAAGAAATGAAATAATACAGATAAGACCAGAAGTAAACAATATGGATTCTAAAACACACACTTCCATTCTCTTGATAGAAACAAAGGACTGAAGATGAAGTTAATTATCAGTCATGCTTATAAGATGAGGCCTCCATAAAAGCCCCAAATATACAGTGTTTGGAGAGCTTTCGAATAGCACATCCCAATTTCAGGGAATCTCTGATTTGTAGCCAAGTCAGACTACAGTAACCCAGGGATCTATGATTTGCAATTGGCATCTGAATTGTGGGAAGTCTCATGAGAGTGAGCCCCTAACCTTTGGCATGTGAGGCTATTTTCATGTAGGTAGTACCAGAATTGAGTTAAATTGTAGGACGCCCAGCTTCTGTCAAAGAATTGATTGATGGGGAAAACCCACACATATCAGGTGTCATAAGTGTTGTTAGTGTGGTAAAGGGGAAACATAGGAGGGAGGGCTGGTTTTTTTTCCAACTTATAAACATATAATATATACATATTATATAGATATGTAAACAATTATTAGCTAGTAGGCAAACAGACAGTTATGAGACATGCCTTGTATTTTTAATGAAGGCAGGTGTTCTGTCCTTTTATTACTCCAATAATATATTTTGTGGAAAACTCACCAGAGGAAAATGAACAATACCCTAAAAACAAGTTTCATAAATAATATAATAGATATTAGACAAAGAATCAGGGAAATTAACTGTGAGACACAGAACTGTTTCTGAAGCAACCTGCAGGAGCCAGTCTGAAGGTAAAGAGTATTGCAGTCTCTGGCTCCTTTTTCTTTTTTTTTCGGACTTTCTTTTTTTTTTTTTAATTTATTTATTTATTTTTTAAAATTTCTTTATTGATTAAGGTGTCACATATTTGTCCTCATCCCCCTATTACCATCCCACAGCCCTCCCCACGGATGCCCCAATCCCCTGTTGAACTTAACCATTGGTTAGGCTCATATGCATGCACACAAGACCTTTGGTTGATCTCTCCCCCCTCCCCCCACCCTCCCCTATCCTCCCTCTGAGGCCCGATAGTCCGATCGATGCCTCCTTGTTTCTGGTTCTGTTCTTGTTCATCAGTCTATGTTGTTCATCATTTCCCCTAGATGAGCGAGATCATGTGTCACTAGAGATATACTTACACGAACTGAATGTGAGATGAGCAAAAATAGTTATGCTGACAGGCAAATGAATCAGTCTGTAGTGAGTTTCTTTCTGGACCAACAGTTCTTTTGAGACCCAATATCAATGTCCACCAGTTCCTTATGTGTACATGTCGGCACTGACCCCTTAGCTCTGGATGGTGGACAAATGGTGGTAATGCAGGTCCGATTCCCTCTGGTTGGGTCTCGGCCGGACCCAGGGGCACGGCTTCATCCGGACCCAGGGGCACGGGGCCTCACCCGGACCCAGGGGGTGCGTGGCCTCACCTGGACCCAGGTGCGCGCTGGCTGCTTATATTCTCTTTTAAAAACTACAGACTACCTAACAACTTCCCAGAAGAAATTCTAATATCAATTGCTAATTAACTTAACATATTGGTATATTGCTCTATGGGATCACAATTTATGTGCCTACTATGGGTCCATCTTTAATAAAACAAGGACAGGCTTTTCTTGTATAGCATTGATATGTGGAACAGTGTTTGTGGATAAAAGGGAATGGGATATATAAAATAATGCTAATGTTTACTTTATAAATACAAATATCCTGAGATTTCACTGAATCTAAAGGGAAAAGAAAATAGTGTTATTAAACCAAAGTATGCTTTATAATTAAATGAAAAAAAAAAGAATTCTTTTTTGGCTGTAATACTCTTAACCCCTATATCATAGCACATATGTGGGGTTGGCTGCACCTCGCCTGTTAATTCTACCTTGAATTAATAGATATCCTTTTTGACAGTGTAGAACCCTCCCTTTAATGAATAGAATACATGAAAGCACAAAAATATTATTTTAAATTTACTTTAACTGCACAATAACCAAATCGCAGATTTTGGTGTAAAAGGCCTATGATTGATTGTAATTTAATCTCAGTTAAGTTCATTTCAATGATACCATGTTTTTCAATAAAAATAAATACTACAGATTTTTTTCTAAAGGATTCTAAACCTGTCTATGTGAAGACTTCTCAATCACTTGCCTAATTTTTTCATTGTTCATCCTTATGTGTGTATTGAATAGTTAGAAATTTAACAATCTGATCGTATTTACTAGTACAGCAATGTAAAAACTTCTATGGTATTTGGAAGCTTGGATTCACAGAAGCGTACCTGCATAAGGCAACTATTCTCTTCTACAAACATTTGCTGAGTACTTACAATGTGCTAGACAGTGTTCTAGGTTCCAGGAATGGAATCATGATCTAAAGAGAAAGAAGCCCGCCCACTTGGAATTTGCCTTAAATCTCTTTCTTTGCTTATAGTACTTGCAGTGCCAAAAAAAGGATAGCATCTAGGTTTCTCACTTGCAGCTTTATATTGCTGCCTGTTCTAACTTTACTAATAAAAGTTTTATGTAGATTTCAATAATCCTAGGCATAAACAGCGAATATATTTGTTTCACAGGAAAAATATTCCTCCAATGAAGTCAAATTTTGACCATGTAAGAATATTTAGACTTTAGACTTTGTTCTATACTTCCTGATGGAAAATGGAAAATGGTTCTAACATACAAAACATTGACTGATCTACATATAAAATGATTTTACTTATGAAAGCTATTTCTCCACAGTGGGCTATACTCACTCTATTTCCTTTCTAGAGGGGCAGCCATCCATTAATTCCTTGGTTCTATTTAATATGAATATTTGATATGCTGTAGGAAGTCTTGAGAAATGTTCTGAAAAAGACTGCCTTTTAAAATAAACCAGCATATTCTACCTTTAAATTTAATTTCTCCAAATCCACCCATTCTTTCCCTAAGTTCCTTGAGCATCATTATAACCATTGTTTTGAACTCTATATCCGATAGATTGCTCACCTCCATTTCATTTAGTTCTTTGTCTGGAGCTTTCTCCTCTTCTTTTACTTGAGGCATGTTTCTTTGTCTTGCCATTTTGGCTGTCTCTTTTGTGTTTGTGTCCATGTATTAGGTAGATCTATGACTTGCAGGCTTGGTAGGATGGACTAACGTAGCAGGTGTCCTGTGGGACCCAGTGGCACAGTCTTCTTGATCACCTAAGCTGTGTGTGCCAAAAATATTTATTGTGTATGTTATGAGCCCTCCTTTTGTAATTGAGTCTTTATTGTTGTTGGTCCATTTATGCATACGGTTGACCCTCAGACTGGCTGACGGTGAGGATTGATTTAGACAACAGTGTATGAGCTGCTGTTCTGATGCTGACCACACAAAATGGAATTCGCCTCAGAAGGGTCTGTTGCCTGCTGAGATCTCCCTTTGGATGTGTTGCTTATGGAGCTAATAGCATCCTGCTCTGATGTTGTCTGAGCTTGCTACTCGGTGTGTTGGTTCTGGGGTCTCTTGGGAGGATCTCTGGTGCAGGCCAATGTCAGACTCTGCCAGTGACTGGCCTTGAGCAACCTACTGGGAGCTACAAAGCACTCCGCAGTTTGTAGCTGTCTCTGCTGGTCCTGGTTGTGTGTGGGAAGGACACAGCCACATGCCAAGTCTGGCTTACACCAGTACTGATCCCAGGGGTAGGTCGGCAAAAGGCCCAACACACTCTGAGATCCGACTCTTCCTGGCTCTGCTTGCCAGCTGCCTTCTAGGCTGACTCACTGAAAGAGCCTCTGCTGGGACAGGAGTTGCTGAATGAGGCAGGATCTCAGTGTGTCGCCAAATGCGAGTGGGTGGTGTTCACTACATTGATACAGATTCAAACTCAGGGCCCGTGCTGGGTCTGAGGCCCCTTAACAAAAGCTCCAGTGTACTCCAAGGCT
This sequence comes from Cnephaeus nilssonii, assembly GCF_951640355.1. NCBI lineage: Eukaryota > Metazoa > Chordata > Mammalia > Chiroptera > Vespertilionidae > Cnephaeus > Cnephaeus nilssonii. The sequence continues at coordinate 73,312,117 of NC_137084.1, forward strand.
AGCTGACACCAGCTGGGACCCTGCAGACCTTTGTGGTGAGGCAGGGTCTGAGAGAGTTGTCAGAGCGAGCCCAGCAGAGTTACCAGGCCTAAAGAGACCAAATTTGGGGCATGTAAAAGGAGGGCTCTGTGCAGGTCCAGCATGTGAGGTAAAAATGACCTTGATCCTAGAGCCACACAGCTCAGCCCATATCCCCAGACCTGCCAGAGAGCCCAAGCTCAGCCGGGCAGTGCCACAGGAGTCCAGAAGGTGGTGCTAGTGGATCTCCTGTGAGGGGGTGACCCTGGTCAGGCTCACAAGAGGTAGAGGGAATGGCTCCCTCCCCAGAGCTACACAATTCAGTCTCTGACACCTTCTGAGTTTGCTCAGACCTCTATACTCTGGATCCAGGCAGCTGACTCATTCACAGGGTGTGAGCATCACAGGACATGTGACAGGGAGTTCAGAGTGTCAGGCTATTGCATTTCCCTAGGCTGATGCTATAAGGAGGGGAGTACTTGACCCAAGAAAAATGGTGTCTGGTGAGGAAGAGGGACTCATACAGGAACCTGGCTGCTATCCTTTCTGTTGTCTTCCCAGGACCACAAAACTCAGTCTCTCTTCACATGACTCTAAACTGCCTTACCATGCTTCTGCCGGAGTCCAAGGTGTAGGCTGTGAATAAGATTTTTGCTCTGGCCCTTTAAGAGGGCACCTGTATCTCTAACAGTCTCTCATTTCTACCTGGCAGACAGAATCCCCACTGATTTTCACTAGATGTCATGTAGGCACCTCTCTCTGACTCTGGTGCTCTGGGATGGGGAGCCTGGTGTGGGGTTGAAAACTCTCACTACTCAGGGGGTATCTTTGCAGCAGAGATAACCTCTGGATTCTCAGATGCTGCAGATGGGTGCAGGTCCAGACTTTTTCACATGTCAGCCCTTTCTACCAATCTCAATGTGGCTTCTTCTGTAAATCCTCGGTTATAAGATTTCTGTACAGCTAGTCTTCAGTTGGTAATTCAGGTTGTTTGTTCTGTATTTTAGTTGTAATCCCAGTGTGGTCCTGAGAAAAGGCGAATATAACTTTTACCTACTCCACCACCTTCTTGGATCCTCTGGAGTAGGCATGCTTAACTGTCCTAGACAGCCACCATAGCTCTTCTATTCCAGAAGACTGTCTAGGTCAGGGGTCCTCAAACTTTTTAAACAGAGGGCCAGTTCACTGTCCCTCAGACCGTTGGAGGGCCAGACTATAGTTTAAAAAAAAAAAAAACTATGAACAAATTCCTATGCACACTGCACATATCTTATTTTGAAGTAAAAAAACAAAACGGCAAAAACACCCGCATGTGGCCCGCAGGCCGTAGTTTGAGGACGCCTGGTCTAGGGAATGCAGTGATATACAACAGTGATTGCCAACAAACACTGATGTCTGGTTCCTATCCCTGGACACTTTGATTTCATTGTTAAGAGGTGCAACATGGGCTTTCAGAATTTTCAAAGCTTCCCAGCTGGTTCTACTGTATCACAACCAAGCAAAGACTTTTAACATACAGTGTGACATGAATGGCAAGAAAATTAATATTATCTCTGGCAATACTTTATTATTATTAACTAGAGGCCTGGTGTATAAAAATTCATGCACTGGAGGGGGGGTCCCTTAGCCTGGCCTGCCCCCTCTCACAGTCTGGGAACCCTCAAGGGCGGGAGGTGACCTGGCGATCAGGGGAAGGCGACGCCCCTATCACACCTCTGTTGCTGCCACTGCCAGCAACGCAAGCCTCAGCGGGCCCTGGTTACCTGAGCCTCGGGTGGCCCTGGGCGGCTTGGGGGCTGAGGGGACTGGGGACTCTGGAGGCAGGCGCACGGCAAGGGAACTGGATGCTGCCATCTTGTGAGTGTGGGTGCCACCATCTTTGAGGGTGTGGCAGTCAATTAGCATATTCCCTCCTTATTAGATAGGATGATGTCATTAGACACTGATCTGAAAGCAAAACACAGGTATTAAAAAAAAACAAAGGCAAAACAAAAATAAATAAAATTAATTGTTATATAAACGAAATATTTTTGTGGTAAAACAATTTTAAAATTTCTTTTACAAAAGATAAGCTAAAAGAAAGTAAAAGCTTAAAAAAATGAATCAAACAATATAAACCTGAAACTTTGCTTTCGGTTGAATTTTACTAGATTCTGTTATCCTATTTGAGTCATAGACAATCCTCTTTGGTGCTTCCATTTAGATGGTTACACAAAAGCTTTCAAGAATATGGCTGTTTCTATTTATGATTCATGTTTTCATGAGCCTTTGAAGTTTTCTATAGTGATTACTGACTCATCTGTGGCTTTATAGAGAAGAAAATAGGTATTTAAGGAAGACAGGCAATGCTCAGCAGTTATTTCTATAATATTTCCAAACTGTTTTACCTGAAGGCAGAGATAAGGATTTCTTAAGCTCTCAATATTTTTTTGAGCCAGATGGTTCTGTTGTTAAGCCTATGTAGTATTAAGAACTGCTTATAATAAATATACAGCTGATGAAGTTTTAGGCACAATTTCAAGTTAGAGTGGGCTCCCTTTATTTCTACTTTTCCATCCTTCATTTGCGATTTGCTTTAGGCAAAGGACATGTGGTTGCTAATTTTAGTTTGTCATTAGTTGAGTTTCCTGAGGTCAGATAGCTTTGGTGACTGGAAGAATATGCATTTGTTAGGCAAAACAGAGGGATTATTTTTCACAATGATTGTTAGTCTTTATGTAGTTATCCTGGGGAAAGATGTATAAATATTTTCATATAATTGATTATAGTAAGTAGATACAAGCAAATCAGAATTTTCAGAGCATGAATGTAACTAATTTGAGCCTCGCTATTCTGGTTTGAAAAAGTCAGCTCAATTATTTCCAGTCATTTAGATATATATTTTTTTTAAACAAGTGAGCATTTGGTTGTTTAAACATCACAATTAATGTGTATATCATATTACATAAATATATTTCTTCATATCTAATTTTATACACAAATGTATAGAGTCATACATAAAACCCCAGTAAGTTTAATTTTTCCATGCACAAAATAAGTACCTCAGCAGAAAGGCTAAAGATTATTTTACTCTGGTGTGCTATGTTCATATGTGGAAAAGAACCTTTTGATTCACTGCTAAGATTTTCAACAGCTTTACTAATTAGTGTCAAATAAAAGAGGGAATATTTTTCCAGTAGGAGTTTAATTGTAATTTAGCTTATATAATTCAGATTTATCAATAAGTCTTAATTTTTGGTGTTTCCAAAATTTTTTAAAATAACGGAAGTTATTTTAAACTACTGATTGACTTTCTAGTCAACAAGGGTGTGGTTTTGTGTGTGTGTGTGTGTGTGTGTGTGAGACTTACAAGATTAAAAATAAATATCTGAATAAATAAATGATAAATAAATTAGCAGAGCATCATTATTTTTCCTTATAAAATTTATGTGATAACTATAAAGTCTGTTCTTCAATTTGCAAAGTTTGACGTGCACATAAATTAAAATGGTTTAAGCTTTCAACCAAGAAAAATCTAACAGAATGATCTCAAACTCCAAGAATCATGAAATAATGTTTTAGTCATTATTCTACTACTGATTACTAGTTGACCTAGGAAGAGCATTAGTAATTCTTAGAACCTAGTTCTGACAATCTTGAAGAGGGCAGTCCTGGTTCCTTTGTTTTCATACTATTTCCTGGCTCAAAGTACCTGGAGAGTCCATTCCTAAGGGCTTTTAGTCTCTCTCTCTCTCTCTCTCTCTCTCTCTCTCTCTCTCTCTCTCTCTCAGATAATGCACTTAACCTTCACCCCATGCTATGCAAGGATGGTCACTGCCAAGTTTGTGACCCATAAGTGGTAAATTAATATCTCTTTCAATTAAAAAAATAGTTTTGTTTTCTAAGTTACTCTGATATCATCTTGTATCAATGGTTTAATGCCTTTAGCAACATGGATCTAGGAAGCACCCACTAGGAGAGGCATTTCACTAAGCACCTGAAGAGGGGATGCTGGAAGTGAAGCAGCAATACTGGATCCAGCATCCGAGCCTGTTATTGTGGAAGTCCTGTGATTAGAATCTTTTGGTGGAATTGGAATTGTCTTGAGATGGGCAAGAAAGAAAACTAAGGGTCAAAGAGAGAAGCAGGGCCAAAATATATTTTATAGGAGAGCTAGTTTTATCCAAGTATAGCATATGCTGGAGGCCATTTTGACCCCCAAATACTTTAGCACAAAGGTTGAACTTTGGGAATAGTTGTTAAGCATGTAAGTGTGAACCAGAAAACGATGCAAAGTGAGATGCCTAACATGTGGTGTGTTGTACTGACATCTAGGTTACCCAATACTTTCTGTATCAATGCACAAGCATCCACAGGAAGTGTGAGATCAGTTTTCAACAGAGACAGTAAATGGCAGTGATTAAAACAACTGGCTCATTGAGACCTCCAATCAACTCTCACACCAGACATTTTGTCCCCAATTCCTTTTTTTTCCTTTCTTACCTGCAGACTACAGATTCCACAGCCCATCATTATAATCACTTCCTTGTAAATATGCCTAACACTCTTCTTTCTACCTTCCTTGTAATCGCAGGGACTGGCTATTGGTATACAATATCACAGCTTTGCTTAGAGTGTTAGCTTAAATTCTTTATTGCACACTCAATGGGGCAGGCAACACTTCAAGACACTATTATCATTTCTTTACTGAGTTAACTTTCTCCACTTGGGAAACAGGTAATTTATACCTACTTTTCTTTTGTCAAGCTACTAGCACTGCCTCTTATTTCACTTTTGTCTGGTGACCACACTCATATTTTATTGATATAATGGAAATCCATAGGAAACACTCTGTCATGTTCAATCACCATGGCCTTCACATTGAGGATGAATGAAGCCTTTGTGCCCAAAAGTCCTCTATTCTTCAGATCTTGACCTCATTACCTCCTGGAAAGAACAGCAGGCATTCTTTCCTTCTGCATTTCAAAAACTCCACACCTACTCAATATGTTATAATAATGGATAGACACATAAAAATCATCCATCTTTTAAAATTTTTCTCATAACCCCATATTGCCATTCTGCTACTACCCAATTCATCTATCTTCCTTTAAAACATAACGTATACTCTGTACTCACTGTCTCTCTTTCCATATATCCCCATCTTACCACTTCATGGAAATTTATTTTTCCAAGTCACTAATGGCCACAAATGTTGTTTTATCTGTTGAACACATCAAAACAATTTGATGCTGGCTCCTTATTAAAATACTAGAAACCCAGTGCACGAAATTCATGCATGGTGGGGGAGGAAGGTTCCCTCAGCCCAGCCTGCTCCATCTCACAATCTGGGACTGCTGGCTCCTAACCGCTTGCCTGCCTGCCTGCCTGCCTGCCTCATCACTCCTAACCACTAGTCTGCCTGCCTGATCACCCATAACTGCTCACCTGCCTGCCTGATCGCCCCTAATCACTCTGCTTGCCTGCCTGATCACCCCTAACCACTTGCCTGCCTGCCTGATCGCCCCTAACCACTCGCCTGCCTGGCTTATTGCCCCTAACCGCCTCTGCCTTGGCCCCCGCCACTGCAGCTTTGTCTGGAATGAAGATGGGAAGGTAGTTTGGCTGTCCGGTCTAATTACCATATGATGCTTTTATTATTATAGATTATCATCTGTTGGTTATTGTGAAACCATGCCATTCCTTGGATTTCTGCTTGCCTTTACTGCTTCATTCTGTTTGTTGGCCCTGTGTAATAAAAATTAACCTTACCCAAAGAGAGGTTAGGCCTTTATCCTACACTACTGCCCTTGGAATGTCCTGTTATGGCCTTTGGCATGTCTTGTATAGGCCCTTGGAATGTCCTGTCTGATGAAAGTGTCTTCATTTACCAGAGGCCTTGGCCACTGGATAATCCAACAATGTGATTTATGATAGAAGCTTTGTGGCTTGTAGTATCCACTCTACCTTTAAAAATACTATAGACTACAGGTCATACAGGTGTGTAGTCAAATGTGATACCCCAATTAAAATTTTTCACACCAAGTTTCAGGTGAACTTATTGAGCATTGATTCTAGGAAATAACAGTTTTTAGTTAGTTATGTGAATCATTCAAGAGAATTGTCAAATCTGAGTGTGGTTTTTGGAACACCCAAGGCATGCAGTTGATGTTAGAAGTGAGGGAGATCTGTGGATGCCTTCCTCAAACCGTGGTGGCTCCTTTTCTTCTCCCTTTGGAATATTAGAGTGCTCCAGGGCTCGATCCTAGTTCCATTTTTTCTAGCTATACACTCTACCTTGATGATTTTATAGGGCCCTAGAGTTTAAAATACCATCCAAAATCTGTATCTCTAGGCCAATTTTTTTCTTAGAATTTCAAGATAAATGATAAGCCTTAGGTAACGTCTGCTTCGGCAACTACTAGTTGTTAAAATTCACAACCCATTGCTATGAGCAAGAAGATCCCCTTTAAGTCTTCCACCATCTGACCCAGTCTCCCTGAACACTACCTAATTACCTTTTTAACTTCCCACAGTCCAGAACAATCTCAGGACCTGACCTATTCTAGCTCTAAGGACAGCTTCAATTATGATTAATACAGCTGTGCCAGCTATATTTCCAAATGTTTTCTTGGAACCTCTTGGGGCTACTCTGGGGTCATTATGTCACTCTGGCACCTGCCAGTCTGCTGGGTCTCCAACCAAGTCATTGTTGCTTTCCTGGGAAGGCTCTCTTTTCCAATATATCTTTGACCAAAGTGGCCTTGAACTCCAGGGCAGGAGAGAGAGTGTCTGAGAGCTATGATGATACCTAAGCGTGCCAATGCCAAATGGCCACCTGGCACCCTGAGATTATAACCACATACGTCTGGCCATTGCTCTCTTGGAATCATTCTTGCTTGTGTAGTTTATTTTGTTAAGTAAAGCCTTCTTGGGACTTTTTTCTGGAAGGTTCCTGGGAGAAACCTGGAGAGAAGGTAGGTTGGTCCTAATTAGGGTCTCCAAAGGCAGCCACAGGGCACAAGAAGTGCTGCAAGAGCAGTGGGTGCTCCCTCCCTAGGGAGTTGGGAGGCTTGGATGATGGGTGGAGTTTAAAGTCTGTTTGAAACTGGAGGTGTCTGAAGCACAGATGCTCCTTTCACCCTTCCCATTGATTTTCTTTTTTTTGCTGAGATAAAATTCAAATATCAAACATTTACCCTTTTAATGTGTACAATTCATGGATTATTAATACATCCCCACAAGGTTGTGAAACTACCATCACTATTTAATTCCAAAACATTTCATGATCCCAAAAAGAAACCCCATTAAGAGTTACTCCTCATTTTCCCCTCTCTCCAGCCTCTTATGTCTCTACTAGAGGCCCGGTGCATGAAATTTGTGCACAGAGGGGGGAGTGTCCCTCAGGCCAGCCTGCACCCTCTCCAATCTGGGACCCCTCGAGGGATGTCAGTGGGATCGGGCCTAAACAGGCAGTCGGACATCCCTCTCACAATCCAAGACTGCTGGCTCCCAACTGCTCACCTGCCTGCCTTCCTGATTGCCCCTAACTTAAGGTGACCAGATTTTAACATTGGTAAAGCGGGACACCATTAATGGTGGTGGGGGGGAGGGCGTTAAATATATTTTATTGATTTTTTACAGAGAGGAAGAGAGAGGGATAGAGAGTTAGAAACATCGATGAGAGGGAAACATCGATCAGCTGCCTCTTGCACACCCCCTACTGGGGATATGCCCACAACCAAGGTACATGCCCTTGACCGGAATCGAACCTGGGACCCTTGAGTCAGCAGGCTGACGCTCTATCCACTGAGCCAAACCGGTTTCGGCCCGGGAGGGTTCTTGATTAAAAATTTGGTCTATATTGTAATTGCTTTTGTTTTTTTTAATAAAAGGAAATTCACTTCTTAGATCATCATTGAATTTGCATCCTCTTTTCTTACTCATTATGTTAAAAATCTAAAAAAAATAATTTAAAATTATATTATAAATTATTATATACATATTGCTTAAAAACACAGTAAGTAGGTACATAATTACATGAACATATTTTATTGTTAGTTTATAAATTAAATTAATTTGATTGTTATAAAGTAACTATATTTTAAAAATTATTTTAATCCTATATTTCTTTCTAAATAATAACAATACTAACTTGTATTATTTTTCCTCTGAATTTGCTGTAACGTAAGTCGTAGGTGTCACTTTCAAGGATGGCGCTAGACTTTTTGCCGCCACTATAAAATATAAATAATACGAGTACTGTCTGCTAAATTCAAGAAAATTTATGTATTTATGAAATAAATAAATAAATTACTTACCTAAATTATCTGAATAGCTGATTTGTAATGACATCACTTGTTTAACTAGCTTACTAGCACGCAGTACGATGTGTATTGTCTGAGAGACAGTTACAAAATGTTTTCGTCATTGCCAATCCCAAAAAATGCCATTGTTCATTAAGTCCAAACAATGGTGGTCGAATTCTAACAACTGATCAACAATGTGAACTTTGATAAGCAGTTCTCGATAATCAGTTCTCAACAATTAGTTGTTATTATTAAAGTTTAACATTATAAAATTAACAAAGATAATATGAAACTCATATCCTGGCTAAATAGCCACATGGCCGCCAAAAAAAAAAATATTCCCTTCCCGTTCTCCCACCGTTCCCTAGCTTGTCGTGCCTTTTTTCCAAAAATTGGGACTTTTTTAAAACGCCGCAGGACGCAGGACAAATTGTTAAAAATCGGGACTTTCCCGCCAAAAGCGAGACGTCTGGTCACCTTACCCTAACTGCTTCTGCCGGCCAGCCTGATCACCCCTAACCACTCCGCTGCAAGCCTGATTGATGCCTAACTGCTCCCCTGCCAGCCAGTTTGCCCCCAACTTCCCTCCTCTGACGGCCTGGTCGCCCCTAACTGCCCTCCCCTGCAGGGTTGATCGCCTCCAACTGCCTTCCCTTGCAGGCCGGGTGCCTCCCAACTGCCCTCCCCTGCTGGCCATCTTGTAGTGGCCATCTTGTGTCCACATGGGGGCAGGATCTTTGACCACATGGGGGCAGCCATCTTGTATGTTGGAGTAATGGTCAATCTGTATATTACTCTTTTATTAGATAGGATAGAGGCCTGGTACAGGGGTGGGGGCCAGCTGGTTTGCCCTGAAGGGTGTCCCGGATCAGGTGGGGGTTCCCTTGGGGTGTGGGGCGGCCTGAGCGAGGGGCCTGTGGTGGTTTGCAGGCCAGCCATGTCCCCTGGCAACCCAAGCAGAGGCCCTGGTATCTGGAATTTATTTTCCTTCTACAATTGAAACTTTGTAGCCTGGAGCAGAGCCAAGCCTGGGGCTCCCTCCAAGCCTTTTGTGCTGGGGTTATAATTGAAACTTTGTTGCCTTAAGCGGGTGGGCCCGGCCAGGGTGTGTGGAAAGCTTTGCTTCCCCTGTTGCCGGCGGCAACCCTTGCCTGCTCTCTCAAGCTCCATTCTGCCGCCATTCTGTTTAAATTTGTTTACCTTCTATAATTGAAACTTTGTAGCTTGAGTGGAGGCTTAGGCCTGGCAAGGGCAGGCGGAAAGCTTGGCTTCCTCTGTTACCTAGGAAACCTTGCTCTCTGTGGCTGTAGCCATCTTGGTTTGGATTAATTTGCATACTCGCTCTGATTGGATGATGGGCGTGGCTTGTGGGCGTGGCTTGTGGGTGTGTCAGAGGTATGGTCAATTTGATTATTTGTCTACTAGAAGCCCGGTGCCCAAAATTCGTGCACGGCGGGGGGTTGTCCCTCAGCCCAGCCTGTACCCTCTCCAATCTGGGACTCCTGGAGGGCAGTTGGACATCCCTCTCACAATCCAGGACTGCTGGCTCCCAACTGCTTGCCTGCCTGCCTTCCTGATCACCCCTAACCACTCCGCTGCCAGCCTGGTTGATGCCTAACTGCTCCCCTGCCAGCCTGTTTGCCCCCAACTTCCCTCCTCTGCCAGTCTGGTCACCCCTAACTGCCCTCTCCTGCAGGGTTGATCACCTCCAACTGCCCTCCCTTGCAAGCCTGGTCCCTCACAACTGCCCTCCCTTGCAGGCTGGGTGCCTCCCAACTGCCCTCCCCTGTTGGCCATCTTGTGTCCACATCGGGGCAGCTATATTGTGTGTTGCAGTGATGATCAATCTGTATATTACTCTTTTATTAGATAGTATAGAGGCCTGGTACAGGCCTGGTACAGGGGTGGGGGCCAGCTGGTTTGCCCTGAAGGGTGTCACAGATAAGGGTGGGGGTTCCCTTGGGGTGTGGGGCGGCCTGAGCGAGGGGCCTGTGGTGGTTTGCAGGCCGGCCACACCCCCTGGCAACCCAAAGGGAGGCCCTGGTATCTGGAATTTATTTTCCTTCTACAATTGAAACTTTGTAGCCTGGAGCGGAGCCAAGCCTGGGGCTCCGGCAGCCATTTCTGTGGCAGTAAATTCACCTTCTACAATTGAAACTTTGTAGCCTTAAGCGGTTGAGCCCGGCCAGGGTGTGCGGAAAGCTTTGCTTCCCCTTTTGCCGCCGGCAACCCTGGCCTGCTCTCTCAAGCTCCATTCTGCCGCCATTTGTTTGAATTTGTTTACCTTCTATAATTGAAACTTTGTAGCTTGAGTGGAGGCTTAGGCCTGCAACAGCTATGGAAAGCTTGGCTTGCTCTGTTACCTGGGAAACCTTGCTCTCTGTGGCTGTAGCCATCTTGGATTGGGGTTAATTTGCATACTCACCCTGATTGGCTGGTGGGTGTGGCTCGACTGGTGGGCGTGGCTTATGTAGCGGAGTGATGGGTAATTTGCATATTACCATTTTATTAGATAGGATAAGCAATCTTAAACTAACTACGGACAGCCCTGAGTTTGAGCACATGGTAGGACATCTGACCTTACCACAGTCTCTTCCATTTTTGTGAAGGACTGTGTCCTCTCCACTTGATTAAGGATGGGAAATACATTTCCAGAATCCCATTCACTGTAAGCTTGCAAACAGCAATCCAGCGAGTAAATGAGCAGCCATTGATCTTAAAAGGTCATTGTGGCTGGATACAGTGATGGGCAGCTACAGAGTGGCCTGGCAGACCTCATCCCAGCTTCACCTCTCTCTGCTTTGCTCTGTCTTCAGCTTGTCTTTTCTATTTCTGACCCTGTTGACCAATAGAGGCTTCAGGGCCACCACACAAGATCCTCCCCCTGGAGCTGTGGTACTTAGGCTGAGACTTAGATCCAGCCTCATCTTCCCTTTCAGTCTTTCTTTGATGGCTCAGCTTGAATGGTTTCTCACACTTACCTGCAAGCTGTACTTTAACTACCTGCACCAGTTCTTCTGGCAGGCTGGTTAGTGCCTTTGCTTCTGATCCTCCAACTCTCCCTTTCAGTCTTTTGTTTCCTATAATAAATCACGGATTCCCCTAACACTCATTCTGTTCTGCTTCTCCAAGCAAATCCTGACTGATGCTTTCCCACAATGTTTAGTATTTTACAATTGTACAGTCTCAGGAGTTTCCTTATTTATTTCTAATGGACTTTATGTAGTGAAGCCTTAAAAAGATTTGATTCAAAAAGATGCTTATGTTTCTCTAAAAGTGATTCTATGAAGCTGAAAATGGCATGTAGTAGGCATAGTGGGAAGAAAGAAAATTGACACTTTACTCCAAATAATAGCATTTTATGGCCACCTATAATTGAGAAAAACTCTTTGTAACATATTTTTCTTTTCTTCATGCTGAATTTTACATGTATTTTAAAGGCTGCTTCAAATATCATACCTTTATTTTTTGGAATCCTGATTTCAATTTGCAAATATAAACAGTACAGACATTAGGGAATAATGGGCTCATTTTTATCTTAGCTAAAATGTGTATGTAGTCACCATATTATTTAATCATATATCATAGACAAAGAACTTATAGCCAAATTTAACTATATTTAGTGGCAAAATGCAATGCACAAGACTGTCTTATGTAAACAGACTGCATAAAGGGCGGAAATGGAGACTTTTGTAACAGTGCAACAATAAAAATAAAGTAAAAGATTGACATTGACTTCATTATCACATCTCATTTTCAATAGACTCATGGTGATATCATGAGTCTATTCCTTTGAATAACAGTTTCCTAAATGAACATTAGATTGCATGGCTAACTATTGCTATTCTCACATGAAAGTAGGTCTACTTTTATTCTTTTCAATTTACCTGTTAATGAAATTTGAAAGCATTTTTCTTTTCAGCAATATGCTTCTAAAATCCTGCTCTCTGTTGATTTTTGTTCTCTGTTGACTCACCTTTGATATCAGGTTTCCTTATATTTATCACTACTTGTTTCATAGACCTTGAACATAAACAATCTCTAATAATATCTTAAAAAGCTGATTGAAGAAAGGACTCATATTTTACTTGTAATATGAAAATGTTACTAATGCAGTTACAATATTTAATATAATTAAAAATAAAGTTTGAATTGAATATGGTAGTACACTATATTCCATAAACTCTAGAATATTATGATACTAACATTGAATTGTAGACATGAAGTTTTCCCAATTGACTTCTTTAAATAATTTCTAAAAAATTAAAAATGAAGTTCTCATCTTATAGACATGATTTGCCTTTAGCTGTCTGAACTTTTTCCAAATTATGTGTGTAATATTCTACATTTTGACATTAATTGATTGCTTTAGAAAAAATAATTCTGATTATTTATAGATTTTTTACTGTCTCTATTTTAATTATTTTACGTAAGACATGACTAGAATAATGACTCTGAGGAATTTATTATGTTTCCTCTAGTTAATGCATAAAATTTATTATGTTTCCTCTAGTTAATGTCTTCCTTTTCTTGTCAGTCCTGGAAATGTCACAATTAAATCTTGCTCCTTAATTTAAATAATATTATATACATATATATGTATATATATATGATATATATAGTTAACTTGAGAATTTACTTAACAACTTAATAAGTTCTATGAAATATTCAATTATTCAAAAGGTTTATACAAATTTATTTTCTGTGTATGTTTGGAGGGTTGTAGTGCACATGGCATTTTGATTCTGCATAACTTCTAATCAATGCTTTATCACTAAGAAACTTGGATCATGACAGAGAAGGTAGAGATAATCTTTGGATTTTATAAGCAAAGCAAACCAAGTGTGACTCAAGGCTTCAATACTAACACCTAAATATAAACCTTAGGAAATTACTGAAACTTTTCTGATCTCCCAACTACCTCCACTATAAAATGGGGACACAAAATAAGAGTAAAATTTAATAAATTGTAACTTTATTGGTTTGCTAGGGCTCCTATAACAAAATACAAGAGGCTAGTGGCTCAAACAATGTACATTTATTTTCTCCCAGTTTTAGAGGCTAACAGTCCGAGATGGAGGTTTTTACGCGTTTGGTTTCTTCCGAGGCCCCTCTTCCTGGCTTGCCTACTTTCCCTGACCGACATCAGCCTTTCTCTGTGCCTGTGCATCCCTGGTATCTTTTAACACCATTGTAATGAACCTCGTTATTAATAACAGGGGAGGAACAAAGGGAAGACCAACTATTATAGGCGTGTCAACAGGGTAGCTTTGCCAGGAAGCGGCACCTTTACACTTCTCAGGGGTCCAACGAAGGGCAGAGAGACACATGCCCAGCCAAGTTGGTAGACTAGAAAAGGTACTTTCCTGTCAGTCACACCTGGGAACAGGTCATTGGCCAGAATAGGCAGGGCCCTGCAAGGGTGTGACATGTAGGATATTTAATCCCCTAAAGTTTAGGGCCTAAACAAAGGAGTTCTCTCTTTTGGTCGGCCGACCCCCGGCTTGTGGAGCCCTGGGCTCCTGCTTCCAGGCATTCTCCTGTGTAGCCCACGGGCATGGACTAATGGACCAATGGACTGCAATTAATCTGATGCTGACCTGGACCCAGATGCATATGGAGTGGAAACTCTGGACACTGGCTTTGCTTCCACCTCTACTGAAACCCCAGCTACACTTCCATAAATGGGCTAAGGGACGTGGGACTTTGGAAACCCAGGGATGCAATTCCATGCAAATAAAAATCACGAATTCTCCCATGCAAATCTCAAAAAATTCCTTTTCTCAAGATATCATAAGGAATCCACCCCCAGCACTCAGTGGGGAAAGAATACCTCAGCTTCCCTGATGACATTATTGTGTATTCAAATTTCTTCTTCTTATAAGGACACCATCATATTGATTTAGGGCTCGCTCCAATGACTTACCTGAACCTTAGTGCGCTCCTCCTGTCTACAAATACAGTCATATTCAGAGGTGTTGGGGGTTAGGGCTGCAGCATATGAATTTTTACAGGGCACAATTCAGCCTGTAATAGTACAAAACCCATTAGTTTCTTCATCTTGACTATGTAATAGTATTTTCTTAGGAACTAGATAAACAGGCAGATTGCCACCTCCATTCAGATCTATTAAATCTTTGTGGTTGGGGCCTGACGAGTTCCTGGCACATGGTGAGCATATATATGGAACTTTTTGTAGTAATAGTTGTCATCGTCATTGTCATCTGCATTGTAGTAGTCATAATGGTAGAGCAGTTTGCATTAGTGATGATACAATGTTTGACGTTTAATTTAAACACTAACGGGCAAACTACTAATGGGCAAACTTTTGGAGGTTACACATATAAGGAGACAATGTCACATGATAGTTCCAGAAACAGATTGTATATTCTATTGTTACTATAACAAGTTTACACAAACTTAGGAGCTTAAAATCATACTTATTATTCTCTTCCTGTTCTGTTGATTGCAGGTCCTGGTGAACTTGACTGCATTCTCTGTTCATGCAGTAGTCACAAGGCCCAAATCATGAGGCAACTGGGCTGGGTTCCTAGCTGGATATTTGAGGGAAAAGTCTGTTTCCAAGTTTATTCAAGTCTTTGGCATAATCCATTTATTTGTGGGTGCAGATCTGAGATCCTGGTTCTTTGTTAGCCATCATTTGGGGACTATTTCTGGCTCTTAGAGGCCACCCGCCTAATTTTATTTTTTTTTTCAATCTGGCCCCTCCATCTTTAAAACAGTGACAATAAATTAAATTATTCTCAGTGTTCTAATCTCTTTATACCTGCCTCTTCTGCCACCAGTTGCGGGAAACTGTCTGCTTTTAGAGAGACTCATGTGATTAGGTGAGGCCCATTCAGATGTTCTCTCTGTATGAAAGTCAATTGTGCCGTATAACACAACATAATCACAGAAGTGAGATTTCATCATATACACAGGTTCTCAGGATTAGGGTGTAACATCTCTGGGAGGCAGTTTTAGAATTTCTATCTTCTACACTGACATTTAAGGCAAGATTTTTAGTTCAAATTTCAAATTCTTGCAGAAACACTAGACTTTGACCCTAAAATATTTGATTTTTTCTCATTCTGGAATTTTCTAAAAATATTTTTTATTGATTTTAAAGAGGAAGGGAGAGGAATAAAGAGATAGAAACATCAATGATGAGAGAAAATCATTGACTGGCCGCATCCTGCATGCTCCCTACTGGGGATCAAGCCCGCAACCCAGGCATGTGCCCTTGGCTGGAATCGAACCTGGGAAACCTTCAGTCCCCAGGCTGATGCTCTTTCCACTGAGCCAAACCAGCTAGGGCTAGAATTGTTTTAATTATAAAATTTCATGTATGATAATAACATTTACCTCAACATTAGATTAAGTAATAAAATGGAAAGAAGAACATTGAGATTTGCTTAATTGTATGTGCTAATAAATGTTCATAGTTACTGCTCCTATTGTTTTTGCTATGATTTCTACTACTCTATAAGCTCCTCTGAGCTTGTTATCCATCAGATTATAGGCACAGTGAGAATGTAACTCAGGCTTATGTAAAACAGATTTCCTAAATAATTTGTTTCACCATTTTAATATAAATTTTAATAAATAAAAATACAGTGAATATGATCAACATGTTACACACTACCTAGAATTAGCAGATATTAATATATTGTTATATGACAGTTTTATGAAATAAATGAAACAATGTGGCATTATTCTTTGTGCTATTGCTTCCCTCTTGCTTCAGACTCAACCACAATTATGGTTTTGATATATATCTTCCTGACTATAGCTTAATATATTTACTGAGTGTCTGTAACATATGTATAAAGCCTTCTATAGATTTTTAGAAATATTATACTTCAGTTATACCTTGCAACTTTATTCTATTCATTGAACATTAGAGTTTCAATATTTCTTGAAATTGAAAGAAATAAAGGTCTAGTAGAAAATGGGAAACTCTTTTATGACTTGAGTATACATAAGTATTTTTGAAACATGATATTGAAAGCACAACTAATAAAATAAAATATTGATAAAATAGGCTAAGTCTAAATCAAAAGACTTTATACACCAGAATAAAGTTCAAAAATATTGGTCAGATTAGAAGATATTTTTAACACCTGTAGGAGACTATGGTTTGGTATACAGAATACCTTTACCAATCAATAAAAATAAATAACAATAAAAAATAGGTGACCATGACCAGGGGATTCTGGCAGTTTTGGGTGATGTAGAGTTTAAGCATTCAGTTTGGAGTTTCTGGTTTAGCAGATGAGTACACTGTAAGCAGGTCTCCATTGAGAGCTGGTACATTCAGCCCCTCTGTGGAAGCCAGTCCTTTGGGGTAGGACCCAGTTTTCTTAACAGGCTTATGTAGGTAGATCTCCAAGAATATTAGCACCAGTTCATTCACCAGAGTGTAGTGAACTTTCACATGAGTCATCATTACTAAAAGTGTGTTATTAGTTACATGATTTGAAAACATCATTCTCAGAGGTTAGGATCCGGGAGGATAGGGCTATTTTGTTTTCTTTTTCTCACATGAAAAATGAAACCAGGAAAGATCTCATGCTTTTCAGAGATTGTAGGTGGAAGCAATGCCCCAGTGCATACTGGTGATGGAGTCTCTTGGATGGTTGGTAGTGCGCAGTGAGAAGAAAGAGGCAGTATTAGGAAAAGATATGGGGATGCTACAGAGAGAGGGTCTTACTATTGAGCTTAATGAAGGCTCTCTGTAGGGAAAATGTTTATTTGTTATCCTTTTCTTCCATTTTGAAATGATTATGGTTTTCACTATAAAACCAGCCTGGTCTCAATGGTGGGTTGGCAAATGGTAGTGGTGGTAGTGGTGGTGGTGGTGGTGATGGTGGTGGTGGTGGTGGTGGTGGTGGTGTGTGTGTGTGTGTGTGTGTGATGGGGGGTACACAGAACACTTAGATTGTGAAAAGCCAAAGTTTTAGACAGAAATCATGACAGAATAATGGAAGTAGTGGTTGTTTTGGGGGATAAACTCATAGAATCTAAAAGGGCATAAAGTTGACCATGTAGGTCCTATTTCTAATCTTAGATATATAGGATGCAGTTCATGGCAGGAGTTCTCCGATTGCCTTTGTAATTGTCCAAGTGTCTACCAACCAACCCACGTAATCAGAAAAGGTCTTTCTTATGTTTAATTTACCACTTTCTGGCCAAAATTATATTGTTTCTTTCTGACTTTAGTACAGTAGGAAAATAACTGGCTATTATCCTTTTAGTAGATACTTTACAGTCTTTAATATCATCATTGCAAGCTGAGGTTTTACTATTGTTTTTATTGATGTTGTCAAGGAAATACTGGAGTACGAGCTAGTGTAACACATCTCTAGAGTTTAGTGCTACCAGTATATGTGGCCCTGGAAAGGAATGCATGTCTGAGCTCACAGTGAGGCTACAGGGTGAGATACCCGGGTGTCCTCTACTCCCTAGCACTATCAAGATTCCTTCAGTCTTCGAAATAACACCACATCTCTGTTTTAAAAGGCTAAATGCTAAAAACCTTAGAACATACTCATAAAAATATTATAGCACAATGAGAAACGTTGAGGCATTTAACTGCAAGTAACCTTTGAATATTATCTTTGTCCTATTAGGTGGTGTTAGTTGTTAGGACAGAAGTAAGAGCCAATCTGTTTTGTTGAACTAAACTTCTCAGAATGGGCTATAGGAGAACACATGCTTTCTTTCCTCAGGTGAATTCAGATTAGGCTTGCTGCATCAAGAAATCTGGAAGTATTTTACTTCTAAGGCAGAGACAATGAGTGTTTCTTCTTAGATTCCTTAGAGTAAATAGTCTGATTAGATTTAAAGCATCATTGTAAAGATTTGTCACAACAAAGTGATGGCATTTCCAGCACATTGCTGATACCGTTTTTACTAATATCTACTAATTTATGTCAAGCTTGATTTTAAAAGGTCTCTAATCAGCTACAAGAGAAATTTATTGGCTTACTTCCTCAGGAAACGCAATTCCCTTATCAACCTCAAATAATTTTACCTGCTCTTCCGGTAGTGAAAAACCGCTTTGTCTAATGACGTTAGAACAGTTTCTGCTACAAAGAACAGCCTTCTGCTTAATGGTGATATATTATTTTAGCCCAGTTTCCATTAAAAATAAAATTCGGAAATTATTGAGTTTCTCAGTGGTTCTTTCTCAGACAAAAAGTTAATGGAGGTCAATTCTGTGGGCAACCACATACAAATCACAGGATATCAGGGCTACTCAAGAGCTGAGTTTCTGCCCTCCTGGAGGTGAGAAAGCAGTGGACCTCATATCTGCACATGGCCAACAATTGGCCCGGTGCCTTCTGTGTTACAAAACTGGAGGATGATGCAGGTCCTATTGTGATAAAACATAGTGTTGTGTGACTATGAAATTAGGCAGTTGGTAAAGGGGCATAAGCAAATGCCTTCATGCCACCCTGAAAACTTATGGCACCTCGTTCTCTGAATATGTTTGGGCTGTGTCAACAAAGTTTCCAACCTTGACGCTGAGGACTTAGTCTAGCAGAAATGTTCAAATGCAGAGACTGCCCAGCTTGCTTCTCCTGATTAAACATTCTCAAAAGCATTTGCATTGTATATGCCCCAGCACCAAGGAGCTGTGATTCAGCAGAGAGGCTGTGCTGGAAGGAGCTGAGGTTCCTTGCCAGACCACCTGGGGGTTGCCTGTATTCATTAAAAAGAGAGTGACAGAATAATACTTTAAAAATCACAGCTCTGGGAACTGTGGGCAGTTTTTACATCTATGTTCTAATTAATGTGTGCCATAAATATATTATTTAGGGATTATTCTTTCAAATCTATAGAAGATAACTCTGAAAGAGATAAAGTAACTTACCAAGTTTCCTTAGCTGAGTGGCAATATCTAGATTTGAACTTAGGTTGTGAAAAAAATTAATCCTCACCCGAGGATATGTTTTTATTGATTTTTAGAGAGAGAGGTTGGGAGGGAGAGAAACATCAATATGAGAGAGAAACATCATTTGGTTACCTCCGTTATGCTCCTGAATGGGGATCGAAACTGAAACCTAGGTATGTGCCCTGACCAGGAACCTACAGCCTTTAGGTGTATGGGATGATGCTCCAACCAACTGAGCCATGCTGCCAGGGCAGGCTGTGACATTTTTAATGCCAAGATATAAAGCTCTATATTTCCTATAATTCAGATTGCTAGAAAGGTGCAGAAGGAAAGGGATTAAAATGCTGGTGGTCAGAGACACCTTCTCAGAGGAAGCAGTAATTATGTTAGGACATAATAAACAATAGCAGTTAAGGAACCAAAGAGAATGAAGGGGGGAAAAAGAAAATATTCTGTGTATAAAAGCAGCACATGCTAAATTTCTGAGGTGAGTCAGACCACCAGGACATTTCAAAACTGTAAGCACTTTATTGTAACTGGGTAGCACTGGGAAGCTAAGCAGTAGCAGGATCATAAAAGGCCTCATGTTAAAGAGCAGGTTGTGGTAAGAGGAACATAGACTTATTAACAGATATTAGGTTGGCAATATCAGAACCAATGCCCAACCTTGACCAAGGAAGGAACAGAACTGTAAAGCTCTATAAAAGCACTCGGTTTTCTGAAAGCCATAGCCCAGCACCAAACCTACCTACTTCCTTCTGTGTCCAACACAGATCCTTGGCTGCATGATGCCAAGTGATAATGGTTCCTTCACTCCTGCAAAGAGAGGAGACTCCTTACTAAATCACATTAAGTCAGTGAGAGTTACTAGTAAATGCCTGAGTGAGTAAAAGAAATTCTGAGTGAACAAGGTTTAATAATTGACCTAAATGACCACAGATAAATGCTGGTGGCTTAGCAAGATGAGATGCAGAATGGTGCCAACCGCACACAGGACAATAGCACAGCGTCCCCCAGTGGAGCAGTGGGACGGGGAAACAGCCCAGCACGTTTTGACCAGGAAGGAACACGAGAGACATGTTTATATCAGTGGTAGTGGCGGAGGCTTTTACGTCAATAGCTACAGTAGTCAGCACTGGTCCAGAGGGGAGTGTTGGCCCTTCCAGATGCCTGTAACACAGAGATAGCAGGAAAGCAGCTGAAAGCAAGTGAAGAACACCCTTGGCAGGTATCCCACTGCTGGGGCTGGCGAGGAGGCAGTAGCAGCATAGAGAGGGTAGCCCCAGGCTGTAGAAGGAATTGCTGCGTGTTGAGTGAAGTCGGCACATATACAGCTTTACTGAGCACAGAAATGAACTAGCTCTGACTGATCAATTGGGAAAATGCACTCAAGGACTGAATTGATGTGTTTTAATATATTCTTGGAGATAAATATGAAGATATCCCTCACATTGGTTTTCCTGTGGCTTCTCAAAAACAAACAAACAAACAAAAAATATACACATAGAGAAAAGGGATGAAGCCATGTCTTTGAGTGATTTACACACTATGATCTGGTTCACAAAATTATATAAGTTTCAGATGCACAATTCTACAACACATCATCTGTACACTGTATTGTGTGTTCACCACTCCAAGTCAAGTTGCCCCCCGCTCCCTTTTCCACCCTCATCTCCTTCCCCCTCTCCCTGGCAATCATCACACTGTTGCTTGTATTCATGATTTTTTTTCCTTTTGGATCAACCCTTTTAGAATTATTTAATTGCAGATCTATGGAGAGATTAATATAGCTGGTGGATAGAAGAGGCTTCAAATCAGAAATTGATCAAGGGAAGAGGAATGTGTGGATTTTCACCACTGTATGCAAAAGTTGAGTTTCAAATGAAACCATTGATTACTCGATATTTAAATAATGTGGAAATCGGGCATAGTTTATGTGTCACTGACTTGTGGAAAATAATCACATATACGTTTCATGAAAGTTTACTAGTACACACCCACTACTTCTTTTCCTTTTCTCTCCTAGCACCTGTGGTACAGACTCTCATCATTTAGTCCCTGATTTGCATTGACAATTTCAAACTAGTTCCTCTCACCTTCAGTTTTCCTTCAGAGATTTTTTTTTCCCCTACAGGTATTTATCTTCTGATTCCATCAATTGCACTCTATAGAATCTTTACTGAATTATTCCTCATGATGTACAAGAGATAAAGTTCAAACATTTTCACATGATATAAACAGGTCTCACCTATGATCTCTACCTATTCCTTGAAGTTTACCTTCCATCACTCTTCCAAGGGAAAACTGTGCTCTAGCAAAACCATTTATGTATTGCTTCTCCATACGTATAATTAATGGAGCACAGGTTAATGCCCTCTGTAGCCATTACAACCATAGCCTTCCTCTAAGCTGTTTCCTCCTGTGAGCAACATCCAAAAAACATTGACCCATTGCTTTGCCATGGCTTGCACATCTATGAGGCAGTATATCATATGCCTAAGAGCAAAGAATACGCAGTGAGTTCAAACTCTGTCCTGTCCCTGCCTAGCAATGTGAACTTTATCAACTTTTGTAAGATCTTTGACCATTATTTCAACTGGAACAGAATGATTATCAGGGTTTTACTGCATTGTATTGTAGTGAGGGTTAAATCATTTGTTATGTGTAAAGAATTTGACACATAGTAAGTGAACCATGGATGTTACCTATTATTATGCAAAAACTCTGAAATCTCGCCTGCTTCTCAAAGTGCCAGAAAGCCCTGGGTCGATTTATGCGCCATTAAAGTAGTACAATTTCATTGGAAGACCCAGGTCAGCCTCCATGAAGAGTTCCCTTGGGTCCTGAATACACTTGAGCTGGGACTTTGAGAGGCACTGTGGAGGGTCCAAAGGAAAAAACAGGAGCCAGGCTCTGTGCAAGCATTTTAACAGGCTTGGTCCTCTTTATATGAGTCGTAAGTGTCCAACCTCCTCCCTCAAGCCAAGCAATACTGTGAAGGTCACAGGATAACGGAATGTCCCTTGGGCTCATATCTGCTGACATGCAGACCTCTTGGTGCTCTATCTGTGTGAATTAGAAATAGCTTACCCGCCAAGGGGCTTCATTTCATGGTCTGATACATATTCAAAGATTTCATTTTACCCTTAATACCATAATGTTTAAGAAACTAATTAAACATACAGCAGTTCATTTCCCCAGGTATTTTTCTCCCCTCTGTGTATAGGAGTTTGCTCTTTCTGTCTTTCTGTTACTTGCTGTCTTTATAAAGAAAAGCATTTGTATTCAGTAGAACACCGTAGATTGCCTTAGAACTTCATACACATGACTATGTTTTCGATATACCAATATGGCCTAAAAGTGCTATTTTAATTTGTTGTGATTTGCTTCTGTTTATAAGAATTCTATAAGCAAGTAACTGGATGGTTGTAAGAAATGTTTTAATAAATCACAACTCATTCTTATACCACACTATCTTCTGTAGAAAGGGAGACCAATGCCTCTCTTTTTATCTGCTCTCCTCCTTATTTCACTTACAAGGCGGAGTCCAGAGAGAAGGACTTCACAGCACTTTCCGGAGTTCTCTCATCCATGGATCAAGGTCAACATTATTGACATGGTCTCAGTTCCTTAAAGTCTAGCCTCACCAAGCAGAACATACATAAAGCTGTGCTGAAAAACAAAAGCTCTACCACTAGCATTTTCTTCTCATTCAATACATCACTAGATCGTGACAAACCTCCCTTCACTACAAAAGGTGTGAGACTCAAATTTGGGGTGAGATCTTAGTGACTTTTCAATGCACTTTTATTACTGTGTCTAACCATTTTCAGTTTAATTAAAGGATCTCTCCAAATGGTTTATCCCAGCTCATTAGAGACCTTCCCTGTGAGCAGAACTGATAGGTTAGCAAGACGGTCTATTGCCTTCGTCAGCTGTAGCTGGTCTCCATGCCCTGACTTATTATCTCTCTCTCACCAGCAATTGTACCCAGTGGATGGATATGGATATTTTTAGGGGTTGGGTGGAGAGTAGAAGATAGAAGCTGGAAATTAGTTTTCTGTCAAATACTACATTCTTAACCTCATCATACCCATAATATTTAATTTAGGGTTTATGTGAGTTTCTTCCAGAGAGTCTCTTCTAATTCACAATTCCAATGTGTCTATATTAAAAAAAGAGTATTTTTGAAAGTTATCCAAGAGTCTCCTTAGTAAAGCATTAGTCTCTTGAATCAAATGAGCTGAGGTGCACAGAATGACCCTTCCCTGCCTTTGGCACTGCTGTGCAGAACCCACTCACAAGTCATTCTAAGTGACTTCTGCTTCACCTCTCTTTGAGGCTCTTATCACATAGACACTGGTGCTATCAGCTGGGCTATTGTGGGAATAACACATTGAAGTTGTAATAATTTCTAGTTTCCACTTAAAAACAAAACATTTGGTCCAGTATGCGTTCACCGTTTTCTCTCACATATAACTTTGAAATCTAATAACTCTTTTACTTTATCTCAGTATTCTCCCTAAAGCCCCTGCACACCCCGGGCACAATATTTCACAACTACTATAAGCAGAGGCAGGTTGTGTCTCTTCATGATATATTAAAATGACAACTTGTGTGTTTGCGAGCAAACACAGAGACAGATAAATTAACTCATGATAAACTTTAGTGGGCTCCAGTGGCTTGCAATGTTTGGGGCTACTGCAGAGAAAAGCTTGTTTTCCAGTGAACGTCTGTGAACAGCAAAAGACGTGACCATGTGAGGCAAAGTGAAGCTGGCCAAGTAACAACACTAAAGAGACATCCACGCGATCCATTGCACAGGGTGGACTCATCATCCCGACACATTTCTACTTTCTGCTTAGCGAGACATTGCATCCCACGTTCTCAACTGCGGAGTCCTTCCGCTTACATTTCTAAATCTCAAATCTTCCTAGGCCCTCTCCCCAGAGTCCTCCCTCTCAATTCAGCAAACCCCATGCATGCATATATCACACATTACATTCTACTGAATAAGACAGAGAACATAAATTATGAAACTGCTCTTGAAATGTTCAGTCTTCAGGAGGAGGCAAGAATTAACCAGGTGAAT
Source organism: Cnephaeus nilssonii (assembly GCF_951640355.1). Lineage (NCBI taxonomy): Eukaryota > Metazoa > Chordata > Mammalia > Chiroptera > Vespertilionidae > Cnephaeus > Cnephaeus nilssonii. The sequence goes on from NC_137084.1 coordinate 73,336,415, forward strand.
CAGTTGGAAAAGTGCTAAATGTAATAGAATCGAGAAGCAAGATTCATTGACTATATACAAAATGGTCACTAAAAAATCAGGGCGATGTCATTGTTGGTCAGTTATTTTCAAAAGGCTTCTCAAAGTTACCAAACCCAGCAGCAAAAAGAGGAGAGAGGGCCTTCTGAATCTGTGTCACAAACTTAAAGTCACAGCCTGTATCAAAGTCAATCTTATATTAAAACAAAAACCACTTGAATAAACATGAGGATGTGCATTTGAAGGCTCTAGTGCCTGTGGGAATGGTAGGAAAAAATTAGGTTGATTTTCACAAAAGTGTTGTCTGCTGACCACTTGTCTTAAAACATGTCATGTTGCATATCCCTCCTACAAATTCAGTTGCACATTAGCATATTAAAAGGGCTGAAGCCTTAAGTTAATTAAGCTGTTAACTTTTGTTTGACTCATCATTTGTCAAAATGTTTTGAACACAGACCACAGTAACCCTTATTATATAGTTTTCTGTAAGACACACATTAGGAAATGTTGAACTAAGTTTACCAAGTAGAATATATATGCACCAAGTAGAAAAAAAATCAAATTCTACACTAGAATTCCAGTGTAGAGTTTGACTTCGTTTAACAGGCAAAGATACTGAGTAGGAGATTTGTAGGTTCTAGTTTAGATATTGAGAAAGCACTTTTTGAGAGAACTGGAGAAAATAAAAATCAGAAGAACACTAGTAAAGTAATTTGCAAAAATCACTTTTTTTTAAACAACTGGATTAGAATGATAGCTTTGAAAATAGAAGAGAGAAACACTACATTTGTAGACAAAATGAATGGTAAAAAACAATAAAAGTAGCAAAGTCAAGATCATTGAAAAGAAAGAAGGGAACTGTTTTAAAAAAGTGAAATGAAACTCAGTCCCTGGACTGCTGTCCTAGTTCATGGCATGAAAACTAGGTTGGAATAAATGTGAGACACAGATGGAAAACACACGCAGGCCAGAAGGATGCAATGACTCCAAATAGTGAGCCAGGTCCTTTTGCTGTTTGTTCCCCCATTTGAGACCCAATGATCAGTCTAATTATTTTGCAGGTGTATGCAATATAGTCTCAAGGAGGTAAGGCTATGAAAATCACCTTACCATTTTAAAACCTCTAAAATACATTTTTTTTTTTTTTACTATTTCACTATACCATAATTACCTGAGGTGTATATGAAAATTCAAATTCATGCTCAGGAACCTAAGGTTCCGTAATTTAATTGCTACTATTATTTATTTTTAAGCACGCTAAAGTGGAGAACAGCTGCAAGACCATTAAAGCTAGCTAGCACATAAACATACTTGTGGAAGTTGTGAGAATGTGACTGGCAGACATCCAACAGCAGGGGTCAGCAGTGAGCAGTGATCCCACAGCTGCTGGGCTCTGAAAATTGGTCCTGCATTGGTTCTGAGGCCACTCCTCCCTTAAGCTTTTCCTGGCCAATGACCACCACTGTAGGGATTGTAAAGCAGACCCAACCTTGGGCAAAGCAGGATTTCTCTGAGGGTCATCATTGCCTTGAGGATTCCCTAGGGTCCTTTGTCAAACATTCCTTACTAGGGACCCAGTGCACGAATTTGTGCACCTTGAAAGGAACTGTGGGCCATGAGGCTGCGGTGGGCACAGGGGTGGGTCTTGGCACATCCTGATCCCACACACTGATAGCGCCGGCCTGTTCACACCCGCTGACGGCGCTGAGCAATTGGGGCCAGTGCCAGCAGCAGATGCGAGTGGGGCCGGTGCTGTCAGCAGGTGTGAGAAGTGGCTGCTGTCTCAATCACCCCTCAGGAGCAGGGGGAGGTGGAGAAGCCCTCAGGGGAGATCGGGGCCAGCACTGGTAGCAGGTGTAAGCATCGGGCAGGACCATTGTATGCAGGAGCAAAGAATTTTCAATAACCACCAGAGGCTTGCCTCAATGACAGCGACCGGAGCCCCGCCTTGGTCTGGCGCTCCTACTCACCTGCTCCACCATCCTTCCGTAGCCATGTTCTGTGCTCTGCTGCCTCCTGCCAATGCCCACCATGTTCTGCATGGGCCCCTGGTGGTCAGCACATGTAGTAGCCACCAGTTGTTCGGTTGTTTGGTTGTTCTGCCATTTGGTCTATTTGCATATTAGGGTTTTATATATGGTATATAATAAGACATAGCAGTCTAGCATGCCTCCATCCACCATTTTTCTCCCTTTCTCCTTCACTCAGGTCCACTTGCATCATAGTCTCATGTCTCTTGCAGTCTTCCTGTTTATTTTCCTTTTCCCTAATAGAGTCATTGCAAAATTAATTTCTTCTTGGCATCAGCTTCCTGGAAGACCTAAACTAACCCCCTTCTTTGCGGTTTGAATAAACTATAGCAAACAAGTTCCCCTACTTGCTAATAACACCTGGTCTATGGTTTTATAATACACTAGAGGCCCAGTGCATGATTTAATCATGCACCTGGTGCACCAGCTGGCTGGCTGTCCGCTGGTGCCCCAGGCCTTCCGAAAGCCTCCGGCGCGGCGGAGGCTTTAGAAAGGCCTTGTGCTGGAGCAGACAGACAGCCAGCTCCCCCACTTTGGCTTTTGATAGTGGGGGAGCTGGCTGGCTGTCTGTCCGCTGGTGCCCCAGGCCTTCCGAAAGCCTCCGGCGCGGCCATGGCACAGACGCTGAGCTCAGTGTCCTGCTGGCCCAATCAGCTACCCCGGCCACCCTGAGTCCCGCCCCCTGCGCCTCCTGCTGGCCTAATTGTGGGCGTAGCGGAGTGATGGTAATTTACATATTACCATTTTATTATGTAGGATACTGTTGGATTGCTTTAGTCTCATTAATGTATACAGTATAATTCTATAGCAATAATAACAACAGCACTTTATTGCATGCTTATGATGGGCCAGGAAGTGTGGTAACCATTTTGTATCTGTTGTTACAATCAGTAGTATGCTGGTAAACAACCTTTTTTTAAAGCAGCTTTTAAAATATTACTTGTACATTTTTTTGTGTGTGTGGTGTAAATACCCTCACCATGGCCAATTTCAAGCTATTAACAGGATAAATAACTAAGTCACATAATTTAAAAAAATTTACACTTGGCTCTTAAAAGTTGGTAGGAGCCTGCCTGAACACACAAAATTAACCCCCAATCTTCTTTATAATTTTTGAGGTAGATTTTTAATCCAAGGCCTACTGTTAAAGGCACTCAATAACTGGAGAAGTTGGGCAATTTCCTCAAATCCTAGATTTCGGATTTGTACCCTGGTCTGAGACACCATTAATCTAATCACTATCTAGGTCTACCCAGAGCTCCTTTACTTGCAAACCATAGTTAGTTTAAGCCAAATGAAAGAAGAGAGAGGCTTAGTGAGAAAACCCAGCTATGTCTTATGGAACACAAGATCAATTTACTAGTTAGTCCTCAAAAAGTTAGTGAGACCTGGGACTTCAGGAGCTACCCTCCTTTGTGCCCCTGATTTACCGCTCTCTATAAGTAAACCAGTATGCTCTGCTTCTTTAGTTCATGTGGCTGGTATAAAGAGGTTCCCAATCATGTGATATTATGTTTTACATATACAGTTATCCAGAAACATTGGTTTTCTCTCTATTTTAAGCTCAGAATCCTTAAGAAGGAACTCAGACTGGCCCAACTTGATTCATGGGTCCACCATGTTCCAATTGACTGTATTCTATGTTTGAGTGATGGAAGGAATAAAAGAGGGCTGGTGGTAAATGGACAGATACTCCAACTAGGGTCGAGAACACATTTACATGGCAGAGAAAAGATACCATTAAATTGCAATGTAGTAATGTATATTCATGTTTATTTAAAATATATTATTGTTTTTAATACAAAAGCATAGTGGGTTATTAACTTTTACCTTGTCACTATTGGATTACACTTCATTTTTGTGAGTCTTAAAAAATTATCGAAGTCCTCTATTATTAGTTATGCCTAATTTTGAGGATGAATGGGGAGCATTCTGGCTTAGACCCTGTGAGCCAGCTACTATAAATTTCAAATCCCCTGGTGCATGAATATATATGATACATATATTTAGTTCAAGGCTTCCATTTTGATGGCGGAAACCAGGTACTTGCAACTTAATAAACAAAACTCCAGTTGCTCTTCCTGTTCACTGGTTGGGAGGCGTGATGGGGAGGTTGACCACAAGACAGGATATGGGCTGCTGTAAGCTGAGTTCCTTCTTACCTGGAGTATTTCCTATCTCTCCATATGGATGGTCTCCTCAGCCAGCTACATGCATTTAATCTTAGGTAAAATAAATATTTTTTTATATAGAAGAGAGGGGGGTTTAGTGCATATTTAAATAGAAATAATAAAACTTTAAAACAAAGGTAAAATATGAATTCTGCACAAGAAGGATGCACAGAAACAGAAACCTGAGCTGATGAGCTTCTTAAGTTTCAATGTAATGGGCATCAGCATCTAACAAAATGTGTAAGATTTTTAAGAATCAGAGAAAACTGGCTGGAGAGGTTGAATGCAAAAGCCAACCTTGTAAAATGACTTTTCTTCTTCAGAATATTCCTGACTAAAGATGAGGGACGAGTCTTACCAGATATTTAAATACTAAATACAACGTTACAATAATAAAAACAACATGTTACCAGCCAGGAATAGATGACAACTAATGGAACAGAATTAACAGTCCAGAACCAGAATCCTACGAAGATTAAGCATTTCATAAAATTAACCCTTAAAATCAGTAGAGAAAGAGATTATTCAAGAAATCATTTTGTGACAATTAGCCATTTCAGGGGGAAAATAATAATGAATGCCTACTTCTCTGCCCTATGAATAAAATAAACTCCAGATTGGAGGAAAAAAAAACTTAAAAAAATGAGGCCAAAATGAACAATTTACAGTTTTAGATAATTTTGGAAGAGGCAAATGCTTTTTCACTAGTAAAATAGGAAACAAACCCAGAAGATAGAAAGTTTAGAAACATGTCTGGTTTAAATGTTTGTACACAAGTGTTCATTTGACAAGAAATCAACAGGAACATAAAGAGCCAGACAGAGGGTTTTTTTTTGTTTTGTTTGTTTTTTGGTTTGTGGTTTAACTGGCAAATGCTCCACTTTGCATAAGCGCATAGTGAACACACCCATGACTTTTGCCTTCAGATTGCACAGTGGGTGTCAGATGTGACACTCTTCTCTTTGGGGATGGCCAGTCAAGGGGAGGGGTCTGACAAAGGACCTGGGCTGGTAACCCGGAATTCCTCACCTGGAGTAGAGGTGAGCTTACCATTGCCTGGATTTGTAGGGTTCCCCACTAGCCCTTTGTCTTCAGTGCTCCCTCCCTTAAGTATTTCATTGTGGTGATGAACTTGATATTTTACACAAGTTCCTTTTCTAGAACTCTCTTTTAAAAACAAATCTTTATTGTTGAAAGTATTACATACACCCCCCATTTTCTTCCATTAACCTCTTTTAGCCTGCCCCCGCCCCCCTCCCCACCCTCCCACTCAGGCCTTTACCACCCTACTGTCCATGTTCCTGGGTTATGCATATGTGCATACAAGTTCTTTGGTTGATCTCTTCCTTCTCACCCACCCTCCTCTGCCTTCCCTCTGAGATTCACACTTTGTTACATGTTTCTATGTCTCTGGATCTATGTTGTTCATCAGTTAATTTTGTTCATTAGTTTATCCACACCCTATACCCTTCACAACATATGTTTTAAATGATAGCTTATTCCTTCAATCTCAATATCTCAGCAATTTCTAGAAGTGAATTGCTATAGAATTCTAAAACAATTAAGTTTATCCTTTGTAGTTCTCATATCAAATAAGCCACCTTCATGCTTTTAAATAATATGTTCAGAGGTATTTTAAACTCTAGTAGGAATTATAATAATTTGTTGTGAGTAGAACAGGAGGTTAGAAGACCCAGTCAGGGATTTGATAATTTACTGTTAAATCCTCTATCGTACAAAAGACCTATTTGGACAATCTCTCATATAAATGGATATAATAATAGTATTTTAAAACCTAATTGTTTTTATGAGTATCAAACACTATAATGCTTGTTAGAAACTCAGCTCAGTGTTTAACATATATGAAGCTCTCAATAAATGCTAAATGTTGGTTGGTTTATTTTCACTATCAGCATAAAATTATTTAATAACTAAAATATATTAATGGAGAGTATTTATATGTGTGAAAGTGTAACCGGACAATCAATGGGTCTGGGCTGCCCATCACTACTTGAGCCAATGAAGCAGAGACAGAGTTGAATCATATACGAGCGTTTATTTCAATAATGCCGGCAGTACGGGAGAGCAGCAGGTCATCCACAAAGTCTGTTCTACACTCCACCAGAAGCCAGCTGCTTATATTGGGTAGGGGGACAAATATTACATGGGGAAGTAGGCAAAAGGGATAAGAATGGGTACACAAAATGGACAGATTACAGACAATGCAGGCTGGAGGTATGCAAAGGACTGGCTGCCTCTGGTTTCTGCAACAAGGTTGTTAATCTTCCCATGATAATAGGCAGCTCCTGAATGTGGAGGATGGGCTAAATTTCTAGGTGAGCTCCCAGGTCCCATGTGCAACTCCCAGCCAGGTTAGAATGTGCTTTCTGTAATCAGAACAAAACAATCACAGTTAACAGGGCACGATTAATATTTCTTGTAATTATAGCTGGTCCCCAATATTCTATTTCTGCCCTTAACAAAAGAGTGCTATGGTGAGACCCACTGAGAAATAATTTTCAAGTGTTTTACCCTTATACATTCGGGTGATGATAGCCTTCTGCTTTGCTTCTCAGAGGAACACTTTAACTTAATTATCAATATTTTTTATCAGGTTAAAATAGATTGCCTTTCCTTGGAGAATCTGAAAACAATAGCACTTCTAAACTGACAATTAAAGTCTCAATATATGACACTCCTTTGTAATTTGTCTTAAAAATGCACTAGTGCCTTTTTGTCTTGACATAATTAAATAGCTTTGTTTAATTAAAAGTGGTTTGATTTATACTCTTCAAGGTTGAATAATCATTAACTTACTATGGTTGTTGACTGATTTATAAATGCGTGATTTTCCATTTCAATATGCACCATTATACAGATGGTTGAAGATAACTTCTGTTCTGCAGAAACTCAGTTTTGCTGATTTGCTTCAGGAAAAGGAGTTTAAAGAGCAACAATACAGGCGGTTAAACTTTTCCCAGGCCTCCCATTTCTCACATCAGTCTTTTGTCACACAATTCTTCACTTCCTCCATCCTCATGAATTATCTTGATTATTTTTATCATTCTTAAAACAGAAATGGCATAAGGAACTCCATGATGATATCGACATATTCCTTATATTTTCTCCCAAAGGAATCATTGAATCCTGAGAGAGATTTCTCAAGTTGATTATCATAAACTTTTAGTAATATCTGATAATGAGTTTAATTCTTAAATAGCTGAGCAAAAATGGTATCGGAGGTAAATTTTAGGGCAACTTCAGCCTTCCTTTACCCACTATTTGGTTCTATTCCTAAAACCATGGCTTTTACTTATCCCGGGTCCACTTTTCATCACAACCTCATGTTGTGAAAAATCAGTCAATGTATTTCCTTACCAGGCTTGCTTACATAAATTGTTGGCCCAGTGAAAAATAAAAATGTGAGGCCAATTGTTCAAAAAGCGGGAAAAAGTATAGTTATAAGTTATTAAAATATAAAACTTTTTTCTTTATTCTCCAGTCTCTCTCTGGACTTGACATAGTGTGGTTTTTTTTTAAATGTTTTATTTGCTATTTAATATCTTGAGTAAAGAATAAATATTTTAAGTTATTTTTATAAATGTAATTGTTCATCTTTTTACTTTTTATGACAGTTTTACTGCAAATATGCCATGTTTTAAAATTCCAGTTTAAAAACATTTAACTAATATATGGACTCACAGAAATTGCCCAATTTGTATTTGTAGCTTATACATGAATATGTATTTCACTAAAATATATATATATATATATATATATATATATATATATATATATATATATTAGGGATAGAGACATAGAAACATACATGATGAGAGAGAATTATTGATTGGCTGCCTCCTGCACCCCCTACTAAGGATTGAGCCCAAAACCTGGGCATGTGCCATAACTGGGACACTAATCTTGACCTGATGGTTCATGGGTTGACTCTCAACCACTGAGCATTACTGGCAGGGCTGTATTTCACTTTTGAAAGAACAATGAAAACACTATACTCAAAAATCTCATCTGTTTTTTCTTCTAGTTTTATTGAGATACTAGTAACTCTGCCCATGAATCCATGTGCCAGTAGCTCTCTGCAGGACCTGGCAGTTCTGCACCCGCTGCCCAGAGGTTCTCCACGGCCCAGAGGCCCATCTGTGGCCAGGCGCGGAACACTTGCCTCATCGCCGGGGTGATGACTCAAGAGTTCACCTGCCCTCCCCCGGCTGCTTCGTGCCTGCTGCCCAGAGGCTCTCCACAGCTAGGGTGGAATGTTTGCCTCATTGCCGGGGTGATGAAGCAAGCATTCCACCAGGCCGCTCATGCTGCCTGCTCTCAGTGGCTGCCCCCCTGGGACTGGGGGACTTTGGCAGGGCTGAGAGGACTGGGCACTGCCATTTTGTGACGGAGTGATGGTTAATTTGCATATTACCCTTTTATTAGATAGGATAATTGACATACAGTGCTGTATAACTTTAAGGTGTAGAGCAAAATGACTTGACTTATATACACACTAGAGGCCTGGTGCACGAAATTTGTGCACTTGGAGGGGGATTCCCTCAGCCTGGCCTGTACCCTCTCACAGTCCGGGAGCCCTCAGGGGATGTCTGACTGCCACGGAGGCAGGAGAAGCTCCCGCCGCTGCTGCTGCACTCGCCAGCCTTGAGCACGGTTTCTGGCTGACCAGTGCTTCCCCTGTGGGAGTGCACTGACTACCAGGGAGCAGTTCCTATGTTGAGCATCTGCCCCCTGGAGGTCAGTGCACATCATAGCAACCAGTCTCTCCATCATTCGGTCTATTTGCATATTAGCCTTTTATTATATAGGATAGTATTTTAAAATAATTACCATAATCAGTTTAGTTAATATTCATCGTTTGATATAGATACAAAAAAATACATAACACTTTTTCCTTGTGATAAGAACTTTCAGTATTTACTTTCTTATCAACTTTCAAATATATCACACAGCACTACTAACTATAGTCATTTTGTTGTGCATTACAATTACATCTCCAGGACTTACTTATCTTATAACTAGAAGGTTGTACCTTTTGACCACCTTCAACCAATCTAACCATTCTCCCCCACCTCTAGTAACCACAAAGTCTTCATCTTTTTCTGTCTGACTTATTTCACTTAGCATAAAGTCCTCAATGTCCATCCATGTTGTCACAAAGATAGGATTTCCTTCTTTTTTATGGCTGAGTAATATTCCATTATATTCCACATTTTCTTTTTATTGTTGATACTATTACAGATGTTCCCATTTTCCCCTCCTTTGCCCATCCCCTACTGACCCCCTTCCCTCTGGCTATCATCACACTGTTGTCTGCATCCATGGGTTATGCATATATATTCTTTGGCTCCATGCATTCATTGACAAGCAACTTAGGTTGTTTCCATGCCTGTGAATAATGCAACTATAGACATAGTGTTGGAGATTGAGCCCAAACACTATATCTTTTTGACATAGTGTTTTCCGTTACTTTGAATATATTCTTAGAAGTAGAATGGCTGATCGTGGTGGTAGTTGTATTTTTAACTCTGGAGAACCTACATCCTGTTTTCCACAGTGCCTGTACCAACTTACATTTCCCTTAATGGTACACAATGGTTTCATTTTTTCTACATCCTGGCCAACAATTGTTACCTCTTTCTTAAGTATATTATGTTAGCTATTCTAATGGAGATCTCATTATGGTTTTGATTTGCATTTTCCTAATGATTTGTGATGTTGAGCTTCTTTTCATGTATCTATGATGTTGAGCTCCTTTACATATCATTTTAGAAAAAAATGTCTATTAAGGTCCTTTGCCCATTTTAAAATAGGATTATTTAGGTTTGTGTTTCTTTTTGTTATTGAGTTGTATGAGTTCTTTACATATTTTGAATATTAACCACTTATCAAATATATGACTTGCAAATATTTTCCCATTCTGTAGGTTATATTTTCATTTTGCTGATTGCTTCTTTTGCTCTATCTCATCTATTTTTATTTTACACATATTCTACCAATACTTTACCTTTAGCTTACTGATGAGTAAGATCAAACAAAAAGAAAATAAACTATTGGTTGCCCAATCTTTCCCTTTCATTCTTTAATTTTATTTCAGCATAAGTGGTAAGCTAATGTAAGAAAGAAAATTGATTAGGAAAAGATATGATAGGGTACCTTAGTCATTCGAACTATGTCATTGCTTTCTTTCCAAACCAGAAACAATATTCTCCTGTTTCCAGTGGAGATATGGCTTCTGGGGACATGCAATGCCTCCACTGACTCGATCATTGATATGTTTACTTTGTGTTCCTTTTGAGTTGTCTTGAACTCACAGGAACCATGGGTCTATAGGAATTCTAATTTCATGGGGCATCTCTAATGTTTTATGTGAATGAGGAGGCAAGGGGCAGAAAACAGATATATTTAACATATCTCCTATATTCATACACATTCTTGATTGTCCCATCAGATTTCACTTATAAAATTCAAGTTAAAAGGTAAAATGGTAAATAATTTCAAGTCAGTGATAACAGAACATTAAATAAACATGGAGTCCTGAATACAAGGTGATGTTTCTTACTCACCCATGAAGCCAGAGTTTATCTCTTATTTATCTTTCATGACTTTGAGCAAATGTTAAAACTCTGTGAGTCCCTAGAATTACTATTTTTTCTTTATTTCCATATTAATACATACTACTATAAGAGCATGTAGCACATTTTAGATGCCTAAAAATATTGAATGAATGAATAATCATAGGAATAGATTAATGGGTGGAGTTTTAAAGAAAATAAAACATTTTAACTGTGTTATTTCTATTTGCAAAATAAAATATTTTAAAGTGACTTTAAGTAATATCAAGGTGGTATCAAGTATATTTATGTATTATGGAGTCTTTCCAGTATGCTGAATCAGAACATCTCTATAAGGCTCAATAAGTTGCACTATCAACTGGTTGTGCCCTATGAAACTTCATGGTCTTTTCTAGGCACTTAAAAGCATTATCTTGATAAATTTTCATAACAATCTCTGAAAATATTCTAGTGTCACCATTTTCTAGGTGAAACTGAGGGTGACACATAGAAAGTGACTTGTCCAAAGTCACTACAGATACCAAGGGACAACACTTACACTGAACCTGATTCCAAGCCCAATAGGCATTTCACAAAGTATGGTAGTTTCTTACTATCTGAACAAATTTGCAGAAAAAAAGGAACAAAGAAAAAAATTTAACCCAAATAATGTACTTTGCTCTTCTAATTTCTTTTTTCTCCTTTGTTTCTTTCTAAAACAATAGAGATATGAAAACCCCTTTTGTTGCATAACTCACTACTGAGTCTTGACCCAATTGGATGAATGCAGTCCTGGAGTTGGCCTGAGTTTGGCTGGAATTCCTCTCTTCACCTTTTCCCTAAATGTTATTCCTTCTTTGCAGCCCAGTTCAAATCCTCCTGTCCACATAACTTTTCACAAAAATACTAATGATCCCTTTTTTTTCTCTGACTCATCATGTAGTTTAGCCTGAAATCCATCACTCCGGTTGGTCTTGATTAATTGATTAATCTATAAATACTTTTTGAGTACCAATTATAATCCCAATACTGTTCCTTGTGCTTGGAGGACATCAGTGAACAAATAGGGAAAAAATGTCTACCCTTACAGAGCTTATATTATAGAAAGCATGACAAGTTTTTATTTTTCTCTGTTCTCTAATTGCTTTGTGTGATGTTTGACGCAAGGAGCTTTACTTCTCTGTATTTCGAGTTTATTCAAATTAGTACAGATGCTTTTTTATGAGACAATTTGAATTTTAACACAATGCTGAATAGTTAGTAAATATTTGGTTGAGTAATTGGACTTCTGTTAACAGAAAGTTACCCAGACATCGATGGGGAAGGGTAATTTGAAATATTGAATTTATTCACATAATAATCAATTAGTAGTAACTATTTTTAGTAATAAGCTTTTTTTTACAGATAATAAATTACATTTTTGAGATTTACACTGGATGTTTTTATTTAAGTCTCACAGCTGTCCAATGAAGTAAATCTTATTCCCAATTTACTGGTTACACTTTTGGAGGCTACTTTAGTTGTCTCAGGTTACACATTAAAAAAATGACAGACCTGGAATTAAAACCCAAGTATTTCTAAATCCAGAAGGCATGCTGTTTACCAAAATACTATAATTACTGCCCAACTAGGAAGTAATCAATTTGACTACGACAGGAGATGAAGCCGGTTGTATACATATCAAACATTTACTCATAAGCCAGCTGAGTAGCATAAATGGCTCATTTTAATTAGTAACTTCATGGATGATAACAACAGCTTTAATAGCTTTCACTCGGTATTCTAGATGAATACTAAATTAACAAGAAAAATAGATACACATATGCATACAACGATACAAATGCTCAGTGCAAAGGCTCCTGAACTTTTCAGTGGCTGTCTAAGTGCAGTCAACAGCCTGAAGCTCCAGTCTCCCAGTATTGTGCCTTATGTCCCACAGATGCCGTATAAATGAAGTGTTGCAGGACAGAAAATCATAGTGTTAAAAATTGGTTGCATGCCTGTGAATTGTCACTGTTGTGATGTTTCTGCATGTTGACAATTTAGAAGGTTAGTCTTCAGTGGAAGGAAACTTGACACTGGTGTAGAGAGAGAGGCAGTATACTAGTACTATAGTGTTTTGGAAACTTGTAAGATCGAAGCCAGTCAGATATACCTAGGTGCAAATCTAATTTCAGCTCTGTTTAGTTGTATGACTTTGGCTGAGTGGATGCAATCTCTGAATCTCATTATTCTAGTCAATTAAAAGGAAATAATAATCATGGTCTTTAGGATCATGAACCATTGGTGAAAAGTGTTTGATACTTAATAGGTATTCAGCAAATAGCAGCCACTATTCTTTGTCCCAACTCACTCATTCTGTCTGGAAACCCACCCACTTTTCTGACTGGGAAATTTGTTTTCATTCTTCACAGGCCAATGGCACTATCTACTCCTTTTTTATTCAGGATCTAATCACGCAGAGAGAGTTTGGTGCTTTCTATGCCTCTACTGGTTGGGATCACATTCGCCCTGGCTTGTAATAGCATGTACCACGTTGTTATTCATGGGTGCCTTCCTTTCCCATCATCCTCACTGGACTGTCAGCTCTTCAGGGCCAAATCTGTCTGATTCATATTTCTATTTGCAACTCAGGAAGACGTAATAAGATTCCTCTTATGTCTGAATAAATGAGAAACCTGATACCCAGAGGCCGAGAAGAGGTTCAGGAACTACTCAGAGGAAGCAGTACAAAATCCACCGCTCGTCTTGCAATCTTCTGCTTTATTCACTGTCAGGAAACATCACCTTTGGCAAAAACCCAAAGAACAGATTATAGTTGGAAAGAAAATATCAATAAACAAAATTTTGTGTTCTACTATCTTAGAAATTATTTTACTCCTGGATTTTAGTTACATAATTTTGGAGGTTAATAAATATTTTAAAGCAGCTGGAGGCCAAATGTCAGGTCACTGCTACAAGGCTGTCACCAGACAACTGGAGTCCTACTTTGTCAGTTAATGCCGTGTGTCATACCACACAAGGACAGTAATGTTGTGCCTAAAACCAGACAAAACCTCAACTCTGGAAGAATCTGGTGACTTTGGCTTATGTGGTACAAGAGGTTACTCTTAGTTAATTCCAGAATTTTAACTGGAACAACAAGTTACTTTAACAAAATGCTGAAGCTCTGGGGAGTCACAGCGTCATAGATCTAGAAGCAATAGTAATATCATCTAGACAAATACGATCATTTTATATCAGAACCCTGAGATGTGCAATAGCTAAGATGTTCAATAACTTACCTAAGGGCAAATAATGTCAGATAATGTACCAGATCCAGCTTTCAATGGGAGCCATTTACTGAGCCAATTGTTTCACAATCATTGTCTACTTTATTAACTAAAAAAACCCCACACATTATTTTTCCTAAAGCTAATCCTTATTATACATAGCATTTAACCTGACCTTTATAATGATCCTCAAATGTGGGATACATTATGATTAACGGTATAGATGGAGAATGGAAGGCCAATAAAGTCTGAAACTTTAATTCTGTATTAGAGAAAGCTACCAGTAGAGGCTATGCATCATTCTTTGGGCAGTATTATTTTACCATATTTCACTTTCTTATTCAAAGGAATCAAAACTAGTAGGATTTTTTTTGTTTTTAGTTTATTTATTAATTAATAAACTTCATATTTTAAAGAAAAGTTTTAGGTACATAGCAAAATTGAGCAGAAGGCCCAGTGATATATTATACAACCCTGTCCTATACACACTCAACCTCCCCCAATATCAACATCCTGCACCAAAGTCATATGTTTGTTACAATTGATGAGCTACATTGACACATCATGATCACCAAAAATCTATAGTGTACATAGGGTTCATTCATTTTTTTGTTAATCCTCACCAGAGGATATTTTTTTCATTGATTTTTAAAGTGAGTGGAAGGGAAAGAGGGAGGAGAGGAGGGAGGGAGGGAGACAGGAAGGGAGAGAGAGACCGAAACATAGATGTGAGAGAGACATATCTATCGGTTGCCTTCTGCATGTACCCAGACCGGGCCAGGGATCAAACCTGCAACCCAGGTACATGCCTTTGACCAGGAATCGAACCCGTGACCCTTCAGTGCTTGGCCTGATGCTCTAATCACTAAGAAACACCAGCCAGGGCATTAGTGTTTATTCTTTTTTACATTCTGTGGGTTTTGACAAATGCCTAATGGAATGTCTCCACCATTGTTATTATACAGATCAGTTTCATGCCTTACAATTCCTCTGTGTTGCTCTTACTCATTCCTCCCACCTCCTCAGCCCCTGACAATCACTTATTTTACTGTCTTACTTGTGTCCATAGATTTACCCTTTCCAGAATCTCACATAGTTGAAATATGTAGCCTTTTTAGAGTGGCGTCTTTCACTTATTTATATGCATTTAATGCCCTCTATGCCCTTCTATGGCTTGAGAACTCATTTCTTTTTAGTGCTGGACAATCCATTGCCTGGATCTACCACAGTTTATGTATCTATTTACCAACGAAAAACATAGTGATTGCTTCCACATTTTGGTAGTTATAATCAATGTTGCTATAAACATCCATGTGCAGGTTACTATGTGAACACTGCTTTCAATTCATTTGGGTAAATACTGAGGAATGTTATCGCTGGATAATATGGTAATAGTATGTATAGCTTTGTCAGAAATTGCCAAACTGTCTTACAAAGTGGCTGCACCATTTCGCATTCTTACCAGCAATGGATGAGAGTCCTTGTTGCTCCACACTGTGGGCAGCATTTAGTGTTGTCAGCGTTTTGCATTTCGGCCATTCTAACAGGTGTATAGCTGTGTCCCATTTTAATTTACAATTCCCAAATGGCATATAATGTTGAACAGCTTTCCATATGCAGACTTCTATCTGCATATCTTCTTTGGTGAGATGAATATTTAGGTCTTTGGCCTATGTTTTAATTAGGTGGTTTATTTTCTAAATGTTGAATTTTAAGAGTATTTTTAATATTTTAAATAGCAATCTTTTATCAGATGTCTTTTGCAAATATTTTTCTGTGTCTATGACATTGTTTTCCACATAGCAGAAGTTTTTAATTTTAATGAAATACAGCTTATCATGTGTCTTTCATAGATCATTCCCTTGATGTCATATTTATAAAGTGTCTTGCCCACGGTCCTCTTGGATTTCTCTGATGCTATTGTCTGGGGGTTTTACTGTTTTGCATATTTATTTAGGTCTTTTGGTGCATTTTGAGTTAATCTTTATGAAAGCTGTAAAGTCTGTGTCTAGATTCATTATTTTGCAAATAGCACCATTTGTTGTAAAGATCATCTTTGCTCTGTTTTACAGGGATGCCTTTATTGCACTTTGTCTTATTACACTTTACAAATGTGTATTTTACAAATGAAAGGGAGAGCCCTCCACCAGCAAAAGATTAAACTTGCCTTGTTGCAATATTTGCTTTATTGTGGTGACCTGGAACTGAACTTGTAATATATCTGAGGCATGCCTATATTATCCTGTTTCCTTGTCAAAGATCAGTTGATTATATTTACTTCTCAGCTCTCTATTCTGTTCCTTTGATCTATTTATCTATTGCTATATAAACTTTAGAGTCAGTTTATTGATATACACAAAATAACTTACTTGAATTTTTATTGGAATGTATAGATCAAGTTAGCATAATTAGGTTTTAAAGATAAGTTCTGTTAGAACTATTACTTATTATTTGGAAATGAGGTATACAGATACATGAGAATTCTTTAACCATTAGATAAAAGAGCAGTAAAATGACTTAAAAAGTTGTTCTTTTCAGTGAAACTATTTGGAAATAAGATTGCATACTAGAAAGCTTCATGAGATAAATTGATTCTAGTTAAACAGTCTGGAGTTAAAACAAGACTACAGGCATTCCATGTAAAAGAAATAAATTTATGAGTATTCACGCTATTAATAACTGCCTG
Source organism: Cnephaeus nilssonii (assembly GCF_951640355.1). Taxonomy (NCBI): domain Eukaryota; kingdom Metazoa; phylum Chordata; class Mammalia; order Chiroptera; family Vespertilionidae; genus Cnephaeus; species Cnephaeus nilssonii. Next base: position 73,353,167 of record NC_137084.1, read on the forward strand.
CTACCCTGTGGCTTCATGGCTTCTGTCAGGTCTCATTCATAACACCCACAATGCTTGGATATGTGAAGGAAACTAGATTAAGGGAAAAAAGGAAATCGTTTGGGTGAGAATTAGTAGTGATGCTTATTTGGCTTAAAGACAAGTGCATTTGCTAGAAATTTTATTTCAAACCCTAGTGTTTATTTGACATTTATGATGTTTAAGTTCAATTAAAGATGTTCACAAGTTAAGCAGTGAAAGACTCTAAGAGATTGTGGTACCAGTTTCCCAAGATCCTTTAAGCTATACATGCAGTGGAAATGTGGCTCTCCCATGGAGCATTCTTCAAAAAGGATATGTTCTGCCCAACTGTCATAGCTTAGGGGTTGAGCATCAACAAATGAACCAGGAGGTAACAGTTCGTTTCCTAGTCAGGGCACATGCTCGGGTTGCAGGCTTGACTCCTAGTAGGGGCATGCAGGAGGCTGCCAATCAATGATTCTCTCTCATCATTGATGTTTCTCTCTCTCTCTTCCTCTCCTTTCCTCTTTGAAATCAATTACATATATATATTTAAAAGGATATGTTCTTTCTGCTCCTGCATAAACATATGATAGCTATGATTAGAAGAGGTTCATGTTCTTGTCTAGATCACAATTTTGGAGGTGCCTTTGATACATATATATTTATAAACTGTGCATACATGTCCTATCATATTATTTTATGTAAATTCTTAAATGCACTAGTACAGAATTTAGGATGAGCCATAAGGCAAATACAACTAGAAAAAGTGAGTTAAATTCTGAGAAAAACAACTAGAATATTTGCTTTCTATTTGCAAATTTGTAACATGGAAATAACATGAGAATTACTGATATTTTTATTGAAGCTTAAAAAAATCTTTATTGTTGAAAATATTACATATGTTCCCTTTTTTCTCCCAATGACTCCTTATAACCCATCCCCGCCCTCCACCCCAGGCCTCCACCACCCTAATGTCTGTGAACATGAGTTATACATACATGCATACAAATTTTTTGGTTGATCTCTTCCCTACGAAAGCTTTTTAAACCATTTGACATTTTAAATAAGTCATAGTGTTTGAATAAAAATATATTTAAAATTCTAATATTTTCTACACCATAATAGTATTTCTTAAACATCTCCTGATATATTAGCAACTCAGTTTGCTGATCACTAGTGTAAACTGCTTTCCTGCTTCTCATTTGACTTGAAGAATATTAAATTGCATTCTATGTTGGACGTTGCCTTTTCAAGACATAAGAGAAATAAAACACAATCGATTTATTAAATACTCTGAGATTTAGTTTATTTTTATTTATGTTTTATTCATTAACAAAACATATACTTTATTGAATGCTTATTTGCCAAGCAGTGATCAAGGTGCTGGGGATGCAGAAATCAGTCATAAGTGGGGCTGAAAATGAAAAGGTCTGCTTCCTCATCTTGAAGTTTATTAAAATAATTGTAGCACTAGATGAAGTGCTTAATCTTAATCTTCTATTTCCAAATATGTACAAAGAAAAGGCATGATTGGATTACCATATCCACACAATTGCTTTGAAGATTAAAGAAGATTATGTTTCAGTTATGGGGTACATGCCACTGGCTTTGGGGTCAAGTGCTACAGGATTTACCTTGAGAGGAAAGAAAAAGAGGATATCACAGAGAATAATTATAGGTGAACAGATGAAGGGCATGTAGAGATAAGAAACAGCAAGTTCATTGAGAGTAGTGAATAGGGCTAAAATTAGAACAAGCCTTGAAAAGAAAAATGGAGAAGTAAAACTGAAACATAAAACTAAAGACAAGTGGTGGAGGAAGCACTGAGTAAATGCTCTGGTATAACTCATCAGGTTCAAGGCAAATAGTTACAGGCTAGTACTTTTCAGGGATAGTAACATACCGGGGTTCTTTTCCCAGCCTTACAAAGGGTTCAGCATTCTGGAGAAAGGAGCTGCGAGTAGATGATTAAAGAGTCCAAGGATGAAAGATATTTTTCAGAGGCATTGGGGGTCAGAGGAGCTTCAGCTAAAGGGAACTAGAAAACTCTCCCTTGACCCAGGACCCGTGCTTTTATTCAACATGATTTATCCTAAGGCAAGGTGGAAATATACACTTCAAAGGGTAAGGTATCAAAGGGTTTACAGAGATAGTCAGTTTGGGGAATAGCCTACAGCTGTTCAGGTGTTTGGCCAACAGGAGGCAATAAAATGCCCTGAGCTGTCTGGCAGCTAACAATCCCATTCAGGTTTGGGGGAAGTGCCTTAGCAGTTTCCAACAGGTAAATTACAAGTGTGGCTCACCCTTGTTGAGCCTCCCAAGTCCCATCAAACTTTTGATGGAACTCTTGTAATTATTACATGCTGGAATTGGTTATAGACAGTAACACATCACATTTTAAAAATATATATTTTTATTGATTTCAGAGAGGAAGGGAGAGGGAGAAAGAGATAGAAACATTAATGATGAGAGAGAACCATTGATCGAATGCCTCCTGTACGCTCCTCACTGGGAATCGAGCCTGCAACCTGAGTATGTGCCCTTAACTGTAATTAAACCTGGAACTCTTCAGTCCACAGGCCGATGTTCTATCCATTGAGTCAAACCAGCTAGAGCAACACATCACATTTTTAACAAAATTAATCATATCTTATATATATTTGATGATTTTGCATGTAAAATTTATCTCTTTTCAGCTTCTAACCAGCAGTTAATAATATCAGAGTTGATATTGTAGATACTCATCTTTGGATCAAATCATAAAGAATAATCTAGATTATGTTGCTGCTGTAGTTTGAGAGTTGCATGCTTGCCCTGGGACTTGGTTTCCATAGAAGATAACCAAATAAGTCAATAGTCCTTCTACATATGTGACACCCTAAGGAAACATCTCTGCTTCATGGAAAGCAAGTTGTATGAGGTGTGAGGAGGACAGTTCAGTGTAAGAAGAACACGTGGTTAAAAACTATTCTTTAAAAAATTATTTAAGCCAATATAAATAAAAGGTACTATTAGTATTAAATTTAGGGGTCATGAAAGTAATGAATAGCAATTATTTCACATAACTGGGCTGGATCCCTTCCCCCATTCTGAATCTCTTTTTGTTTTGTCATTAAACATTCCACATCACTGTGTTTATTCAATTGCACAATCAATCAATAGCATCCAAAGCTTTCACCTACCTTGATATTTCTTAAATCAATTTTTATTGAACAATCATAAAACTACAAAATAAACATTTTCTGGACTTGTTTTATATGGATATGATGACCTAAAATGGAATTAAAGGAATGAAAAATATAGATGAACAAAAACAGATCCAGAGACAGAGAAGCATCGATCAGACCATCAAACTTCAGAGGGAAGGTAGGGGAGAGGGAGGTAAGGGGGAGAGATCAACCAAAGGACTTGTATGCATGCATATAGGCCTAACCAATAGACACTGACAACAGGGGAGTGAGGGCATGAGTGGGGTGAGCGAGTAATGGGGGGATAAGGACACATATGTAATAACTTAATCAATAAAGAAATTAAAAAATAAATAAATAAAATTTAAAAAAAAGAAAAAATTAGCTCAGGATCATTAATACAACACAATTCAACAGGTAATTTTGAGTACTACTTTACACTTGACATTTTCATTGTTACTTGAAGGAATTCAAAGATAGGATCATTCAATTAAATATAATATAGCAAATATTTCCTTGATGAGTACTTACTTTGCACCAGATACTCTTTTAGAAATCTGAGATGCAGAAATGAGTGAGAAATAATCTTTATAAGAGGCTTATTAAAAAGCTTGTAATTTATTTGTAATATGTGGTGATTTAGATGACATAGTTGAAAAATACCTACACATGATTAAATATGTTACATGGCATTAAAGAAGGAAAGCCAAATATTTGTTTGTTTTTTTAAAGAAAGCCAACTAGATCTAGTGAGTCAATTAGATTGAACAATTTATGTTTTCAGAGATTGGGAGTGGGTGAGATCCAGATCTTTCACTAACAATGCATAGTTTGCTAGAAAATAATAGATATGAAGGGGAGAAATTAGAGGCAGACAGGATGAAAATGTTGCCTGCTTAAGCAGAGTCTGTTGGTTCCTGCCAATATCCCCTTGGCAATTACCTCTACAAACCTAGACTTGTGTGCTAAGTATACCTGTGATTCTATACCTGAGGATTTTATTCTCAACAACAGAGACTCTATACCTACAAGCAGAATAAGCCAGAAGTGCCAGAGAGTTAGGGTCCTAGAAACAATTCTCAGACAGTGGTAGACAGTGAGAGGTCTCCCCAGGCAGAGCTAGTCATCAGCATGTTGGAGAGGGGCAAATAGCTTTCATCTGAACAATGAAAGCTCCTATCCACTGTTTTCACTAGTTATGCAGGGCCCTAGAAAGAAGATTAGAAGACTGAAGACAAATTATCTTGTAAGGAAGCATGCAATTGGACCTAGAGGAGTGGACACAAAATGTGTACATTTTTATTTCTCACATAATGCCCAATTAAAAATATCCAGTGCAGTGAAGTCATTGAACTACTTGAACAGGATGACTAGTCTAGAGGAGTTCAGCCAATCTCTGTCTTTGGCCACCTTAGCACTTTCACTATTGGTTTTGTGAACACAGCGGCCATGGTGATACAGATGGATGCTAGGAAAGGGCCAATATCATGGCTGCAGAGGCTGGTGACATTGCTGAGTGTCCAAACTGTTAGTGACATAAACGGATACTGAGCTCTTGATATTGTATCATTCTCTAGGTGATCCACCAGGGGCAAATTGATTATTTTTACCATTTCAACTTTGAGTGGTACAATTCTTTTCAATAATTTTGCCTCCTTGGAAAGAAAGGGATTGAATGCATAGAGATTGGCAGCAGTAGTTGGCCTACATTCTCACATAATATCTGACTTACTGTTATGGGATCTTATATAATACTAGAGCCCAGTGCACGAAATTCATGCATGGGGCGAGTGGGGGGGGGGGTGGTGTGTCCCTCAGCCCAGCCTGCACCCTCTCCAATCTGGGACCCCTTGAGGGATGTCCGACTGCTCATTTAGGCCATCCCTCTCACAATCCAGGACTGCTGGCTCCCAACTGCTCGCCTGCCTGCCTTCCTGATTGCCCCTAACCAACCGCTTCTGCCTGCCAGCCTGATCATCCCCTAACCACTCCCTTGCCAGTCTGATTGATGCCTAACTTCTCCCCTGCCAGCCTCGTCATCCCTAACTGCTCTCCCCTGCAGGCCTGGTCACCACTAACTGCCCTCCCCTGCAGGCCTGGGTCCCCCCCAACTGCCCTTCCCTTCAGGCCCACTCACCCCCAACTTCCCTCCTCTGCCAGCCTGGTGACCCCTAACTGCCCTCCCCTGCAGGCTTGATCACCCCCAACTGCCCTCCCTTGCAGACCTTGTCCCTCCCTACTGCCTTCCCCTGCTGGCCATCTTGTGGTGGCCATCTTGTGTCTACATGGGGGCAGACATCTTTGACCACATGGGGGCAGCAATCTTGTGTGTTGGAGTGATGGTCAATTTGCATATCACTCTTTTATTAAATAGGACTAGCGTTCCCGTTGCAGGAAGAATACTGCAATAGGGTTTCCTGCTGCACTCTACCCCGCCCTGCCTGCTCTCCTCCCTTCTCCCCAACCCCGCCTTCTCCGCCAACCCGCCTACTTTTCTCCCTTCTCCGCCAGCCCACCCACTCTCCTTCCTTCTCCCCCGCCCCGCCTCCGCTCCTCCCTTCTCCTCCCCCTGGCTTGCTTGCTTCTCCGCAGCTTTGCTCCCTTCTGCAGCTCTTTGCTTCTTTCTATTCTGTCTTGATATGCAAATTAACTGCCATCTTGTTTGGGGTACTTTGCATACTCATCCTGATTAATTGGTGGGCGTGGCTTGGGAATAGCAAAGGTGCGGTCAATTTGCATATTTGTCTATTATTAGGTAGGACTAGTGTTCCAGTGCACAGATTCATGCACATTGAAAGGAAATTAATTAGGAGAAATATTTTAATATCGCTATTCGCATCTTGTTAATGAAAAGAAAATAGGATTCTACTGAGTCTCCTAACTACCTACCCCAGGACTTCTATGAGAATCAAGTGAGATGAGGCATAGGAAAACACTTCACAAACATTTGGTTAAACTGTGAAATGTTTGCACCTGGCTATAAAGCAAGTTGGGTTCCTGGGCTGAAGAAACTCTGAAGATGCTAGTGGCTGGGATGAGGAAACTGGGCATTGCTATATGACATCATTACCTAGTGCCTACAGCGACCCTTTCTGGGCTGGGCTTGTCTGTGGGCCGCACTTTGTGCCATGGGGTCTTGGCAGTGTTGGATGCAATTTGGTGAGGTGTCGCTCTGGGGTGGTGGCAGGGTCTGTGTCCCACTTGAGGGGAGCTGAGTGTTGGTTTGTTGGTGCCAGGTCCATGGTACCATTTATTTTTAAATAGCCAGTGCTCGTCATGGCAGCTCCTGCATTGAGCGTCTGCCCCTGGTGATCAACGTGTGTCATAGCAACCTGTCAGACAGATGGACACTTAGCCATATATATATATATATATATATATATATATATATATATATATATATATATATAGACTAGAGGCCCAGTGCATGAAATTTGTGCACTGGTAGGGTCCCTAGGGGCTGCCGGCTGCTGGCTGGGACCTCCCTCCCTTCCCCCAGCCGGCCCCACCCCCTGTTTGAACTCCCAGACAACTCCTGGTGGAGGGGGCAATTTGCATATTACACTTTTATTATATAGGATATTTCAGGCCCACTTTATAGTAAAGAAAGTGTGAAGATATTTAATAATTACAAAATCCACTAGTTATACCGTATACCACTATCCAGAAGTTTCCAGCCTAATAAAATGTTGAAATGATCTTAAAGGTACAACTGAAATGGCATCTTGGTGATCATGCCTTGGGGAATTGGGACAAATGATGATTACTTCTATGTGATAGTTGGAACCAAGGAGAAGAACTGTAAGTGCCATCTCTCATCATCATTCTCAGTGACCAACGTGGAAATTTTTGCTTCTCATTCCCACACTTCTGGGCTCCCTGGACTATAATTTCTGGTTCTCATATGAATGAACAGATACAACTAGGCTTCTATTAAACCTAAACTATGACTACCACATGTTTATTTTATATTCATTAAACTAACAGCCAAGTAATCCAGTCAATATGCTGGTGGGTTTAATTGACCTGGCATGATGGTAAATTTTATGTCAACTTGACTGGGGCAGAGGTTGCCCAGATATTTGGTCAAACATTACCTTGGGTATGCCTGTGAGGACATTTTGGGGTGAGATTAATATTTGCACCAGTAGACTGTGTAAAGCAGAATGCCCTCTCTCTGATGTGGGTGAACCTCATCTAATCAGTTGAACCTGATTATAACCAAAGGCTGACCTCCCCACAAAGAAGAGGGAACTCCTCCTACTTGACTCCTTGAATTGGTCTTTTCCTGCCTTTGAACTTGAGCTGAAGCCCTGACTCTTCCAGGGTCACGAGCCTGCTGGCGTTGGGACTGGGACTTATACCATCTTCTCTCCTGGTTCCCAGGCTTTCAGACTCACACTGAAGCTATACCATTGGCTCTTCCTGGTCCCCAGCTTGCTGACTACAGATATCCCATCGATTCTATTTTTCTGAAGAACTCTGACTAATGTACTCTGATTATCATGACCCTCATGACAAAACATGCCTGAATCTCAAGGCCCTTACCTTGGTCCTTCTATGGCAGTATTAAACTTGATTGAAAGTAACCTAATTAAAAAAAAAAAAAAAAAGAGTTCTGCCTCAGGGTATTGGGAATCCTCTTTTATTTTAAACCTTTTTTGTTTGTTTGTTTAGAAATTGTGACTGGCCAGTCTATCTTTAAAAATTACTTACAGGACAGAGTGAAAATAATGTGCAAAACCAGTGAGTCTTTCAAGGAGAAACTTGTAGCAAATGCTATTTGTGCGCTGTCCACATCCCTTCAAAACTTACCTGTACGTGCCTAATGCTTATTTACTGTAAATCTCTCCTGGGAGATAATTGTTTTCTGGCCAAGAAAGCCTGCTTCTCCCCCACTCCTTGTGGTTTTGGTAAAACAGTCTATTCTGGTGCCCCTCAATGCACAACACCCCTCTCCCCCCCCTCCCCGCCGCCCTGCCCTGCGCCCAATCACAAGGTTGAATTCATTACACAGGGTAGGGGATGCTTTATTTCCCTAACAAAGAGACTGATCTAAGAATAGGGTCAACATACAAACTAGATCAGATTATTGCCAAATGTGTGATACAGAGGCCCTGATAGAAGGAGGAAATAAAGAGAGAAGAGAAAAAGAGAGCGGCAAAACAGAGACTGATGACTGGCTGTTGTCACTCAGTGGTGAGAGTATACACCAAAGGATTGTGGGTTCAATTCATGGACAGGGCATGTACCTGGGTTGCAGGTTTGATCCCCAGCCCCGTTGGGGTGGGGTGCATTCAGGTGACAACTAATCGATGTCTCTCTTTCAACATCCATGTTTCTCTCTCTCTCTCTTGCTCTCTCTCTCTCTCTCTCTCTCTGTCTCTTCTGTCTTCTGTCTCTCTCTTCCTCTTTCTATTTCCCTTTCTCCCTCCCTCCCTCCCTCCCTCCCTCCCTCCCTCCCTCCCTCCCTCTGTCCCTCCCTCCCTACCATTTTCTTTAAAGTCCATGGAAAAACTATCCTCTGGTGAGGATTAACAAAAACAAACAAGAAATATGAGTCTGATAGCACCCCTTGGTAACTTGAAATTAGTTGTATGCAGAAAATACCTTATATATTTTCATTTATTTGAGTTTTGTTTCTGTCAGTTATATCTGGGGAAAAATCATGGTTTATATAAAACTAGAAGCCCGGTGCACGAAATTCGTGCACTGCAGGGGGTTGTCCCTCAGCCCAGCCTGTACCCTCTCCAATCTGGGACTCCTGGAGGGATGTCTGACTGCCCGTTTAGGCCCGATCCTGGTGGGATCGGGCCTAAACGGGCAGTCGGACATCCCTCTCACAATCCAGGACTGCTGGCTCCCAACTGCTTGCCTGCCTGCCTTCCTGATTGTCCCTCACCGCTTCTGCCTGCCAGCCTGATCACCCCCTAACCACTCTGCTGCCAGCCTGGTTGATGCTTAACTGCTCCCCTGCCAGCCTGTTTGCCCCCAACTTCCCTCCTCTGCCAGCCTGGTCACCCCTAACTGCCCTCTCCTGCAGGGTTGATCACCTCCAACTTCCCTCCCTTGCAAGCCTGGTCCCTCTCAACTGCCCTCCCTTGCAGGCCGGGTGCCTCCCAACTGCCCTCTCCTGCTGGCCATCTTATGTCCACATGGGGGCAGGATCTTTGACCACATGGGGGCAGCTATATTATGTGTTGCAGTGATGATCAATCTGTATATTATTCTTTTTTAGATAGGATAGAGGCCTGGTGCACGGGTGGGGGCCAGCTGGTTTGCCCTGAAGGGTGTCACAGATAAGGGTGGGGGTTCCCTTGGGGTGTGGGGCGGCCTGAGCGAGGGGCTTGTGGTGGTTTGCAGGCCGGCCATGCCCTCTGGCAACCCAAGGGGAGGCCCTGGTATCTGGGATTTATTTTCCTTCTACAATTGAAACTTTGTAGCCTGGAGCGGAGCCAAGCCTGGGGCTCCGGCAGCCATTTCTGTGGCAGTTAATTCACCTTCTACAATTGAAACTTTGTAGCCTTAAGCGGGTGGGCCCGGCCAGGGTGTGTGGAAAGCTTTGCTTCCCCTGTTGCCGCAGGCAACCCTAACCTGCTCTCTCAAGCTCCATTCTGCCGCCATTTGTTTGAATTTGTTTACCTTCTATAATCGAAACTTTGTAGCTTGAGTGGAGGCTTAGGCCTGCAACGGCTATGGAAAGCTTGGCTTACTCTGTTACCTGGGAAACCTTGCTCTCTGTGGCTGTAGCCATCTTGGATTGGGGTTAATTTGCATACACACCCTGATTGGCTGGTGGGCGTGGCTTGGCTGGTGGGCGTGGCTTATGTAGCAGAGTGATGGCTAATTTGCATATTACCATTTTATTAGAGAGGAAGTGAGACATGGTAGATTAATGACTCAGAGTGGAGAGCCCACAGGGACAGATGGAGGAGTCTCTGCTTTACCTGTTTTTAATCAAGAAATAAAATACAAAATTTTTAAGTGACTTAAAGTTTTGTTTATATTTTAAATTTATCTCTCAATTTTATTAATTTTTATTGTTAGGTAGTTGCTCAGAGTTGCATTCATTATATTCCATAATTCATCTCACATTATCATTAGTCTTTCCAAATATTTGTTTTATTATATGATTTATTTCTCCTTTATCTTTAATTGCTCCCACACCCTAGGCACTCATTTTAATGTGTTGATACATCTTCTTATACAAATAAAAAGTAATTATTTATTTTAAATATATGTGATAATATTTTATCTACATATCCTAAATAGTTTACTTACTTAAATAATGATACAAGTGCTATTTTGTGTTATAAATCTCACTATTTTATCTTTTTTTAGTCTACCCAATGGCTTAAAAATGTCCATTGTACTGCCATATGAATATCTAGCTCAAGTTTTCTCAATATTGATGCACATTCCATTATTCAATCTCTTAATGATGCATCCAACAACTTACCATCAGGAAAAATACCAGAAAGCAGAGCCGTGCAAATACTGTCTTACGAGTGTCTCTGGTATAACCTGCAGTTGCTGAATTAGAAATTACACACCTGTTTATTTCACTTTAATACTTTATGATTGATTTATAATGTGGTATAAACTACTTTACCTTCCTACCAGTGGTACATGAAGGTTCCTTTGCTTCTGTATGCTAGTCATTGTTTGATACCAACTAATTGTCCACATTTGCTATTCCAGAGGATATAAGGAACATTGCTTTGCTCTAATTAGTGAGATTGAAAAATTTTATATACTATCCTGCCATTTCTGAATCTCTTTTTGTGAATTTCTCAAACATTGACTTTGTTTATTTTTCTATTAGGCCCTTTGTCTAACTCTTATTGAAGTAGAGGAGTTATTTATATATTCTAGATATTAAAAATTTAGGAATCTACAGTGTGGCAAATACTTTCATTGACTACCTACTATTTTTGTCAGTGGTGTCCTTTGTTGAAGATAATTTCTTAATTTTAATAAAGAAAAATCTATCAATTTTATGGTTACTACTTATACTTTTTAGGTCCTATTTATGATGTGATTCCCTATGAAGGGCACAAGAATATTATCCTAGACTTTGTTCATTAATGTCATAAATTTATCTTTTACAATTAGGGCTTTAATCCATATTGAGTTTATTAAGTATAAAGAGTGACTTGGATCCTGTGTAAAGTTCCCAAAACATCATCTAATAAATAAATACTTTCTCAGTGACCTGTGAAACAAATACTATCCTCAAAATTGGTCCAAGTATTTATAACATTGTATTCTTATATTCACATATCAGAACCACTTTTTAAAGTTTCCCCATAAAATCCCATTGGAATTTTGTTGAGTATTATAATAATTTATATTATTTACTTTGCAAAAATTGAAGGGGAATAAATAAAACAGTGTTTAAGAAGTACCTACTATATGTTGTAGGCTATAATTTTACTGGGATGTGATATGAATGGGCTATTAAAACTGAAAAATAATGTCCAATCTTACTAGAAATAAAAGTTATTTTGTAAAAACAAAATATATATTGTTAACATCCAATTATAGAACATTTTTAAGTAAATTCTGCTTCATCCACTTAATAGACTATATTCAGTCACTAAAATGTTTGTTATAGATTGTCTTGTGAGTATGTGACATTAAACATATGATTGCTGAGACATCCATTTCAAATACATTCATCTGGAATAAACATATTGCCCACTATGTAATACAGCTACTAGCAAAAAACAACTAGACAAGAATCCTGGCCACTCCCACCCATAAAGTTTCCTTTTTGAAAGTCCTGGTAACTTGGATAACTAACAGGTTGAGGGGCCATGTTCTTCCCTTCCTGCTCCCAGTTCCCATTCTTATATTTCTAGTTTTATATAATAAAGAGGTAATATGCAAATTAACCCTCACGCCCTCACAAGATGGCTGCCTACAACCAGGCCGGCAGGGGGGTTAGTGAGGGGCGACCAGGCCGGCAGAGAGGCAGTTCGGGGTGACCCGGCCAGCGGGAGGGTTCAGTTGGTGGCGACCAGGCTTGCAGAGGGGGCAGTTGGGGGAGATTAGGATGGCAGGAGGGGCAGTTAGGAGCAACCAGGCCAGCAGGGAGGGGCAGTTGGGGACAACCTGGCCAACAGCGGGGGGCAGTTAAGGGCAACCAGGCCAGTAGGGGGGGCAGTTAGGGGTGATCAGGTCACCAGGGGGAGGCAGTTAGGGGCAACCAGGCAGGCAGGCAGGTGAGAGGTTAGGAGCCAGTGGTCCCAGATTGCAAAAGGGATGTCCGACTGCCGGTTTTGGCCCAATCGGGATCGGGCCTAAACCAGCAGTCAGACATCCCCCAAGAGGTCTTGGATTGGAGAGGGTGCAGGCTGGGCTTAGGGGAGCCCCCCTCTGTGCACAAAGGCCTCTAGTACACAAAGAGTAAAACTGTGAAACCCTAAACACCTCACCCTAGTATGAGCAGAGCCCCAAACCCAAGCTCCCTCCTTCTCTCCACCAGCAGCCTGACTGTATGACCCTTGGGAGCACTATATTCCCTCCAAGACCTGTGAGTAATACATTTTGATTTTTCAAAATTACCTGATGGTTGTGGCTAAGGTACATCCTGCGGTCATAATGAGAAGCATAAGGACTGTCCAGCTACAGCCTTAGCTCCCGTTGGGGAAATGACCATGGGCTTGCCACAGGTGGTGCGGGCCCAGGGTAATGCCGCGGGTATTTCCAGTCAATAGCATTCCTATCAATAGCTGAGATCAATAGGGTCTTGGGTTTGATTCTGGTCAAGGGCATGTACTCAGTTGCAGGCTCCTCTCTGGCTTGGGACCCTGGTCAGGGCTCATGCAAGAGGCGACCAATCAATGTGTTTCTCTCACATTGATATTTCTCTCTGTCTTTCCTTCTCTCTAAAAAATCAATGGAAAAATAACCTCAGATTAGGATTAAAAAAAAAAAAGCTGAGATGGACACAACACACACATATGTATATACACACACACACATATGTATATATAATATATACACTGTGGACAATACAATAAACTAAAATGTGGCTTACAAGTAAATACACATGATACAGTTGCATTATTTTAAAATTAAAGAGAGAAAATATATACCTATATATGTTGTGTGTGAGTGTGTGTGTGTGTGTGTGGGGGTGTGTGTGTGTGTATGATTTGTTATCAAAATAGCAATTGTGGTTATCTATGGATGAAAGAACTACCAGTGTCTATTTTGTTTGCTTATCAGTATTGATATTTTTGCAACATAGGCATAAATGCTTTCTGTAATTCAAATTGTTAAAAGACCAAAATAAATACTCTCACCTCCTTTAATAATTTGCTCTAATTCCATTCTATATAAAGCACTGTCTGACTTTGAGTTTCCATAGCATTTACATTTAAAACATCTTGTGGTTGTTTCAAGCTGTATGTTTTGCTTTTCCATTTAATTTATAAGTACCAGGTAAAGCCCTAATTCTTAAATATCATTTGTGTTTCTAGACAAGATTACTAGAAATATCCACTAGATTTTACCGCCATAACCGTAAATAGACCAATACTCTGATATATGCACCAGCCTTTTGTGAAGTCGGTGTCAGTTCAGGTGGCCTGTTTACAAACTCTGTTCGTGGACTGGCAAACACAAGGACAAGGTCCCGAGTGCTACCAAGATAATGACATCCATTGAGATTCGGTCTGATTATTATCACTTTTTATAATGTTTTTCAATTTGATGTTTTAAAAAACATAATTTTAAAGCTTGTGCTTCTTTCTCATGATTTTAAAATGTATATTTTATTGATTTCAGAGAGGAAAAGTGAGGGAGAGAGATAGAAACATCAATGGGAGATAATTATTGAAGGGCTGTCTCCTGCATGCCCCATACTGGGGATGGAGCCTGGGAATTGAACTATGACCTTCTGGTTCATAGGTCTATGCTCAACCATTGAGCCAAAATTGGCCAGGCTTCTTTCTCATTATTAACTTTGGGTAGAGGTAGCACATTTGAGCAGTGGTTAGGACACGCACATACCTTATACAGAAGTAGAAAACATCCTGTGTACATTAGATAAAATGATTATGATTTAACTATACTTTTCAATATTATAGTAGAATTGGAAACAGAAAAAGACTCAAAGCAAAATATCATCTTTATGATTGTTGTAATGCAGGCTTCTGTTCTTTATAAAGTTACTTCACATAATTAACAAACCAGAACAAAATATAAATGGTTTAGAAAATAAGATTTTTCTTTTTAAACAAACAAACATTTTTAATTAAATAATAAATGTAGTTGTTATAACCTATATTTTTTAGGGAAAATATTCTAGTCTATTAAAGTAAATCTAGAAGTATTTTTTGACAGTTACTAGGCAAGACACCCAATAAAATGACATTAAACTTTTACAAGTATTATATAGATTTTTTACCATTTAATCATTTTTATTTTATAAAACACCATTTGTATAACACATTATTGTGTTAACTTAATGACATTCACCAGTATATAATAAAATAATAAACTAGAATACTAATAAAAATTAGGCCTCTGTTTGACATGTGTCTGTATTTGAAGTGCTTTAAAAATAACAGCCACGGACCTATTTTTGTAAAATTGTCTTAAAGTTTCTGCATCCTTTAAAATGTCGGTATTATTATTTTCAATTTATCATCTAGACATATAAACAGGCACTTCAGAGGAAGTCAGGGACATTTTGACATATGTTTTTATTTTCCAAAGAAGATGCTAATACAACCATCATAAGCACCATAGACCCAACACTATACAATAGATAAGTCCCAGAAAAGGGCTATATTAGAAACATATATTTTTATCTCTCACCACTCTGCACAAAATGATCCCCTGTGGTGGTGAAATTCACCAGCTTTGTTCCTTAGCTTGGAAAACAATATTAAACAAGTGACCTAACATTGAATTCTGAACTATTAAATGTATTTTTCAGACAATGAATGTGTTATGTCAATGAACATGCAAGAGATTGGACAACTGGATTAAAATGTCTAAGACTAGAATATAAAATAAATAGCATATCAATTGTATTTAAAACTATAATGTTTAAAACTATAATGTAAAAGAGATAAATTATTTGCCATTAAAATGGGGGGAGGGAGTGAGAGGGGGAGAGTCAATAGGAGAAAAATGGGATGTCTGTAATACTATCAACAATAAAAATATTTTAAAATGAAAAATAATAAAGCATAAAAATATGTTAATCCTTTGCACTCGCTTGCTTTTTTCTCGATTCCTTTATTCTAATGCTAACCATGTCGAGTCACACTCGACATCCGAGTGCAAAAGGTTAAGATAAAATAAATAAGCACTTTTTAGCACTTGCATTTCTATACTCATTAATTGGTTATTACATTACCGAACCTCCACCATTTTCTTCTTAGAAATTCATAATGACGACATCCCACTTAAGGGAGAAGGACTGCATACCATCTGAAAACATGTCAGATATATTGGTAGATATTATTGATTATGTATGTTTTAGAACACAATGTAAAGCATAAAAACAAACAAAAACTACTGTGTGTCGATTTGTGGTTTCCACTTATCTATTCTTAATCACTGTTATGTAATAAAGCTATGTTATGTTCATCTATATTAACGTTTCCTCACCTTTAGGTATAAAGAGTTATTCTTCCTAGTCATAGACATATAACTAATTGGACTCATGTGTTGTGAGTGGGAGTGACATGGGTCATGGTGGCCTGAAGCATTTAAATGTTAATACTCAACCCTCTAACTATCTTCTCTTCTGCCAAGAAAAGATAAACGAAGGTGTTAGAATGGAGATAGCGGTAGACCAAAGCATCATGTATTGCTGAGCCACTTCATGGAGGACAGAGCTCTTATCTCCTGCAGCCATGGTGACCATACTTAGTGCAATAAAAACTTCTATTTGTGCTAAACGACTGAAACTCTTGTTCTTACTCCAGCAACATAGCCTCATAACCCTGGCTTATGCGATGAGTTTGCCTTTTTATAAATATCGACAATGAATTGAGGACTTAGAAAATTATTTAAAAAGAGAAAGGAGATGGCAAATGCACTGGAGCTCACATAGAAAGTGGACAAATACACATAAAAAAAGGAAGAAAAAAAAACTGGACAGTTTGTATAGTGAAGAAACCATTAAATACTGTTTTTTGGAAGGAAAAAAAAATCCTGTTTTTCCAGATTTGTTCTGTTTTGACACCTATAATTGCCTTCACCATTCTGGATTCATTCATGAAAATTGTAATTAGATATTCTTGTTAAAAGTGGTTTATATTACTTATAATAACTAAGAATCGAAGGAATTTCCATGAGGTAAGAAGCAATAACCCAGCTTGGAATTGTCAGCTGTGTCTCTTGTTGGAGCAAATGCAGAATTGGTTTTTCTTCTTCATATATGAGACTCCTCTTTATGCACTAACGGGAAAGCTTTAGGAGCTGTGCATATATGGAGGGCAGATATTGGTTTACTACAGAACATGGTTCAAAGTGCTCCTCTTACTATAGTTGGGAGTTTTATTGTATTGACTTTACTTGGAACAAAGTAGATTGGAAGACTGGGCAACGTTCAGAATGATCTAGAGTGAAAGAAACATAACTTCTCTTTGTGTCAACCTCAGGCAAGGCGAGTAAGGCAGATCAAAGAACTGCTTTAATGATTCACTGAAGCTAACGTTCAAATAAAAGGGCAGCGGCCACCTGGAAATGCAACAAGTGCAAGTGAGGCATATGCTTTTCTGAGAAAAGGTTTTAGGAAGAATATGCATCTAAGAGAGAAAGATTACCCAACAGCACATATCCATATAGTGATTCTAAAAGGAACCAAAGCAAGGTCAGTGTTTAAGCTAATGCATTGGTCCTACAACTGCGGAAGGCCTTTGTTCTGAATCATCGCACTGCTGTGATCTTGGGCTAAATCTCGATTTTGGGGAGGCATTAGTCTTCTCAGCTGTTGAATGAATTGGCCTGTGAGACCTCAGCTGTGGATTCTATTCTAACGTAACTCATCTACTCACAGGTGTGCTGGAAAAGCCTAGCTCTGACACAGCTGAGTCAGAGTCCCTGCCCTCAGGTAGCTCGCAGGCCCAGAGCTGCCCAGAGCTCAGCAGCCATTGTCACGGTGAGGAATCTGTATTTGATACTCTGCTTGTGGATTTAAATACATGGTGCCTAGAAGAGTGTGGGAGACACCCTCTTCTAAGGTGAAAGACCTCTTCTAGTGACTCACAACCTAAAGAACAGAAGGACTCTTAATGAACGTAATGCTCATGTAAGCATTAAATCACAGGTGAAAAATTACAACTAATTAAGCACGTAACCCTTATGATGCTCTTGTTCTGCCAAACTTGCTCAGAGAGAGAAGCAGAACCTAAACAGTGCAGTAAATTAATTGGAAGCAGAAGTCCCTGTTTCTAAATCTAGCTAATAATGATCACTTAATTTAATGACTAGCTGTGTGACCTTGGGAAACTCAAGCTCTTTGGACTTCAGGCCTCTCATCAAGTGTAAAACAAAGAGATGTGGTCATGGACAAGGTGATCATTAAGGCCCTATTAGCTTAAAAATGGCATTGTTTCTGAAGTAGCTTTACACACTAAACAAGGAATAGTGTGACAGCTTATTAAAATTGAGAAAAAAATTAGGAGACATCTTTAATTTTAACAAAGATTGCCTATGTGAATGTTCCAGGTACAACCTTTCAAAAGCATAAAATGCAAATTAGGGATAAAATCCAAACTTTTCTTCAATAAAATGTGAAGAGCAAAAAAAAAAAAAAAAAGAGGGGAAGGGTGACATAGATTTTTAATGAAGATAAAATTGTACTTAATGCTAGTAACAGTGAGGTTGGGTATGGCCTTGATACCAGCATAACTTCCCTGTGTTCCCTCCTAGCTGGTATGCATTAGCACTGCACAAGTCGCAGGCCAATCCCAATATGTTATATTCTTAAAAAGTTTCTACTCAGATACAAAATAAATGCAAGTGAACATTTCTTCTTTAGGGACAAGAATTACTGAATAGATTTAATTTTTCCCTTTCTGTGGAGGAGGTAAAAAATAAAGTGAAACACCTGTGAGGTCTGTGACACCAGGCAGAGGTGTACGAGAGGCCTTCCCTCACAGACGAATCCCTTCATTGCCTTGTTCACTTATAGACATCAAACAGTTTAATGCTTTTCTTAGGAATTCACTCCCAAATCTCTGGGCTCCTTTTCATATAACTAAAAAGCAAATAAATATAACTTGGAAAAATTACGTTGATTTAAAATATCAAAACATAGTATGGGCATACTTTTTGTTTAAATACATCGCAAACCATACAGAAGGTACCATGTTTTATCTTGCTCTAAAAATATTTGCTATGACTGACAAGCCTCTTGTACATTGCCTGCTTATACCTATCTAACTAGGGAAAACTGGCTTGCAAATGCTTATACAGCCTGATAGGACCCTGACCAGCTTCCAGATTATCTATTACTCTTACGTTTGCTAAAGTGCACACCATTTCTGGGAACTTCTTCCTCCCACCCACCACTCCCAACCCCCACTTACACTTATAATGGGAATCATCTGCAAAAACAGCGATATTTCAGGGAACGATGATTGTCCTTATTTTGTAGGTTTCACTGTATGGACCTCATCTTGGGAGTGGGGATTATGAAAATTTCTATGGCCAATATTTATAAAAACTTTTCAGGCCCTTCAAAACAAAATGTACTAAAAAACTAAAAGTTCTCTATCCCCATTCTAGGTGACAGTAGGAGACACCACTCATCCCCCTGGGCACTTTAAATAGGTGAATGGATGCATTACAGATTTTAGTCCACTGACTATTGTCAGCATGTTGTCACATCAGGGGTTTCAATGAGGCTTTCCCCAAAGACTTAGAAAAGAGGACATTACAGTACCTTTGAAAGATAAACTGAGAAAGCTGGACTTAGTGGATCAAAATAGATATATGAAAAAAGAAAAACTTGAAAAAGGAGAATGGGTTTAAGAACTGCATATGAATTATTTGTAATTGAATTTACTGTTGCAATATTAATAATAGATACCTTTTATTAAAACTTATACTGTTGCCCTAGCTGGCTTGGCTCAGTGGTTAGAGCATTGGCCTGTGGACTGAAGGGTTATGGATTTGGTTCTGGTCAAGGGCATGTACCTCAGTTGTGGGCTTTGTCCCTGGCCCCAGTTGGGGTGTGTACAGGAGGCATCCAACCAATGTGTCTCTCGCATCAAAGTTACTCTCTCGGCCGAAACCGGTTTGGCTCAGTGGATAGAGCGTCGGCCTGCGGACTCAAGGGTCCCGGGTTCGATTCCGGTCAGGGGCATGTACCTTGGTTGCGGGCACATCCCCAGTAGGGGGTGTGCAAGAGGCAGCTGATCGATGTTTCTCTCTCATTGATGTTTCTAACTCTCTATCCCTCTCTCTTCCTCTCTGTGGAAAATCAATAAAATATATTTAAAAAAAAGAAAAAAAAAAGTTACTCTCTCGCTGTCTTCCCCTCCCTTACATTCTCTCTAAAAAAAAAAATCAATGGAAAAAAAAGATCCTTAGGTGAGGATTAACAGCAACAAAATAAAGAGTCAGGTTCTGGGGCCAGGCAGAAAAGTTCAGATCTTAGCCCAGGCATATACTAGGTAGTGGCTGATTACCTTGCAGGGGTGGGGGGTGGTAGAATAGTGTGAAAAATACTGTCTGATACTAAAAACTGGAGAGTAAAATAGGGTTGCTAAAGGCCTCCCAAACACTCTTACAGGGGAAAAAGGTATTAGTCTATGAAATGTGATTTTTTCCCCTGCATTGGCAAGACTATGTAAATCAAGTCAAAACCTCTTGACTCTGACCCTGCTATCCCCACTCAAACTTCTAAACTTGATTGAATGCTTGTACTAGTATAGGTCTACCTGAAGGAAGAGATGACCTTTTCATAGTTATATTAGTATACAGGCCCACATCAACCTTATTTTCCATTATAAACTAGTCAGTTAACTTGGTCTTTATGTACCAGTCTTGTAAGTTTGACCAATGTCAGGGGTGGGGCAGGGGGACGGGGGAACATGTTTCTGAGAAGCTGAGGTCTCCTTGGTGTGCTGCCCCAGTAGGATTCTCAGTTCTCCCATGGCAATGGGTGCCACCCAGCCAGGGCCCTTTGAGAAGCAGCCAGCCAACCTACTTTTCCCAGAGATCGTCTCTCCAGCTCCACCTTCACCCTCATGCACCAGCTAGGCTGAGGGACTTGTGGTGGGAGCATCCATGGTCTATGTCAGCTCAGGCCCTCACATGCATTCCTCCTACATATATGGGCTTCCATTCACTCTTGCATTTTATATTGCTTATTCTGTTTTTGAAGACATCCCAGCCACTGCAACCTTCAAGAAAATGTCTTTGACCTCTTATCTGGATTAAAGCCTCCTCCGCTGTGTGTTCAGTCACTCTGTGCGTTATCATAGCAGCTACCAGTTGTGATTCTAAGTGTCTGCCAACACTATTAACTCCTGAACACAGGCACGCTCTCACTTATCTCTGCATCCCAGAACTGTGCTGTCATTCAGTGAGTAACCCCAGAATTCTTGTTAAATGTACTACTAATTGAGAGCCTCTAGACACTGGCATA
The DNA here is from genome assembly GCF_951640355.1 of Cnephaeus nilssonii. Taxonomy (NCBI): domain Eukaryota; kingdom Metazoa; phylum Chordata; class Mammalia; order Chiroptera; family Vespertilionidae; genus Cnephaeus; species Cnephaeus nilssonii. The sequence continues at coordinate 73,373,987 of NC_137084.1, forward strand.
CAATTATAGATAGTATCTTGCTCAGAGCAGAATCCTTAGGATCTAGCAATTTATTTAATTCTTAATAAATATTTATTTAAAATAACCAGAGATGACTTATTTGTGGTTGTATCAAAAGGAAACATTAAAGGTATTTTTTATCTGTAAGTCTTTATTCAGCGTGGTCAGCATTCTTGGTCTCCAGTTACTGTTAGAACCAGATACTATTTAAATTTATTGCTTCTCATAGTCCTTCCCTAGAGAACAATCATTTATTTTCTAAAACAGTAAAACATATGCAAGTTTGTTCCAGAGTTATGACAAAATCACATCATCGAATGATAGAAATGGAGAATCAGCACTGAATACAGAAACAGAAGATTGAATAAAAATCTGGCCCGATGCCCAGACAAATCTCTATTTACGGGGGCAGAAATGGACTGACAATTAGATTTCTGAATCACATCTTTGAGTTGATCCGTTTTCCTTTCTCATGTGTGTCTGAGTGGCATGTGGGAGAGGATGAGAATAGGGTGGTTTGCACTCCCAGGAGTGAGACTGTTGTATTATTCAGGAGGTCTGTCACGAAGTAATTGTTTATAAATGCAGACAGCACAAATGAGTGCGATGTAAGCATATGTAGATGCAACTGTAGATAAAAGGCATTGCTAATCTCTACCGAACGGAAAATAATTAGCCAATGCAGAAGGGTCACTCTTATGATCCAATGTTAAGACTGATCCTTTGTTCATTTGAAGATATTCCCTGATGAGTTTCCCATGCGTTTTCAATGGTAAATGATGACCTGCTTGGATGGATAAAGCAGGGAAGGAAAGAAGTGACCATGTTAATTGTTGGGAGTACCCAAAGCAGTGGAGAGCGTTTGGTGGCTGCCTTTGAGGTTCAGACACACTTGAACGGCACCTTGGTACTCACTGTCTCACAGCTCGGCTGTTCGGGCCTTTCCCCCAGACTTGATTCAGATCTTGCAGAGGCCAGTGCTGCGAGAGCATCACAGTCTAGGCCAGTGGTCGGCAAACTGCGGCTTGAGAGCCACATGCGGCTCTTTGGCCCCTTGAGTGTGGCTCTTCCACAAAATACCACGGCCTGGGCGAGTCTATTTTGAAGAAGTGGCGTTAGAGGAAGTTTAAGTTTAAAAAATGTGGCTCTCCAAAGAAATTTCAGTCGTTGTACTATTGGCATTTGGCTCTGTTGACTAATGAGTTTGCCGACCACTGGTCTAGGCTGATTCACTTGAGCTCTTCCGCCCGTTTCAGAAACTCCTGCAGCGCCCTCCTGGAGCTCTCCGCGGGGTGATTGTCCTGTGCCTGGGTCACTGCCCTGGTTCCTCAGCCACGTCCTTGATGGGACAGCCCTCTGCCGCCAAGAGCTGGTCTTGAAATTCCATTTTTATTGCCCCTTCCTTGCTATATCTGCTGGCCCTTAGGAAGCTTTTTTATTTTCTTCTTACAGTTAGTCCTTGGGAGGATGACAGAATTTGTAGGTACATGCCACTAAAATGTCTGTGATGATATGAGGCAGAGCAAGCCAGATTTTAGAGTTTATGGCCTTTAGCTCCATACTTCTAAAAGTATTAGTCCTCACTGGCAATCTTTCTAGTCCTGAGAAGCAAGTGTCTGCTCTGCCGCGCCAGCATGGCCAAGGGTGAACCAGAGGGGGGGTGGGTGTTGGTGAAGGATTTAGAAAAGACAGACAAGAGAATGAAAGCTGGGTCTAGGTGGGACACTGCTTTTCAGATGGAGTGACAGCGCCCGCAAGCCAAGTCTTTATTTTATAGCCAAATTCCAGAAGGTAAAGTAAGGGCGTGGTCAAGATGCTAACGATGTTCTAATCTACTCAATTATATGCACCTGAACTCTATCAAGCCCACATCACTCAGCCACGTGGGACCACAGGTTAGGACCATAGGTTCCAGCTTATAACCACAGCCTCTGGCTATAATTGTGCTGGGAGGGCTTTGCCCTCCAAGCTGGGACCTGCACATGGCTTTGCCATGAGAAGACCTGCCCTCTCATTAATCCGAGGCTTGAACCTGTCCAAACACTGTAGCTGCTATCCACAGTCTGCAGAAATGCCTGCTGCTATATGCATATATGCCTGCTACTACTCATATTAATGATGACAGTGACTGGCTACTCGCCATGTTCCAATCATTGTGCTAACCTAGTCATATGATTTACCTCTTGTAATCCAGACAGCCGACCAAGCTTGTGTGATTACTGTGATTATTCCCATCCTACACATTTGAAAATAGTGTCTTATAGTGGTAAAGACAATAGTGGCTCAGAGCTAAATGGCATTTCAGATTTGAATTATTTCACATTATTCTTTTTATTGCATAATTGTCACAATTGGAGCCAGGCTCAATCATTATGTAATTGACCTATAAGTAATGTTGCTGATTTCTTAAAAATAACTTTTACATATATATATATAGTTGGCTCTTTTTCTCCTACTTTCTTTCTGTGATTATGGGCCACCTTGCACAAATATGCACAGACAATATGCTTTTGTTTGTTTGTTTTTAGGAAAAACTGGTTTTAAATTATCATTGATTTATGCTCCATCTTTATGCTTACATATTGTTTGGAAATGTAAAAACAGTTCATGGGCATAAAGGAGCAACCTATTTTCTCAATGAATCATGTAACTTTATATGAAAATGAATCTGTCTCCAGGAGACTGAAAATACCATATTAAGGAAGGTAAGGCACTGAAGAATCTAACTACATTTAACCAAGTATTAAAAATACTAATTTTTATGAGAGCATTTTTGGGGATATGTGTCAGTTAGAATAAGGTTTATTTATGAGTGGCAAAAAAATAAAAATTAATGACATCATTGGCTTAAATACATAGTTTATTTTTCTCCCACATAACAGAAGCCCACAGTAGATAGTCTTGCTGATATGCCATTCAGTGGCCCCATGTACCATATTCCTTCTAACTTATTCCTTCTACTATTTTGTGATTTTTTTTCAACTTTTGATATTATCTGTTGGTTTCTTAGCATGGATGGTGAAGATACAGGTTTTCTTTTTTGTTACTTTCTTGCACTACTACTGTTTTCACTACACACACACACACACACACACACACACACACACACGTATGTGCGCGCACACACTGCTCTCTCTAGAGTCAAATACATCAATTATTGTATCAGTTTCTTGTCTGTGTGTGTGTGTGTGTGTGTGTGTGTGTGTGTGTTTAAAATATCCCTCCTGAAATCTTCACTTCTGTTCCAATCTACATTTAATTTTCACTAGTCCTCCCTTAACATCTCTTCTGTGTTCAATCCCCTGATTGTTGGAACCATAATTAATGTCCTTATTTTTATAAAATTTATACTTTAACAATGTTCTACATAGCTATTCTATAACACCCCACAAAAGAGTGTGAGAAGATAAATTAGTTTCAGCCCTTGCATCTTTGAAAGTATTTTTATCCTGGCATTAATTTGTAGTGGCTGAGATTCATGGGTTTCCAGATTGGAAAATACTTTTGTCCACAGTTGAATACATTGCTCTGACCTCTTTTAGCTAGCTTGTGGTGTTGCTGTTTAGAAGTAAGATGCTATTTTTATTCCTTTGTATGTGATCCTTTATATCCTTTGTATATAACATTTTTTTTCTATCTTTGGATGTTCTTAAGACTTTCCCTTGGTGTTTCAAAATTTTATCAGGATAAGCATTGGTATGAGTGTTTTATAAGCTAAGCTATAATATAGATAGTGAGCATTTCAATCAGAAAAATTCTATCCTTTTATTCTGGAACATTTTCCTAAATAATACTTTCATAATGGCCTCCCTATCATTGTGTCTCTTAATTGGAACTCTTATTAATTGGACTTTTAGATTGAGCCATTTAAAAACATCTTTTTCTTTTATTAAAAAAGAACTCTTTTTCATTTGTTCTTTCTGAGAGGTTTTTCTAACCACTGTTTTATAATATTTCAATTGATATTTTTGTCATAATTTTTTATTTTAACCTATTCTCTGAATACTCTTATTCCACAAATATAGGATAGTCTCTTTTAGCTTTGAAGATGAGAATTCTAATATCATGTGAGTGTTTTGTTTTGTGTGGGGTTTTTTTCCTCTCTGCATATTCTGTTATTTTTTACTAGTAGGTTTGTGTTTTGTTTTGTTTTTTCCTGTTTGGGATTTTCATATGTATCTTTTGTTTTTACAGGCATTTTAAAAATATCTATGTCCAAACAAATGAAGAAGTGGGCCTTCAAATTCTGATGGGAATATCTCTCTATCTCTGTCTATCTCTATCTCTAATCTCTGTCTATATCTCTATCATCTCATCTATCTCTCTCTCTATAATGGATTTTGAATCATGAACCTCACATTAGTTTATTTGGGCTGAGATACACATTATTTTAAATATAATTAGTGGTTTTCCATTCTTATTCAGGGCAGTAATACTTTATTTTTTTATTTTATTTTATTTTTTTAAATTTCTTTATTGATTAAGGTATCACATATTTGTCCTCATCCCCCCATCCGCATCCCACACCCCTCCCCACACATGCCCCCACCCCCCTGTTGCCCTTAACCGCTGGTTAGGCTCATATGTTTGCACACAAGTCCTTTGGTTGATCTCTCCCCTTTACCTCCACCCTCCCCTACCCTCCCTCTGAGGCCCGACAGTCTGATCCATGCCTCCTTGTTTCTGGGTCTGTTCTTGTTCATCAGTCTATGTTGTTCATTATTTCCCCTAGATGAGTGAGATCATGTGCTATTAGAAATACACTTATAAGAACCGAAAATGAGACAAGCAATAATGGTTATGGTGACAGGCAAATGAATCAGTCTGTAGTGAGTTTCTTTCTGGGCCAACAGTTCTTTTGAGAGTTGTCTTATACCCATGGTGTGGGGAAGTGGGTTTACGATATCTAAATCCAGCCTACCACCAGGAATGCTCAGGACCTACTCAAGAAGGCAAATAATTCCTTCCACTAATATTTACAGGGTAAAATAAGATTGTTGTTAGAGTAATAAATTTGACAGTAAAATAGTAGTCAAGTTTTCAGGCAAATTTAAATTGGTTAGTTGAAACAAGCAAATATTCTAGAAAAATTAATTGTACTGGACAAAAAGGTGTTCCTAAAGTGTTAACTAAAATTTTTATTGGTACTTCATCTCATGATAAAATTGTGCACCATGTAATGAACTTAAAACAGTAATATTATAGTGCAAAAAATTAAAATTTAAAAGCCATCAAGACTACATTATAAATTTTTCAAAAGCCTCCTAACATTTAAATCAAAAAAAGGAGGGGATAGTAGAAGAATATCATGTAAGGAAAAATATCCTGTAAGTAAATTACATCTAGAAAATTAATACTTTAGAAAATTAATTGTAAGGCTAAAAGCAAGACACCCATGAAAAACACACAAGTTGTCAAAACAAGCCAGAGGAAAATTATTTGGGGAAAAAACGCAATAGGATCCCAAGTCAAATTTATAGAAAATATTCCTTTGTTAACTTTTGGTCGAGAATATGTTTGTATATTTTCAGAAAACAACTCCGAGACCATGTGGATTCCAGCAACAGAGAGGAATCTACAGGACTACTCCAGCCATGAAGACAGAAGAGAAACAGTCCAGAGATGGAAGACGCTGACGTGGCCTTCCCATACTAGCAGGTAGCAGCTGTGCATCACTGCAGGTTGCCCAGGACCAAACCAGAGAGAGTTGAACCTGCATTACCACCATTTATCCACCATCCAGAACTGTAATGTCAGTGCCGACATGTACACATAAGGGCAGTAATACTTTCACCAGAAAGTAGTCCTTCAATCATCTGCTACACAGTAAGGGCATACAAGCCAGAGTAGTGGGAGGCGGCAGCATTGGAACAGAAGCATCAAGACTCAGTATGCCATCAATCTCCTTATCCCAGGTGTTCAGCAGGGTGCCTCACCTTTGACCTCAGTTGTTCAAAGAGTCTCCAACCCAGGGTCTTTGTGTTCAAATATCTCCAGAGAATAAACCTTTCTTTTTTTCTGCAGAGCTCAAGGAAGGGCAATTGCCTATTGTTTTGGACTGAAGGAGAATAACTGGGAAGCCACTTTCTACTAAAAACAAGCTTTTAACAAATACTTTGCTTCTAGCTTCACTTTACATCCAGAACTACTTAATAATCAGAGAGTACTTACTCCTCCAATTCTTGAAACTTTCTATGGTTCTGCAGCACAAATGATCATGCTCTTTATTGGCATCTAATAGTCAGTCATGTTCTGTTTTGTTTTTTTGTTCATATATAGAACCGGTTGCTATTCATGTGTATGCTTTTCATATTCCAAAATTAATATTGTAGTGTAATATCATCCTTTTTTCCCTTAGTCTTTCTGATCTTATATCTTTAAAAAATACTTAATGTCATTTACTTGAGTTTCTAGCAGGGCCAGAGATATTTGGTGTCAATTCACCATTTACACATGAAATTTCTCACTTATTTTCTAACAATGTGTTTTATATTTGTTTGACTCCATTGAAAGTGTTATTGACTATTCTTTGCCAGTTCCAATGAATTTGTTGATTACTATACACCAAAAATTCTACTCTTTCTTTAAGCACTACTATTCTCTAATTCTTTCTTACTCATATTTTCTATCTCCTTCCTATGCTCTAGTTCCTTTGCCTTACCACTAGTTTTGTGTTCACTCAAATTCTGACTTTAGTCCATCCTAATTTCATTTTACATTTTGAGTAATCTCATTTCTCTAATCATTATCACTACCATTTGAATTAATGGTTACCCCAATATCTGAATGTCCAACCTTAACTGAATTCCTACATTTCAGAAGGAATATATCCCCTATTGTGATATGCATTTCAATTATGCTCAGCATCTCAATTTGTTTTCTTTTTTTGTTTTTGTGTGTTTTACTTTTAAATATATTTTTATTGATTTCAGAGAGGAAGGAAGAGGGAGAGAGAGATAGAAACATCAATGATGAGAGAGAATCATTGATTGGCTGCCTCCTGCATGCCCCCCTAATGGGGATAGAGCCCAAAACCCAGGCATGCACCCTTGACTGGAAACGAACCTGGGACCCTTCAGTCTGCATGCAGGCTGATGCTCTATCCACTGAGCCAAACTAGCTAAGTCTCAACATCTCAATTTGAATGTCTCATGAGCACCTCAAATTCAATATGTCTAATAATGAATTCACCATCTCTTATACCATGCATGTTCCTTCTCATGGGTATTTCAGTTCAGTTGATGGCACTACTCATTCATTCAAGTTAGAAAAAAAAATAATCAAGATGTTTTTCCCTTCTCTCTTACTATCCAGTAATTTATTTATAACTTAATATTTGACTTATTTCTGATTTCTCCCCTTGCTTTAAGTCTATTCCTTCTGATCCCATTTTTTTTAAATAAATATGTTCATTAATTTTTAGAGAGAGAGTATGGGAAAGGGAGAGAGAGAGACATCAATATGAGAGCAAAACACCAATCAGCTGCCTCCTGCACACCCTCTACTGGGGATCTATCTCCAAACTGGGCAAATGTCCTGACTGGGAATTGAACTGGCAACCATAGATGCAAGGGACAATGCCCAAACAACTGAGCCACATTGACCAGGGCATGATCTCATATTTCGTATTTGTCTAATATATGTTGTTTTCTTTTTCAAGAATGCCTTCCTACTTTTCTTTATTTAGCTGACTTCTATTATTCATCTAGACTCAATGCAGTTTCCAACTCTAGATTATCTTCCCTAATATCCCCGGAATGAAATAACTGGTCTTTTATTCTTCTCCCCTAGAATCCTTTATCTCAGTCTGTTGACAAAATAGTTTGTTGATCAGTATATACATGATGTTTTATATTTTTTGAAGGTACAAACATGATGTTTTATGTTTGTTGATCAGTATATACCATGACGTTTTATGTTTTTGAAGGTACAAAACAGTGTCTTATTCATTGGAAGAGTCTCTAAATCTAATGTGGTACCAGGAAAATAGTGGGCCAAAATAAAGCTATTGTTGGATTACTAAGAAATCTTCCCAAAACTTTGTATTATTTTTCTTATTTATCAGTTGCTCCTCTTTCAAGTATTTTGCTCTCATATATATTTGCAAGTAGAAATTTTCTTTTTTGCAAAGATACATGATTTTACAGCCATTGAAAATGCTACTATACTCTAACTCATCGGGAAGTTATAGTTTAGTCTGATGCTATCTTAGGTAAAGTAGTTTTATTTTGGAACTTGGGTTTAAAGATATTAATTCAACCTTCCAGCTCTCTAGTTTTTCTATTTGTTACCTGAAGAAATTTGAGATAAGCATCAAATTCCTCCCCAGAAATTCTAAGGATATGTTACCCACTATTGAAAAAAAGAAAAATGTCTTCTGGAGCTTATAAGCAAATTGACTATACTGAACATCACTAGCAAATGAGGACTCTTCTTTTCCTTGAAGAGCTGAAAGATAGGCATTTATGCCCAGCAGATAGGAACAAAGCATCAGGCTGAACATCCTGACTCAGTTCCAATATCCATGAATGTGTCTTTAACTATGATTCCATGAAAAGGAGGTAGAAGTGAGACTATTTGCTCTTCTTATGTATCTTTTGTTATGTGACCAAAGAAAAGTGTTAATCCTTTTTTTTTTTTTTTTCATTGAAAGAAATGGTATCAAGAGCTTCTCTTTAGTATAACCATAAACAATGATATTTGGTTACTTTGGAAAATCATAAGGTAAATTTCAGGACTAATGAAGTCTATTTCCCAAATGAACGTTATTTCAGTAATTTACATGAGTCACCATGACATGTTTTCTCTTGTGACTAATTCACAATTTAACTTTGTTGCAATCTATTAGAGTTAAAAACAGTTTCCTAGGGTTTTAATTCTTCCTGAATATTCTTAATTGCTTCCAGATGTAGCCAAACTAATTTTGGATGAACCTGCACATAGTATTAAAGGGAAAAATAAAATTCCAATTTTACTCAATTTAAAAAATATAATCTGGATGCCATAATATATTTTGTCAGGCTTTGACCAAATTTAGCAGCAACCCTCTCAATTGTCTTGAAACTAGAAGATGAACCTAAGTTAATATAAGAACGTATTCTCATTCCCAGATTTACCATTTCAAGTATTATCATCCTCTCATTTTTATAACATTAATGATGTTCTAGTTCCTTTATAAGCAGAAATGCATGAAGTGACTTACTTTAGTGTATAGAGAACCCATTCATCATTCATAAATGATCTTTCAGATTTAACAACAAGACAGAGTACAAGCTGTCTTCATTAACTGCCATTTTAAATTGGTACATATCAAATGGTTCCAGAGATGATGCACATTTTATACATTTTCCATTGATTTTTTAGAGAGTGGAAGGGAGGGAGAGAGAGAGAGAGAGAGAGAGAGACCTCACATTGATTGGTTGCTTCCTGCACACATTCTGACCAGGGTCAGAAATTGAGCCTGAAACCTAGGTATGTGCCCTTGACTGGAATCGAACCTGGGACCCTTCGGTCTGTAGGGTCTTATCCACTGAGCCAAACCGGCAAGGGCATACACATTTTAGATTATATATATATCTTCTCAATCTCTATTCCCTTCCATTGTTGTGGGATTTTGTTTACTTTTGGCACATGTGTGTTTGTTTTGGGGGGAATAGAACCTCAAAATAGGGAATCCTGATGATAATGTGATCAAAAATTTAAAAAAAATCAAGCTATTGGTGTCAGTATATGGCAATTTCCATGTACTTTTGTTTTATAACTTCTCACTAGAGAGGCAACATAGATAATGTATTTGGCCCTAGGGCAGCTATAAAACATAACCATGAACGTGATAACTTAATAAGGAGGACTTGACTCTCACAGTTCTGCAAACCAGAAGTACAAAATCAAGGTGTGGGTAGGGTTATGCTCTCTCCGGAGGCTCTACAGTGGACTCTCCCTTCTCCTCCAGCTTCTGGGAGCCCCATGTGTCCCTTGGTGGGTGGCGGAGTAACTCCAATTTCTGTCTCCTTCTTCAGGTGATCTTATGTTCTTTTGTTCCATATATTCTCTTTTACTATCTCTTGTAAGCATTTTTTTTTCATTGGATTTAGGGCAAATCAGGCTAATTTAGGACGACTTCATCTCAAAATTATTAGTTACTTCTGCAAAGGCCCTTTTTCCAAATAAACTCACATCATTCACAGTTTCCAGGGATTAGGATGTGGACTTTTTTTCTTCTTTTTTCTTTTAAGAGTAAAGCCATCATTTAATCCATTGCAAGTTAGGCTGAATACTCACGTATATAATGGGGGAAATATCATCTACTTTTCTGGATCTGGCAACCACATTTTGTATGAGTTCCCTTTTATTAGAGAGAGAACATAGAGAACTTCCTTGTTGCTTAGGAAAAAAATCTCAATTTAAAAATGTAATTGCTCCTCATCTTTTTAAATATATATATATTGATTCCAGGGAGGAATGAAGACCAAGAGAGAGATAAAGACATCAATGATGAGAGAGAATCATTGATTGGCTGCCTTCTACACAATGCCTTGACCACGGAATTGAACTGTGACCTCCTGGCTTATAGGTCAACACTCAACCATTGAGCCACCACTCCTGGGCGACTGCTCCTTATCTTTGATTCACCTGATGCAGTCACTGTCTGCATCCCTCTATATACCCTGCCTTTCTAAATATATCTCTCTTTCATGGCTTTCTCTTGGTTTCATGCTTGTCCATCTGTCTCCATTTCCCTTTCATTTTCTTTCCTTGGTATTTTCTCATAGACTTTGAGGCTAGTATAGCTGGAAATAAGAGGAACAAACTTTAAATTGCATGCATATTATTTTTTTTTCTGCAAATCTAAGTTATACTATACTTAACTTTTCAGAGGGAGAGGAATTAAGAATGTGTTGGAATGTATGAAACAAAGTAAAAAAGAGAGGGGTTTATAAAGAAATAAATTAAGAGACTAAAGGGTATGAAATGAGTTTATAACTTCTTGCTTGAAAAATACATGACCAAAAATGAGAGATTTGTATCAAAGAGAAATTATTCTAAAAATATAGAATATAGAGGAGCTATTCTATATACAATGAAGAATCATTCCACAATATTATTCCAAATGATCTGAAGAATTCCAAAAGGAATTGAGAAGTTCATAAATTAATGCATTTCAATCATATATATCAAGCTTATACATGGATTTCACCCAAGGTTCTATAAATATTTTTAAGTGTCTACTGTATACTAGCTACCTTTAGTATATTAAATCTGTTATAAACACAGAGAAGCCATTATGTTGTACCCAGATAAGAATATAATTAGCCAGTACTGAAAACTCTCAGATCCCTGTTTCATACCATAGAGAGTATGGCACATGCTACAAAAACAAATATTAAAAAATTAAAACAAATAAGCTAGCATAAACCTTTAAATTGAGATTTATAAATGTAATATTGTCCTAAATGGAAAGTGTACTCGAATGGTTCTGGATATTTGAAAATTACTTAAATGTCAGAGCCTGTGCCTGTTCTCTCTACAGAACAGTTTTTGTTCACAGTGTGCTCTCAATAAAGACTGAATAACAGTCATAAAGCTGGTTGGGATCAATAAATAGAACTTAATATTAGAATAGATATCCTTGTGTCTTGTACCACAGAAGACAAAAGAGAGAATGCTATTATTAACATATATACTTTTTCTTGACATGGTTATTAGGGAAAGACAATTTTCAAAACATATCAAGCTATGATAATATAAAGTCCTTATAAACAGTTCCCATTCCAAACAGTTGCATTTGAGTGATGGTTAGTTTTAGCATAGCTCTTAGATTTGTACATTTTAGCATGAAAAAGTTGATATTTTCCAGTGAAGAGAAAAATTTCAGAACAAGAGTTGATGTGTACCTTTCTTTGATTGTTGAACTCTTGCTCCTGTTTAAAGTTATGGTACTCCCCTCACTGGGGTGTCAATTAAAGAACAGAGGGATTTTCCAGCAAAGGCTTTAGCTGTCTTAAACTCTTCCTTCAACACTGGGCCCTTGCTTCCTATGCATTTAATCAAGTTTGTAAGGCAATTAACTCTCCTAAAATGTCCAAATCATAGTTCTCTTAAAAAATACTATTTCTTCATTTTCTGTCCACTAACATCAGACTATGTACGTATTCATCAAAAGCAAGTTTTCTTTCAAAATAATTTTTAAAGTCAACCAGCATTAGAACAACAAAATTTGTCTTGCCCTTCTCCTTTCTGCTCAGCAAAGTTAGGAAAACACAACTAGTGATGCTGTTGCCTATGTTTGGAGTCAAATTATTTTCAGGAAGTCAACTGAATAAATTCCCATTATGCCAGGATCCTGACAAGAGTGTTTTATTGGCTGGTCTCAGTTTCTCTTGCTCAGGAGTTGCAGAGTATGTTTCTATAAATGCATACTTCCCCAGTGACTCTATCGGGTAGTCCTCATCTAATTTGCCTGCACTATGGGAGACTGTATGGCTTTTTGGTTGAAAAACCCCTCTCCTTTTTTACGTGAAAAATAAATCAGAATATAATGACGTTTGAAAAGTGTTAGATAGATGAATGAATAAAGATAAATGAATAAGCAGAAACAATTTATATTTTTAGAAGCATGTATATATCTTAAAAATGTTAAAATATTGCATAACTTTTATTTCCTAAGGCTTATTGGAATATCAGTATGTCTGTTGTCTGCTGAAGAATATACTCCATTTGTTCTTTGTCAGCTTTCAAGCTATTTCTGGATATCGGTTATAAGGCATAGGCTGAATCATTCACATTCTTTCTGAGACATGGGTTGGCTCAAGGCCAAGGCATTTAGAGGAATTTCCATGATCTTATTTTAGTCCTAGCTTTGTAAAAGGCCACTAATGATCTTAGTAGCATATCTGTTTGTCCATAGTTAGGTAAGGTCTTACCTTTTAGTTCAATAATCCATCTGAAGGAAAATACAAATGTAAAGAAGCTATCTTTCTGAATAGTTAAAATCAGGGGTTGTGGACTCAAAAAGTCTGAATTCAAGTTCTAGCTCTACCAACTGATAGTTGTGTGACTTTAATAAACTTGCTCACAGTTTAATTTTTTATTACTAACATTAAGATATGAAAGCTTAAGATCTCACAGGAATATTCTAACAATTAAACAAGATAATATCTATGGAACCCTGCTTAAGTAAACATAAATATGGAACTACTTATGTAAACATAAATATTAACAGTTATTAAGATCTAAATGATGCAAGAATAATATTTGAGAAAATGTCTCTTTAGATTTTGACATAAAAGGTGACTTTACACTTACAGACAAGCAACGATAATAGAGGAAGACATGAAGAACTGCAAGTACAATTGTTAAAACATGATAAGCATAGAACTTGTGTTTGGTTGGAAGAATCCTGCCAGCAACTCAGCAGAAACTTCTTTAAAAGAACACTTCAGCTCAGCTATTATATCCTTATTATAAATATTGTTTGACTTTTAAAGGAAGCAAATGTTTAAGACATTTTAGAAAATAACAAAACTATCAGATCTGGTTTAGAACAAAATTAATTTAATAACAAATTGTTTAAAAACCTGCAAGAAAATACATATTATTTTTCTAATATTCCCTTGAATGTGCTCTTGACCTACCTTTTCTGCTCATTTTCTTCTCACTAGGTTAGTCTGTGTGTGGGGGAGACAGTTAGTATATGATAAATGTGTACTATGCTTAATTTATTGTTTGTAGGAATAACTGGACAAAGACTTTAAAAAAATAATCAGATGTTTCATGGTTCTAAATTTGAAATATATATTAATACTATGTTAATACTGGCGGGGTGGGACTAGGTGAGATGGGCTGGACACCGCCTGGAGCCAACCTCCCTTGGCCTCTTCCCAGCATCTGCAGAAGAAAGAAAATATTTGCTTATAAATTTAGTGTAGCCTAATTGTTCAGTGTTTATAACATTTACAGTAATATTTTATGCATTCATATTCACTCACCACACACTCACTGAATCACCCAGAGCAACTTCCAGTCCTACAAGCTCCATTCATGGTAAATGCCCTGTAAGCAAATACCACATTTTGTCTTTTATACTATATTTTCACTGTACTCTTCTATGTTTAGGTATACAAATACTTACCATTATGTTACAATTTTTTAAAGCATTCAGTACAGTAACATGCTGTGCATGCTTGTAGCCCAGAGCAGTAACCATGTCATAGAGCCTGGGCGTGTAGTAGGATGCTATTTCATCTAGGTTTGTGTAAGTGAACCTGGACACTAACCAGACACTAATTTTGAATTTTTTTTTCCCTTGGAGACAAGTTTTTTAAGTATCTTGCAAACACAACAGGAGGTTGTTCTCCATCTCTTCTGCAACTTCCTACCTAATAATAGACAAATAGGCAAATTGACCATACCTCTGACACACCCACAAGTCACGCCCACAAGCCACGCCCACCATCCAATCAGAGCGAGCATGCAAATCATTCTCCTTATCATGATTTTCAACATTTCACAATTCTTTCTTACCTACTTGTGATTCCTTATGTAGAATCTAGTAATTGCTCAGTAACCCCATGGTAATAAGACATTACAAAAATCTTGAAAACTAGAATAGCAATAATTTATGCCAATCAGTTACCTTCTGATTAACACATAGTTTGTAGTAGGGCTATGTGTGCAGGTTGTTGACTCAAAAGGGTGCCCAGCCCATGGGAGTGCGTAGGGGCCCCAAGGCTTCAGGTCACCTCGCCAAGCTGTGTGTCACAGTCTTATGAAAGCATTTCTCCTCATTTGCCTGAGGTACTCTGAGGGGTAGTGACGATCCTACTATCTAGGAACAAAGTTAGGCTAGTTTGGCATCTGGTCTTTATTTTTATCTTTTTATTTTCTTAGAGAAATGATTGAAGAAGCCAAGAATATGTTTCTAGAATAGAAGCATTATAGCCTCCATCACTTGGGTGACATATAATTTATTGCCCAAATAGTGACCCTTTTGCAAATGAAAATAAGAGTTTTTAATAATTATTCTGGAGAGCCATAGCCAATTTGGCTCAGTGGATAGAGCATCAGCCTGAAGAGTGAAGGATCTCAGGTTCAGTTCTGGTCAAGAGCATTTTACCATTTGCAACAGCATGGATGGAACTGGAAAACATTATGCTAGGAGAAATAAGCCCGTCAGAGAAAGATAAATACCACATGATCTCACTTATTTGTGGAATATAATGAAAAACATAAACTGGTGAACAAAAACAGATCCAGAGACAAAGAAGCATCGATCAGACCGTCAAACCTCAGAGGGAAGGTAGGGTAGGGGAGGGGTGAGGGAGAGAGATCAACTAAAGAACTTGTATGCATGCATATAAGCCTAACCAATGGACACAGACAACAGGGGGTGAGGGCATGAGTAGGGCATTGGAGGGGGGCAATGGGGTGATAAGGACACATATGTAATACCTTAATCAATGAAGAAAAAAAAAGAAAAAAAAGAGCATGTACCTCAGTTGCAGGCTTGATTCCTGGTTCAGTTGAGGCCTGCGTAGGAGGCAACCAATTGATGTATCTCTCTCACGATGTTTTTTTCTCTGTGTCTCTCCCCCTGCCTTCCACTCTCCTTAAAAAATCAATGGAAGAATATCCTCAGTTTATGATTAACAGCAACAAAAAATAATAATTACACAGTGTCAACAAGACTAAACTTAAACCTTTGTGGGCAAATCAAGATATTTGGTCAACCAAACCATAATATATCTGAGTACCTTTCCGGAGAAGAGAAATAAAAATTGAGACAAAGAAGAAGGGGGCAAAAATGAGACAAATATAGTTCAGTGCCTGACACAGCCCAGATAATTAAAAAAAAAAAAAAGATTGAAAATTCAGGGTGGAGGATCCATGTTTATATAAAATATAAAAGTCAAGTAGTAAGATCTTCACTTCAGAACATGTTTATTCAGTCTCTCTATATATACATTTCTCTATCTCTTCTCTCCTCCCTCACCTCACTTATTAGATGTTATAAAATAGAGATGTCAGAAAGAAAATAGCCTTGTTTTATTACACAAATAAATTCACTATGATGTTCATTACAACTGTGGGACCCTAACATGAAATTCATCTTTGGAACACCTTTTACATAACAAGAATAACGGGGAAAAGACATTTCAGAACTATATGATGTATATTACTCACAACCATAAATTTTACCTTACCAAAATTGAAATAGATTTTAATATCAAGCAGATATTTTGCTGTTTTACTTTTAAGAATAAGATGAAATTATTATTTTCTAATTGTATTCAAATAACTGCAGAGAGTTCTTTAAATTTTACCTTTTTCTCACATTTTGCCTCTGAGCTGTAGTGTTGTACTGAAACCCCATGGATGATTTCAGGTGCATGATGAGTCCAAGAACTGGAAATTGCTGGTCATCTGGTCACCTTTGGGTCAATTACATGAAACATTTGCTTTCAGTGATAGTTTTTAAGTCAGTCATTCCTACAACTGCTCCTTGCTTGTCTTTTTATTATTTTACTAGAGGCCTGGTGCATGAAATATGTGCACAGGGGGGTATGTCCCTCAGCCCAGCCTGCACCCTCTCCAATCTGGGACCCCATTGTTCTGAAGTGAAGATCTTACTACTTCACTTTTATATTTTATATAAACATGGATCTCCACCCTGAATTTTCAACTTTTTTTTTTTTAATTTTCTGGGCTGTGTCAGGCACTGAACTATATTTGTCTCATTTTTGCCCCCTTCTTCTTTGTCTCAATTTTTATTTCTCTTCCTGGTAGGATCAGGCGTAAATGGGCAGTTGGACATCACTTTCACAATCCAGGACTGCTGGTTCCCAACTGCTCACCTCCCTGCCTTCCTGATTGCCCCTAACAGCTTCTGCCTGCCAGCCTGATCACCCCCTAACCACTCCCCTACCAGCCTGACTGATGCCTAACTGCTCTCCTGCCAGCCTGATTGCCCCTAACTGCCATCCCCTGAAGGCCTGGGTCCCCCCCAACTGCCCTTCCCTGCAGGCCTGGTCACCCCCAACTTCCCTCCTCTGCCAGGCTGCTCACCCCCAACTGACCTCCCTTGCAGGCTTGATCATCCCCAACTGCCCTCCCTTGCAGGCCTGGTCCCTCCCAATGTCCCTCCCCTGTTGGACATCTTGTGGTGGTCATCTTGTGTCCACATGGAGGCAGCCATCTTTGACTACATGGGGGCAGCCATATTGTGTGTTGGAGTGACAATTCGCATATTACTCTTTTATTGGATAGGGTAGAGGCCTGGTGCACGGGTGGGGGCCAGCTGGTTTGCCCTGAAGGGTGTCCAGATTAGGATGAGAGTTTGCTTGGGGTGTGGGGTGGCCTTGGCGAGGGGCCTGTGGTGGTTTGCAGGCTGACCATGCCCCCCCAGCGACCCAAGCGGAGGCCCTGGTGTCTGGGATTTATTTATCTTCTATAATTGAAACTTTGTAGCCTTGAGCGAAGGCCAGGGCAGGCCAGGGCTGCAGGAAGCTTGGCTTCCTCCATCGCCAGGGAAACTCAAGCCTCCTCCTCTCTCTAGCTCTGTGGCTTCTGCCATTTTTGTTGGGATTTATTTATCTTCTATAATTGAAACTTTGTAGTCTTGAGCAGAGGCCAGGGCCGACCAGAGCAGGCAGGAAGCTTGGCTTCCTCCATTTCCAGGGAAACCCAAGCCTCCTGCTCTCTCTGTGGCCGCAGCCATCTTGGTTGGGTTAATTTGCATACTCGCTCCTGATTGGCTGGTGGGCGTGGCTTGTGGGCATGGTGGAGGTATGGTCAATCTGCATGTTTCTCTTTTATTAGTGTAGATTCCTGTGAAATAGAATGAAAATGGGAAAAACATTAATAGCTGCTAAAAACTGCTTACAGTTCTGACTCCTTTTTCTGGCAAAGAAATGCTACTAACTTCATTTGTTTTTGTGAGCTCTGACACTGCTTCTTAGAGAGACCAAGTGGGTAAAGATTCAGACAAAAATTAATGTGTTACTTAGAGCTTTCAAAGTGGGAACTATTCACTGTGTTTTTAATAATTTAATGAGCATTATCTACTTACTAAAATTAGTAACCATAAAGGAGTAGTTGTCTATCATAGGAATCCAGATACTTTTTATTCCTGAGGAAAAGTAGAGTTGAAATTTTTACATTTACCTTAGGAACAGAAAATGAGTCTGTTTAAAGTGAGCTCGAAAATAATTTCTCCTCCTTCTTATAATCAAGTGACCAAATAATTGTCACTCATTGGCTCATGTAGCCATTCCTCAGCAAACATACATAAATGCTAGTGATGTGCTAGCATCAAGTTTTCTCTCAAGATTATAATCCAGCAAATACTTGATAGGACTATGACATATGTTCTAGCCCCCAAAGAAGAATGCATGACACAGAGGATAGGAAATGAAATAAAGAGATGAAAATAGGTGTTCCTAGAAAATCTGTATGTATAGTAACATTTCATCTGTCCACAGATTAGAATTTCAGCAACTTTGAACACAGTTAGTAGTAATCAAGGGAGAACAAGAATTCTTATGGCTCAAGACTCTTCCCCACATTCAGCTCTGATGGACTGAGATTTGGAGGAAAAGTCATTTGAAGTTTAAAAGCTTCTATTTAAATAAAATGGGGAAAATGTAACTGATTTTTATACCCATTATGGTCCAGACAGTATGCTAAGTAGGTTCAATTACATATCTAATATATTCAACAGAAAAATAAGCAAAATACTCTCACTATGCATACATATGAAAAAAAAAAGGCTCAGAGAATCCAGGTCAAATCAAATTTGAAGCTGGTGTGAGCTCAACGGTCATGAGAATGACAGCAAGGTTGTCCTCAGATGACCACCAAGGTTGTCCTCAGATCAGTTCTTATATTATAACATTCACTGTATATATTTACACAGTTGGTAGAAAAAGAACTGTTTGAACCAAAAGCAAAAAAATAAAACATTGGGGAAGAGTGGGAAGATTTTAGAGCTAGAAAATATATATCTTGTTTTAAAAAAGTAAGCAATTTTAATGAATCCAGCTACTTAAGGCTGCTTTTGAGACACCATGGTTTTCCTTTCCATGCAGGGTAATTTTTGAAAAGGGCACAGTACTGCTTACCAAGCCAGGCCCTTGGTCCTGACTAGCATTTTTCCTTTCATCTCATTTGTGATGATTTTCAGGACACTGGAGCAGTGCTGACATCTTAGTTCTCAAAATGAGAGGAGGGGTGTCAGTTCTAAAGCTAATTCCAATGCCTTTTCTGCATATATTTCTTAACCTTCTGAAATGGGCACCCACTATGGTTTAGAGAAATTGTAGCATTTTCTTTCACTACTTAATTTTTACTATATATAGTGTGTCCCCAAAATTACATACATACTTTAAGAGCTGATAGCTCACTTTTGAAAATGAAATGTATTTTAACAAACATTTTATAATTGTTAAAAGTGTGTGGGTACATTTTGGGATACCCTATGTTATTTATTTATATTAGAATTACATTGTAATATGTCTAAAATTTTTTGGCTGAATATACAATGGGAAATGAATAGGGAAATCTAAATCATAGTTTTTGTTGTTCTATTAGCTGTCATCACTTACTTATGTAACAATAACAAGAATAGGAAAGAAGAAAAGGTGATGCAAATGTTAACTTTTTTCCTTCCTATCTACTTATAAATGGCTATTTCTAACCTCTGCCTTCTCTGTTTGTGCATGAATTTTATTTTCCTTCTCTGACTAACACTGAGCTTCTCTTAAAAAAAACTGTCCTCCTCCTCCATATAATTAGTTTGATAATATACTTATTGATTTCTCTGCCTACAAGCATATGTTTTTATATTAAAGTGACATATTTTTTGAGTTTTATAGAGTTAATCTTTCCCCTTTGATCTAAAGCATATCTTTTAGATTTTACCCAAGGTCACATTGCAAATCTAGAAGCCATATGCATACAAAGTGTTATGATATTATAGTTATGTTATATAAACAAATACAGTGTTCTTATCTGCTATAAAGATACAACTGAAATGACAGTGATAGATTGACAGCTACATTCCACTGCGTGATGATTATAGAACCATCAACTTTTTCCCTTCATGCTAGTTTTGCCAAGTTTTTATTAAACTTAGAAGAGTTCCTTCTGTTTGTTTTATTTGCCATTTTTCCATAACTAGAAAACTTTAAATGCATCTTAGTATTTTCAAAAAATAATTTTAAAATGCCCTACACAGATTAGAAGCAATATAAGTAAGAAGAAAATCTAGGTCAATAATTTCAGTTTATATAAAATTAGCATGGCTTAGGGGGCATTATGTGCTTGGTAATATCCTATGCTTTTAGTATCTCAAAAAATTACAATTTTTTTGTGATACTCACACAAAACCTCGGGACAAATTAAAAGTTCAACCCAAAGCACTTCAAGAAGCACTGAAAGAAAAACAAAACAAATGCAATTCCATTCTCTTTGGATTTCTTTTTTTATAAAAAATGTCTATGAGGTTATATTTATAGCACATCTTATCATTGTGTGAGCATGTTTTGATAAGTTTCTAATGTTTTGGTAAGATTTTCAATTTTGGAAGTGCTATCCAAATGCACTTTGCACTAATGTATAGACAGTATAATAGTCCTTATATAACAAAATAAAGAAATACAAATTTATTATTTGCAGATCAAGCAAAAATGTGGAAACTGCAATAACTGTATATAGTGGCAATGCTGATGGTATTTATATCCTTTGAAAACTTTCCAATATTCTCCAAATTATCCATCATAAAATTGTATTGTTTTAAGGTAATAAAAATCACTTAACTGTACTATCTTTTTTAGAATCATTACTAGAGATGATTTATTATAATCACCATAACTAGTAATGGGTACATAACACACACACACACATACACACAACACATTCTCATACATAATAATGAAACTTAAAAGCATTTTTTATCTATTACAAATTTTTAATATATGGTTTGGTTTTCTACCCTAGATATCTCATGATTTTTATCAGGATGTCATTTTTTTTTTTTTAATATATTTTATTGATTTTTTACAGAGAGGAAGAGAGAGGGATAGAGAGTTAGAAACATCGATCAGCTGCCTCTTGCACACCCCCACCGGGGATGTGCCCGCAACCAAGGCACATGCCCTTGACCGGAATCAAACCCGGGACCCTTGAGTCCACAGGCCGACGCTCTATCCACTGAGCCAAACCAGTTTCGGCAGGATGTCATTTTTAAATTTTATTAAATGTATTGGGATGACATTGGTTAATGAAATTACATAGGTTTCAAGTGTACAATTCTATAATATATTATCTGTATATTGTATTGTGTTCTCACCATTCAAAGTCAAGTCTCCTTCTGTCACCATATATTTGACCCCTTTTATGCTCTTCTACCTCTCCTCACACCCATTTCCCTCTGGTAACCACTATACCATTAAGACTAACAAATAAAACTAACAGTTTGTTAGTTTGTCTTGTTTGTTCATTTGTTGCTTTCTGTTTTTGACTTGTTCTATCTAACTTATTATGTTTAGCATGATGTTCTCAATACCTATCCATGTTATCACAAATGGAAGCATTTTATCTTTTCATATAGTAGTGTTCCATTGTATTTATGTATCACATCTTCTTTAAGCAATTATCCATCAAAATAGATTTCAGTTGTTTCACATAATGCTGCAATGAACACAGTGGGTACATATATTTTTATGAATAAATGTTTTCAAATTTGTCAGGTTGATACCTAAGGAGGGATTGCTGGGCCATATAGTAGCTCTATTCTTCACTTTTTGGGGAACCAACATCTGTTTCCATAGTGGCTGTATCGATTTACATTTCCACCAGAGGTATACCTTTTTTCTCCAACACGTTATTTCCTATCTTGTTGAAAATAGCCATTCTAACAGGTGTGAGGTAGAATCTCGTGGGGTTTTTTTTTATTTCTTTTTTTAAATATATTTTTATTGATTTCAGAGAGAAGAAGGGAGAGGGAGAGAGAGAGAGAGACAGAAACATCAATGATGAGGAAGAATCTTGAGAAAAAAAGAGCCAAGTCAAAGGTATAACATTCCCTGGTTTCAAATTATACTACAAAGTGACAATAATCAAAGCAGCATGATATTGACAGAAAAACAAACACAGAGACCAATGGAACAGAATTGAGAGCCCAGAAAAAAACCCACATATATATGGGCAAATGGTTTTGTTATTGTCATTTAGCTAATTAACATTAATAAAGGAAAGAAAGCAAAGAGAACTCAGGCATCATAAGCATGGTCACCTAGGAAGCTACAGCTTCCCCCAGCAGTGCTCCTCCAAGGGGGTTAACAACCCTCCCTTCCCTCATCTGGTACTGGGTTGTTGTGGGGAGAAGGGTGTGACAGGCACATGCACAGTAGAAGTTGGGGAGGTGCTTGTCTGTCAGTCTAGCCTGGGGAACAATGGATTAGATTGGGGGTGGACCCCATCAGAAGTGAGTGAGATCTTGAAAAGTTAATTGGCTAATTTGAAGAAACTCTTGGTTAAAAACCTTCGCTCTTGCTCTTCCTTTGCTATGTGTTCACCAGTTCCCTTTCCATAGCTACGTGGCCTTCAGCAGCCACACGTCCCATGGCCTTGTGGACCCCAAACACAATGGACTGCAGCTGGGAACACAAGATAAACTAGCCAGGTGCTGGACCAGACTGGACCTTAATGTGGAGCAGAAACTCTGAGCAGTGGCCTTAATTCTGGCCCCATTAGAAGCAAAGATTGGGCTACTTCCGTTGTGAAATGGACAGAAAAGGGACCTTGGAGGGGAATCCGCTTAATTTTACATCATCATAAAGCTTTCCATAGAAACCACATCATACCACAGGGGCCTCAGGAAATTATTTTCCTCGTGGTAGCCGAAGAACTCAACTTCTACCACTAACAGTTTTTGACAAAGAAGCCAAAAACATACAATAGGTAATAAGAAACCTCTTTGATAAATGGTGCTGGGAAAATTGGAGAGCCACATGCAAAAAACATGAAAGTAGACTGGAATTTGTCACTGTACACAAAAGTTAACTCAGAATGGATCCCAGGATGTCTTTTTAAATTTATCAAATGACACAGCAAAAGGTATTTTACAGGGCAGCTTGGACAGGAGTAAAATATTGAGCGTGCTCACTCTGTCTAAGTAGAGAAAGCAAGGACAGGTAGTTATCACCCGACAGATGGATTTAATTTCCTGACTTCTGAAAGTATCGCTGAGAAGCAGAAAGAAACAAAATCCTGTTGCCAGACACACTGCTCAGCCATGAGATGTGCAATCGAAATTGTTTTTTAAAGGAACACCCTGTTCAAATTAATGATTACGTACTTCACATTCATCCTCATACAGGAGAAGTTTTATCATGACTCATTTATGTTCTTGGAAAAACATATTAACATGTCAATTTATGTTAAACTAAGATAAAAAGGAATTATATTTATGATACAAAGGAGCTGTAGCCTAGTTTTCAATCAAGCAGGTTAACTCATTTTTCCTGGAAAAAATATGAGTAGCCTTTTAGACCAATTTGGCTCCCACATCCACAGCATAAATCGTTATGTTCTCATCTGGTTAAAGGTGCATTTAGATGTCTGCAAGTTAGTTGTGGCCTTTGAAAACCCAGGGCAACATTCACATCTTCGTTTCCTTATTCATCTTAAGGTATAACACATCTCACCCAGCAAAGCCAAGAGGAAAGTCTAATAATTTCCTGGACTTGTCCTCCCCTTAATCTTACATGTTACTCACACAATAACTAAAATGATTTTTCAGATTTACCACTTAAATTCTCCTTTTGGCTCCATCCCTCCTCACCTGAAATCAATACATGTGTCTGCCAATATGCACTGATCAGTCTTCTTTAATCAAACCTGTTCTTTGTGTGTGTAAAAAAACACAAATACAGTATTATTTTCCCACCTCTGCAACTTCCCAACTCGATTTTCTCCTACGTGTCAGGGGGATTAATTAGCTAACTATGACAATCTCTTGGGGTCTGGGTATTCCACTTCCCCTCTTCTCTCTCATTGGGTTACAGAACGTGGTCTCCCCACACCTTATTCAGATAGCAGGGGGAATGACTAGAGAACTGTACATCTCAGGAAATCTCTGGCTGAGCCTGGGAGAGACCAGAAGCACGCTCAAGGTAATGAGAAAGTGGGTAGGATTGGTTTAGTTTTCTATTTCACAGGTCTAAAGTAAAAGACTATATACAAACCCTGATAAAAAAGAAAGGGACAGTCCTAGCCGGTTTGGCTCAGTGGATAGAGCGTTGGCCTGTGGACTGAAGGGTCCCAGGTTCGATTCTGGTCAAGGGCAAAAGCCCGGGTTGTGGGCTCGATCCCCAGTGGGGGGCGTGCAGGAGGCAGCCAATCAATGATTCTCTCCCATCATTGATGTTTCTATCTCTATCTCCCTCTTCCTTCCTCTCTGAAATCAATAAAAATATATTTTAAAAAAAGAAAGGGACAATAAGCTTTTCTTTCATTTATCCTTTACTTTTCCAAAAGTTTGTGGACAGAGCCATGAAGAATGAGCCTTTGCCATAATAAAAGAGGCTGACATTTGAGGACATCTTTGACAAAGATAATATCTGTTTTCAAAATTTTCATTATATTTTAGTTAAGTTGCAGAGAACTGGAAGGAGGGTAGATAGAGAGAGACACAAATAAGGAGGAAGGAAAGCTCCCTCGCTGGCAGAAAATTGCCAAACTAGCTTTGCTTCTTCGGCCAGAGGCTCTGCTTCCTTTTATGAGTGAAAAAAGGATGGGATGACAAGCCAAATGTCCCTTGGGCTTCTGGAAGAAGATGAAAAAGTCCGGAAGGATCTGGGTCTTTATTAATGCATTGTGCTTCTTTTCTAAATCTTCTCTGATTCCTTGAATGGGCCGAATTTGACTGAGGTTGCCTGTCTTTGCAAGGAAAGACCACGATGGACTGCTGGCCTCATGAGAAAGGTTTGGGGGTTAGGACTGGTTCTTATAAACCGAGGGCTCTCTGAAGGGAAAATTGGGTGCTGCATTTTTAAGGAGTAATTAAATGACTCACCGAGGGAGACCAAGGAGAAGATTCCACACGTGTATAAACACAGCTGCATAGTTCTGACAGCACGAGAGTCCATCAGCAGAAAAGAAATGATTTTTCAGGGGAAATTCAACTACCACTGGGTCATTTTTGTGGGACTCCTGAACCACCATGGGAAGGGAATGGGTGGCCATTTCCCATCATACTTCTGATTTTTGGCAATCTATTGTTTTTAGCCGATCGGGTGCTTTTTTTTACTGAATCAATGGGCAAGGACATACTCAGGGGCTTGTTAGAGGACAGAGTGCTAAATCAGGAGAAGATGAAAATAGAGGGAGATGACAATGATACAGAAATAGACCTGGCTTGACCTCTGATTAACACTATCACTTGGAAAAAGCACTGAGCTAGCCAAATGTTATCAACTACAATGTACCAGAGACGTGTGTCCTGCCAGCAACCTAGAATGCTCTCCAGCTAAATTTAAATATATTCTTCTCAAGGTAGGATGATGTAGCCAGTGTACTGCAGAGTCTGGTTTCCATATGCTGTCAGCTCTTAGACAAGTAAGTAGCCCAATTTCACCCCGCATTTCTTACTCTCAGACCCTACTTCCTATGTCCAAGACCCTGAGATAAGCTGCCCCGTGTCCTCCTTGCTCCTGTGACATGCCTCTGCAGCCCCTTTCTCCTG
The DNA here is from genome assembly GCF_951640355.1 of Cnephaeus nilssonii. Taxonomy (NCBI): domain Eukaryota; kingdom Metazoa; phylum Chordata; class Mammalia; order Chiroptera; family Vespertilionidae; genus Cnephaeus; species Cnephaeus nilssonii. Next base: position 73,399,731 of record NC_137084.1, read on the forward strand.
TCTACAGCTGAACACCTGTTTCCTCTCTGGCTTCTCTCCCTTTTGGAAATCTTGGAACTATCCTGAAGGCCTCATCTTGTCGAAGCTCTTTCAGCCAATAATTAAATCTATACAAGACAGATTAATAAGAGAAAAATAACTAAATGGATTTACATATGGTAGCATGAGAACCCCACATACATGCGACAGTCAGAGACAGAGAGAGAAATAAGGTATGTAGGGTGTTCCGAACCCAGGATGATGTAAGGTGCCTTGAAGCTTCAGAGGTGAGGAAGGTTATTGCAGGACAATAAAGCGACCAGACATTTAATAGTAGTTTGCCCTTCCCTGTAAGTAGGTCATAAAACGTTATTTCTGTTAAGTCTTATTATGGGCAAGGCCACTAACTGAAATGCTTTAAGGGAGAGGTAAACATTTCTGATGGTCTGCAGGGTCTTGATTGCCTTCAGCCCCAAGTTATTCACATGCCAAATTGGCGCATTTTGGTGATGTCTGTTCTGAATCCCTATAACACCAAAGACTGTATGAAAAAAAAACACACCTTCTAGTGTTGATATAGTTGATAGATTGTCTTTGATGGAATAGCAGTAATAGAAAGAGTATAATGAAACAACTAAACTGCCAATGCTAAGTAATATTAAGAATCTTTTAGTTCAGATGCAATTGCAAGAATATCACATCACAGGGTTAACAATTTACCAGTGAACACTGAGTGCAAATGCCAGAAAGAAATAAACTACACTAGCTATGGGACTTAAAGAAGGAACAGAATCAACAATTTATTCTAAGCCTTACCTTCTTAAAACTTGGCAATGTTTATTGCTCAAGAACAAAATAGTCATGGGGTCTCATGGTGCCTACCACTGTGTGCAAGGCCTTCTGCTAACTTCTGCACCTATAAATGGAGTTTCTTATTGGAAAGAAGTCATACATCTCTGGTCGGAGCTGGGAATTGTGCCTCAGGTTTCCGTCTAGTGTAAGGGAACAAAATTTGTAATCCCCAATAAATCTCTTTGATGTAAGAATTCTTTTAGGCTGATCATTTCTATGAAATTGCAGGCATAGAAAAGCTCTCAAACTGTGTAAAAGTTATCCTTTTTTGCAAGAGACATTTACTTAATACTAGGGAAATCTCCATTTGGAAGGATGTCTCCCTAGCTGTACCAGGAAGAGAAGGATAACCTTACCTCTTGACATTCTTATCAGTACTGAAGGCAAAAGTGTAAATCTATAAAACAACCTCACCCTTGTTTACTGGATTGTTCTTGGTTATGTCATAATTGGCTCCCCACCCCCAACATCTTCTTTAGTCTTTATTGAAGATTGTATGTAAGGTGGTGGCTTCAGCCCCTTCAGGGACTTACTCAGTTTTCCTGATTCTCACCCATGTACACATATTAATTTTTGTGTGTTTTTATTTTGTTAATTAGTTTGAGGTCAATTTAATTATTAGGCCAGCCAAAAACCTAGAAATAATAGGTTTTTTTTTCCTTCCACACCAGTCTATGGTAGTATTCCCTCACAGCTTGGGGCTGGGGCAGGAGGTCGGGGCTGTAGGGCAAGGTGTTGCATGGAGTTCACAGATAAGGTGACCAGATGATGTGTGTGCTAACCTGAGGTACTTTGAGAGGAAAAATGCATGCTAACCTAGGAGGACATGAGGAGGACAGGTAAATTGGGACACAGTACAGAAAACAGGCATAGGGCCAAAACTGGCCCAATGAGAACACAAAGGGAGAGATCTTTGGGTGACAAGGTCACCTGATAGCCTGCTACCACTTCAGGTGTCCAGGCATAAATCTGTCAGGCACTCTCAGAGGCTGCGAAGGGAACTATTAATCAGTATCCATCTCCATTCTTGTACGGTAATGGAGCTTTCAATTGATCCCATGCTAGTTCAGCTAAAGTTTATTTTTCCTTTGTTTGTTTTCCCTACCAGCTCTCTTGCAGCTACCTTTGGCCAAATGATTAGGTTTTTGTCCAAAGAGAGATGAAATGTCTGTGAGAGAGAGAGAGGCAGGAGCTCTGACGCTCCTCTGTCTCTATAAGAGCAGGAAATAAGTTCATGTGAAAGGTGCCCTTCACTCTCCTGAGGGCTGAGAGGCAACCTGATCACAGACTCATAAAAACCAGAATTGAAAAGCCTGTATAAATAAACCTAGTAACGCCTTTCCAAATTTCCTTCCTAAGTCTAAACCTTGCTTAGCTTTCTTTCTCATGAGCACTAATATCTTTGTCCTGTCAATTTCTCACAAATTTTTTTTGTCTAAAAAGGTCTAAGCCGAAACCGATTTGGCTCAGTGGATAGAGTGTCGGCCTGCGGACTGAAAGGTCCCATGTTCGATTCCGGTCAAGGGCATGTACCTTGGTTGTGGGCACATCCCCAATAGGAGGTGTGCAAGAGGCAGCTGATCGATGTTTCTCTCTCATCGATGTTTCTAACTCTCTATCCCTCTCTCTTCCTCTCTGTAAAAAATCAATAAAATATATTTAAATAAATAAATAAAAAGGTCTAAAAAGGTACCTCATTTGATCATTTCTTTGAGCCTCATTTTATGATCTGAGTATCATATCATGATTCCCCTGTCCACATGTGGGAAACTGGTTTTTCTCTTTTCAATCTAGTCTTGTGTCAATTTTATTTTTTTCTCATTAGTCCAGCCATAAGAACTAAAGGGTAGAGGGGAGAATTCCGCGCCCCCCCCCCAACATATGCTTTGTCTATGGATGTACTTAAATGAAATGTATTCTCCCCTTTTCTTTGCTCTGCTCCCTCAGAATGGAATGCAGGCAAATTAGCATAAGCTGAAGCATCACCTTAAACCATGATAAGGTATTATAAACCTGGATCCCCAGGATCCCAACATATTAGCCCTGGAATTCTATCTTGTTGAAGCCCTGATATACAAACTTTGTCCAGCAGCTGAATATGTATGACTACAGGTGCCTTCACTTTGGTCCTCTTGTTAGAGTGAGGCAGAATTCTGACCTAGTTGCTTCCCTTACATACTTATCGGGATAAATAGAGGTGTCAGCCAATTCCAGCTCAGTTGCCAACACAGAGCATACTATGTTAGAGGCTGCTACATTCAGATCCTTTTCCAAATTGTATTCTAGGGTTTAATAATAATAATAATAAACCTATATAATAAAAGGCTAGTATGCATATTGTCCCCTCTGGAGTTATGACATGCACTGACCACTATGGGGTGGCACAGAAGGAAGGAAGGCCCTGGCTGGCAGCCAGCAGCTGATCGCTGGCCAGGCCTAGGGACCCTACCTGTGCACGAATTTTGTGCACTGGGCATCTAGTAATAATAATAATAATAATAATAATAAAGGGTCAATTGTGGCCAGTCATAATTCAAGTTCAAAATAATTTAAGAACTGCATCCTCAATGATTTTGAGATGTAATTTATATCTCAGGGCTGAGTTTGAAGTCAGAAACCACATAACTGTCACAATTTGAATATTGTCACCAAGAGCTGAGGTTCCAGCACAGCGAGGACCAGAGACTGCAGTACTTTTCTTGTTCTCAGGGTCCCAAACAGGGAGGAGATCATGATGAACTCATCCAGCTTTTACTTTTCCTTGACAAATAATGGTTCTTTAACAAGAAAATTCTTTTAAACCTGGCCCTCTTTACCACACTAAGAAACGTGTGTGTGTGTGTGTGTGTGTGTGTGTGTGTGAGAGAGAGAGAGAGAGAGAGAGAGAGAGAGAGAGAGAGACAGGATGCTCAGTTTCTTCAGAGAAGCCATGGGGTCATGGAAAGAGTACCTGGCCAGGACTCAGATGACCGTTGCTTCTCCTTTTATCACCACATCTTCCTCACTGTGTGACCCTGACCTGTGGTGCTGAACCCAGAGAACACTTAAGAAGGATCTAGGTGCCTGAATTATTTGAAGCACTTCTACAGACAACATAAACATGCTATTTTGGGAATTACTAAAAGGCAGGTTTGCCAAATGTGTGGCAAACCACCTTTCTCACAGTTAGACGTGTTTAGCAATGAATGGTTTTCCTTCAGAAGTTTTAAGGTTCCTGACATAGGAAGTTTCCAAAACGGAGGGCTACATAGGGATCACCTGGTATTTCTCTCAGAGTATATTTATCTGAAAAGATTAATAATAAAAACACTCAGCTAACTTATTTCAGTGGACTTATTGAGAATACTTAGCTTTCAATAAATATTGGAATGTTCCTTGTAATTTTAACACAATCGTGTATTAATAGACAAGAAACAAGACTGCCTGAATGCACCCAACAATATTGACATGCCTTCCTCCTGTGGGGTGGTCAAAGGGGATACACACAGAGAAGACAATGGCAAAGGCAAGAAAAGAGCTTCTTGTTCTCCAATCACACTTGCTTCCAGAGGGAAAAGCAGCACCAAGGCCAGGTGGCCCTTAACAATAGCTCAGTCTCTAGCTCTCCAGGGAAGCCTGTCTGCCCACACAGGCTCACGCTATTTAACAAAAGTGCCTGTTTATCCGTTTAAAGTCTTCCCACACGGTGATGTAAGCTTGGGAAAGGCGGTGGTAGGAGAGATTCAGCTGCCCCGTGGCCTCTTGACAGGACACCTGACTAAAGGGGCCAGGATAAAGCTATACTGTGTCCCATTTATTCTGTGTAGCCCCCTTTCTTTCTTAAGTTCTGACCCAATTCCTGGGCCTCCTTTCTAGTGACTGAGTCTCTGTCTTTCTGTTCTCTCAGTCTACCATGATGTCAATTGCCTCAGTGGTGGATTAGAATGGAAGACTCTCCCACCATTTGGGCTCGCTTTTGGAAGGGATTTTGGAAGTCAGTGAAAGAGTAATGTATTCAGAGGGAAACCTGAAAACACGAGAGATGTTTCTGAAGGAATTTAAGGGTCTATCAATAAAATTTGTCCACTGCTGATCTTTCACTCGATCCCACTTGATAAATGAAGAGGGCCAGACCCAGAGAAGGGAGCCCAAGCATGAGTCCTTGGCTTCTAATTTTATTAGCTGAGTGATTGGAGAAACTGATCATCTTTAAAGGGGATGGAGAGGGAGGGCCCAAGATTTATCCAAGGCCTAAATTTCTCAAATGATACAATGGATGCATATATATACTGTTTTCCCCCTAAAGTATCAAAATCATTTAATGTAGTATGAAGGCTTTTGGCATTGGGGAAGTAAAGAGAGTGAGTGGATGGTAGAGTCAAGGTTTTCACACTCTACGTCAGGCCAAACTCCACATAAAGACAGCCCAGACACAACCAAGATAAAAGAAGAAATTCAGCAGCCGGATAAAGTATCAGTCACAACACATAGTACTAGAAAGTGTACTGTTGAGCTTCAGAAGGAAAGAGAGCCTTCAGTCTGGGGTGTGTGTGTGTGTGTGTGTGTGTGTGTGTGTGTGTGTGTGTAAGAATGTAGGACCAAGTGAGACATATTTTCAGATGCCATGTCCCTAGTTGAGGATGGGAGCCCATCATTTCCCTAGATTTCTCTAGCATAGACTCAGGCAGAGAGAGCGAGGCACATAGGCTTCCTCTCAGAATCCTCTCTAATAAAATGGCAATATGCAAATTAACCATCACTCCGCTACATAAGCCATGCCCACCAGCCAAGCCACGCCCACCAGCCAATCAGGGCGAGTATGCAAATTAACCCCAATCCAAGATGGCTACAGCCACAGAGAGCAAGGTTTCCCAGGTAACAGAGGAAGCCAAGCTTTCCATAGCCATTGCAGGCCTAAGCCTCCACTCAAGCTACAAAGTTTCAATAGTAGAAGGTAAACAAATTCAAACAAATGGCGGCAGAATGGAGCTTGAGAGAGCAGGCCAGGGTTGCCGGCGGAAACAGGGGAAGCAAAGCTTTCCACACACCCTGGCCGGGCTCACACACTTAAGGCTACAAAGTTTCAATTGTAGAAGGTGAATTAACTGCCGCAGAAATGGCTGCCGGAGCCCCAGGCGTGGCTCCGCTCCAGGCTACAAAGTTTCAATTGTAGAAGAAAAATAAATTCCAGATACCAGGGCCTCCCCTTGGGTTGCCAGGGGGCGTGGCCGGCCTGCAAACCACCACAGGCCCCTCGCTCAGGCTGCCCCACACCCCAAGGGAACCCCCACCCTTATCTGTGACACCCTTCAGGGCAAACCAGCTGGCCCCCACTCCTGTACCAGGCCTCTATCCTATCTAATAAAAGAGTAATATGCAGATTGATCATCACTGCAACACACAATATAGCTGCCCCCATGTGGTCAAAGATCCTGCCCCCATGTGGACACAAGATGGCCACCACAAGATGGCCAGCAGGAGAGGGCAGTTGGGAGGCACCCGGCCTGCAAGGGAGGGCAGTTGTGAGGGACCAGGCCTGCAAGGGAGGGCAGTTGAGAGTAACCAGGCTTGCAAGGGAGGGCAGTTGGAGGTGTTCAACCCTGCAGGAGAGGGCAGTTAGGGGTGACCAGGCTGGCAGAGGAGGAAAGTTGGGGGCAAACAGGCTGGCAGGGGAGCAGTTAAGCATCAACCAGGCTGGCAGCGGAGTGGTTAGGGGGTGATCAGGCTGGCAGGCAGAAGTGGTTAGGGGCAATCAGGAAGGCAGGCAGGCAAGCAGTTGGGAGCCAGCAGTCCTGGATTGTGAGAGGGATGTCCCATATTGGAGAGGGTACAGGCTGGGCTGAGGAACAACCCCCCGCCGTGCACGAATTTCGTGCACCAGGCTTCTAGTATATTATAATCCATGTATAACACTGTCTTTTATGAGATGGACTTTGTGGGATATTGAGACCACATAATTTACCCCACTTAATATGTTTTAGTAAAGTTTGAGAAGGCTTGGATGATTCTTATTATTATTGATTCTTTTTATACGATATGCCATGCTTAATCAGAGTTTAAACTGCTAGATTATTACACCACAACAAAAATAAATATCTACATTTACCCAATTGTCTATATATTCAGGCTGGCTACCTAGGAAATCCAAAAGTGATACATACTCATGCCCATGAAAATATTTTAAGGACTATTTACAAAAAATTTTTGCAATGGCTTGTATTTAATTGTTTTATCATATCCATTGTTTCAGCCTAAACATGTGGTAATTGCTGTGGTATTACAAGTGGGTCTGTTTGTGGATTTTTTTAAAGCTTGGAGAAATATTGAGATTTATTTTTATTTTTCAATAATTTGTTTTTCAGTAATCATAAGGGGAAAGATCACCTGTACTTGTATAAGTTGGGAACTTTTCTGAAATACTTGATTAAATATAAAACAATAAATAATGAAATAAGTGAATAGGCAAATGAGTAAATATTCCTAAGTTTGGTAGGGCCACTAGTATAAATACATGGCTTGATATAATTATGAGTGACTTTGAGAGAGCAAAACAAAGGACATTAGTTCTTAAATTAAAACTAGAGGCCCGGTGCACGAATCCGTGCATAGGTGGGGTCCCTCTGCCTGGCCAGTGATCAGGGCCAATCAGGACCATCTCGCCCAGTCCCGATCCAGGCTTATTGGGGCCAATGGCTGGGGAGGGACTGTGGGAAGGACCACAGGAGGACTCCAGGGCATGTCTGACCCTGTCTCTCCCAGTCCTGATTGGCCGGACCCCAGCAGCAACTCACCTACCAGTTGGAGCATCTGCCCCCTGGTGGTCAGTGCATGTTATAGCAACTGGTCAGTTGACTGCTCAGTTGGACACTTAGAATATTAGGCTTTTATATATGGCATATATATATATATATATATATATATATATATATATATATATAATTAAAAGGCATAGTGTTAAATTGGAAACATAGATGTGAACTTCTGGCCCATTTGGAGAAAATGAGAATTCCATCTTGGGAATGGGTAATACACCAGGCTTCACTTTACTTTATCCTGAATACTTATGTAAAGCATTACTTCATGCACCTGTATAGGCATCTCAAGAACACATTTCTGTCTCTAACACTATTCCTCATAAAAATAACTCAAAGTTCCTTGCAAGTGTGTTTTTTTCTTGTTTGGGGCAGAGGAACTCAATATAACCAAGAGACATCCTAATTTTTAAATCCCCCCCTCCCCAAAGCAAGAATATTTTCAATGGTGTTTAAGGTAACTTACAAAGAAGAAAAGAGTAAAAGTAGTAGGTTGCTAATTGACAGATTGTTATTAATCTACACACATGCACACAGAGACATAAACAATCAATAACAGTAATTGTGCAGTTATTCAAATTTAAATTCTCAAGGTATATAAATGTCAGGAAGTCTATAAAGGTTTCTAAAGTGGATAGATGTAAAATGTGATGAAAATCATTTCTGTCTGAACATTAGGAAGTTGATTGCTATCTCTAATTGCATGGGTCATTATTCAGTGGAAAAAAGGGGAAATAAATCTTAATTGTGAATGAGACTCTCTTAGGTAAAAGGTATAAAATCAAAATAACCAGACTGTATTACTATTTTCAGTCTCGCTATGCTCTCAATTTCCAGATTTAAAATATTGTATATTCTAGTTTGCCAAAAATTATTTAAAATTTATATTTAAAGATGAAAAACATATTCTGAAAGTGACTTAGAATGCTCAGAAATTAGTGGAACAATCTTTCCCCTTACATTGAAACTACTTTATTAAATAAAGTAATAAGATTTGTCTACTTACTCAGAATTTCCTGACCATTCTATTAAAATTCTGCTTCCTCCATTGCCTTATTTCCCAATATCTCTTTTTTGGTAGGAAGAAGAATGGGCGTCCAAATAGGTCTACATCCTAATTACCAGCACCTGTGAATGTTACCTCTGTGGAGTGTAAAAAATAATTTCCTAAGAGAATGTGTAACCTCTAAGATTTCAGAGAGAAAGTAGGCAGTTCACAGATAGATGAGAAAGAGCAACAATGTGGTGCATAAATGGATCCTGGCTGTCACTTAATCCACATATACTAAGGTAAATTGCTAAAGTGAATATCTCCCTCCTTTAAACATATTTTTCTAGCTGAATTCCATTAGGCAGGCTGCAGAGGTGGCGGGGGGGGGGGGGGGGGGGAAGATGTTCAAAGTTTCTTTCTGAGTCTTTTGTTTCTTAAAAATAACCAGCTTAGCCCAGTCAGTGGTTGAGCATCAACCTATGAACCAGGAGGTTGAGGCTCAATTCCTGGGGGCATATGCCCAGGTTGCAGGCTGGATCCCCAGTTGGGGTTTGCAGGAGGCAGCTGATCAATGATTCTCTCGCTCTCTCTCTCTTCCTCTCTGAAATCAATAAAATATATTTTAAGAAATACCAGCTTAAAATCAATATTCCAAAGGCATATTTTGGAGTGTCAAAATCTGGTCCCGCTCACTTAGAAAAGGGGACTTTATGGATATATTTAAATTAAAAACCTGGAGATGGAAAAATATTCTTTATGATCAATGTCAACCCATTCATATAAGTGGTTCTTTAAGAAAAAGATGGAGGCAAGAGTCAGAGTTACAAAAGTAGATGTAATAATGAAACTGAACAAGTGGGTTCTGCTGCCTATCACAATGAAAGCCAAACTTGGGAGACAGGTGCTGGTACAAAAGGCAAGATGTTTATTCAGCTGCTGCCCTGGGAAAATGCTGGGCTGTGTCCCATCTCGCCTTCCTACTCAAGCCTGCAGTTCTTATAGGGATAGTGAGGGCAAGGCTTCTTTTCTCCATCCAGTTATCTTGCTAGCTTTTGAGCTGGGGTCCTGTCCATTCATGTTGCTAGCTTTTGGGGTAATAAATGTAAAAACCTCCCCTGCTCTATCTTGGCCAGTGGGAGAGACCCCCCTGGTGATCCCTCACTATCCGTGGTATCAGGATTAGTGGGGAGGTGAAGCGGGCAGTTGCAGGCTGTGAAGGGGGATTGCAGGCCCTCCCTCGGGTCCCTGAGATACTGCAAGCCTTAGCCCACCTCTCCATGTTGGACAGGTGTCCACATGTCCAGGCCCGATGGAGTCTGGAGGGCACCCCTGGGTCCCAGCATGCCTGTGCTCTCAGCACAGCTCTCAAGCAGTGAACAAAGTGACAAAAGACCATGAACCTGGAAATGTGGAAAAAGCAAGAGAAAGACTTCACCCTTAGCACCTCTGTAAGGAACACAGCCCTTCTGACACCTTGATTTCAGTTCAGTGACCACAAAAATTATAAAATAATAAATTGTCAATGTCTTAAGCCACTGGATTTGTGGTAATTTGTTACAGTTACACCCCCCACCACATCTACACATTTGTCCTTCATAATATGAATTATAACTTGCAATTACTATATGTATTTGTATGTGGCCTTTCCTAAGACAAAATATGCTTTATGAAGCCAAGATTCTATACCTTACTCATTCTCACTTAGCACAATATATGATATATAGTAGGATCACAATACATATTTTTTTAAAATATATTTTATTGATTTTTTTACAGAGAGGAAGGGAGAGGGAGATAGAGTTAGAAACATCAATGAGAGAGAAACATCAATCAGCTGCCTCCTGCACACCCCCACTGGGGATGTGCCTGCAACCAAGGTACATGCCCTTGACCAGAATCGAACCTGGTACCCTTGAGTCTGCAGGCTGACGCTCTATCCACTGAGCCAAACCGGTTATGGCACAATACATATTTTAAGTGAATTAAGATTAATGCAATTTAAGACTGCATTCAGTTGTTCTAGCACCCATTGAGTTTATGAGAACAAAATAGCCCAGGACTTTTGTTCTACACAAATGCTATTGTCAAACCTGTTCATCTAACCTGTTTACTACCCACATTGTGCAAACTTTAATTTTGTTAATGCCAATGAGTGACTCACATATCTGAATTCCTGAGTAGTCAATAAAAAAAAATTAAGGACAAGGACAATGCCTTATTCTTGTTTTGAATCACTAGATCATAATTCAGTGTCTGACATTTATTAGACAGTCTATAAATATGCACTTAATGAAGAATATAAATTGAGGAATGTATTATGATTAAATTCTTAATTCATATTTATCTTTCCTGCAAATATCTTCATAGTTTAATTTTTTTAAATGATTTATCTGTATTACCAGATATTTTTCCAAATTATTTTTCATTCACAAATTTGCTATGTTGACATTTATTCTTCTTTCATTCTATCTGTATTTTATAATATACACTGATTTCCTTCTAGGTTGCAATTGTTTTAGGTGATGTGTAGATATAGGACTGAAGAAGAACTTTGTACATTGCTTTTTAACAGCATTCTTTCTTTAAAATGAAATATCTTTTCCTCCCCACGCTCACCTTTCCTCTCTACTATTAGTACATGAAATAGCTTAGGTTTGGGAATTGGAAGAGTAAATTTAAATTTGATTTCTAGCAGGTATTAACGATGTGACTTCCTGAAAGAATCTTAAACTAGAGCTTTAATCCACCTGTAAAATGGAGATAGAACACTAACATTCCTTCATAGGGATGTTAGTGAACAGTATTCTATTGTTGTAAAGCATCCACAACAATGCCAGAACTTAGTAAATTCTCAAATACAGTCCCTTTCTGTTTGAACCTTGCCATTCTTTAAAGCCCGGAGCACTTTTAAATCCATCCTTTTCTCAAATTCTAATCTGGCACTCCAGGTTTGTCCTACCATTTAGTGGATTATCTACTCTCTTCTATTGCATTTTTGTTGTTGTTGTTTGTTTTTTTCTTATGCTTTTGTCCCCCAGACTATCTTAAGTTTGGCATAATGCTCAAGATGACTGTTACTTTGATAATAGAGAGAGCTGGCCCAGGTTGAGAAAAACCGGATTCTCATCAAGCTCATCTTGTTGTTGGTTGAAATTAGGCTCTTCCATGGGCTTGTGAGAAAAGCATTTCAAGAATCCGTACATGGGAGACTGTGGTGTGGTTAGGTGTTTGGTGGTGAAAAATCAGAGTTCCCTCCTGGCTTTCCAATGTCCCATCCAGCTCCTTCCCTCTTCCCATGGAAAAAGTGCAATCCCATCTTCAGCAGGGCCGGAAAAAAAGTCAGTGTCCAAAGCTTCTGCTTCATATGAAGCTTAGTCCCTTCAGAGCCCAGTGGCTGCTAACCTGGCATGGGAGGCATGGTCCTGTGCTCCCAGGAGAGAGAGCGCACACGTGAACAGACTAGCGTGGGTCACCAAGCAAGAGACAGAAACCTTCTTTGGTTGCCAGGGATTATGTATTCTCAGGCGTGGGAGGAACCAGGAGGTTTTTCACAATAACCAATCAACTTCCCAAGCTTCCGAGGGCTTTTGACAGGGTCCAACATCCAATCAATTTATTATTTCCCCAGGTTAGACTGATAGACCTCTACAGTCAAGTACCTCCCCCTGAACCTTTATGGCTTTTATTGTGCATGTTCTTATCTCCCCCTACTTTTCCCAAACAATCTAGGAGAGGGGAAGGGAGGGGCAGTAATCCCCTGGAGGGTGTATGAAGCTGTAGATCCCTAGTGAAGCAAACAGACCCTGCGTCCCCAGCTGCTCTTGCTTAGTAATGTCTGGCTTTCCTTGACTTCTTTCCCTTATTAATAATTAGCTAACTATGATAGCAATCTCATCTCTCTGGCAAGTATAAGGCTCAGTATTATTCATCAGACAAGGCTGCTGCTACTTGCCTTTCCTGTCTAGCTCGAAAGGTGGTTGTGAGGACGCAGTGTAAAAAGTTCAAAAGGAAACTTACAACACAGCACCTGCTTTCAGGGCTGTATACCATGATAACACTAACCTAATCCTACAATCAATGCAGACGACTTAGCTTTGGTTCTGTACCAGGCACCTGCCACACAATCCATGCCCTGTTTCTGAGAGGCAGCCTGGCATAACGAAGAACCAGGTTTTGCTGTCAGACCAACTGGGTTTGAATTGTGGCTCTGCCATTTACTTGCTGTGTGGACTTGGGCCAATCCTTTAACCTCTCTGTGCCTCAGTTTTCTCAACTATAAAATGAACTTAAAGTCACCCACCTCATATACTCATCCTGTATAGTAAATTAACAAATAATTGAAACAACTTCATAAGGCACTATATAAATGTGTATTAAATAAACTTTATCATTTAATCCACACAAACAGAATATTATTATTCCTATTGTAATGTTAAAGCAACTGAGGCTAAGCCCAATGTAACACAACTTGTGAGAGAGCAGACACTTTACCCACTATCTTAAAATCTAACTTAAAATCTAGAAAGGTTCATTGTGAAGTGAGGGTGGGGGAGGGGGCCAACTTTTGTAAAGTCTGAAGCCATTTTTGGTAGTCACCATGGAGGCAGTGTTACTGGAACCCAGTGGGTAGAAGCAAGCAATGCTGCTGAACATTCTTCAATACACAGGACAGCTCCCTACAGCAAAGTATATCTGGCCCTAAATATTAATAGTCTTGCCAGATAAAACGCTGGTCAGCCGTTAAATTTAAATTTCAGTTAAATAACATATAAATATAAAGAAGATCCAAATGATGCCGTTAATAATCTGGTTATTATCAACAGGGAAGGAGGAAAGGGGAAACTAGGTAATGCAGGCATGTCATTTATACAGCGTTGCCAGAAGCTGCAGTTAACACGTTCCAAGACTATTCTCTGCAGACCCATGGGGGAAGGGACTGGACTATAGACGCATGCCCAGTAAGGCCTGGTGACCTGGGAAGATGCTTACCTGTCAGTGGCCAAAATAGGCATGGCTACTGCAAACACGAGAAGATATGATATTTAAATTCCTGTACAGAGCGAGTTCTCTCTCTTTCTTCCCCTCGAGACCCTCTTGCTCTCTTGGGACACCTGTTGCAGGGGGCTCACTCCCCCTCTGCATTTGCCCACATGGCTCACAGCCATGTGGACTCCACACAAGGAACCAATGGGTTTTAACTACCCTGATGCTGCATGGAACTCAGCTCCACCATGGAACGGAAACTCTGGACACCGGCCCTGCTTTTGGCTGTGCTAGAGTCCCAAGTGCACCTTTATCAGGACCGATTTAATGACAATGGGACTTTACCAACTGAGGGATGTAACTCTATGTAAATAAAAATGATTCATTCTCCCATGTGAGTCTTAGAGAACCCCTTTTCCGAAGATATCACCAGGCACCCACTCCCACTAGCAGTGGAGGCATCCCATCAACCCAATCCTCTGGCAACACAAATATTTAGATAAATGTGCAACATAAAACATTTGTGACATTTTTAACCAGGATTAATGCATTGTTATTTGCTAAATCTTGCTAGCTATAGAGTACCTGATTAGCTTTTTACAAAAACTCCATGAATCGGTGGTACATAGAATACACCTGTTTATAATTTACCAAATGGGAGTCAGAAAGGTTAACTTATTTGTGCACGGTCACTGAGCTGGAAAGTTGAAAAAATTAGGGTTAGTATACAAAAATATCATAATTCACTGGCCAATGGCTTTTTACATTCTCTAATAGCCCTTATTGATTCAGAAATTTGGAATAAGAACACTGGGCTATGATTAAAGAGAAAGCCAATGACTAATAACAGATAGAAAATCATTGAACTTGATCTTGCGTGATAAGTGGTCTTTGGAGCCATCAAATCATTTTGTGTCTATAGAGGCATTCTTAGTCATCTATGGTGCTAGGTACCAGGCCCATCTAAAGAACTCATCTTATAATTGTTTTCATAATTGTTTTGGTGTTTTACTGCTAAAATAAAGACAGAAGACAAGGACAAACATTATTTTATAGTACTGTTATAGTCCTTTTCATTAGAGTTGCAAATGGAGCTAAAGGACATCATAGAATTTGTTTTCTATAATAACTAGAATATGTACACTGAGTGGCCAGATTATTATGATCTCTGAAAGCATAATAATCTGGCCACTCAGTGTGTGTGTGTGTGTGTGTGTGTGTGTGTAATTAGAGGCCTGGTGCATGAATTCATGCATGGGTGGGGTCCGGCCAGCCTGGCCAGGGGGAGGGGACATGGACAGTTGGCCGGCCTGCCTGCTGGTCGAACTCCTGGTTGAGGGGACAATTTTCATATTAGCCTTTTATTATATGGGATATGCACTGAGTGGCCAGATTATTATGCGTTCAGAGATCATAATAATCTGGCCACTCAGTGTATATGAGTGGAAGAGATGAATAACAGAAATTGTTGCATGGGCCTCATATGAGACAACAACCTGTTGAACTGGCTAGAGAAGTCACTTATTAGTCTGTCTTCTCACAAGGTCAAAATGAGCCTCTGGAAGATAAGAGGCTTTGGTTTGGGGGAGGTTTGGAGCAGAAAGGCTCTGTGCAGGTGCTTCTTGGAGTCTTTCTGTCTGTGGTGGCTGGCCAGCTGCCCCCAAAGCTGAGAGGAGGTGCCCATGGGCTTGGGAGCTTGCAATAAAATCAACTGATTTCATTTTCAGTTTAGAAATCTCCCAGGTCAATGTTTAATTCTGCTACTTTATTTTTTCCCTACCTTTATTGAGATATAAATTGACATATAACATTGTATAAGTCTAGGATGTACACATAATGATGTGATATATGTATATTTTGTGAAATAGTCACCACAATAAGTTTAGTTAACATCCATCACTTCACATAGCTGTCATTCTTTTTTTTTTTTTTTCTTAATATGTTTTTATTGATTTCAGAGAGGGCGAGGGAGAGAGAGATTGGAACATCAATGATGAGAGAGAATCATTGATTGGCGCCTCCTGCACGCCCCCTCCTGGGGATTGAGCTCGAAACCTGGGTATGTTCCCTGACCGGAAATCAACCTTGACCTCTTGGTTCATAGGTCCATGCTCAACCACCATGCCACACTGACCAGGCATCTCTCTCTCTTTCTTTATTCTTTTATGGTAAGAATGTTTAAGATCAGCAACTTTCAAGTATCCGATACAGTACTGTTAACTATAGCCACCATGTTGTACAGTAAATCCTAGAACTTATTTAGCATATAACTGGAAGTTTTTACCTCATTTCTCCAACCCCTAAACCTGGTAACTAACAATCTACTCTCTATGTCTATGAGTTCAGCATTTTTAGATTTCATATTCAAGTGAGATCATACAATATTTGCTTTATTGCTTGATATTTTGTCTGACATTTATTTTACTTAGCATAATGCCCTCAGGGTTTATCCACTTTGTCTGAAATAGCAGAATTTCCTTCTTTTTCATGGATGAATTATATATATATATATATATATATATATATATATATATATATGATATTTTTATAGCCACATATATTTATATCATATAAATATATATGATATTTTTAATCCATTTAACTATTGAAGGATACAGGTGATTTCCATGTGTGGCTATTGGAAATAATGCTACAATAAGTATGGTGGTACAGATAGCTTTTGGGGATAGTGATTTCATTTCCTTCAGATATATATACCCAGGAATATGGTTGCTAAGTCACATGATAGTCCTTTTTCTTTTATTTATTTATTTGTTTTTTTTTAGAAACTCCCATGCTGTTTTCCAGAGTGCTGTACCAATTTACATTCCCATTAACAGTGCACAAAGGTTTCTTTTGCCCACATGCAGGCTTTTCTCTACATGCTGTCTCTTGTTATTTTGATAGTGGCCATTCTAGCAGATGTGAGGTGATATCTCATTGTGGTTTTGATTTGCATTTCTCTGAGGATTAGTGTCATCAAAGACCTTTTTATATACATGCAGACCCTATATATGGCATTTTTGGAAAAACTGTCATTTCTGCTCCTTTGCCTATTTTAAAATCATATTATTTGTGTTTTTGCTATTGAATTCTATGAGTTTCTTATATATTTTGGATATTAATCCCTTTAATTAAAGGGGTTAATTACAAAGATCTTAAGTAGCCAAAGCAATCTTGAGAAAGAACAAAGCTGAAGGGATCACACTTCCTGATTTCAAACTATATTTCAAAGCTGTAGTAATAAAAATTGTATGTCACTGGCATAAAAACAGACATAGATCAATGAAATAGAAACAAGAATCCAGGCCCAGGCACGTATGGTCACCTAACATTTGAAAGGGGAATCAATAATACTCAATGGGAAAGGACAGTCTCTTTAATAAACGTGTAGGAAAAGGTCATTGCGATAGAAGGTCATGTGACCTAAAGCAGCTTCAGGAAAGCTTGAGAACTTGCTTCGTGGTGGGGAGAGGGTTGGAAACACAGAAAACACTCACTCTGCTCCACAGAAATTTTCGCCCTCTATGCAGGAAAATCTGTTTCCTTTTTCAACACCTGGGAAGACTCAGCCAGCTGGGGCTGACAGGCCATTCACTAGGTTCAAGGGCAGTCTTCCAGGCAAGCAGCCGGTGGCCTCACAAAACCATGCCCTCCAAGTTTGTTAAGGTCTCGCTTACTGTAACTTGTGGTATCAAAACCACTTCCTGAAATTGTAAAGTACTGCCAGAATAAATGGCCTTCCCCCGCCAAGAAAAAAGTGACATTTGTGCGGTGGAATCTTTTGAATGAATATAATGGAAAGAGTTTGGTGTCATTTCTGATGGGCTGTGTGTTATTTTTCTGGCCATAGTTTGTGAATTGTAATTGTGGCTTCCCATTTAATTGTCATAACTAGACAGAAATTGTTTAAAAGTTCAGAAAGTTCAATAAAAATACAAATGGCTAAACAAAAATAAATAAGTAAATAGGGAAAACTAGATATGCAAAAGAATTAAATTGAATTCCTATCTTACACCATTCACAAAAATTAACTTAAAAATGGATTAGATTTACATGCAAGATTTGAAACTATCAAACTAAACTCTTAGAAGAAAATGTAGGGAAAAAGCTCATTGACATTGATTTTTGCAATGACTCTTTGGATATGACACTGTCATTGAATAAGAGAATTCCCATCTTCTACCCTACTTTTTAGTTCTTATGGTTACTATTGACACAAAACCAGATTAACAGAAAAAACCCCCACAATTAAATATTTGTGCACAGGAGAATCACAACATGATGTTCAGATCATAAAATGAGGTTCAAAGAAATGGTCAAACTGTGATACTTTTAGAGACAGAAAACAGTAAATTTGTGAGAAATTGACAAAACAAAAAGAGCTAGTGCTCAAGAGAATCCGAGCAAGGATTTAGTTTAGATAGTCAATTAGTAAAGGCCTTACACGGTTTGTTTACAAACGTTTTTCACTCTGGATTTAATAATTTATATATATAATGCCTAAGCAACCGGCTGACCGGTAGACCATTTGACTGTCTGACCAGTAGCTATGATGTACACTGACCACCAGAAGGCAGACACTCAATGCAGGAGCAGAACCACAGGCATGGAAACATGGAACAGACTGATGAATCTCAGAGGGAAGTGGGGAGGAGAGAGGGTATGGAGAGATTAACCAAAGATCTCTATATGCATACTAGAGGCCTGCTGCATGGATTCGTGCACCAGTGGGGTCCCTTGGCTTTGCCTGTGCCCTCTTGCAATCCGGGACCCCTAGGGGGATGCCTGGGAAATAATAATTAATAAGTAACTATAGATAGGTAATTTATTCTATTAAGTGAATTAGATTGGCAATAATGAATAAATAATGCTGCAACATATTATATATAGATACTAAATCATATATATATATATATATGCTAGAAAAATAATTCTATATAATAAAGAGCTAATATGCTAATTAGACTGAACAGCAGAACCACCATCTGGAGGACCTTCCAGATGAAGCCAGGGCTGTGAGGGCTGAGCCCCTTTGCACGAATTTCATGCATTGGGCCTCTAGTGTCCATATAAAGCTTTAATTATGATTAGTGTAGACTAAAGTAGGTGGAGAATGTCTTTAATTATGATCAATGTAGACTAAAGTAGGTGGAGAATGTATTTAATCTTCAAAAAAATTAGAAATGGATTTTTTAAAAAATCTTTATTGTTGAAAGTATTACATATGTCCACTCTTTTCTCCCATTGAACCTTTATTGCCTGCCCCCGTCCCCACCCATGCCCCAGGCCTCCACCACCCTATTGCCTGTGTCCATCAGTTATGCATATATGCCTACAAGTTCTGTGGTTGATCTCTTCCCACTCAGAGCACAGGACCTCAGATAGTACGTTCTTGGTGTTCATGTCTCATGGCCTCCTGCTTATAATCTGTGGGACTCTGCATAGCGATGAAAACCCAGATGTGCTACCTTATGACACCATATTCCAGATTTTCAAGTATCAAAACTGCTGCCATCTAAAGGACAAGTCCAAGATCATCATCATCCAGGCCTGCAGAAGTGGTGAGTTCTGACGGGGTTGAGAGGTCTGGGAGGAGTGTATCATGCAAGCTTTTACTGGGTGTTTTATATCTAGTAAAAATAAGCCTAAACCTGCCTTACTTTTGCAATTATACCTAATATACTTTTTTTGGGAAGAATACCTAGCGATGACAACAGAGAAATTGATATACAAATAAATATAAACTCTATTCACTCTAGTGGACCATAGCAAGTGAAGATGATATTAATGCTAACTCTAAATTATCTTTATGTGGAACTATTAAAATTATAACATATAAATGGCTTTAATTTCAACATTTATGAATCAAAATTATATTATCTCTGGCAGGATGAAAGAAGGTGAAGTCATTAAGAAAAAATATAACATAAGGCATAGATACCAACAAAAGTGTGGTGATAGAGGGAAAGTGGGTGGGGATAGGAGGAGGTGGGCAAAGAGACTTTGCTTGGGGGGATGGGAGCACAATGCAGTGTGCTGATGATGTTTTGTTGAGTTGTCCACTTGAAACCTGCAAGGTTTTGTGAACCAATGTCATCCCAATAAACTCAATTAAAAGTGAATTTCACTGTATGTTAATTATACCTCAACTAACAAAAAAAAAAAATCAAAACAAATAATTATGGCATTTCTTTCTCTTATATGTTAATTCAAACTTTAAGATATTTATATCACTTGGGGAATGGCTTAGAAGGGTTAAGTAGCAATAGGAAAGGAAAGAAAAATTTGTTTTAGAATCCTATGCCTGTTATTGAATTAAGCAGATATTTCCTTCCTTGACATTGCAATGTTATTTTACTGCCATTAAACCAAAAACTGGTTACTTAGGAATAGTCAATAGTATTTTATAGCACCATTACTCTCCCTGATCAATAGGTACATTCCAGGTGTAGATGGTAGTTGCTATTTATTGACATTCTGTAAAGTGGGAGTAGAGATAATGTATTAGGCCTGTACTGTGTGTGTGTGTGTGTGTGTGTGTGTGTGTGTGTGTGTACGCACACATAGTTAATTAGAACACCTTCATTAAGGGCATCCTATTTATTTAGTCAAAAGAGTGTTAGCATGGGCTTAGCAGTGAAGAATATAACAGGTGGTGTCCCCTCAGCAAACCGTGGAGAGGTGTGGGTCAGTGACTCTCTAGTGGCCTCAGCAGACAGCTCTGCAGAGTCTCCAGAGGACTTGAAAGACGATAGTGTCCACAAGACCCATGTGAAGAAGGATTTCATTGCTTTCTGCTCAACACCACGTATGTGTCTTTAATTTGTAGGCAAGGTTTCGTAGGGATGAGGACTGCCTGTCATCATAATTTGGCTTGATATTCCAGGAGAGAACACAGAACAAATGTGTTTGGGAGGAATTTATAAAGGAAAGAAGAACCTGTTGAAGATTCTGAAGCCTCCTTTCGTAGCTTCCTATGGTCATTCAGTCTCCCTCAGGTTCTACATCCACCCAGATGTTAGTATTGCATATCCTATAAGTGATCAACAGCAATATTGATGTGGTGAGTCTATTGTGCAAAATAGCATTGTTTTCACTGCTGAAGAAAATATTAAAAGAAAAAGAGGGTGTGCGCTCCTTTTCAGAAAGCATATTTTCTAGTTTGGAAAACAAGAAATCAAGGTATAAAATGCTGTTAAAAGATCATTAAATAATTAGCAGCACATGGTAAAGTGATATTGCAACCTGGGGTAGTAATGAGGTTTAAAGAATTAATTCCCCAAAATCATCATATTTAAGGTGTTATCATTTAAAAAAGAAGATAGTATAGTAGAAAGAAGAGCGTTCTCAGGCCTGTATAAAGGCAGATAGAATTTCAAAAATGTTGAAGCAGAAGCTTATTCTTACTTAATATATTTCATTTAATTTATTAAAACATATGTATATCTATATATCTATATCTATAGATTAGATGATATATAGATATAGATGATATAGGTGATAGAGATAGAGATATTCTAGCACATCTCTATTAGCTAAATATTATCATCTCATTCACCCATAAAAGGAAACTAAAGCTCACAAAAATCATATCAATTGCCTGAATAAACACTAGTAGTATTCAGATATGAACCCAAGTTAGTTTGAGTAAAAAGTTTAGGCTATGTTAGCAAACTCAACAAAAACAATAGAAACATTATATCATTTAAACATGTGGACCCTTCCAGAGTCAGAAACATGTAGACTTTTGTGCCCAGGCATGGCCTACTGAACTATAAGAATACAGCAGTCTTAGCAAAAGCTATCTCTGCCCCTGCACGACTGACCTATGAATTGAACCACCCAGTGTTAACTAAGGAAGAGCAAACTTGGGTTTCCTGCTAGGTGGGCTTTTATTGGAGGAGGGCATTCATGGTATAGTATTGAAGCATCTTCTGAGCCAGACAGATGTGGGTTCAATAATTATGTCATCAATTTGTAGCTCTGAGGCCTTAAAAATTTTTAAGATTAAGTGAGAAAATATTTGCTAGGAAATAAGATCTAAACATACTGGTTTTAGATTTTGAAGTATAGAACTGTGGTTCTAGAACTCTACTTTCTCATCTAAGATGCTATAATCCTTACATGATGTATTTTATGGTTCAATCTAAGTCCACCATGTCATTTTGCATGTAAAGCCACGCCCAGAAATCTGAGTCTTTATTTTTCCTACATGCATAGGTCTGTCTGGAGGTATTTGCAATTTATGACCTTTTTGTAAGGATGAAGGTTGTAACTCAAAATTTAGCATTTCCTTTATTCACAGATGATGTTTCCTGGAGAAGAGCAAGTGTTTCTCTCTTCATCACACAACTTATAAATTATATCTAAGAATATTCTAGGCCTTATCACCTGACAAAAATATTTGTGATGGTAAGTAGCATATTATCTGCTATAGTATTCATTTATTCATAGAAGTAAGATAATTTATAGAAGAAATAACCCAACTGCATATTTTACACAAATGATAGAATATTATTCACTGTAGCACACCTTGCTTTTTAAATATTTCCAAAGTACTAAGCTCTAGTAGGCAAAGAAAGTTTAATGTATGTTAATATTAAAAATATTAAAAATATGGGAGATAAGGAAGAGATAAAAAAGAATATTAAATACAGAACATTATAGAAAATGAATATGACCTATGGGGATAACATGTGGTAGGGAATAATATTTACTTACACATATCCACTTGAGTGAATTTCCAGGCTACTGCATATAGAGGCAGAAATAAGACAGAGTCTGGTGGACTCCACAATTAAAAAGACAGAGCTGACAATCCAGGAAGAACAAGGTGGCTAGAGTTCATAGAACATCAAAGGAGAGAACTCTGGAGACATTCAGAGGGTCCCCATGATGTATTTAGCAGAGTATGCTCAGTGTGTGTGTGTGTGTGTGTGTGTGTGTGTGTGTGTGTGTGTGTGTATGTGTACTGCTGAGTCAGGGGAAATAGCTATCCTAAGGGACTACTCGGAAAAATACTATGGTAGCTATACAAAGCCAGGAATAGTGCCTATTGCCACCAGCCAGACTGGAAAAATATCATAATTTGCCTGCAAACTATTCAGAAGGGTCTTACCTAAGGTGTAGGGAATAAAGGACCCTGAAACAAATAATTCTCTGGTCCTTCCCAACAAACCTAAAACCAAAACACAAGATAAAAGTGTTCCCAAGTCATACAGTACATCCAAGAACAAAGCATAATAATATATACAAAAGCACTTGAAAATATAAATTTCAAAATATATGACATCAAATAAAAATTACCAGGGATGTAAAGAATCAGAAAAATAAAACACACTATCAGCAGAATAATCAAAACTGAATCATAACTGGCACAGATACTGAGATTAACAAGGACAATAAATAGCATTAAATATATCCAATAATTAAGTAGAGGCATGGAAAATATTTAAAAAATCTAAATTGTATTTTGAGATAAATAAATTAGAATGTGTAAGCTGAAAAATACACTGAATTAGATTATTAGCTGATTAGATATTGTAAAAATAAAAAAATAATGAACTTGAAGAGACTATACAAGATGAAGCACAGCAAACAACAAAAATACAATTAAAAAATAAACAAAGCATCAATGAATTGTGAGGTCAATTGAAAAAGGGCTATGATACATTTAAGTCCTAAAGGAGAAGGAAGAAAATAATATTTGAAGATATAAGAGCCAAATTTTCTCCAAATGTAATAAAATCTATAAATCTATAGATTTAAGAAGGGTAACAAACCTCAAGTATTAAAAATGTAGAATAAATACAACAGACTCATATTAGTCTAAATTCTCTAAACTATTGGTAAAAAATTGAAGAGTAAAAAGAAACATGCTATATAGAGAGAAACAGAGTAGAGTGAAGCAGACTAATTATCAGAAACAATTCATGCTAGAAAACAGTAGTGAAAGTCAAAAGAAAGTCATCCTAAGATTCTAAGTCCAGAAAAACATAAAATTATTTTTCATAAACAAAGGCAATGTAAAGACTTTTTAGCCATACAGAAGCTGAAATATCTCATCAGGAGAGCTGCACTATAAGAAATGTTAATGGAAGTCAGTCAGCAGAAGAAAATGATACCATATGAAAATATAGATCCACAGAAAGGAATGGAAATACTGGAAATGGTAACTACATAGAAAATTAAGTATACATTTTCCTTTTAAAAAATACTCTTTAAGGGAAAATTTGATGATTTAATAAAAAATAAAAACACCTGTTGTGAGATAACAAGTTAAAGTTATATATTATGCATTTTTATACACCAATAATGAATTCATAGAAAGAAAAACTAAAAAAAAAATCCATTTACTTTTGCAACAAAAAATTAAGACACTTAGGAATGAACTTAACCAAGGAGGTAAAAGACCTGTACTCAGAAAACTACCAGGCATTGAAAAAACAGATACAGGAAGATATAAACAAGAATATACTATGTTCACAGGTTGATAGAATTAATATCATTAAAATGGCCATACTACCCAAAACAATCTATAGATTCAATGCAATCCCTATTAAAATACCAATGGCATATTTCACAAATCTAGAACAAATAATACAAAAATTTATATGGATCTAAAGAAGACCCCAAATAGCCACAGAAATCTTGAGAGAGAAAAAGGAGACAATTTTGGAAGGATCACAATACCAGATATCAAGTTATACTTCAAAGCCACTGTAATCAAAACAATCTGGGACTGGTACAAGAACGATTATATAGATCAATGGAACAGAACAGACACCCCAGAAATCAACTAAGGCCATTATACTCAATTAATATGTGACATGGGAGGCAAGAGCATTCAATGGAGTCAAGACAGTTTCTTCAATAAATGGTGTTTGGAAAACTGGACAGATACACGCAAAAAAAGAAAAAAAGGAAGGAGGAAGGAAGGAAGGAAGGAAGGAAGGAAGGAAGGAAGGAAGGAAGGAAGGAAGGAAGGAAGGAAGGAACTAGATTACCAACTTGTAACATACAAAAGAATAAACTAAAAATGAATAAAAGACCTTAATGTAAATTATGAAACCATAAAAACCCTAGAAGAAACTATATGCAGCAAAATCACAGACATCTATCATAGCAATATGTTTGCCAATAATCTTCTAGGTCAAGTGAAACAAAGGAGGAAATAAACAAATGCTACTACATAAAAATAAAAGGATTCTGCACATCAAGAGAAACCATCAATAAAATGAAAGGGGAGCCCACTGCATGGGAAAATATACTTTCCAAAGATACATATGATAAGATGTTAATATCCAAAATATATAAGGAATTCATACAACTTAACAAAAGGAAGACAAACAATCCTATTTTAAAAAATGGCCTAAGGACCTAAATAGACACTTCTCCAAAGTGGAATACAAATGGCCAAGAGACATGAAAAAAAATGCTAAAAGTCACTAATGACCAGAAAGATGCAAATTAAAATGACAGTGAGGTATTACCTCACACCTGTCAGAATGGCTATCATCAACAAATCAACAAATGACAAGAGCTGGAAAGGATGTGGAGAAAAGAGAACCCTGGGAATGCAGACTGGTACAACCACTGTTGAAAACAGTATGAAGTTTTCTCAAAAATTAAAAATGAAACTGTGATTTGATCCAATGATCCTAGTTCTATAAATATATCCTAAGAATCTGGAAACACCAATCAGAAAGACTATATGCACCCCTGTGTTCATTGCAGCACAATTTACAATAGCTAAGATCTGGAAGTCCATCAGTAGATGAGTGGATAAGAAAGCTGTGATACATTTACATCATGGAATACTGTGTAGCAGTAAAAAATAAGGATCTCTTTTCATTTGAAACAGCATGGAGGGACCTGGAGAGTATCATGCTAACTGAAATAAGCCAGTCAGAGAAAGACACGTATCACATGATCTCACTCATATGTGGAATCTAATGAACAATATAAATTGTTGAACAAAATAGATTCAGAAACATAGAAACATGGAAAAACTGTCAAATCTCAGAGGGAAGATGGGGGGAGGGGAGAGGGGGAAAAGATCAACCAAATAACTTATATGTATATATGCATAACCCATGGATACAGACAATAGTGAGGTGAATGCCTGGGGCAGGATGCAGTGTGGGTTAGAAGGGGTTAATGGGGGAGAAAGGGGGACATCTGTAATACTTGCAACAATAAATTTTAAAAAGTTATATATTATAAACCCTGAATTAACTACTAAAAGAACAAAATTGAAAATCATCGCTAATAATCTAAAAAGGCCATAAAACAAAATTATAAAAATACTCAACTCAAGTGACAGCAGAAAAACTGAAAAGAGGGAAAAAACAGATAATACAAATTTTAAAAGTAGCAAAATTTAAACCTAACCTTATCAATAATCATATTAAATGCAAATGATCTAAATACACCAAACAAATGTTAAGTATTATGAGACTACATAAAAAAAAGAAAAAAAAAAAGATAAATATAATCACCCTACATCCAAATACACTTTATAAATAATGAGACAAATAGATTAAAAATGCAATAATGGGAAAGTGTATTGTGTTAACATTAATCAACAATAAATTAGAATATTTTATTAGATTCAGATAAAATAAATTTTATATCAAGAATATTAACAGAATAAAATGTGTATAATTATGATGAGATTAATTCAGGGGAAAGGCATAACAATTCTAATCATTTATGCACTTAAAAACAATTATCCTATATAATAAAAGGGTAATATGCAAATTGACCCTAATGGCAGAATGACCGGAACGACCCGTTGCTATGGTGTGCAATGACCACCAGGGGACTGACGCTCAATGCAGGAGCTGCCCCCTGGTGGTCAGTGAGCTCCCACAGGGGGAGCTCCCCTCAGCCACAAGCCGGGCTGAAGGCTGCCAGTGCAGTATTGGTGGAGGGAGCCTCTCCCACCTCCTTCACAGCACTAAGGATGTCAGAGTGCGGCTTAGGGTCTAAGCTGTCAATTTGACATCCCCCAAGGGCTCCTGAACTGCCAGAGGGATGTCTGACTGCCAGCTTAGGCCCGATGCCCTGGGGAGTGGGCCTAAGCTGGCAGGTGGACATCCCCTGAGGGCTCCCAGACTGAGAGAGGACGCAAGCTGGGCTGAGGGACCACCCCTTCCCCCCAGTGCACAAATTTTTGTGCACTGGGCCTCTAGTAAAATATAAGAAGCAAAAAAGGAATGAACTATATGGAGAAATAGACAAATCTATAGCAAGATATTTTACTACCCATCTTTCAATAATTGATATAAAAAGGGCACAAAAATCCAAAGAAGATAGAGAAGATATGAATAACATGATCAAACAACTTGACCCAACTGGTAATATATATAGCAATCAACCAACAATAGTAGAATGCCCAATCATTTCAAGTGTACATGGAATATTTACCAAAATAAGTCATCATCTGGGCCATAAAACAAGTCTCAATGATTTTATAATGATTCTAGTCATACAGAATATGTTCTTTAACCAAAATGGAAACAAATTAGAAATCAGTACTGAGAAGGTCTCTAGAAAATCCCCAAATATTTGAAATATTATGATGAAGAATATCTATGAAAACTCTACAATTAATATCATATTTAATGGCAAAATACTTAATGTTTATCTCCTAAGATCAGGAATGATATATCTCCATGCCTAAATCTCTTCTGTAAAAATAGAAATAACAGTAGATTCTGTTTGGTAGAGTTGAGATATGGATTTAATGAGATGTTCCTGGTACATAGAAATTGTTCAAGAAAGTAAAGCTGGTGGCAGATTGCACAATTATGGGGATTTGGGGACGGTTACACAGAAAAGTAACTTAGATAAAGAAAATATAGGAAAATGTTAACAATTTGAGTTGAACACACTGTTGTTTATTGTACTTCTTTTTTTTCAAATTTTCTGCATGACTGACACAAAAACATATAATTAACAGATTTGGGGAAAAGCCCAGAAATAGATTCAAACATGTATGGCCAACTGATTTTCAGCACCATTGTGAAAGCAATGCAGGGGAGAATAGAGTGTTTTCAACAAATGGCACAAGGAAAATTGGATATCCATATGTAAAAATAGTGAACCATTATTACCCTAGACTAGAGCCATATCAAACTAACTCCAAATCTACTTGAGATCTAAATATAAAAACTATAATTATAAATCCTCTGGAAAAACTTATAAGAGAATTTTTCTGTGACCTTGGGTTATAAAATTATTGGCCAAAAGCATGAGCCATTAAAAATAATAAATTTGACTTCATCAAAAATAAGCCTGTCTCCTTTTCCAAAGACATTTAAGAGATTGAAGGGATAATTATATATTAGTAGAAAATATCTGATTATTTTCATAATATAAAAATACTTTTATTCATAATATATAAAGCTTTATTACACAAAGTTTTATTCATAATATATAAACAACTCTCAACACTCAAATATTGGAAGAAATAAAACTAAAACTACAAATATTTGATCAAACACTTCACATACACACAAAACTCATAGCAAATTAATACATGCAAAGATGGTCATAAATCATGAGAAAATAAAACATTAAAATGGCTAATAATAAATATATTTTTAATAAATAAAATAAAAAAGACTGAACACATTCAATGTTGGAGTATTTGTTTGGGAACTGAAACTCATGAACTGCTGGTGGAAATATAAAAATGACAAATTCATTTTGGAAAATATTTCAATAGGCTCTCAAATAGCAAATCCTACACCTACCATCCAAGATAAATGAAAAGTATATGGTTACATTTAGGTACTTGAATATGAATATTCATAACAGCTATATTTGTAATAACTCAAAACTGGAAACAAATTAAATATCCATCAACAGTGGGAAGGATAAATAATTAATGGTGTGTTCATATAGTAGAATACTAGTAAGCTATAAAAAGGAATAAATTATTAATTCATATATCTTCATAGATGAATTAAAAGAGTAATTATGCTGAGTAAAAGAGTGAAATAAAAACTATACCTATTTTATGATTTTATTTATATAAAATTCTAAATATAAACTAACCTATAATGACAGATATCTATATACTAGAGGCCCGGTGCAGGAAATTAGTGCACGAGGAGCGGGGGGGTGTTCCTCAGCCCAGCCTGCACCCTCTCCAATCTGGGACCCCTTGAGGGATGCCCTACTACCCGTTTAGGCCCAATCCCAGTAGGGCAGTCAGACATCCCTCTTACAATACAGGACTGCTGGCTCCCAACTGCTCGCCTGCCTGCCTTCCTGATTGCCCCTAACTGCTTCTGCCTGCCAGCCTGATCACCTCCTAACCACTCCCCTGCCAGCCTGATTGATGCCTAACTTCTCCCCTGCCAGCCTGTTTCCCCCAAACTGCCCTCCCTTGCAGGCCTGGTCCTTCCCAACTGCCCTCCCCTGCTGGCCATCTTGTGGTGGCCATTTTGTGTCCACATGGGGGCAGTCATCTTTGACCACATGGGGGAAGCCATCTTGTGTGTTGGAGTGATGGTCAATTTGAATATTATTCTTTTATTAGATATGATTAGATAGGATAGAGGCCTGGTGCATGGGTGGGGGCCAGCTGGTTTGCCCTGAAGGGTGTTCCGGATCAGGGTGGGGGTTCCCTTGAGGCAAGGGGTGGCCTGCGCGAGGAGCCTGTGGTGGTTTGCAGGCCAGCCACTCCCCCCGGCAACCCAAGCGGAGACCCTGGGATCTAGGATTTATTTATCTCCTATAATTGAAACTTTGTAGCCTTAAGTGGAGGCCTGGGCTGGCCAGGGTGTTCAGAAAGCTTGGTTTCCTCCATCTCTGGGGGCAAATCAAGCCACCTGCTCTCTCCAGCTCTGTGGCTGCCATCATTTTTGTTGGGATTTATTTATCTTCTATCATTGAAACTTTGTAGCACTGAGTGGAGGCCTAGGCCAGCAAGGGCAGGTGGAAAGCTTGGCTTCCTCCATTGCCGGGGAAACCCAAGCCTCCCTCCTGCTCTCCATGGCCACAGCCATCTTGGTTGTGTTCATTTGCATATTTGTTCCTGATTGGCTGGTGGGTGTGGCTGGTGGGGCGTGGCTGGTGGGTATAGCAGAGGTATGGTCAATTTGCATATTATTCTTTTATTAGATAGGATATATAAAAGCTTAATATGCAAATTGTCCCCTCAGGAGTTTGAATGGGGGACAGGGAGTTCAATTGCTTGCTATGACATGCACTGACCACCAGTAGGTGGCATCAAATGAAGGAAGGCCCCGGCCAGCCTTGATCTCTTCCAGGCCTAGGGACCTATCCATGCACGATTTAATGTATCTAGTAGTGTATAAAGCATTCATTACTTATTTGAAAACAAGGGGGCATTTGGAGAGAAAGGTATTATAAAAGGACATGAGAAAACTTTTGAGGGTGATAGACATGTTTATTATATTAATTGTGGCGATGATTTACCAGTATACCTATATGTCAAAATTTGTCAGGTTGTTCATTTTAAAAATGTGAAGGTTACTATATGTCATATAATGCTCTTTATTTTCAAGTGTGGGGATCACAAATAAAGTTAATGGATATTCCAGGTTAATGGGTATATTAATTCACCAGGCTGCCATAACCAAACAACAAAAACTTATTTCTCATAATTCCGGAGGCTGGAAGACCCAGATCAAGGTGTTGAGAGAGTTGGTTTCCTCTGAGGGGTCTCTGCTTGGCTTGTAGATTGCCTCCTTTTTAATGTATCCTCACATGACCTTTTCTCTGTGCTCCCACATTCTTTCTGTCTCTGCCATGTCCAGATTACCTCTTCTTATAAAGAAAATAGTCATGTTGGAATAGAAATACCTTAATGGACTCATTTCAACTTACTCACCACTTTAAAGGTCCTTAAACCAAATGCACTCACATTCTGAGGTCCTAAGGGTTATGGCTTCAACATGTGGAATTTGGAGAAACACTATTTAGCCTATAACACTGGGGTCATGGATTTAGTGGAAATTTATTTGAAGGTAAATTTGAGTTTGTGACCTAGGGTATTAGGTTATGGGTGTGAATGGGGAGTTGACAGCATAATTAAAGGCTTGATTCTTTTTAGGACAGTTATAGGTCTTTGACCTCTCTATAAATATCCTCTATTCCCACCATCCTCATCAGCAAATGCTGTAATTGGTTCTCTGCTTCTGCCCAAGGTGAAGGACCCAAAACTTTCTTTTTATTTTTAGGTGCAAAGATCATTTGAAGAACCAGGTGTTAAAGCTCAGATGCCTACAATTGAAAGAAAAACTATGACCAGATATTTTTACCTCTTTCTAGACATTTAAAGTTAGTAAGTACCCATAGCTGATGTTAAAAAAATCTGAAAATTGACTAAAGTAGAGAACAGAATGGTGACAGGTTATGCACAAATGAACTATTAGTTCTATATAGCAACCGGACATTCCTGGTCGTTCTGCCATTAGGGTCAATTTGCATATTATCCTTTTATTATATAGGATAATTGTTTTTAAGTGTATAAATGTTTAGAATTGTTATGCCTTTCTCCTGAATTAATCTCATTATAGCTATATACATTTTATTCTGTTAATATTCTCTGAAATGAAAATTATTTTATCTGAATCTAATAAACTATTCCAATTTATTGTTGATTAATGTTAACACAAGACACTTTCCCATTATTGCATTTTTAACCTATTTGTCTCATTATTTATAAAGTGTATTTGGATGTAGGGTGATTATATTTATCTTTTTTTTTCTTTTTTTTATGTAGTCTCATAATACTTAACATTTGTTTGGTGTATTTAGATCATTTGCATTTAATATGATTACTGATAAGGTTAAATTTTGCTACTTTTAAAATTTGTATTATCTGTTTTTTCCCCTCTTTTCAGTTTTTCTGCTGTCACTTGAGTTGAGTATTTTTATAATTTTATGTTCTTTTTAGATTATTAGCGATAATTTCCAATTTTGTTCTTTTAGTAGTTAATTCAGGGTTTATAATATATAACTTTTTAAAATTTATTGTTGCAAGTATTACAGATGTCCCCCTTGTCCCCCATTAACCCCTTCTAACCAGCACTGCATCCTGCCCCAGGCATTTACCACACTATTGTCTGTGTCCATGGGTTATGCATATCCTATCTAATAAAAGCCTAATATGCAAATTGACCATCACTCCAACACACAAGATGGATGCCCCCATGTGGTCAAAGATGGCCACCCCCATGTGGACTCAAGATGGCCGCCACAAGATAGCCGGCTGGGGAGGGCAGTTGTGGACGATCAAGCCAGCAGGGGAGGGCAGTTGGGAGAGACCAGGTCAGCAGGGGACGGCAGTTAGGTGTAACCAGGCCTGAAGGGGAGGACAGTTAGCGGCAACCATAAGATTCCTTAAAACACAGGTAAATGACAAATTACATTTAGGGGAACAAAAATAAAAAAGACTGTAAACTTATTTTCAGAAATATTGCAACACAGAATACAGTGAAATGACATTTTTTAAAATACTAAAAAGAAACAAAATGAAAGCATAGAGCACTATTTCCAGCTAAACTATCATTTAAAAATACAGATGAAATAAACTTACAAAGCCAAAATAAATAAGAGAGCTAGTAAACCATACTATGGTAAGTAAATAAATGAAATGAGAATGCAAAGATCATTTTTCAGGTGCAATAAAAATGGCACCAGAAGGAGATTTAAATATGCAGAATGAGAAGTCCCTTTTTTCAAAAAAAAAAAAAAAAGGCTTTTTATTTTCATTAATGTTTTATTTAAAACATAATTAAACTAAAAATATGATTTATTGCAAGATTTAGAACCTATTAAGATTATTTATTTATTTACTTATTTATTTATTTAATCTTTATTGTTGAGAGTATTGCAGATGTCTCTCTTTTTCCTCCCATTGCCCCTGTCCACCCAGTTCCCACCCTGCCCCAGGCCTCTGGCACCCTATTGTTTGTACCCATAGGCAATGTATATGTACATGTAATATCTTTGTTTAATCTCTTCCCGCCCCCTCTTTCCTCCTGAGAATCATTAGTTTCATTTACATGCCTCTTATTCTATTTTATTCACCTGTTTATTATGTTCATTGGATCTCCTATGTGTATAAACATTCACAGTATGCAGGTACCAGAAGAAGAGAGAGAGCAAGATATTAAAAACCTATTTAAAGAAATAATTACAGAAAACTTCCCCTACCTGGTGAAAGAAATAGACTAACAAATCCAGGAAGCACTGAGTCCCAAACAAGAGGAACCCAAAGAAGACCACATTAAGACACATCATAATTAAAATGCCAAGGGCTAAAGACAAACAGAGAATCTTAAAAAAAGCAAAGGAGTGCCCAAATGACTGTCAGTTGATTTCTCAACAAAAACTATGCAGGCCAGAAGGGAGTGGCAAGAAATATTCAAAGTGATGGATAGCAAGGACCTACAACCAATATTACTCTACCCAACAAAGCTATCATTTAGAATTGAAGATCCGATAAAGAGCTTCACAGACAAGCAAAAGCTAAAGGAGTTCATCACCACCAAATCAGTATTACATGAAATGTTGAAAGGTATTCTTTAAGAAGAGGAAAAAGAAGATAAAGGTAAAAAATATGAGCAATGAAAAAACAATAAATGCATATCTATCAACAATTGAATCTAAAAACATACTAAGAATTTAAATTCATGATAGCAATAACACAAGGGATGGGAGAAATGGAAGTATATTCTTACAAGCCATTTACCGGTATGCCAAATGTAAGTAAGAATAATTTTAAGATAGAATGTAATAAATTAAAGGTTCCTATTATAAAATCTACATCAATGTCTAACAAATAGTGGTATTACTATTAATAAATTAAATACTAATGAGAAATAATCATATAATTGAAGAAAAAGGAACAGATGAGAAATAAAAAACTACTAGCAAGATGTCAGGTTCAAACTGAACTGTATTAAATATAATGTAAATTTGTAATTTAATATAGATAATTATAATTTTTCTATGCACTTTAAGTAAACAACATAGAATGTTAGACTAAATAAAAAAGTAAAACACAGTACTATGCTATCTAAAATGAACATACTTTACCTATGGGTGGGGGGTGGGAAGAAAGTAACTAAAGAACTTATATGAATACTAGAGGCCCAGTGCACGAAATTCATTCATGGGGGGGGAGGTCCCTCAGACCAGCCTGCACCCTCTCTAATCTGGGACCCCTCAAGGGATGTCCGACTGCCCGCTTAGGCCCAATCCCAGTAGTATCGGGCCTAAAAGGGCAGTCGGACATCCCTCTCACAATCCAGGACTGCTGGCTCCCAACTGCTCACCTGCCTGTCTTCCTGATTGCCCCTAACCGCTTCTGCCTTCCAGCCTGATTACCCCCTAACCACTCCCCTGCCAGCCTGATAGATGCCTAACTGCTCTCCTGCTAGACTGTTTGCCCCTAACTACCATCCCCTGCAGGCCTGGTCACCACTAACTGCCCTTCCCTGTAGGACTGGGTCCCCCCCAACTTCCCTCCTCTGCTGGTCTGGTCACCCCTGACTGCCCTCCCCTGCAGGTTTGATCGCCCCCAACTGCCCTCCCTTGCAGGCCTGGTCCCTCCCAACTGCCCTCTCCTGCTGGCTTGACCACCCCCAACTTCCCTCTCTTGCAAACCCGGTCCCTCACAACTGCCCTCCCCTGATGGCCATCTTGTGGGGGCCATATTTTGTCCAAATGGGGGCAGTCATCTTTGACCACATGGGGGCAGCCATCTTGTGTGTTGGAGTGACAGTCAATTTGCATATTATTATTTTATTAGATAGGATTAGATAAGATAGAAGCCTGGTGCATGAGGGGGGGGTTGCTGGTTTGTCCTGAAAGGTGTTCCGGATCAGGGTGGGGGTTCCCTTGGGGCATGGGGCTGCCTGGGTGAGGGGCCTGTGATGGTTTGCAGGCTGGCCATGCCCCCTGGTGACCCTGGCATCTGGGATTTATTTATCTTCTACAATTGAAACTTTGTAGCCTTGAGCAGAGCCAAGCCTCCTGCTCGCTCCATGGCCCCAGCCATTTTTGTTGGGACTTATTTATCTTCTATAATTGAAACTTTGTAGCCTTAAGCAGAGGCCAAGGCAGGACAGGGCAGGCTGAAAAATTGGCTTCCTCCATTGCCGGGGAAACCCAAGCCTCCTGCTCTCTCTGTGTCTGCAGCCATCTTTGTTTGGTTGATTTTCATACTCATTCCTGATTGGCTGGAGGGTGTGGCTTGTGGGTTTAGCAGAGGTATGGCAAATTTGCATATTACTCTTTTATTAGATAGGATATGCATTGCCAGGGACACAGACAATAGTGTGGTGAAGGCCTGGCGTGGGGAAGAGACATCTGTAATACTGTCAACAATAAAAAAAATTTAAAAAAATAAAATGGACACACTTTAGATGTAAAGCTGTAGGTATGATAAAATCAAAGGACAGAAAAAGAGTCATAATTCAAACACATAGCACAGAACCCAAAAATCACTCCACACAATAAAAAAAGATAAATTGAGTTTTGTAAAATTAAGAACAATTGCTCCCCATGATATTATTCACAAATTAAAAATTAAGCAATTGCTTAGAAGAAAATACATATACCTGCAAAGGTCTTTTATCAAGAATATTTAAAGAATACTTCACTCAATAATAAAACAAATACTCAATAAAAAATGGGTACATGTTTTGGACACTATAAGAAAGAATATACACCAATGGCCAAGAGGTACATAAAATGATGTTCAACAACTTTAGTCATGAGGAAAATTTAAATTGAAGTAAGATATTACTATGGTAGTAAAGACCTACAAGTTACCCAAATATCCACCACATGAATGACTAAATAGATTGTTATATATTCATTCAGCATAATGTTTCTCAACAATAAAAAGATATGAACTACTTCTACTTATATCAAAATGGAAAACTCATTGAAATATTTAGTTGGTAAAAAGAACACTTACATAAACAGTGCATACCATATGATTCCATGTATATGAAAATAAAAACAGAAAAACTGGCAAACAAATCCATGGTGATAGAATCATATTAGTGGTTTCCTGTAGCTTGAGGTTGGTATCATTGATTCTATTTTGACTTAAGATAATGGAAATATTCTGTAAATAGACTTTGGTAGTACATACATTTAGCAAATCACACTGAACTTATATCTAAGATGGATACATTTTATTATGTGCAAATCCACAACAATACATTAATTAAAATAAACAAAGGTGAACAAGATAAAGGTATCCTATATAATAAAAGGCTAATAAGCAAATCAACTAAACAACAGAATGACTGGTCACTATGACGTGCACTGACCACCAGGGGGCAGATGCTCAATGCAGGAGCTGCCCCCTGGTGGTCAGTGGGCTCCCACAGAGGGAGTGCCGCTCAGCCAGAAGCCAGGCTCCAGCAGTGGTGGTGGGAGCAGCAGGCAGACATCCCCCGAGGGGTCCTGAACTGCGAGAGGGCGCAGGCCGGGCTGAGGAACTCTCCCCCCCTCCAACCTCCCCCCCGCCAGTGCATGAATGTCGTGCACTGGGCCTCTAGTTTTCTATAATTCCAGGGAAAATGGTTTAAATATGGATAATATGCCAACATTAAATAAGTATTAATTTACACACACTAACCCAAGAAAACATATGCATAGGGTATCCATTACTCGGATGAGCCTAATTTAGAAGATAGGATTAACTATAGTGAAATCAGGTGTATGGTGCACTAAGTGTGCAGATGATGAATAGGATTGATCTGCTCCTAACATCAGACACACTAGCATACTGCCTTTATTTATGTTGACAGTGCTTTCATTGTACCAGAGTCAAACATTATCATATAAGGCAGCTCATAGCCTATTACATTCCATGCATAGAATTTTGGATGAGTCGCTCTTTTAAGTACTGAAGCTAACACACTGAATTTTCTCTGGTCAAAACCCTTTCAAATATTTGCCGTAATTATAGACTAAGAAATTTGCTTTTTTACACTAATAAATAAATTTATTATTGAGCAATAGAAATATTTTAGTTTGTTTAAATGTAACAACAAACTTCATATTTTTATTCTAAAATAAGGTTCACAACAAACAAGTGTTGACGAGGATGTGGAGAAAAGGGAACTCTGGTGCACTGCTGGTGGAAATGCAGACTGGTGCAGCCACTGGTGAAAAGCAGTATGGAGTTTCCTAAAGAAATTTTTAAATGGAACTGCCTTATGAGCCAGTGATTCCACTTCTGGGAATATATCTGAAGAAACTCAAAACACTAACCTAAAAGAATATACGCACCCTTATGTTCATTGCAGTGTAACCTACAATAGCGAATATTTGGAAGCAGCCCAAATCTTGGTACAAAAACTGTGGTATATTTCCTCAATGGACTGCTTACTCAGACGTAAAAAAGAAAGAGATCTTACCTTTATGACAGTATGGATGGACCTGGAGAGCAATAAATCAGTTAGAGAAAGACAAGTACTATATGATTTCACTCATATTTGGAATCTAGTGAACTAAATAAACTAACAAAGTAGAAACAGACTTATAATTAGAGAACAGACTGACTGATGGTTGCTAGAAAGGAGGGGGTTGGGGGCTGGTAAAAAAGATGAAAGGATTAAGCAATAAAAACCAAAAAAACCTTATTG
Source organism: Cnephaeus nilssonii (assembly GCF_951640355.1). Taxonomy (NCBI): domain Eukaryota; kingdom Metazoa; phylum Chordata; class Mammalia; order Chiroptera; family Vespertilionidae; genus Cnephaeus; species Cnephaeus nilssonii. Next base: position 73,436,987 of record NC_137084.1, read on the forward strand.
TCATAGACAAGGGTATGATGATTACTAAAGAGAAGGTGTGGTGGTAGTGCTACTGTTGTAATTAACCTAGTTATTAATAGCCAGAAAGAAGCAAAGGGAAGGCCAAATATTATAGGCACATCATTTGGCTGCTTCACCAGGAAGCTAAGGCTTTTACACTCCCCAGGTAACCCTCATCTACTCCCTGCAGAGCAGATCGCGTGGGGAAGGGACTGGACAGGAAGGAGAATAGACGCATGCCCAGTAAAGATAGGGTGACATCAAGAGGGTACTTGACTGTTACCTGGGAACAGGTCATTGCCAAGAATGGGCATGGGACTGCAAGGGCATACAATGTGGGATAGTTAATCCCCTAAACAAAGGAGTTTGCTCTCTAGGTTGCTCTTGGCATATTGCGCTTTAACTCCTGGCTTGCGGGGCTCTCTGGCTCCTGCTTCCTGGCATTGGCCCACATGGCCCACAGTCATGTGACCCCACACACAATGTACTGATAGACTTTGGTAGTACATACATGTAGCAAATCACACTGAACTTACTGTAACTAGCCTGATGCCGAAAAGGACCCAGCAACATGGAATGGAAACTGGACACTCGCTTTGCTTTTTAGCTTTACCGAAATCCCAGCTATACTTCTTCTATAACTGGACTAAGGAAAAGGGGACTTTTGAAACACAGATGTAAGTCCATGCAAATAAAAATCACTCATCCTCCTGTGTGAGTCTCAGAAAATTATTTTTCTCAAGATATCATAAGGACCCCACCCCCAGCATCCAGTGGGAAAGAGGATACCCCAAGGTCTCCAATACAGTGGGAGTTAGATGTTATAGGGGGATAAATGGTGATGGAAGGAAACTTGACTTGGTGTGGTGAACACACAATACATTATATAGATGATGTGTTATAGAATTGTACACCTGAAACGTATATGACTTTATTAACCAGTGTCACCCCAATACATTCAATAAAAATAAAAGAATTGGCAATTAAAAAAGAAAGTGTGAACCTCCTCATTAAAAAAAAAATTCAATTGGGTCAAATTAGTAGAGAGTTTTTTAAGTCTTGTATATATGTTCATTGAATTTCCAAACTTATGTTCCATCAATTATTGAAAGAAGACTGTTGAAATCTTCAACTACATCTCTGGGTTTGTTTGTTTCTCTTTTTAGTTCAAGTGGGTTTTGTTCGGTATATTTTGAAACTCTCATTAGGTGTGTACTCATTTAAAAGTGTTTCTCATCTTGATAATTTGACTCTTTTGTCATGAGTAAAAGTCCGTTTTCATTCCAAGTAACATGCTTTGTTCTAAAATCTATTTCACCTGACGTAGCCTCTCCATATTTCTGTTGAATATTATCTGCATATCATATCTTTATTATTTTACTGTCCGTCTACTTGTGCCTTTATGTCAGAATAGGTAGCTAGTTATTAATATAAGGAAGAAAGCAAGAGGGAGTGAAATAATCTTAATAAACTGTGAAGCTGAAGCAGGTGGCAGAGCAGCATTCCTAGTTTGCTGGGAAAATAGCATAAACAGACTCATTCACATACTCTAGGGGACTTAACCCTCTGAACAGACAGGAAACTCCCAGGAGGCTGCTGCAAGCCTGGTACCAGAGGGAGGAAGTGAAATTCCTCTGCTGGGCGCCGGGACAGTAGAAACCAGATGACATAAGGGAAGTTTTGGAGATGTGCAATGAGAGCCAGGGTGACAACAACGAGAGGCGGGGCCTAGCCTGGGGAAAAATTGGAAGGTAATTGGTTTGGATAGTGGGAGTGAAACTCCAATAGAATTTGCCAGGAGAGGGACCTGAGTCAGGCCTGGGAAAAGTTAGAATTTTGAGTTGGATAGTTTGAAAGGTGCTTTGTTCTTTACCCAAACCAATAAGATATTTGGAGGATTAACCAAAGCCTCTGGCAGTGCCCACCCTCTACATCCCCAATGGTGTGTTCATTCCCTTAAATCACAATAAAATCTTGGTGTCCCATTTAAGTTTCATAAGTGTGCCTTTGAAATTCTTTTTTCATGAAGGTATGAAAGAACTCATTTTTCACAGGTAACGTTTGTACTCATAGTGGGTTTCTTTTAGACAGCATAAACTTGGTTCTTCCTTTTTAAAAATCTTATCTGACAACCTGCCTTTTGATTGGGGTATTTAGATAATTTTAAATTAAATATGGATATAATTTGGTTTAAATCTATGCTCTTTCTTCTATTTGTCTTTTGTCCCCACTTCCTTGTTCTGTCTTCTAAATTTTTTAATAAAAAACTCCATTTTAGCTCCACTATTGGATTATTTTGTTCATTTATTTATTTTTTAGTAGCTGCTGTAGAGATTATATTATGCATCTTAACCCCATTACAGTTTGTCTTCAAATATTTGTTTCCCCTTTTTATCATTTGCACTTTTATCATGTTTTTCTTCTATATATGCTACAAACATCACACTGTTTCTATGATTTTTGTTTCATACATTCAATTCTCTTTCATCATTTTTGATGCTCTTTGGTCTAAGGTGTTGATCTAAAGTTCTATCTAGTATCATTTCTTCATCCCAAAATACTTATTTTCATATTTATTTAAGTAGAAGTGTGCTGAAAACAAATTATGTTAGTGTTTTCCCCCCAATATGTCTTCATTTTTTAAAGAAAAATTTGCTAAGTTAAGAAACTTAGAAAACAAATTTGGATTTGTTTTGTTTTGTTTTCAATATATCAAAGACATCTCTCCATTATTTTTCTGGCTTGCAGAGATTCTGATGAGCAGTCTACTGTCATGTTGTAGCTCTGTGCATAATGTATCTTTTCTCTGGCTATCCTAAGATTTTTTTCCATTATCCTTGGTTTTCACACAAAATAAATTTTATGGTCTTGGTGTTTTTGTTTTTTAATATTTATTTTGTTTAGAATGATTTGAGTTTCCCTGATTGATACAACCACTATAGAAAACAGTGTGGAGTTCCCTCAAAAAATTAAATATGAAAATTTGACCCAGTGATCCCACTTCTAGGAATATATCCTAAGAAGCCAGAAACAAGAGAGGAGAAGAAAAACAAGCATTAAAAAATTAACTAGTGAGGAAAGAGAAAGAAGAGGGTGGACTTGAAGCAGGGGAGAGGAAATTAGATATATAAGTAAGCTAACAGAGACGACAATAATAATAACATACCAACAAAGCAGATAAAGAAGATCAATTTTTAACAAGGGATAAAGAGAAAGGAAAAAGAAAAACTAAAGCAGAGACAGGAGAAGAGAAAGCAGGATGAAAGAGAGAGATGTGAGGAAGAAAAGGGTGGGGAAAAAAAGAAAAAAATCCTACCCTAACCAGTTAGGCTCAGTGGATAGAGCGTTGGCCTACAAACAGAAAGATCCTAGGTTTGATTTTGGTCAAGGGCACATGCCTGGGTTGTGGGCTTGATCCCCAATTGGGGGCTTGCAGGAGGCAGCCGATCCATGATTCTCTCTCATCATGGATGTTTCTATCTCTCTCTCCCTCTTCCTTCCTTTCTGAAATCAATAAAAATATATTTAAAAAAAAAGAAAAAAATCCTACATAATAAAAGGCTAATATGCAAATTGACTGAACAGCAGAATGACTGGTCACTATGATGTGTACTGACCACTAAGGGGCAAATGCTCAACGTAGGAGCTGCCCCCTGGTGATCAGTACACTCCCACAGGGGGAGCGCTGTTCAGCCAGAAGCTGGGCTCATGGCTGGCAAGCGCAGTGGCGGTGGATGGAGCCTCTCCCACCTTCGCAGCAGCGCTAAGGATGTCCAACTGACGGCTTAGGCCCCGAAGCCTCCTGGACTGCAAGAGGGTGCAGGCCGGGCTAAGGGAACACCCCTGCCTGAGTGCACAAATTTTGTGCACCAGGCCTCTAGTCTATCTAATAATAGAGTAGTATGCAAATCATCACTCCGCTACACTCACAAGCCACGCCCACCAGCCACGCCCCAACCACGCCCACCATTCAATCTGAGTGAGTATGCAATTAAACTGAAAACATGGCGGCAGCCCCGCCCCCCAGCCTCTCCAGGTCTCTGGGAGTTGGAGAAGTCAGGTGCCAGCGCCTGAGGCTGGCTGCAGCCACAGAGACCAAGAAGCCGCCTGCCCCATGATCCCAGGCTGCAGCCAGCCTCAGAAGCCTCAGGTCCGCCTGCCCAACGCCCTGGGGAGACGGAGAAACCGGGCCCCAGCGCCTGAGGCTGGCTGCAGCCACGGAGACCAAGAAGCCACCTGCCCCATGATCCCAGGCCTCAGCCAGCCTCAGAAGCCTCAGGTCCGCCTGCCTCACATCCACCTGCCCCACGTCCTGGGAAGACAGAGAAACCGGGCCCTGCGCCTGAGGCTGGGTGCGGCCGGGAGACGAAGAAGCTGCCCGTCCCAGGATCCCAGGCTGCAGCCAGCCTCAGAAGCCTCAGGTCCGCCCGCCCCATGTCCTGGGGAGACGGAGAAACGGGGCCCCAGCACCTGAGGCTGGCTGCAGCCATGGAGACCAAGAAGCTGCCTGCCCCGTGATCTCAGGCCTCATCCAGCTGGAGAAGCGGTTCACCCCACGTCCTGGGGGAGACAAGAAACCAGGTGCCAGTGCCTGAGGCTGGCTGCAGCCCGGGAGATGAAGAAGCCACCTGCCCCGTGATCCCAAGCCACAGCCAGCTGGAGAAGCCGCCCTCCCCACGTCCTGGGGGAGACAAGAAACCGGGTGCCAGTACCTGAGGGTGGATGCGATCTGGGAGATGAAGAAGCCACTTGCCCTATGATCCCAGGCTACAGCCAGCTGGAGAAGCTGTCCACCCGCCCCACGTCCTGGGAGAGATGGAGAAACCGGGCACCAGTACCTGAGGCTGGCTGCAGCCCGGGAGATGGAGAAGCCGCCCACCCTGCGGTCCTGGGCACCAGTACCTGTGGCTGGCTGCAGCCCGGGAGATGGAGAAGCCACCCACCCTGCGGTCCTGGGCACCAGTACCTGTGGCTGGCTGTGGCCTGGGAGACAGAGAAGCCACCCACCCTGCGGTCCTGGGCACCAGTACCTGTGGCTGGCTGCAGCCCGGGAGATGGAGAAGCCGCCCACCCTGCGGTCCTGGGCACCAGTACCTGTGGCTGGCTGTGGCCTGGGAGACAGAGAAGCCACCCACCCTGCGGTCCTGGGCACCAGTACCTGTGGCTGGCTGCAGCCCGGGAGATGGAGAAGCCGCCCACCCTGCGGTCCTGGGCACCAGTACCTGTGGCTGGCTGCAGCCCGGGAGATGGAGAAGCCGCCCACCCTGCGGTCCTGGGCAACAGTACCTGTGGCTGGCTGTGGCCTGGGAGACAGAGAAGCCACCCACCCTGCGGTCCTGGGCCCCAGTACCTGTGGCTGGCTGTGGCCTGGGAGACAGAGAAGCCACCCACCCTGCGGACCTGGGCACCAGTACCTGTGGCTGGCTGTGGCCTGGGAGACAGAGAAGCCGCCCACCCTGCGGTCCTGGGCATCAGTAACTGCGGCTGGCTGTGGCCTGGGAGACAGAGAAGCCGCCCACCCTGCAGTCCCGGGCACCAGCACCTGTGGCTGGCTGTGGCCTGGGAGACAGAGAAGCCGCCCACCCTGCGGACCTGGGCACCAGCACCTGCGGCTGGCTGTGGCCTGGGAGACAGAGAAGCCACCCACCCTGCGGACCTGGGCACCAGTAACTGTGGCTGGCTGTGGCCTGGGAGACAGAGAAGCCGCTCACCCTGTGGTCCAGGTGCCAGCACCTGCAGCTGGCTACAGCATGGTAGATGGAGAATCTGCCCACCCTGCAGTCCCGGGCACCAGCACCTGTGGCTGGCTGTGGCCTGGGAGACAAAGAAGCCGCCCACCCTGCAGTCCTGGGCGCCAGCACTTGCAGCTGCAGCACAGGCGAAGCCCCCTGTCCACCATCCCCTAAGGCTGCAGCCAGCCTGGGCGCCTATGGCTGACCAGAGGGAGAGAAGCCCGGATCCTGGGTGCCTGTGGTCAGCTGGAGGAGGGAATCCTGGGTACCAGGTGTGGGCCGAGGCAGAGGTAGTTAGGGGCAATCAAGCCAGCAGGGGAGCAGTTAGGGACAATCAGGCTGGTAGACAGAAGCAGTTAGGGGCAATCAGGCAGGCAGGTGAGCGGTTAGGAGCCAGCAGTTCTGAATTGTGAGAGGGATGTCCAACTGCTGGTTATCCCATGAGGGGTCCCAGATTGGAGAGGGTGCAGGCCAGGCTGAGGGACACACTCCCCGCTGCCCCCCCCTCCGTGCACGAATTTCGTGCACCGGGCCTCTAGTATATAAAATAAAATGACAATAAAAATTAAAAATAGAATGAACAAAAAATGATACAAAAATTAAAATAAAGAAAGAAAACAAATTTTAAAATAAAAGATTAAAAAGTGAAGTATTGTTTGCTTCAGCTGAGTTTTAATACCCCATGGAGGGTGGTTTAATATCCCACTCTTCTGTCCTGTCTGCCACTTCTCAGTTTCCTGCTAGGTAGTCAGCACTGTATTGATGTGCCAAGTGATGCACCATTCCTCTGTTTGTGTCTATCTCCACAGCCTTGGCTGCAAGCAGGCATGACCAATCAGCCTTCTGTCTGCCTGCTGTCAATCTTAACCTCTCAAATGTCTGCTTTTGTCAGGGTTTTAGGTGTGGGTGGTACTGTATCTCTTTCCAGGACTGAATGCCCCTTTTCAACCCAGTCCCTGAGGGCTCTTTGTGGCTATTCAGAGTTTGTGTCCTTTGTACAGCTCTGGGTGTAGTCTGGGTGTGGCTGTATTAGCTGTCTTGAGGCTGCTGGAAAGAGCTGGCTCATCAGGGAAAAATGGCTGCCTATGTTTGGCGGGTCAGGAATGTCTCAGTGCTGGATTCCTGGTTACCTCTCCCTGACCCGCTCTCCTCCACTGCCTCCCCAGACTCTACAAATCCACACTTCCACCTGTACTACAACCATGGTTAAGTGTTTGTATTTGAAAGGTCCTATGAACTGGGTTTAGCAAATAAAAGCAAAGACAAAACAGAAGCAAAACAAGAGTGCATCTGTGAGTTTCTTTCCCTCCTCCCTCTCCAGGGCATCATGTGGCTTGGGCAGTGCTTCAGTCTGTCTTTCTGGGCTCAGCCTTTTGTGGCTGTGGACTTAGATCTAGAATCCCCTGTTGCCAGCAGCCCTGTGGATTTCCTTTCCACAATTGGGTGTTACACCTGAGATGCAGACTTGGTGCCATGTAGCTTCCTTCTGACCATCTGCCTAGTGGTCTTATGTCTCTCTCCAGCCCAGATCCCTGATCCTACAGTTCTCCAGGCATCCTCTGCCCTTCCTGGCTGTGAATCATCTCACAATCTGTGTCTACTTCACCAATTCCAGGTGGATGTTATTCGATCTGGGTGCTCCTTCTATCTCCTCCGAGATAAGGCTCAGTGCACTTCGGCCTATTAGTTCGCCATTTTTTTCCCCTCTGTTTGATCATGTGTATTTTTTATCAGAATAGTCCAAAATCTGTGAATCCCTATATCTCTAAATTTCTGGTTTCTTATTTCTGCAGACTTCTACTCATAGGGGTTGCTTTCTAGTGTATTTTTAATGTTCATTCATATACTTAATGTTCATTTAATGTGTTTATATTTCTTTAAATTTCTGTGGGCCTAAATGAGATCTTCCTCCAAAGTGTGTTTGTTTAGATTTCTACCAGTATCCAAGGAACACAGCAGATTCATGATCATTCAGATTCATTACCTCTCAGAGTCTTGTCTTAGAGTAAGTCACTTGATGAGTTTTCACCTTTGGAATCCCCCAGCAATCCCACTGTAAGAATTGGCCTCTGAAAGGCCCCACACCCCCTGGCCTTCTGCCAATTTAGTCCAATTTCCTGCTTCTCACTCTGCACTCTCCCTTCCACTTCAAATCCTAAGTGCTCCTTCCCCATCTTTGGACTTGAAAGGGTTAAAGAGTAAAAAATAGGGCAGAGAAAACGTATTGTGCTTAGCAGATATCTTGCAGAAAGCTTGTAGCCTTGAGCTCGGCATAGCCTAGATAACCACTAGACATCTGGCGCTGGGAGGAACCAAGGATAGAATGGACCTGTCAGTCAATCTCTGTATGTCAGTAGAACTGCTTGCAGCCAGCATAAGTTAATAAAAGCCTGCCTTCCCCTTCAGTCAGAGCTGATTCCTTTTTTTTTGGATTCAGCTCACCTGCACCCAGGTGCATGAAATAAAAGTTCTTTTTATACATTATGGCCTCATGTCATAGGTGCGCGATCCCGGCCCACTCCGAACCTTTCAGGACTCCAATGCTCCAACCGTTCAGACCCAGCTACTGAATGTAATTGCTCATAGATAGTGAATTATTAACATCTGGATTTTTTTAGAGCATAATAAAGTCCTAGAGGATCCTTTCATTCCCAGTTACAGAAGTAGGTGCCCAAACAGTGACTTTCAACAGAGGTATATATCAAATCTGCCTAAAGTCGTATTCACTGGTGCTATTTAATCTTGGGCAAGAGGTTTATTTTCTGAAAGACTCTATTTCCTCATTTGCAAAGGTGGTATACAAATGCCATTTTCTCAGTGTTGTTGGGTGGGTTAAACAACCTGTTACAGTACCTAAAACAAAAATTAAGTTATAATCAAATTATTATCCTTCTCTCTCCTCCCAGTACTTACACAGAAATTTTCACCCACAGATTCTAGGAGCAAGCATGACCTGTGTGAAATCTTTCTGTCTGCTCCAGAACCTCGAATTCCCCCTTTTCTGATATAGCACTTTTAGTCTATGTTTCCCTGTACTGTCATGCAATCTTTTCCTATGCTTATGCTTTATCACCCCCAAATTATTTTAAACTCCTTACCAGTAGGGTTTGAATCCTATCTTACCTATTCTCTATATCTCCCACCATAGTATCGGATGGAAAGCAAGCAGCATATCACACTGAGCCTAGAGTTTAGTGAACAGCCCTTGTGCTGGGCAAGTCTCTGAACCGCCAATACTTAGTATCCTTCTTTATAAAACAGAGGTATATTTTGTCTTACCATAGAGAGATATTTTTAAAAGAAATGAGGAATAGAAAAAAACTAATAAGCACTTTATGAAAAAATGTAAGGTATGAGGATACTTTCCTTCAAGACTATTGCTAACATGATAGCAATCACTTTCATTTTGATTAGGCAACAGTTTTATAAATACTATGATAAATCATCAAAACAAGTCTAAGCAATAAAAATGAGGGAGGTGAAATTATTCTATAAAGATAAAGCTTATGTTACCTAATTCAGAAGAGGGAAGTTTACTATAAAAGAAAAATAAATAAATATGGAATTAGTGTTCTATTATTGATGTATTTACTAAATCTATTCTAGAATGTCTTTATCCAAGAATAGGTAGATGAAAGATAGATGAAAAATTGGGTCTCTCAGAGGTCCACATCTAAGAACCTTCTGCCTCCTAAGCACATCTACTGTCTGCACCCACACCATTATCATAATCACAAATCTGAATTGTCAGCACCAAATCAAATTCCAGGAATCTGACATGGACCTGATCTAACTTTTCAAGTCATTACCTGTCATTTAAAACATTGCATAACATTTAGTCTAACATTTACTTACTTTATAATTATTATATCTGAATCCAAATTGTATTCTGAATCTTTACCCAAACAGAGTGGTGAGTAATTCCAATTTTATCTATTATAGGAGCCTCATCCTCTTTATATAGGCTTGAGTGGTCTCCAGAAAGATGAAAAAAGAAAATTATATCTTTTCCATTTAAATATTATAATCATTGACATTTTCATTTCTAAAGCCAGTAGTGGACTTGCCTATTTAGAAACTCTCTACTTGGCTTTCAGAAAACTGAGACTCAGGGATCCTGATACCTACAGTCTTGCTTCCAAGAAATACGATTTGGCCATTGATTGTGGTCAGGACACCACTTCAGGGTGTTGGTTTGTTGTCCTGGCCCGCTGGAAAACTCAAACACCTCGCCTCTTCACCTAGTCCATGAGAAGAAAACTCCATTATTTGAGGATAATGTTCTCTGCATTTTCCACAGTAACATTCCCATTTTTTTGTGGGTTCCTTGTCGTTTGCTTTCTCCAGATCCCAGTGCCTTTCTGGCCATTTCTAATTTCTTTCTTGCCACGATTATTCCCTATGACAGCAAGACACAGAGCCTGCTACAGGCTTGGTTAAGAAACTAGGAAGGGAAAGTAAAACAAAGCTTTAATAAGCAATAGATTAAAATGTACAAAATTTTATACTACATATTGCTAAAACAGAGGGTCCTTTTGCCAAGAATATAAATGCAATAATTTGCCCAAAGCACACAAGGCAAATATGTGGCCTGCAGGTTAAATGTGACCCACCTGCAGGCTTTGTTTGATCTGCACAGTTTCAAAACAAAAGTAACCCAGTTGAAAAAAGATTAAATGAGAGATACATTGCGCACAAATATAAGATAGAGTAAACTGAATCCTCATTCTCTTGGGCAAAATCAGTTGGTCTGAGGCGCCCTTGCCCTTCAGAGAAGATTAGCCTCCCCAGGTGGGCACACACCTCCCCACTCCAACCTGCCTCAGGCAGTTGGTAAATTCCTGGGCTCATCCTCAGATAAACATGTAGCAACTGGCCCAGAACCCAGGTACATATCAAATTATTTTCAAAATATAAACTATTAGTGAAAAATGTGATTCTTTAAATTTTCTGAGAATGTTCATTGTGATTGCTAAAACATTTGCTAAGTATTAAGAATTAATATCTCAATTTTGTATCTAGATTTTACTCCAATTTTTAATAAATATGTTGGGGAAACAGATGGTCACATGGAGTTTACCTCTGGGTTACTTAATCAAACATGTGTTATACATTAATTGTAAATTTCTTGTTGCAGTCTTCTCTGGACATTCAATCAATAGTTCAATGCCCGCCCACCCCAAATTTCCCCCATCTGTATTTTGTTCTCCTTGCATGTGTTACTCTTAACAAAAGGTATTTTGAATGCATTTAATGTCTATTTGTGTCTGTTTCATTATAATGCAAATTTGACTAGGAGAGGGATTTTTGTCTGTGGTGGTCATCACTATATTCCCAACAACTATAATAGTGCTTGCCATATAGAATTAGTCCTCAGTAAATATTTATGTTGAATATTTATGTGAAATTAACTGATGTGATAAATAAGAGTTGTGGCATGGACATACACACTATTAATTAAGTGATTTCGCTGTGATAGGTACTATTTTACTGACTTGTTAAATACTTATTAAATGCAATAACAATACAATGTTATTAATAATCATTAAACCCATTTGGTCATAGAGAAACCAAGGAATAGTTAAGTTCCTTGCCTGAGATCAGCAATTAAAATGTTAATTCAACTAATCTGCCCTCAGAATCTGCATTCTCAGTCTCTTCCATATAGTATACCCCTATAATTGAATAGAAAGAGCCTTATCTAAAAATATCACTTTAATCCCTAAAAGCAAAAATGCTTCACAGGGACACAAACCATTCCTATGGCTGGAGGTGGCCAAGAGCTTGGGCGAATCACATGGAAAGGAGTCAAGAAATTTTAGTTCACCTGATACATATCAGCATGGGCACATTGAAACAAACAAACAAACAAACAAACAAACAAACAAACCATCTAACAAAAACCCAGAATGTGGAGGAATTGGAGCCATTGTGCACAGTTGGTGGTAATGTAAAATGGTGTGGTAGCTATAAAAAAGCCATCATTCTTCAAAAATTAGTGAAAATAGAATTACCCTATGATCTGGCAATTCCACTCCTAGGTATATGCATCCACAAGATTAAAGCAGAATCTTAAAGCAATATTTGTTCACCTATGTTTGCAGCAGCATTATTCACAAGATCCAAAAGATAGAAGCAATCCAAGTGACCACTAATGAATAAGAGATTAGCAATATGTGTATATATGTGTACACACACACACACACACACACACACACAAGGCAATATTATTCTTTAAAAGGATGGGATTCTGAAACATTCTACAATACAGATAAAACTTTAGGACATCATGTTGAGTAAAATAAGTCAGTAACAAAAAAATACTGCATAATTCTACTTATACTAGAAGCCCGGTGCACGAAATTCGTGCACGGCTGGGGGTTGTCCCTCAGCCCAGCCTGTACCCTCTCCAATCTGGGACTCCTGGAGGGATGTCCGACTGCCCGTTTAGGCCCGATCCTGGTGGGATCGGGCCTAAACGGGCAGTCGGACATCCCTCTCACAATCCAGGACTGCTGGCTCCCAACTGCTTGCCTGCCTGCCTTCCTGATTGCCCCTAACCGCTTCTGCCTGCCAGCCTGATCACCCCTAACCACTCTTCTGCCAGCCTGGTTGATGCTTAACTGCTCCCCTGCCAGCCTGTTTGCCTCCAACTTCCCTCCTCTGCCAGCCTGGTCACCCCTAACTGCCCTCTCCTGCAGGGTTGATCACCTCCAACTTCCCTCCCTTGCAAGCCTGGTCCCTCTCAACTGCCCTCCCTTGCAGGCCTGGTCCCTCACAACTGCCCTCCCTTGCAGGCCGGGTGCCTCCCAACTGCCCTCTCCTGCTGGCCATCTTGTGGTGGCCATCTTGTGTCCACATGGGGGCAGGATCTTTGACCACATGGGGGCAGCTATATTGTGTGTTGCAGTGATGATCAATCTGTATATTACTCTTTTATTAGATAAGATAGAGGCCTGGTGCATGGGTGGGGGCCAGCTGGTTTGCCCTGAAGGGTGTCACAGATAAGGGTGGGGGTTCCCTTGGGGTGTGGGGCGGCCTGAGCGAGGGGCCTGTGGTGGTTTGCAGGCCGGCCATGCCCCCTGGCAACCCAAGTGGAGGCCCTGGTATCTGGAATTTATTTTCCTTCTACAATTGAAACTTTGTAGCCTGGAGCGGAGCCAAGCCTGGGGCTCCGGCAGCCATTTCTGTGGCAGTTAATTCACCTTCTACAATTGAAACTTTGTAGCCTTAAGCGGGTGAGCCCGGCCAGGGTGTGCGGAAAGCTTTGCTTCCCCTGTTGCCGGTGGCAACCCTGGCCTGCTCTCTCAAGCTCCATTCTGCCGCCATTTGTTTGAATTTGTTTACCTTCTATAATTGAAACTTTGTAGCTTGAGTGGAGGCTTAGGCCTGCAATGGCTATGGAAAGCTTGGCTTCCTCTGTTACCTGGGAAACCTTGCTCTCTGTGGCTGTAGCCATCTTGGATTGGGGTTAATTTGCATACTCGCCCTGATTGGCCGGTGGGCGTGGCTTTGCCGGTAGGCGTGGCTTATCTAGCGGAGTGATGGTTAATTTGCATATTACCATTTTATTAGAGAGGATGAGATAGCTAAAGTAGTCAAATTCATAGAGATAGAAAGTAAAATGGTGGTTGCCAAATGGTAGAGGGGGAAATGGGGAGTTATGGTTTAATGGGGATAGTTTCAGTTGCAGATGAAAAGAGTATGGATATGTATGGTGGTGATGGTTGCAAAACAATATATATATATTTAATGCCACTGGAATGAACACTTAAAATTGTTAAAATTAATGCATTTTGCCACCATTTAAAAAATATCTTAGTATGTACTTGATTTAGTGGCAAAACATCCCATACTCTGTTTTGACTTTCTATTTAAACTTCAGTGAATTGATGATTTTAATTGCATAGATTTAACCCTATGTGTGATTTCTCTCTTTTTTTATATTCTCACTAGAGGCCCGGTGCAGAAATTCATGCATAGGTGGGGTCTCTCAGCCTGATCAGTGATCAGGGCTGATTGGGGCTGGCGGGGGGGGGGGGGGGGGGCACAGGAGGTTGGCTGCCAGGGGAAGGGGCCTCTGGAGGTTCCGATCTGGGCGATCTGGCCAGCGCAAGAGGCCAGGGGAGGTTGGCCAGCAGGGATGAGGCTGCAGGAGGTTCTGATTGAGGCAATCAGGGCCCACCAGCTGGGGGAAGGGGCCACGGGAGTGTGGCTGGCCAGGAGGAGGGGCCACGGGAGGTTGGCTAGCTGCAGGAGGTTGGCTGTGGGAGCATACTGAGTACCAGGGGGCAGCTCCTGCATTGAGCGTCTGCTCCCTGGTGGTCAGTGCATGTCATAGTGACTGGTCAACTGGTTGTTCCGGTTGTTCCAGTCATTCAGTCATAATGGTCACTTAGGCTTTTATATATATAAATTTCTCAGTTCCCAAGGAAGGGTGAAGCAAGTATTTTATTAGCACAATTCCGCTATAAGCTAAGGTTCAGTGACTTACAAACATCTTGGGAAAAGATTGTCATTTATTATTTATTTCAAATAATTATTCCCTAAAAATGAAAAACTTATTAGGAAATCATAATTATTAACAAATATAGGTAGGTGTAATTATTATTACTCAATCTCTGCACACACCCTACATGCCCACATAAAATGATAGCACCAACTTGCCTGCTGTTTCAACTGCACATCCCAGGCAAGTGTGGGGAACCATGGCTGGTGAGCCTTTTCTAATCGGGGAGTTCATGGGGAAGAAATAGTTTGGGAAAAGGCTGACTTCCTCATTAGGCTTGGTGAAGGTTTATGTGAGCAACGTAAACATAAAAGGTTTATGTAGCAAGGGGATAGAAGGAGGAAGGGAAGGAGCTCAGACTGCCTTTCACAGTACGTTTGAAATAAACAGTAAAGGCCAGGAAGAATCTGGAATTCTGTTGGTATTTTGCTAGTCTTATCTGAATTTGAAAATGTGACTCGCCTGGGCATGTGATGCATATCAGCAGCTATTGTTTCCAAAGGAAAGAACCCACCAGACCTCTTCAGAATTTAAGAAATGTAAGTGCGTCAGAGCAGAATGACCTCTGATTTTCAGGAAGCTAACAAATTCATGGAATCAACTCCCTCATGTTACTCAGTGACCATATGCAGGTAATGCTAGAATCAGAAAGAATTATATTGAGTAGATGCTGCAAGATTCAAAGATCATTTCTCAACACTAATGAACCCCATGGAGAGAAAAGTTTGGTTGAATAAGCCTGAAATGATTGCTTCCTTGTTGATGAGTGGAGAGGAAAATTGGGCTGTGTTCATTACTTATGGAATCTTTGTTTCAAATAGATCAAGTCTTGATTCAGAAGAGGAGGTTGTTTATTCATTCAGTGGGCCATGGAACCAAGTGATTAGCCAGGGGGAGATGGACAAAGTGAGAGATGAAAATGGCATAGTCATGGATAAGGCTCCAGTGTTGATTGACCTTATTTGTAGGTAAGGATGCTGGGCCTGCCAGAAATGTACTATCCATCTCAGTGAAAACCTTCAACCTGCATTAAAGATCAGGCTGCACAAAGATAAGGGCCAATGGTTCAACCTAAAGTCCTACTAGTCCTTGTATCTTGAGCCAGGTGCCTGTTATTTTCATTTGTCTTGTCAGTTTAGAATAAACTTCCTATCATCTTAGCCTCAGACCCTTTTTCTATGTGGCCCTAGCACATGATCTCTTGTCTCTAGAGAGACAATAAGGTCTTTTTCTACCTATAACTTTGCTTTTACCTCATGTTTATATTAATGTGCTTTTCAAAATATAAAGTGATGGTGGAATTGTTAGGGAGCAAATTGAGTATAAAATTAAGTGTTCATTAAATAATTACATTTTTATTAAATTACACAAGGGTTCCATTTTCTAGCCAACTTCTTTGCTCGTTATTTTGTACAGTATTGTCTACTTGCATATACCAGTCTGTGGGTGGTCCCCTGAGGGATACCTAAGTCTTCCTAAGACCCCAGTTCCAGGTACTGATATCTGAGCTGGCCCATTCTTTTAATCCTCTGCTCCCTCCTCAGAGTGAAGATG
The DNA here is from genome assembly GCF_951640355.1 of Cnephaeus nilssonii. Classification (NCBI taxonomy): domain Eukaryota; kingdom Metazoa; phylum Chordata; class Mammalia; order Chiroptera; family Vespertilionidae; genus Cnephaeus; species Cnephaeus nilssonii. The sequence continues at coordinate 73,452,782 of NC_137084.1, forward strand.
GCTTCTCTGGTGAACTACCAGTACTAGAATACCAGTACTTCCCCAAGCCAGTTCAGAGGGAGAAGCTATTAGTTATGGTGGGAGAAAAAAAAGTCTCTTTCTATCACAGATGATTAATGTCCCCAGTGGTCATCTATTTTTAATAAATCTCTCACTCATTTCAAGTTGCTTGTTTCTTATTCCCCCCTTCCCCATCCCAACCAATGATAATCCATTTTAACAATGAAGACCATGGATTATTGTAATCTAACTGAGAGGGTTCCTCATCCTCTATTCGTTTTTTTGTTCCATTCCCTTACAATGTTATTGACACACATACAGCTCACTTTGTGTTCTGCTGTGATGAGAAACAAATGAAACCCTCAGTCAGAATCTTCAATAGCATTGGCTCTATATTGCACTCATCTTCTTGCTAGTTTTTCAGCATCAGATCTATGACAACTAGCCAATGTAATAAACAAAACTTTTCTTGGAACAACACTAGAGAAAGACCCATGGGTAGCTATTCCATTGCTAGAAACAAGATTCCTTAAGAAATGTTCATGAAAGTACTGATAGTAAATACAGCCTTTCCAGCCCAGATGAGCAGGGTGGGACAAGATGTGGCTTGCTACCTGAGGAATGAAGATTTGTGGAGTCACCATAGCAACATGGCATGCCATGGCTCTGCACCTTTCAGAGCAGGTAAATGGCCATTCATTTTCCCTAAGCTGTATTTTCCTTGTGCATATAGTAATAAGTAATGAAGTATTACCGATACCATTGTAATGTAACCCCATTATTAAGTAACTGGAAAGGAGCAAAGGGAAGGCCAAATATTATAGACATGTCATTTGGGCAGCTTTGCCAAGAATCTGAAGTTTAACACTCCCCAGAGACTGGATGAGGGGAAATAGACACATGCCAATTAAAGTCTGGGTGACATAGGGAAGGTACTTCTCTGTCAGTTGCACCTGGGAACAGGTCATTGGCCAGAGTAGGCATGGCTACTGTAAGCCTGGGAAGATTTGAGATACGTAAACTCCTAAACAAAGGAGCTTGCTGTCTCGCTCTCTTGGTTCTCTTTGGATTCTTGCTGCAGAGGGGTGTACTGTTCTGACTCCCTGCATTCACCCACAAGGCCCACAGCCATGTTGACCATACACAATGGACTAATGGACTGCAACTAGATTAATACTAAACTGAACCCAACTTCACCATAGAAAGTTTGCTCACTGGCTTTGCTTCTAGCCCTGCTGAATTAAGCTAATCTGGGCATGTATTCAGATCTACCTTAGCCTCATCCTTGTTATTAGATGTGTGGTTATATGTGTAATTAATCTTAGCTACAAATTTTTATCTGTGAGCTGAGTTAATACTACTAAGCTCACAGTGTAGTAATGATTACATGAGATGATACATGTAGTAAATTAATAGTGCTTTCCACACAGAGAGTACTCAGTAAAGATGATGATGATGATTGATGATGATGATGGTGATGATCTTAAGGGTCTCAATTTAGATGCTCCTGAAAGCAGAGGCAGAGTTGGAGACTTGCATGGAGGTAGCTTATTTAGAAGAGGTCCCCCAGGAAGCAGTGGTGAGTGAGAAAAATTACTGTCAAAAATTGTATTAATGAATTCATTACTGTTCCTAGCAAATGGATTTTAATCTTCCTGGGAATCCTCTAAAATTGTGTACAATCTACTTTTCTAGAAGATGGAGAATTGGGGGTACAGGCATTTATCAAAAGACTACTGGCTTCCTTTGATTGAAGGTTGCCCCAGAGTTGGGCCCTTACCCAAGCCTAATTTTCTGGGTGTCCATGCTCACAGCTGAGCAGCCCTCATTACTTTGGTGAACATCCCTGGGAAGAAAAGCGAAAAGAGCCTGAAGCACAGGAGCTTGATGTGGGACACTGACCACATACAGGGACTACTCTCAGGTGGGCTAATGGGCTGTGACATGTGATGATAACGGTTCTTAAATGCATAGTACAAATTAACAGCATATACTGCATTGCTTATTAACTTATATTATTTATGTATTGAATTTCTTTCTTTCTTTTTTTAAATCAAGATAATCTTCATGTCACTCCAGTCTCCCTCTACCCTTGAATGACTGTAATTGTTCACTCTTTAAAAAACTGCTTGTGGAAATATGCTTTTTTTTTTCTCATGAAATTTTTTCTCTTAAGACACTTCTCATATTCTACAAGCATTAAAGATATTTGAAAATTATACTAAAGTAATAATTAACATTCCTGAATGTCTGTTGTTCAAAAGGTGAAACTGATTTTCAAACATTAACTTTAATTCAACAGCTTCTCCAAGGCAGGTAGTTTACAGGTAGGGAAACTGACACTTGAGTTGGATACCTATCAGGTGGATAATTATATCAGTGTAAAGTGTTGATAGTATTAAATGGTTGAGTCCAAAGTCTGGTCTTTAATCTCCCCAGCAGAGGCCACAAATGTAAACACCCTACAGGTTTGCCAAGAAACATACATAAGTTAATCAGGTTATGTGGGGACAGGAAAAACTGGGAGAGCATATAAATGCACAAATGTAGCATTATGGATTCAGATTCAGATAATTATTGTCATATGAAAATTCAGGCAAGAGAGGATTTTCATCCAATATTTTATTTGAAATCTTACAATTTTTAACTTCTGCTAAAGAATGCCGAAAGAAGTTATAGGCCACAACTTTGTTCATGAGGGAGTCCGTAGGTCACCAATGTTTTACTTCTGTTCTAACCCATATGGTCTCTGCCCTACTGCTATTACAGGATAAACCCAGGAGGCTGAGATTTCTCCTCAGTCAATTCAATAAGTAGTTCATCTCCCTGCAACTAATCAATAATGCCTGTATCCATTTCCTAGGGCTGCTGGAACAAAATATCACAAACTGGGAGGCTTAAACAGAAATGTATTTTTTATAGTTCTAGATGCTGGGAGTCTGAAACAAGGTGTGAGCAGAGCCACGCTCTCTCTGCCAGCTTCTGGTTGTTGCTGGCAGTCCATGACATTCCTTAATTTTCTCTTTGAATATCTCCAAACTCTGCTTTCATGATCATATTGCCGTCTTCCCTATGTGTGTCTATGTTTTTATATGTTATTCTTTCTGTCTGTCTCTATTCTTGAGCCCCTCTTCTTTTATAAGTATATTAGTCATGATGGTTAAAGGGTTCTCTCTATTCCAATGTAGCATCATCTTAATTAATTACATTTGCAAGGACTCTTTTTCCAAATAAGGGCACATTCTGAGTTACTGTGAGTTAGGACTTCAACTTATATACAGGTGTGGGCAAAAGTAGGTTTACAGTTGTATGTGAAACACAGTTCTCATTATATTAACGGGTATTATTATAATGTCTTTTTTTCCCATACAAAAAAACTATAAACCTACTTTTGCCTGCCCTTTTATTTTGTAGAACACAATTTAACTCATAACAATGGCTCACTCCCAGGGCTGTTATAAAGCTTTTATTCTTTGAATTTATCTTCTCTGGGGTGCATTGTGTTTCCTCATTCAGTGGGCTCATATTTTTCTGAGTTCTGGAAAAAATTTCTTCAATATTGTTCTCTCTTTCATTTTCTCGATTATGACTTTCTGCAATTTTAATCAGATACATATTAGAACTTCTCATTATGTTCTTCATATCTCTAAACTCCTCTTTCAAATCCCCCTGCTCCTCATCTCTGTTTATTGCATTCTAGATAAATTGTTTAAAAAATATATTTGAGATTACTTATGTTACCACAAACTTTATATGTCTGCCTTTTAACCTAACCACTATTAATTACAACTAATATACTTCCATCATTAAATTTCTCTGATTACTCCTTACTATAAAGTAATTGCTTATTATTGTCCTTATTTGAACTCCTCATCCACTGCCATTCTATACCCTTATTTGATTAGCCAAACATTTGCTTATTCTTGGAGACATCAATTTGCAATTTCTTGTTTCTTCTGTATATTCTCATAGTGGCTTGCTTTTTAGTATGTTTATAAACTTCATTCCTTCTGCTTCTCCTAGCAGGTGACAGTCCAAATTCAAGATCTCATCAACCCCTCCTCAAAGATTTGGCACCAATTTGATTCTAATACCAGCCTTTCTACCTTGCAGAGGTCCCATAGGCCAGTATTTTTATCATAGTGTTGATATAGAAATCTGATGCACAAAGACTATAGCTTTCCTGGCTGCCAGTTGGTCTAGACAGGCTCTTTGCTGCTCCCCTCCAGCTCACAACCTCTGATGCTTTTTCTCCAGCCACCCTAACTCCTAGGAGCTCTAATCAATCTCTTGATCTGAGTACCCTGGCCACCAGGGGCCCAGGTTCTGGTTCATATAGAACCAGCAGTACCCCAAAGTGCATGTCTTAATAAATTCACAATGTATGGTGCATGGATGGTCTCAGACAGCTCCTGGTTATTCCTTACAATAGACTGAGACATTAATCAGTGATATTCAATAGAGGAAATACATCAAAGACACCTACGATTAGTTTTATGTATTCATAACCCTGAGCCTCACTCTCGGATATTACAGTTCAATAATTTGGAGTAAGCCCGAATATTAGTACTTTCAAAAGATTTCACTTGCAGAACCAATGTAGTCTAGTTCTCATTAAGCATTCAATACAAAATAGCTACTTTAGAGGCACATTCACATGAGTCATCTACTCAAGAAGCTTCCTATCTCACCAGTTAAATTTCTCACTGAGGCTGACTGTTGTAAATCATCATAATCTGACCCAATCTGTCTCTCAGAACTCACTTTCCACTAATTTCCAACAAGCAACCTTTGTCATAAGCATTTAGAAGATTATTCTGGCCTCAGCATTTTGTCTATATTATTCTAGTCATTGATTCCAGCCTTGGCATTTTGTTTATATTATTCTACTTATTGGATTGTTTTCATCTCAAAAGCAACAAACAAAACCACTGACTTTAAAGTATAGAAATCCACCGAAACCGGTTTGGCTCAGTGGATAGAGCGTCGGCCTGTGGACTCAAGGATCCCGGGTTCGATTCTGGTCAAGGGCATGTACCTTGGTTGCGGGCACATCCCCAGTGGGGGGTGTGCAGGAGACAGCTGATCGATGTTTCTCTCTCATCGATGTTTCTAACTCTCTATCCCTCTCCCTTTCTCTCTGTAAAAAACCAATAAAATATATTTTTTAAAAAAGTATAGAAATCCAATTACACTCTGTATTCCTGACTCTGCTAATGAGAAAGAGACTTATACACTCTAAGCTTCAATTTTTGATCTTTAAAATCAGGCTTAATTTTTCAGTACTGCTGAGTGGGTGAAAAGACCTGTGTTAGTACCTACAACACAGAAATATCTCAATAAGTTAGTTACCTTCTCTCTCCTGCATCACCAATCCAAACACCAGGCCTCCTGCTGTTCGAGTATGCTGTGCCAGCCTGTGTGCCCTTCCCTGGCTGGTCAAGGTTATATTTAATTGACTGACTTCTGATATCTCACAGCACTTCCATCTATGCCCTCACTCATGGTCACAATTCTTTTCAATGCTGATATTTTATCTGCAGTAATTATCTTCAGTTCCATAAAAAATAAGTGCATAATTCTATTTTCTGCTTTTATACTCACATTTCTTAAAGTAGTTCCCGGCTGTGGAGTAGCACATGGAGCCAAGTACAGTCATGCATCACTTAACAATGGGATAGTTCTGAGATATGTGTTGTTCGATGATTTTGTCAATGTCTGAACTTCATAGAGTGTACTCACACAAACCTACTATACAACTAAGCTACATGGTATAGACTCTTGCTACTGATCTATAAACCTGTACAGCATATTACTGTACTAAATACTGCAGACAACTGTAACATAATGTTAAGTATTTTTGTATCTAAACATAGAATAAGTACAGTAATGGAATAAAGTATATTTTAAAATGGTATACTTGTATAAGGCACTTACCATGAATAAAATTTATTGGACTAGAAGTTGCTCTGATGAGTCACTGAGTGAGTGTTGCATGGATGTGAAGGTCTAGGACATTACTCTGCACTACTGTGGACTTTATAAACATCGCCTCACAACAGTGTCCGAAACAGAACTTCTAAACTGTCAGTGCTGCTCTATAACAAAAATGTGGACTGGATTGATTGATTGATTGGAAATATCAAGGAGAGATTGGATGGATAAGCATAGATCAGCATGATAGTGACTGTCAGGATGGAATAAAAGGTGGTCTGAGGATCACTGAGAATAATAGCTCAGGATGAAGAGATAAAAGAACATAGGGATTGTCATGCAATGTGGTTTTGGCTATTGCATCTTAAAGCAGTGGTTAAATTAAGAAACTGTGTGGTATTCATTAAAAAAGGGATGTTTAACATGTAGAGGGTGTAGAACAGTGAGGGCTCAATGTTTTGACTTTGAACATTTGTTTTTGGTTCCATTGACCCTATTTTACACAGAGGGCTCACTCTGGAATTGAATTCATGGGGGGGGGGGGCGGGGGTGAAGAGGGAATTTACCTATGTTTTACACCATTAAAACCTGAAATACTTTCAAAATTCAGGGACAGGCTGACTCCACACTATCAAAGAAAGCTTTTACTAAAGTGGCAGTGGCACTTACTACTTGTTAAGGTAGCTCCTGTGGACCTGTGTCTTTGTACAGGACCTTATGTCCTTAACAAAGAATTTGCACAATGAACTCTGAGGACCATCAGACTAAATCTGGGAGGATTGCGGTACCTCTGAATATTTTGCACTGGGGAGTCAGGTTTCTCTATGCTGAAACAGGTCAGTGGCTGACTAATTGGGATGTAATCTGTGCACCCACAATTCAGGTGCTATAAGTGAGAAGAAGTCAATTGCAAAGCTCCACAGATATGGCTCCTGTAGGAGAAAGAAAAAAAAAATTGCTCCTGGGTTTCTGGTTAAGGTGGCAGCATAGCAAATAGAGTACTCAGAACCTCTCACAACCACATCAAAATTATAACTCACCTAAAGTACAACCATCATTCAGAACCACATGAAATCTAGCTGAACAGAAGCCTTATAACTAAGAGTATACAGAAGAAGCCATGTTGAAACTGGTAGGAGGGACAGAAACACAGAACAGGCTGGTCTCAAATTCATGTGTGGCCGTTAAAAATGGGTAAGGATAACTCAGCTGCAGACTCCCCCCTGAGGAGCCAGAGGTCTGAGTCCCACACCAGAATCTAGTGAAGGGAAGATAAGTTCCCATAACTTCTGGCTGAGAAAACCAGCAGGGATTGTGGCTAAGTGAGATAAAGGGCTGCTGGATCCCAAAGCAGTTCCTCTTAAAGGGTCCACACACTGACTGACTTGATCTCTCACTGCTCAAAGCTCTAGGGCAGGAGATTGAAAGGCACTAGGATCATATGGCTTCAGGATGAGGGCTTAATTATCTGGCTTCAGGACCAGGGCTGGAGGGACAGCTTTCTCCCAGATGGAAGTGCTGGCAGAGACCACTGAACCTTTTCCCCAGAGAGTTGGCAGTCAGTCTCCATATATGAATCTGCATCAGCCTCGCACTGTTCACCCGGCCCTGGTAACTTCTTGAGACTCCAGTCCACCCAACTGTGTCTAGAGTCTTTTCCAGCAAGCAAACCTACCAGTTGGAGCATCTGCCTCCTGGTGGTCAGTGTGTGTCATAGCGACTGGTCAAGTAGTTGACCGAACAGTCAGACACTTAGCATATTAGGCTTTTATATACATAGATAGGGCCATCTCATATATGGGGTCTGTTATAAACCAAAGCATCATTATGTGGCACATGACTATAATAAACAAGGAGGAGAGCACATTTCTCATATGTGATTCTTCAATTTGTGATTTCCAAGTTTCTGAACCTGCTTTTCTTTAATCTGGTCTTCTTATTCATAAAATGGAATCAACATTTATTTAACCAGTTTAACTTGCACAGTTGTCATGACAGGCCATGAAATAAAACATATGAACAATTTATAAGCACTTTACAAAGCATATTTTGACATTCTTAGCTTCAGAAATATGGCTCATGACTAGTATAAACAGGAAGCACTGTGACATGGTCTTTTTTTTTAAATATATTTTATTGATTTTTTTACAGAGAGGAAAGGAGAGGGATAGAGAGCTAGAAACATCGATGAGAGAGAAACATCGACCAGCTGCCTCCTGCACACCCCCTACCAGGGATGTGCCCACAACCAATGTACATGCCCTTGACCGGAATCGAACCTGGGACCTTTCAGTCCGCAGGCCAACGCTCTATCCACTGAGCCAAACCGGTTTCGGCTGTGACATGGTCTTTACCCATATTATTTCATCCTAGAAAGTAAGAACGATTATGAACCTCCCCCCTGCCCCCGCACACACACACACACACACACACACACACACACACACACAAATCAGAAAACGGAAGCACAGAGATGTTAAATAAATTTCCCAAGGTCTATAGGTAAATGATCCCAGGGCTATTGAATCTCAAAGTCCATGGTAATAAACTGTACAAAAGAGGTTTTAGCAGTCCATCACCTTAATCACTTGACCAACCCGCCCCCCAAAAGAGGTTTTAGACAAAGGAAAATTAACATGTGATGGTTAGTTTTCTCAGATGTATTAATCACAATGTCCTAACAGCCCTAAGATAATAAAGAAGAATAAGAGATAAATACACTGAGAATGTAAGTGGCTTTCTAAGGGGTTGAAAATGGCACAACCAGAACACAAGCACAGGAGTCTTCTGCCTGCTATGTAAGAGCTTTTCATACCACCTACTGTTATTAAAAATGATATTATTGAACAGGCTGTCACAGGCAAATCTGACATAAGGATTTTTAAATCAGTAATCTTCCTTTTAAACAGGACTTATAATTGGACTGTTACATTAATTTATTTTATGATGATTTTATCTATGTAACAGTCTATGTAACACTTTTCTACATACATAGCTGAGTTGACATATTTATCATTTCTAAAGTTTATTCCCATTCTGTCCATCTAACTATAGGTAATTCCATTTTAGTCACTAAGTTTCAACTGATTTGTTGAGGATAGTGTATATTCATAAAACAAGACAGAAAATCCTTTCTAATCCAGTGTATCATACAACCATTGATTTCAGTTTTTGCAATTTAACATTATGTGGTATAATTTACATAACATAAAATGTACTCCGTTTAAGGATTTAATCTGACTATTCTTTATAAATGTCTGATGTAGAATAACAAGACGCAGAACAATTCCATCACCCCAAAATGTTCCTTCATGCCCTTTGCACTCATTTTTTTTTCTCCACTTCCTCCTCAGGAAAACAGTGACCTGATTTCTATGTAAACACATTAGATTTTCCCATTCTAGAACTGTATATGATTGGAATCACAGGGTATGTGTTCTATTGTATATAGCTTATTTCACTCATAATACAAGCATAGTGTTTTCATCAAGGTTGTTATATGTACCAGTAATTTGCTCCTTTATTTTTTTTATTGCTGAGTAGTATCCTAGTGTATGGATTTAGCACAATTTGTTTAGTTATTCATGCACCTAAAATAGATATTTGGAATGTTTCCATTTTTTAGCATCTTTATTTTTGAGGACACAGTGGGCCCTTGCTATGTAGTGACTCTCTACTTAGCTTCCCAGGATCAATACTTACGGTTCTCCATCCCAGGCGTACTGCTTGGCCATCCTTTCTGTGGCTGAAATGCTACCTCAGCATGTTTAGACTCATCAGTGTATGGCCCTGGATTGCAGAGAAACCCTCATGTGAAATCCTTAAGGCATCTCAGAAATAAATGAATAAATATAAATGTATACGGGAAGCGATATACATGCAATTTCTGCTTCCCTACAACAAACCTCCCTGCGCCAAGGGTCACAAGATTGTGTTGCATACTGGATTGGGTAAGTAGCAAAGTAAAAATGAAAACACACTGAGAAAAATCTGAGATTAAAATCTACACAGTGGTTTTATTTTAATGAAAAAATAAATTTAACAAGTAGACTAGATCACAGCAAGGGACTGGTAGTCCACGTGTCAAAATGTAAGATTGCTTGTAATAGTAAAACAGTAGTATTAAAGCTAATAATATTTAATTTAGATATTTCCTGCATTTTGCCTGCTCACACACACACACTGGATGTTTTAGTAACTCTGGGTTATTATTCTCTTAAGAAACTAAGGTAATATTCCCATCAGTATTTTTAGTAAATAAATTGATAACTTTGAAAGACTAATAGGCATTTTGTTATTAGTCTATCTTCCATCAACCATATCTATAAAACAAATTGGTTATGTTGAGTTTATTTTGGGTCAAGCAACTAAACATGTGCTTACAAAAAGCAGTGACTTCTTTAGGCCTTCCTGTGCTCCTCTGTCTTCAGTTTTAACATCCTCCATATTTCATCAATTGCTTTCTTAATTAACTTCTCCTTAGCACTTACCACACTCTCACACTATACCAGGTACATATCGGTTTCATGTTTGTCTTCTCACCTTGAATGCGTAGCCATGAGGCAAGGGATCATTGGCTGTGTTGACTGAACCCCTGGAACCTAGAGCAGTGTCTAACATGAAGTAGGTCATCCAGATATACACTGAGTGGCCAGATTATTATGATCTCTGAACGCATAATAATCTGGCCACTCAGTGTATATCCTATATAATAAAAGGTTAATATGAAAATTGTCCCCTCGACCAGGAGTTCGACTTGTAGGTAGCCCGGCCAACCGCCCATGTCCCTTATATATTGAGTGGCCAAATTATTATATGTTCAGAGATCATAATAATCTGACCACTCAGTGTATATGCTAAGTGAATAAATAAATGAGATGTAGGAGGATTCTCCCAAGAGAGAAATTTAACTAGATAACCTGCAAATAACTAACCTTGGCTATATAATTTAGAAATATTTAAATTAAAAACAATATTAATAACAAATAATAACATTGTTTGCTGATGATGTGCTTTGCAATTTCCACATTTTCATTCACTTAATGTTCAAAGGTGTGTAGGTATGTACTATTAGTTATTTTACCAATAGAGGAACCAAAAGCATGGGAAAATTCAATACCCTGCCCAAGAAAGGATGGTTAAAATGCTATCAGACATTCTGAATCCAGAGTCTGAACCATTAGTCTCTATAGTATCCACAAAACAGAATCAACTGAAAAGAAAAAGTGTTAGATAAGAAAATATTTGATTCTGGTGAAAAATGTTTCCACTCCTAATAGTAGAGCTGCTTCTCAGAAACACAAAGCTCCGAGGACATAGCAGATCTGCAGGATGGGGACACTAATCACAATGGTTCAACTTCTCCAAATGCTATAGATTCAATGTATGTGTCCCTGCAATACTCAGATGTTGAAAACCTAAGGCCCATGGTGACAGCATCAGGAGTTGAAGTCTTTAGCAGTTGAATTGATCAAGAGGGCAAAAGTCTCATGAATGGGATTCACGTCCTTAAAACAGAGATTCCAAAGAGCTGTCTCACCCTTTCTGCCATGTGAGGTCATGGTGAGTAGTCAGCAGTCTGCAACCCAGAAATGGCCTTCACCGCAATCCACCCATGCTGGCACCTGGTCTTGTGCTTCCAGATGCAGAACTGTGCGAAATAGTCCTCTTGTTGATAAGCCACCCCGTCTGTGGCATTTGGTTACAGGACCGTGCATGGACTAAGACACCAAAGATGAGTGACTTTCCAGATCACACTTCCTCATGAATGAGAGATTCATTATTGAGTGAGTTTAAGTGAATGCATACTTTCTGTTTACTTTCTTATTCTCTAGGCTCCACTCCCTTCCTAGCCCAGCCTCATCCAGTGCTGGTGAAAGAAATTTCCCACGATATACACCCCAAAGCACTCCAAAGTTAAGCAATAAGATTATAACTTCGGAGAAAAAATAAAGACTTGCATATGAATGAGCAGTTGGTATTTCCTAATAATGTACACGCCCTGCTTAAAAGGAAGGTGAAACATGCTTTCGGTTTCAAATTGCACGCCAAGGCTAAGAGAGAAAAGCCATGGCTGGTGAGTTTTGGGGTTTTGTTGTTGTTGTTGTCATGTTTTGTTTGTTTTTACTTTCTAAAAGGATATGTCTTGGGAAAAAATTTTTGAAAGTGGCTGGCTTTTGGAGAAGACATAAGTAGGTTCTGTGAAAGTTTAGGTGAACAGAACTGAGGGAGAGGGAGAAAGAGGAGAGACGAGAAGGGGAAGTGGAGAAGGGGCCCCAAAGACTCACAGCTTTCAGAAAGGCAAGAAGAGGGCCGGAAAGCAGCTAAGCTTTAGTGGTATTAGCCTGTCATTTTGCAATCTTTACTGAGTTATCTGACAAAGGGTGCAGGATGCCCATGAGATGGGTACCAGCAGCTGCTGTCCCCAAGGGAAATAGTCCCTCACCGCTTCCTTCTTTTATTGTGCAGAGGTGAATAGACAGGAGTCACCCATAGTAAATCTCAGACTTCAGGCACTCAGTGAGCACACTGGGCACCACTGAGGGGAGAGTGAGAGATGTGGGTAGCTCAGGATGACTGAACTGCATGGGGAGGGACATTTTGTGGATTAAATCTAAAGGAGGCTATTCCCTGTTGCTGACTTGAGAGGAAAACGAGGCTGTTTAGTGACTTGAGGAATCCTTTTGCTTCAAACAGACAAAGAACTGAAGGAGAAGAGGAAGGTTTTTGTCCAATCAGTGACTGAGGGCATGATAAATGTCTTGTTGGATGACCTGTTAGAGAAAAGAGTGCTGAACCAGGAGGAGATGGAGAAAATAAGAAATGAAAATGCCACAGCTATGGATAAGGCCCGAGCTTTGATTGACTCAGTCATTCGGAAAGGGCCCCGGGCAAGCCAAGTGTGTATCACTCACATTCGTGAAATCGACTCCCACCTTGCAGAGAAGATGGGGCTGTCCCCAGGTAAGGTCTACAACTCGGACTAAGGTCCACGCAGGCCCCGTGTCTTTGACCCACATAGGATGTCTTCATTGGCCATGTTAGTTTGCAGACAACTGCTTTACCTCTGGCTTCAGGGCTCCATTTCTAAGTCAGTGGCCTATTGTATATGCCCTGTCTCCTTACTCTTAATTCTCACTCCTTTAGCCTCAGAGTCCTTCTTTGAATTAAAACTCACTTCCCATCCTGAGTATGTGGCAGCTCAGTTGTTGAAGTTTATGAGAACAGTCTGATAAATTTCATACCACTTCTCTAGTCCTCTTGGCAAGGCAATTTATTTAGTTAGTTAGTTACTTAGTTAATTAAGTCAGTCTATGCCTGTCTTACTGATATAGCAAAGTTCATCTCTGGGTAACTTCTTGTTTTTCTTTTAATACCTTTTTTCCACTTAACACTCCTCCAAATTAAAGACAATCAACTAACAATAAGGGTTCAGCTAGTTAAGTCTAGGAATCTCTAGAAACTTATATAGTTATCTGACATGAAGGCTTAAGATCTGTCATGGAGTAGTTTTTTTATTTCTCTCCAAAAGTTTGCTCTCCAGAAAGAATAAAATATTTCAATGATGGTGAGGCACTCAGAGAATAAATTCAATGCTGACAGAAAAGCTAGGATTTTAAATGTCGACTCTTACATTTAATTGCCCTGTTGCATTTTCTTTTGCTTGATGTTGTCCACTAGCATGGAACTAGGCTGAAGACCATTGTGTAAGGCCCGACCTCTACCTCACATCCTCCTGAGGCCCTGATACAAGACAGACAGGCATTTGACCTGCCCCTTCTATCCATAGTCCCTAAGTCCCCAATGCAGCAGAGATGGGAGCTCTGGCAACTCTCAACCACTGGTCTCTTTTATGTTTCCCAAATCCAATTTCAGGGAAATTTGTTCTTTGAAAGCAAGGTATCTTTTTCTCCGGGACCAGGGGAAGCCTATGCCTGGCTTACTGACATACAACGATCATCTCTGGGTAACTTCTTGTTTTCCTTTTATTTTTATTTTTTACGTCTTTTTATTTTTTTATTGATTAAGGTATTACAAATGTGTGATTATTTCCCCATTGCCCCCCCAACCCCCCCAATCCTGCCCTCACTCTCACCCTCTGTTGTCTGTGTCCATTGGTTATGCTTATATGCATGCATACAAGTCTCTGTTTTCCTTTCAATACCTTTTTTTCCATTTAACACTCCCCAAATTAAAGACAATCAATAACTAATAATATGGGTTCAGAATAATTGTATAGTAGCCAAAGTTTCTTCTCCTTTGCCCCATTCCTTCCAGGTCATAGTCCTTGAGTTCTAGAGGCACTTGGACAAACCACTATAATGAGGCTAACACCTGGAGTCCCCTAGCTGCTTGCCAGCTGATGCCTCCTCAGGCAGGCTGTCATGCCTTTGTCTCTCTCTCATCTACTGGGCAATTATTTTCCGGGCCACATAATGTGGTAATTAGATGACTTATTTGAGTGACTCTAATGGGAGAGATCTTTCTAAAAAATTGTTCTTGACATGTATACTCCTGCCACCACAAGGCCTCCTCCAGAAAACGTTCTTGAACTTATTGATGGTTAGTCAGTCCAGCAGTCTGGATGGGAAGGGCGGGACAAGCTGCAGTCTGTCGCCTTGGGCTCAGCATTTTGAGGGACAGTCTATGGCTCTCCCTCATTCAGAGCAGGCAAATGGACCATATTTTGTCAATGGAAAGCTTGTCTTCAATAGTTACTTTGAGATGAAAACTCGGGGTATTTCACATATGTTAGCTCATGCCAACTCTTTAGAGTTTTTGGATTAAGCTTCTAAGGTGTGTATTGTTATATTGAGATCCTTATAAAAACTTAAATTTAATTCCTGTCCTTGAAATTGACAAGCATAATGAATGGTGACCTCAGAGGATGCATTGATAGGCTTGAGTTGTTTTATGCAACCAGAGTAACAGGTTTTCAGTGTTTGTTTATTTGTGGGTTTTTTTTTCCCTCAAAGTGTGCCACTGAGTAGGGCAAGTGCAGATTACAGAGCCTGTGGCCAGGGCCCCTGTCCCATGCATAAACCCATAGGGCCCTTTGTGGGCTGGCGGAGTGGTTCAGTTCACCAGAGCCCAGATTTGTGTTTATACCCTAGCTCTACCTCTTTCCTGATCTATGACACTTAGAAGATTAACTTAACACTGATTGATGGTAGAGAAGTGAGTCACCTCGTCATCATTTCCTGCTGTGCTACATCTTGGCAGTGTACTTGTCCCAGCCTGTTCGTGGTTTTCCCTAAAATCCAAGTCACCTCTGAGTTACACAGCCTCACTTTGCACATACCTGCTAGGCAGTAGTGGGCACCTCAGGAGCCACCCTGAAACATGCATATTAAGAGCACTCTTGCTTCTGTAGCTGATGGAATCTCATCATAGAAAGCAGAAATCAAGGGATTCACGTGCAGGCACGCTTCTATTCTCCCTCCAATGTTCATGTGCAGTAATACATATGTGGAGAGGCTTTTGTTTCTCAGTGACCAGTGTGGTTGAACAGATCAAATCTTGTGGACATTGTTTCCAATAGGTAGTTTCCAACAGAGATAAGTGACTCATTTATGGCCTTTATCTTTCCTCAGGTGCACAATCAGAAAATGATCACAATACACAAGACTCCCAAGCAGGGCTTCTTCCCTTCCCAGGTAATGGCATGTTCAAAGCAAGAACCATTTTGAGCACCATCTTCCTTGACATTAGCTACAGATTCATGGGATAAACACGGGGTGAGGAGGCAATGGGCAATTCTCCTGGATTGACCCTGTGCTTTTTGCTGTTTTCAATCTATTCTGCTTTAGCAGAGGGCATGCTTGCAGTTTCACTGGCATGTTTATACCAACAAATTCTGAATATGTGTCTCAAATTCTGACTACCCACTTGAACGCCACACTTCATTATTCCAGTGCCAACTGAACATTGGCACTGACATCTCCCACAGCCCCTTTTCCTCTACATACCCAGAGCTAAACTTGCCTTCTACCTTCCTTCACACCTTGGTTCTCCTCCAGTGTTCTCTCTCTTGGTTATGGTGCCTCCATTACCAAGTTATTAAAACCAGAAACCTGAAATTCTATTTTGGCTCTTTCTTCTCCCTCAGTTCCCCCATTCAAACAGTGTCTGAGATTTATGGATTCCTCTCTCAAATCCAGGTCTGTCTAGACACTTCTCTTTGTATGACTATAGTTCAGAGCTCCTATTCCCACAGTTCCCTATGACTCCCCTGTCATAATCTCATTATATTATTCTTGTATTTTTAAAAATAAATTCATCATTATCCCCCACTGGGCTTTAAGCTTTATGAGTCCAGCCACTTATTTACTAAATAATTAGTGTTTTATTTGTCCTAGGACAGTATTTTACCCACAGTTTAAAATATTTGAAGTGTTTCATGTGAAGGTGATTCTTTTCTCTAAATTTTAGAGGATATTTAGAGGCCACAGATGGAAATAGTTCACCAAATTTATAAATTTATAAATTACTGTAGTAAATTTATTAAGGTTGGTTATCCCATGAATTTTTTTCTTAGATATTTCATGTGATGGAGACACTTACTATATAATCAAATGCCCATTTCTTTACTAGGAAAAATTAGGTCTAATGTAATCAAATATTTCTCTTTAATATTTGTCATTGTTCTCTAGATTCTTGTTTGAAAAAAATAGAATATATCTTCCACCTAATAATGATTTCTATAGTTTTCTTCAATAAATTAATTCTAATTATCTTTTACTTTACCCAGAGTAAACACATTTCAGCCTGCCTTGTTTTTCCTAAATAAACAATGTCTTCAAATTTTCCTTCAAAATTGAATATAATTTTCTTGTTTGAATAGTTTAGTTTTTTATAGATCTTTCAAATATTGAGAGAACATATTTATTTTGAAAAAGAGATTATGTTACTTCTTTAGTAAGTACATCACACTGTTGGATGGTGTTGAACTTGTAATAAAATAAACCTAAAGGCTTTATTCACATAAATTACTGTTAAAACTCTTCCTCATATATTGATGTAATCAATGTTTAGTGCTATGAATCTAATATGCATCTTGATTTTAGCATTTATCATTCTATTTCATAGCATTCTAGTTAATATATTCAGTATTCCTCTTCCTCCTCCCCATACATACACACATTAGAGAGATCCTTGACAGAAGCCCGCCCTTCCTTCCTTCCTTCCTTCCTTCCTTCCTTCCTTCCTTCCTTCCTTCTCCCTTCCTTCCTCCCTTCTTCCTTCCTATTTCTAATGCATCTTAAGTAAATAAAAAAAAAATACACACACACACACACACACACACACACACACACACACACACATATATATATATATATATATATATATATATATATATGTATATATATATATATGTATGTATGTATTTAAAACATTGAAATAGAGTGATTAGGTCCTACCTCAGTTAAAGTTTATTTAAATTTTACATTATTTGAAATAAATTTATATCCTAAATATTTTATCTAACATATTGATTTTTTTTTGAGAGTTATATCATGCATGGCCTTGAATAAATTCCCTTTTTATTCTTCCAATCTAAATTTTTTATAAAAATGCTGGTCCTCAGACATAAAGGCTGATTCTTGTATCGCACCCCTGGAAGCCTCCTCTGGTGTGGAGCGTGTTCCCAGGACAGTGACTCACTCAGCGGTGCTGACATCTAGCCCAGGGTTTTTCCTCTAAGGACTCACTTCCTCCTCTGTGGCTTCCCATGCAGCTCATGCTGTGAGGAGCACCAGGTGGACAACCAGGGATGCCATTACTCATAATGCTTCTTGTCTGTTGCAGCTCCCCAGGCAGTGCAAGACAACTCAGCTAAGCTGGCATTCCCAGGACCAGGAGGGAGCCTCAAGCTTTGCCCCCCAGACATAGCCCAAAGGATCTGGAATGAAAAGTCGGCAGAGGTGCTGTGCTCAGAAAACAGGATCCGAGCGAAAGAAACACTGGAATCTGTTTGAAAGGGCAGTGGAGCTTCCTTAGAGCCACTTTCCTAGAGAAGTTCTAGAAAATCATCGTGCTGCTTTCCTTTCCTAAAGGATTCCTATATCCTAGAATCCCAGGTTTATGTATTGAGTTCTAAGTTTGATACAGCTCCCAGAGTAAATACTTATAATAACAACAAAGGCATCCATTGGATGCTTAATATGAATCAGATACTGTTCTAAGCAAGTTGCAGAGTTGAGAAACATTTGAATAACACCTTGAACCCTAAAAGTAGCCCATGTTATAGATCAGGAAATTGTGAACTGGATTTTAAAATATTTTGGCAAAAACAATAAGCTGAGGAGTCAGTTTTAAAATTATGTCATTCTTGAGTCAAAACCTCTTCTCTCAAATCCAAACTCTAAAAAAAAAAAAAAAAAATTAAATCCTAACCAGTTGTCATCTGGGCATTTGTAAGCTCTATTTCAACTCCTATAATAAGATTTATTTGCCTTTCCTGTAACTATGGTTCATGAAATTTGGTTTCTGGATCTAACTAGAAGGGGAGAAACAGTGTTATATCCTCAAGATGAATATTTAAAGGAAACAGGACCATTTATGCAATTTGCATTTCCGACAGATTTACCCAATAATGGGAAAGTTTACTCGGACACGTCTTGCTCTCATTATCTGCAACACAGAGTTTGACAAGCTTCCCAGGAGAGCTGGAGCTGATGCTGATATCAGAGGAATGAAGATGCTGCTGGAAGGTCTGGGATACACCGTGGATGTTAAAGAAGACCTCACTGCTTCGGTAAGGTCTTCCAGAATGTAGGGACAATGATCACACCTTTCATTTTCCTAAATAGCTTTTGGTCATAACACCAGAAACTTAATTTCTTGATAATCTAAAATTTAAATTTGCCCTTGGAGCATGCTTCTCACCCCTCCTAACAAAGAGGCTTTCAGCAAAATCTAGTGAAACTTTTATTTGGGAATTGCTCTGTAAACAAAAATACCCTTTCCTCTCTACTGGAAATTCCTGAATGGCATCCTGTAACCCTATGCCATTGTTCTTTGAATTGAAACTTATATTATCTTTTGTGCCCCATTGATTTTTATATTATCCAGGAAGTCCTTAAGTGTCTTTTTTATTGAATTCCCCAGGCACTATGATAATGGGTCTCATAGTCCAAAATCAATGGCATGGTCTCTTCCAGGACATGATTGCAGAGCTGAGGGCCTTCGCTGGCCGCCAGGAGCACAAGAACTCTGACAGCACTTTCCTGGTGTTCATGTCTCACGGTATCCGAGAAGGCATTTGTGGGAAGAAACACTCTGAAGAAGTCTCCGATGTATTAGACATCAACACCATCTTTAAAAGTTTGAACACTTATAACTGTCCAAGTTTGAAGGACAAACCCAAAGTGATCATTATCCAGGCCTGCCGTGGTGGTGAGTGCTGATGTCTGTTAGCACACAAGATATGCGAGTGTTGACCTCATGTCTATACATGTTTTGTGCCTGCTCCTTGATGTCAAAGGATATCTACTGTCACCAAACAAAACTGTAGCTTCTGTGAGTTGTATGAATGGTTAGTAGATATTTATTCTATTTTCAACTAAAGAGATAGCACTTTTAGTCTTAAGACTTGGATGTTTCAGTGTCATTACAATTCATTTAGGGTTAGTAGAAATAAAGGTTGTTAAGAAGATAGTTCCTGGGAAGTATGTGTGTACAGGTACATGAATGAAACATAGTCATAAATAAATTAGTAAATATGGTTGAGCAGAAGCTTAAGGGAGAAAATAAATCTTTTGGCTGTTGGTAGTAACAAGAGATCAAATCTTGTCTTTCTAGAGAATGAAGGGGTGGTGTGGTTAAAAGATTCAGCAAAAGATTCTGAAAACAGCTTCTCATTGGCTCCAGAAGATTTTGAATATGATGCCATTAAGAAAGCCCATATAGAGAAGGATTTTATTGCTTTCTGCTCTTCAACGCCAGGTAAAGGGTGCCTGTGTAGGACAACTTTATGGGCATTGCCAATACAGAAATTCACACACACACACACACACACACACACACACACACTCTGTAGAGAATGGATATCTGTTAAACTTTCTATGACACTTCTTAAGAACAACTAAAGCAGTCCTCCTAGTTTAAATCATCAATTATCCTTTCCGATTGAGATCACATATATTTTCACTAAATTAGTAAACACCCATGGTACAAAAATAGTTTCCTGGAACTCCTTGGGATCAATTGAGAAATATCTATGCTGAAGTAAATTAGAAGCTGACTCCGCTTAGGGAAGGTTCACAATGTTGGGATCAATCAGCAGTTCAATTTGCCTAGACATCAGCATGTGTTTACAGAAAAGTAGTATTATAAATATAGGGGCAGGGAGAGATTAAAAAGCAGAAGAGGCATATTGAACCTCTAAGTTAAATTGTTTTCAACTAGAAGTATAGAGTGAGTGAAAAAGAAAAAAAAAACACATAAAGATTTCTAAATCCAGGCTATGGATTAAGAATACTGCCAATTATATTCTGACCCTGACGTCCATTTAATATTTTGTAAAGTAGTCCTAGTTATTCAGCCTCTCCGGACTTTCTTTGAATTCCTCACTGATTTTATATATATATATATATATATATATATATATAT
Source organism: Cnephaeus nilssonii (assembly GCF_951640355.1). NCBI lineage: Eukaryota > Metazoa > Chordata > Mammalia > Chiroptera > Vespertilionidae > Cnephaeus > Cnephaeus nilssonii. The sequence continues at coordinate 73,473,329 of NC_137084.1, forward strand.
ATATATATATATATATATATATAAATTATTTTGAAAATTTTTGAAATTCACATTTTGTGTGTATGTGAGTTGACCATGTCTTAATGTAGAAATCTATCATATTTTACCCCAAAAATCAAAAACAGTGATGCTAGGCAAAAAGTCTCACACATTTACAGCAGATTTAGCAGATTTTAGTATTATTACATAATTTTTCTTTAAAACCTTTTAATTCCAGCATTCCAAAAAGATTTACCTCTGGCTATCTAGTCTGTTGTAGACCCCCTGGTTTCACTACATCCGTCTTGCTGAGTTCTTTCTCCTTTTCTTTTACTTTCCTCACCCCTCCATTGCAGTTGACACTTAAAAAGTTCAATTCTGCTATCTTCAGTTAGTTATCTGCCACTAGTAAACTTAGCTTCCCTTTCTCTGGTGCTAATTGCAAACACATTGTGGTGCCCTCCTGAACACACGGGGCCATTTGCTCCCTTAATTTCACAAAGAACGTGTGGAGATTTCTGCCTCCATCCTCTCTCCCATCCACTTCTTTTAATAGGAACCAGCTTCATAAAACACCTGTGGCTTTAAATAGAATTTTAACCTATAACTATTACATGTTTTATTATCAATATTATTGGCTTAAAGGTTTTGTTAAAGCTTGTGTCCATGGTTATATACAGAGCTATATCACTTTTCTCTTGTATATTGCTTTGTAAAATTTTTAAATGGCTCAATAATTTCTATGTGTCTACTATTCATATAATTAATATCATTCTTCAAAATTTCTCTTTCATAAGGCTGTTTTGTCCTCCAGTAGAATACGATATTTCTATTTTACACCTTTTTTAGGTTTTCACTTCTCTTATATTGGTAGCATTCTCATATTCAGTTAACATTTATTTGCACAAATACTTTATGATCAATAGTATTTGATTTTAATTAAATTTTTTACATGGTCGATATTTGAAATGTTATTAATATAATTATCCTATGTGGACTGGATATAACAAATCCTATATTCTCCTAGACACTTATAATCTTTCAATATATTTTTGTGGCAGAAAATTTTACCCTCCCTACCCTTTATAGTCAAGGCCATTGCATTTCAGAATGTATAAAAAACTTAAATTAGCGTCAGTGAACAAATAATCTTGGGATCCACACTCAGGTATTTCTTCCCTAAGGCCCAATCATTTCCCTCTACCTCATTCTGCCCTCACCTCCATATCTACTAGATTTATAAATCCGTGAACCCTAAGATGATACCAACTTAACATCTGCCCCATATATGGCATCCTTCATATGGCATTAACAATTGTCAAGTATCAGTAAAAATATACTCATTACACATTGAATATATCACTACATGATGGCAAACAGTGTATAGTAAACAGCATGAGCTCAACAGGCTTCCTCATCTGGACTGCATGCAAATCCTAGCATTCTATCTTTTGGGCCAGACAAGAGTTTTGCATGAGATTTGGAATGTGCTTTATTTACAGATAATGTTTCTTGGAGACATCCCAAACGGGGCTCTCTTTTTATTATTAAACTTATCGAAAATTTGCAAGAACATGCCTGGTCCTGCGACATGGAGGAAATTTTCCGAAAGGTAAGGCTCTTGATGTTTCTCATACTCTTATTTCCCTGGATACTTGACTATTCCAGGTGGAAACCTAGGGAGCAACTCTGGACAGGCTTATCTTTCAAAAATGTCCTTCTTTCCAAATGAGCTTTGGGTTTCTTTGCTGAATCAGCAAACCTGAAAGGCAGATCCCATCTGCTATGATCTAGAAATCAACATCCAGAAAATAATCATTTATTTTAACTCCTGTGGAACCCTAAGTAGACAAAAAACTGGACTTGGATTTCCCTGTGTCCATAGCTATTAGATCCAGCAACAGATTTAAACAGTCTGGTCATTCCATGCTTAGATATGTATATTACTATGATTCTTACAGATGCACAACCTTTTTGCTTTTATGATTTATTTTGCTCTACTTTCTGTAATTTCTCAAGCTTAAGTGAAGGTTATTCTGTCCAAGAAAACAAAAATACAGATTCTCTTTTCCCTTTAGGTTCGATTTTCATTTGAGTCCCCGGATGGTAGGGCACAGATGCCCACGACTGAAAGAGTGACTTTGACAAGATGTTTCTACCTCTTCCCAGGATATTAATATAAGTAAGTTGTATCAGTGGGCGAGATTGGGGAAGAAAACCTCAACGTCATCCTTATCAAGGTCTCAAAGCCTCATGTAGTAAATGGGAGCTACTAAAGGATGCTTTCTGCTGGTTCAGTGCAGAGCATGCTGCTCTTCTCTTAAAGTTCAGCAGTCAGATGTCCCATTCTCAAGCTTGGCTCATATAGACTGAGATGTAGCCATAAAATGATGAAAGTGTGGTTTTATATGTTCCTCCCTTTCACACAGTAGGGCAATATTTAGACATAGCATGGTCTCTTCCTTCTGTCCTCATCAGTGGAGTGATCTTTTAACTTGCGTTTCTTTTAGCAGAACACTTTTTTAAATATTTGTGTGTGTGTGTGTGTGTGTGTGTGTGTGTGTGTGTGTGTGGTGTGTGTGTTTTCTTGTAGGAAACCAGGATCCTGTCATTCTGTTCCCATTTTTGGAATTATTTCTGCAGGAAACAGATATTTCTTTCAACATTCTAATAAATCTGAAATTTAAAAAAAATGAAAAAGTTGTTGTGCTGTTTTTCTACTCTGAGAATATACAAAGTGGTATTTGGAGCTTATAATGGATCTGGAGGCCTTAGACTTGATCCATGATCAATGAACAACCCCCCAACACCATTCTTTCTTTCTAGAAACCATTCTCTGGGCTTTCAGTTTTAGGGATACAGATACCAATCACAGTGGCTACCTGACTTCAAAGAACCTGCTGCTCAGCCGGAGGGATGCAGAGTATGATAAGTGATGTATCCAAAATCCTAGAGTTTACCACTACCAGAAATTACATATTTCGATCCTTTCTTAAGGTATTTTAGGGCTGCAAAGTAATTTTGACTCAACTCCAGGCAGCTCACAGTTTATAGTGCTATTGGGAACAGAACCCAACAAACACAAAAGAATTAGCTGACAGTACATGACACCCTATGTATTGTATATAAAGTAATATCCTTGTGTGGTGCATTGGTAAAGAGTTTGAGGTAAAATCCTCCAGTCTACAATGCTAGACTTGGGAAACTGAAAAGACTACCTTTCACATGCAATTTGAGCCCTTCCTAATCCTAATCCATTAGGAGATGAGGTGAATTTTTGAACTTTTGAAGATCTTGTAAGTTGAATGTCAGTTTTCAGGTTTTTTTTTCTCCCACTAACTAATATTCTGTACATATCTTTTTTGTAGTACCATGCATTTGTTCTACTGCAGCCTGAGACCGCTTCTCTGATGACTCATTGTTCAGAGAATATAAAAAAAAAATGGTAGTGGGAAGTCACCCTCAGTGAGAATTAACCATGTAGGCAGTTTTAGGCAGTTACAGGAAAGCATGAGGAGAGTGGAGACGCAGATTCCTTCAGAACTTATCCATAAAATCTCAAAATCACAGGGAGACGGGGAGGGGATGATACCAGCACTGTCAAAACAGAAAACAGAAGCTATTTTGGATAATTCTTATCTGGAAATACAAGGAGACCTGTTAGTTTTAACTGCTTCATTAGTTTTAGGTGAGTAGAGGAGAAATCTGAGGGGTCAGAAAAAGGACAGAGAGAAGGAGGTGTGTGGGCAAAGAAGTGAGAGAAGGAAAAGGGGAAAACAAAACCAAAAGCAGAGGTGCCAGCCAATAGGAAAATGTTTCATCATTTACAGTTCTTTTTCCTAAAGGAAGAAAGTGTTCTTCCCAAGGCATTTTCCGGAACTGACTTGTGAACTCAAAGTTCTAAGCAGCAGTTGCCCAATGTCTGATCAGTTGTCCCGCCCCCTGCAATGAGGAAATGCCAGAAAGTTTCATTTTCGAGCCTGTGACTTGCTTCCCAGCAGCAGGAAGGGCTGAGGCTGTTAGCACCTATGGCTGGTGAGTAGGGGTCTTTTCTGACGAAGGGTCAGGGACCTGGGTCTTAGGAAACACTTTAGTTATTGCTCCTGACAAACAGGAATAACAAAAGGGAAAGAAGAGCCTGTGGTTTGCAAGCTGAATTCTTCCCCTTTTCGCTCTGTGTAACTTGAATCATCCACAGGACATTGCCTTAGAAAGGCGGAAAGAAAGTTTCCAGGTATTTTAGACCCAGGAAAAGTTCATTCCTTTCTTGCAGCTCATGGTAATAAAGGGGAGGGAGAAGACAAACAGAGGAAGTTATTTTTTGTGTGAGACAACTCTTGAAGAGTCTAAATGTCCTCTGAAATCTTCTGGCTTCTAGCTGTTTCCAAATTAGTCATCTGGGTGACAAACACTGCTGCTCCCAGGATCCCATAGGCCAACTTTGAATTCCAGCCCCGTTTGCCATCTGCCTTTTTGAATTACATACTTGGTCTTTTGAGGTGACTGTTTTTCCCCCTTTCTCTCTAGTCCTGGTGCTAAGGATTCCAGTGCAGTTTTTCCTAGATCGCTATCACAGTTTTTTAACGGATCAGATCTTCCTCTCTCCAGGTTTTAACCCTCCAATCCATCATGTTGCTGATACACAGAAGCTGAAAAAGCACGAGATTAGCTATGTACGCAGCTAGAAGTCAAACACGTCATAGAACTTTTTTGTTTCATTCTCCTCATTTGAAAGGAAGGTGTTCAACTAGGTCATCAGTTTCTAAATTTTATAACATCTGAATAATCTATAGTATTTTTAAAAGTTCAGGTGATCCTGCCCCTGAATTTCTCCATCTTAAATAGACAGTAGGCATTTCTAGCCTTATAAAGATCTGCAGGTAATTCTTATATAGCTGGTCTGACACAGGTTTGTTTGCAGATTAGAATCAATAGGAAAAATAATTAGTTATCTTTCAGTTCTCACATTCTAGGTATCTCTACATGTAATTTCCTTACTCAGAAACTACATTGAGGCTCCCTATAGCCTTTTTAAAAATGTCTGAACATTTCAGGAAGGTTTTTCTGCCTTTTAAAATATGTTTATCCATTTTTCCATTAATCTCTCTAAAATACGAAAATATGCATTCAACTTCACAAGCAAATTTTATATTTACTGTATGTATCTTCTCTACTATATAATAAGAGAGGAATATGCTAATTCTCCATTACGCCCTGAGGCATAATGACCGACCTTGTAATGACCAGATCACAGATCTGTAGGAGGGTAGGACAGTGAATTACAAGTGGGCAGCGGAGACCTACAGGAGGGAGCAGGGCAGCAAGCTATGAGGGGGAAGGAGGAGGGGGGAAGGGAGTGCGGGGAACTACAGGTGGGTGGCAGTGACCTACTAGCACACTGATTCGTGTGCAGGGCTACTAGTGTGTGTGTGTGTGTGTGTGTGTGTGTGTATATTGCTCTTCATGGTATAATCTCTTCAGGGTTTATGACTCATCTCACGGCATTTACCTTAAGTTCCTATAATACAAAATTGATTGTTTTCTTGCCTTCTTCATGAAGCCTTTGGCTGGAAAGTAGTGAGTGAAACTCACACTCATGGCTAAGACTTTGGCCAGGCAGGATGGCCTCACTGATTATTACATTGGAATCAGGACATCATTAGATAATAGATGTGAGAAACTGAAAGGCAAGAGACAAAGACAAATAAATGGCCCAATAAACATAAATAACCAAATTTGGTTAGCCATTATTATACAATTAACAAGGACAAGGAAAAAAATTGCTAGCCTGGGGAGAAAAAAGGTGTCTGGAGCATATACCTCTGACACTCTGTCTAGTTTGGGAGCATCATTTCCTGAGGGAAGTGACATCTCATCTGAGATATAAAGAATAAGGGAGCAGTGGGGAAATGGGAAAGAATGTGGGGGTGGGAGACTGCCCACATAGAGCTTCCTAAGTAAGGGCCTTCTGGAAACAATGTAATGAGCAACGTGGGTAAGTGAGAGAGGATGAGGATGAATCAATGAGAAGACGTACATTAGATTAAGTTCAGAGGTTTCATGATCAAATCTAGATTTAGCACCCTAACTCTGCTTCATTGTGGAGAACAGATTAGAAGGATACAAAAGTAGATTTATAAAGCTCCTAAAGTAATGAAGAAAAGGAAGGATGTTGGCCTGAAATGGAATAATGTACAATTAAAAATGAGAAAAGTGGGCAGATTCTGTAAATATTTAGCAGAGAAAATTAATACAATTTGACATGAGATGGAAAATAACTTTCTCAGAAAACAGGAGAGATTCACTATTACCATGTGATGAACTTGGTGTTTAGATATAATTTACTAGTATAGGGAACAAAGCAGATATATATAAATTTTCCGAAGATAAGTTTAATAACTTTTGGTATATTGAGAGGAGGTAGATATATTAGTCTCAATTTTAGTATCCACCTCTGGGCTGAATCCACAAATTTGGGAGTAATTTCTAATGAAGCCATGAGGATGTAGAGATGATGAGAAGAGTACCTAAGACCAAACTCCTTGGTTGTATTGTTTACCACATTTCTCCCCATGCCATTCATTCAGTCAACACTATACCACCTAGTTGAGTGCACAGATAAAGGACACTGAAGCCCAGAACTCAGGTAGACTAAATCTTCCATACACTAACTGTATGCTGTTTGCAATTCTTCAAACTCTCTGTTCTATCATCTATATACTATATTGTATATTCGTGTTTTCATTACCTTTTATAAGAAGGTAATTTGTGGTCTCACCTGCAGAAATTTACCCAGTCTTCTTTGAGTCCCTGAAACACTTTGCACTATTTTAAGTAATTCATCACCAAGTGTCATGTAATGTAGTTTGATGATTTAAGTGTGTGTGTGGGGCCGGGGGGGGGGGGCGCTTTGAACCCCTGATTTTGATTCCCTTCTCTCTACTTACTATACACACTGTGCACTAAACATACAATTTGTGTCAATTACTTAACCAGTATCTCTGTGTCTCATTTCTTTGTTATATAATAGAATTATTAATATTCTGGTTAGATGGAGTTTTGGTAGAATTTAAGAGAAAAAATTCATGCATAGCACTTGGCACCAATTGGGGCTTGATAAATACGAATTATTATTACTGAAGCTGTGCTTTAAAAATAGGATATGAATCCCAATTTGTGTTATTTGGAGCAAATGATCTTTAAATAGAGAAAAATAATGGCTATCTCATTATATTATTGTGAGGATATGGCATATTAATGTTTGTATTTAGTACAGAGACATATAAATAATAATGATAATAGTGATAATGATGTTTTACATTACTTTATATGTATTTCTTTTTCAATACATTTAAGTGGACAAGAGATGTTAGCTGCGATTAAGCTAATTGATATAAGGTAACATTTAATTTATGTTTTGTAATTTCCATGTTTCTTTCTCATAATCACTACTAAATAAACATTTATTGAAATAATTCAAGATGACATGGAAAATGAGGCTAGTGTTTCTGGGCTCACGTTCTTGTTCAATGTTGTGGCACATTTTCTTTAGAAAGTGTCATTTTTGTGTCCAGGCTATCCTTATATCTAGATGGACTGAATAATTACCTTAAAATTAATTGTGAATTGATGAGATGTCCTGCCTTCCCGTATATGTCTAAGTCATACCTGTGGTATTAAAAAATCACTTATCACTTTGACTTTTATATTGCTCTATAAAAATTCCAACTATCCCAGGCAGTAATAAATTAACCTGTTCTCAAATTAATCTACCATGCTGAAAGATTAGTCATCAGGTTATTTTCAACTCTAAGTTTTGATTGAGATAAGATTTTATAGTATTAGGAGCCTGGATGCATTTATTCACTTATTTGTTACTTCATATTTTCAGCAAGCCTGTAAATACTTTTAAGATTTTAAGCACAAAGATGTAACTAAGAGATGTGGATACAAATTGTGGATTCAAAAACATAGTGCTGCCAAAAACGGTTTGGCTCAGTGGATGGAGCCTCGGCCTGCGGACTGAAGGGTCCCGGGTTCGATTCTGGTCAAGGGCACGTACCTTGGTTGCGGGCACATCCCCAGTGGGGGGGGTGCAGGAGGCAGCTGTTCGGTTTCTCTCTCATCGATGTTTCTAACTATCTCTCTCCCTTCCTCTCTGTAAAAAATCAATAAAATATATTTTAAAAAAACCAAAACATAGTGCTTTCACCAAGAAAACTAAATACAGAGAGAGAATAGATTTTGTGGTCTAATGAGACAAGAGCATGGACATTTCTTGGAGCATATATCATCACTATGGGATAGAGAAATATAAAATGAGTGGATGACATTAAGCCCAATGTCAGAGAAAAGAGATAAGAAGCTATCAAAAAATCTTAAAGTGGCAATGATTCATTAAACAAAGCCTGGTATATAATGAAAAAGGTTTGTATTTTATTTGAGAAATATTGAAATAGTCAGAAGGTATTTCAAGAGTATTTCACATTTTAGGGAACTCTCTAGATATAGTGCAAAACTCTTTTGGTTTTGCCCACAGTTGAAAGAGTCTTTGTATTTCTGACAGATGGACGCAACAAAAACCCATTTAAGGCTTTGGAATCTATTGGGAAAGACATCTTAGCTGGAGCTTTGAATGTGTTGGTGGAAAAAGATGTTGTGAAATTGGAGAAAACTGACAAGGAAAAATTCAATGATGCCAAACCTGGAGACAAGTTCCACATTTTAATGAATGCTGTGGAACACAAACGCATTGAACCAGGTCAAGTCCTTGTCCAAACCTTCATTAACACAAACAGAAATGCCATCACAGAAGGTAAGAACAGAGGCATTTACAACCAATATCTCAAATTATCTGGAATCCGTTTATTTCCAATGTCCCTCCTGTGTCCACTGTAATGCCCCCATCCTAAACTCCTCAAATATTATTTTCACTTGCCTTACTAGTCCTTTTTGGGGCTACCTTGTCCTTTGTGAGAGGGGATTTGGTTTCCCATTAGCTAAGAAGCTGAGTGTTTGTGTTATGGTTGCTCATGAAAATAGCTTACTTAGAGACATTGTGGTTAGGGATACCTGATCCAGGACACTGGTTCTGTCTCCGTGGACACTACATATATGACTTCCTTCAAGTTTCCTTACCTCTTTAGGCATCAGTCTCAGCATCTGTGAAATGGGGGCAATTTTAGGAACTTTGCAGGGTTCCTAAGGCTAAGAACAGAGTGGTAGGCATATACTGACAGCTCCTAAGATTTTATTTCTCATCCATCATTCTTCCCTGAGCTCCAGATACATTGAGCTCTAGCAGCATAGTCTCCATTTCCACTCAAATATTCCCTGGGCTTCACACACCTAAGATAACTAAAATTATACTCTTGGCGCCCCTCATCAAATCTATTCCCTTTGTATCTCATTAGAACTATAATCCACCAATTTTCTTAATCCAGGGTGCAGATGTTCTCTTCACCAATGAGTAAGAGCTCTTTGTGCCAGGCACAAAACAGGCACATAATAAATATAAGATGAATAGACACACGAAGACCATGCTTGCAATAAATATTAGTAATCATGATCATCATAGTAATATTTAAAATTTTCCAGTGACACCTAAAACGTTTCGAATATATTAAAATCTTTCAAACATTTTTACCTAGATTGAACTAAGAATGCTACATGTCCTCAGGCCCAAGTTCAACAGTGACAGACTCCGCTTGCTGCAGTTTAACCTAGAATCCCAACCCTGAACACTAGAGTTCATCAATAGTAACAAAAAATGTAATAAAAGGCTACATACCTTATAGAGTCCTCACAATTACACATAAGCTTTTGTTTCCTTTTTCTTTTCTCTTTTCTCTTTTTCATGTCTCTTTATTACTGAAAGCATTACATATGCCCCGTTTTTCCCCCTCCATCCCCCAGGCCTTCACCACACTATTGTCTGTGTCTATGGGTTATGCACATATGTGTATAAGCTTTTAAAAGAAGCCCTTCTCTAGGTGGAAGGGACAGTCCGCCCCGTAGGAAGGACACACTTGCCTGGGAGATGTCCAAGATTGTGGCCTGAGCTGTGTTCTCATTAATATTCACACTGCTCCTTGTGCAGGTTTCTTACTTTCTCTTTAATCTGGGATGAGGTAGGAATAATTGGATTTTTTTTTTCAAAAATAAAACATTTGCAAACAGAAGTCACATTTGAATAATAGAAATTATAAAATAATTTTAGCAACTACAGGAATCAATAAGCATCAAACCAAGCTGAGATAAACTACTGCATCCGCAGAGATAGTGAGTGGCAGGCAGGAGGCAGGCATAGACCCTGTCATGATGTGTTCTGTGGTTCTCTGGGTGCTCTCTGCACATGGAGCCTCCAGGGTGATCCTAGGAGAACTAAGGTTCACAGGCCTCGCAGGCCGGGAAGCTGGGTGAGATTGGCTGTTAGGGTAAGTAAGGTCCTGGCCAGGCCGTTTGGACAAAGATGTAATTCTGAGGTTCCTAGTATAATATTGAGGGAAAGGTGTGGGAGATAGCAAGAATACAAGGTATTTGATTGCTTATTTTATTTAACAAACTCATATATAGACACATACTATGTACCAAGCATTGCTATTTAGTCAGAGAGATAAGCACTCAAATTCCTACCCACCAAGGGATATGGGTTTGTCTCATCTCATACCAGTCCCTTCCTTTTTATATCCTTTGAAGGGGTTTCCTGAATATGTCCTTAGGTCACAGGTAAACTGAGCTTTTTAAAGTTTATCTAAACTCCTAATTCTCTCATTTCTTTTTGCTCCATTCCCAGGCTGCTAGAAACTCATATTGGGCAACAGGCCGTACTATAATATCTATTATATTGTAATGAGCGGATTTGTTTTCATGATAATTTGTACTATTAGATGTAACATAGAAATATTAATTCCCAATCTTAACTGCAAACACTATATTTACATATAGACACAAGGGTCATTGGGAGATGATGTTTCTTAAGTTAGAGCGTTCACCAAACTTGCAAATAACTGAAAACAGAAGAGGTTTTTGCTGAGAAGCATCCCCTCTAATGAGGGACTATCCCAGGACTCGGGGTGTCTTTACACTACCAGAATCTTCTGGAATGAGAAGGGAGAGCATGCCTCTGTTTAATCTATAAAAGTGTTCTAAAAGCTTGGTTTCTGTAGAGACTAACAATTTGCAGCAGCTCCAGAGCTTCAGTGTTTAACACATGTTTTAGAAAGATATTTATAAAAAATATTGTGGGGAAGAAAACTAATGGCATTAAATGATTAAAATAGAAAAAGTTATAAAATATAGAAACTAAAACATTTATACAGGGTAATATTGCCTTTCTTTTAAATAAAAAAAAAATCAGGGAGTGCCTTGATTGGTTCATGTAAATATACATCAAGGTTTGTTCTTGGACAAAAACCTTGTTAATTAGATTTGTCAAACCTCTCCTCTATTGTTTATGAATTTGTACTCCTTCCTCAGAAAGGAGGGGTTCTGGACTTTCCCAGTCTCTTGCAAAATTTATCAAGTGATGCCTAGCTGTGATAGATATACTTAAGTTTCTGTAAGGATTGGGTCAGGATGATTCAGAAACAAACTTCTTCAAAAGGGAAGAGTTCTTCCCTCACATTTTAAAAGTTGGGTTGAAAATTTAGTGCTGGTTGATCAGAACTTTGGAGGCAAGGACACCTAGTGTATGTTAGAATCTCTGAGCAAACTGTTGTCCCTCTGACCCTGGAATCAGTACTCTGGTGGCTAGTTAGCATTTCTCCTTGACATAGCTGACTCCACAGCTTTGCATGGGATCTTAGAAGCCCATCTCCTCTGGACAAGTTGAGAAATCAGGCTGAGGTCACTGAAAAAAAGAATGCCTGGATGGTACAGGATTCAGGATACTTTTAGGTGCTTATTGTGTGTCAGTGTCTGTGTTCTGTATAAATTAGGAGCAAACTTGGGATATTATAGCATCATATATAATAAAAGGCTAATATGCAAATTGTCTGTTCTACTGGGAATTCCACAAGTGGGTGGGGCCCATGTCCCCTCCCTCCTGGCTGGCCAGTCCAATTGGCCTTGATCAGGCTGGTCCAGCCAGACCCAACCTGTGCAGGAATTTGTGTACCAGGCCTCTAGTCCAATATAATAGCTACCAGTCACATTGTGACTATAGAGTGTTTGAATTGTGGCTACTAACACATGTTAAAATGATAATAGTTTGAATATATTATGTCAAATATAATTTTATTAAAAGTAATTTCATCTGTTTGTTTTTTCTTTTTAATGCAAACAGTAGAAAAATTTAATTGCACATGTGACTTAATTATGTTTCTAGTGAATAACACTCTATTAAATATTTATTCAATATACTCTTGCTCAGTGACAAGAAACCATCCACCTACATGTGTGAGTGCTCTAGAGTAAAATATTGCAAGACTCAAGCTGTTTTAGCTGAATATAAAAAGGCTAAATTTGACTCAAGTCACCAAGGAAGATGTTTTCCTCATTATAATCATAATCTAGTATTACATTTATGGGTGGATCTGCTACCAAGAATATCCCCCTTCTTTCCCCAGGCACAATACACCTCTTCATATTAGAAGTTACATACAAGGAAAATTCCTACATTTAAAAGTGTTTTAAAAACTTCTCATGATTTACCTTCTCTGTCAGTATGTCTTAGGTTATCATGGGTAACTGATGCAGATATTAAAATTTACATCATGTGATGTCATATGATATATCCTACAGTTCCTCCAGAAACAACTGGGCCAGCTGAGTCAGCAGAAACTACAGATACCCTCAAGCTTTGTCCTCCTGAAGATTTCGTGAAAGTGTGTAAAGAAAGGGCTGGAGAGGTACTGTGTTCTATCCATAAAATAGAGAAAGAGAGGGAAACACTTGCTTTCACATAGCACAGGATTTCCTAAAGCACTAATTGCACTAAGGAGGAGCTCATATAGCCTCACACAGATTCCCATTTTCTTTCAACCCCATGATTAAATACAGATCTCTCTCTTCATTTATTTGTTCTATCTATTTGAGAATTATTACAATTAAGCTATAGCTGTAGATCAAAATATTTAGTAATTATTTTCATACTAGTTGAAAAGCCTAGACACAAAACATGACTTAAATATAATTAAAGTTTTAACCTATTTTATCTTGATGTGTTAAAAATACTACTGAAATAATGATGTTACCAAAGGCAGAGCATCTTTGAAGTATTTATTTTTAGCTGGAGTCAGTAGAAAATATCTCCTGCTTTTTAGGAAATTTGATCTGAACCTTGAACACTGAGAATGATTTGTGGAGGTGGAGAAGAGAGAGGAGAAACTTATGGTTGGAATTGCTCTAGTCTCTTCAAGATTCTTTCGTTACTATCCCAAATTTGTTCTAGATACACTTCTGGGCTCTTGGAAAATAAATTACATTCTTTTATTTCTCAGTCTACTTTTATTTTTATATAATCTGAAAGTGCAAAATCACTTTCAATTCTCACTTCCTTCTTATGTCAGTTCAATCCATTACAAAGAAAAAAGCAGGGTCTCTGGTATAAGGAAGGGGACACTGCAGATCCATGAGCCTGTAACAAAGCAACAGAGATTAGCATATGAAGGTTTAAAAGAGATTTAGGTAAATCAAACTCACTCTATATCCATTTCCTGCAGATCTATCCAATAAAGGAGAAAACAGGCCGCACTCGCCTGGCTCTCATCATATGCAATAGAGAGTTTGATCATCTTCAGCCCAGGCAGGGGGCTGAACTTGACATCACAGGGATGGAAGAGTTGCTTGTGGGCCTTGGCTATCGTGTGATTGTGGAAAAGAACCTCACAGCCAAGGTAAGGGCTCCTCACCCACCCAAACAAGCACATATTCAACACACACCCTCCTGCTACCATATTAACTTTATAATGATAGCCAGATACTTCAACAACCTTAGGCCACGTATCTCTCTGTTTGTGTAGGTGCATGTGAGTATGTGTGTTTATAAAATGAAATTATTAGATAGGGGAAATCTCTGTCTCTTTTGAGCTCCAAATATCCTCAATTTCATAAAACTAGACACAAAGTAACGGGCATGCATACCCACATAATTCTTATTTCCAAAGTGTGATGATTGGGATTCAGACCCAATATTCCAGAAATTTCTACAGTGATGAATGTTCAAAGACATGTACCCACCATATAAATACTGAGTCCTTACTTGGTTCCAGGGCCTATTTTTGGCACTGAGGGTAGATCTGTGAATGAGACAGGACATTCCAAGTTCAAATTGATTTAGCTTACTGGCGGGGGGGGGGGGGGGGGCAATCATATGAAAAGCAAAACAGAAAATTTCAGAGATTTGATGTGTCTTGTGTCTCTCTGTAAGAGTGAAAATAAAGTTAAAATAAGTGGAAAAAGAAAAAGACAACATAAGAGCGAATTGGTGAGTGGGGAGTAATCGTTTTGATGGAATCATCAGGAAAAGCCTTGTCATGAGACAGTATGGGACGTGACAGATGACTACCGGTAACAACACAGGTCTGGGAACATGTGAATGCAGTACATTCCTTGAGGGATGACTACCATGAAAAGTCTGAACTACATATGAAACTGGCCCATGAAATATACAAAAAGACCAGTGTAAGGAGAGCCGAGAGAGGATGGCAGGAGGGAGTACACATATGTCAGAAGGTTGATTTAATCTAAGTACAGTGGGAAGGGTTGTTGAAGTGAAGTGGTATGATACATTTATGATGCAGGGTCCTTATTAAGTAATCAGATAAAAGACAGAGATAGAAAGAAAAAGTATGTAAGTGACAATAAACAAATGTGAAATACATCAAGAGGGCAGCTCATATAATGTTAGCAGGAGTAGGTCCTTGAACCCCCAGCTCTATTGTTGGAAGACAAAGAAAACTTTCATTGAGCACCACTATCTGAAGCACAGTGACTGGAACATTGCAGATGTTTCTTATACTGCTCAGGACAAATAGGCGGTCAGATTGGTGGTAAAGCTTGTCCTTTTAGAGTAAGGTCCCGTGGCCTTTTTCAGGAGATGGAGTCAGTGCTGGTGGCATTTGCTGCCCGCCCAGAGCACAGGACCTCAGATAGTACATTCCTGGTGTTCATGTCGCATGGCCTCCTGGATAGACTCTGTGGGACTCTGCATAGCGATGAAAACCCAGACGTGCTACATTATGACACCATCTTTCGGATATTCAACAATCGCAACTGCCTCAGTCTCAAGGACAAACCTAAGGTCATCATTGTCCAGGCCTGCAGAGGTGGTGAGTTCTGACAGGGAAAATCCAAAGGACATGAGGGGTTTGCAGTACATTGTGATGTATGTTTTACTTTTAGGGGAAACAACCCTAGACCCCATTCAGTGCAAATAAAGTGAATGGAATTCTTGGGAAACTCCATGGGGTGTTGGTATCATGAGAGATTGTTTTTTCTGCTAAGAAATATCTATTCAATTTAACCCAAGATACGTGGTGGAGGAGATCTTCAGAATCCCTAAATCCAAGTTGAACACAAGTATTGAAACCTTGGAATAAGATCATGTTAATGACAGCCTTACTTGTAAATGTCTTACAGGCATTTTGACATTCTCTGGCTTGAGAAGAATTCCCTTGGAAAGTGGGGCTGTTCTATAGGAGCAGCACCCTTTTCCCCTTGTGTGTTATTGAAAGGGAAGTGAGTAGGGAGATGTGGGCACTTGGGATTGCTGTCAACATTTCCTTTGTTTTTTCTGACTTCCAAAGGCCTCTTAGCGTTTCGAAGAAAAAGCAGAAATAGCCTAGCTTAAAAAATGGTAACCAGGATCTGAAATTATGCAGATAAGGTTTTAAAGTCTTTGCTCTTCTTAGGAAACAGGTTCTTCCAGTTTGCTAATACCATCACTATTTGAAACATTATTCAAAGACACTAGAGAGAGGCCAAGGTATGTGTGTAGGGCAAGAGTTTAGTGTGTGTGTGTGTGTGTGTGTGTGTGTGTGTGTGTGTGTGTGTGAGTATGTGTGTGTGAAATTGGTAAGAAAAAATATTTAAAAAGATTGAGGTAGACCATTGTGACAGCCATACTGAGGGAGGCACACAGTTTGCACAAAGTTAATGTCTCTACAGAAAACCGCGGGGAATTGTGGGTCAGTGACTCTCCAGCACCCTTGATGGACAGCTCTTCACAGTCAGCTGAGACCCTGGAGGACGATGCTGTTTCCAAAGCTCACGTGGAGAAGGACTTCATTGCTTTCTGCTCCTCAACCCCACGTAGGTCTTCCAGTTACAGTCAAGGGTTTGTGGGCCTAATGCCGGCCCGGAATGATTCTAGATTATTGAGATAACATCCCTGCAGCAGGGACATAAGACACATTCTGAGGGCTTTCAAAACCACTTACATTTATCTGATCTATTCTATGGAAACAGAGATTCTATATTTTCCAATTTTTAAAACTGTACTTTTATTATAAGTGCTGCACTTTACGGTTAAAGGTATATCAAATATTAGAACAACCCAATACAAGGAACCCCGTTTCCCATACACCATTTAAAAAACAAATTTGATTCCATTTTCTACCAAATCTGTTTAACATTTTGAATGGAGTTTTAATGGATCCTGAGACTGGCTGCCCTCCCTAAATTACCAACACCAGCTACTTTTCTCCATGGTTCTCATTAGATGCTATTTAGAGGGAGCCATTGCATGGCTCTGCAGGAGGAGATCCTTTAAAAGAGGTAGAAAATTATACCCTGGGCTTAGCAGCCTAATAATAGGGATCAGTGCTTAGTCCTTGACCTCAAGGTAGTTATCTTATGAAGCCTTTTACATTTGAATGTTTCTACTTTGCAAATTTTTGTTTTAAATCTTTTCTTTCTGAAACTATTACATGGAGGTTTTTTTTGTTTTGTTTTGTTTTTTTTCCCTCACCCAAGGAGTTAGGATATTTTTTCCATTACTTTTAGAGAAAGTGGAAAGGAAGATTAGGGAAGGGAAAGGAGAGAGAGAGAGAAACATCCATGTGACAGAGACCCATCAATTGGTTGCCTCCCACAAGCCCCCTGACCAGGGGGCAGGGATCTGACCTGCAACCCAGGTTTGTGTCCTTGCCCAGGAATGGAACCCGAGACTCTCCAGTGTGCAGACCATGCTCTAACTGAGCATCACCAGTCAGGGCTCATGGAGGTTTCATTAACATACAAAATGCTGTATATACTCAATGTATATAAAACAGTGAGTTTGCATATAATATACACCAGTGAAACCATCACCACAATCTATGCCATAAATAGATGCCCCTCTCATAGCTTCCTTTGGATTTGTTCACCTACCTTGCTTATACTATTGTGAAAGGGTCTGCTTTATACGCTGTAAACAACCTGGAAGCCAGGGAGCCATTTTTTGTTGCTTACTTTATAAGCCTGGTGAAATTCTTTAATCCTCTAAGCTTCTATTCTTTCCTCTGTAAAATGGGATACTTTCAGTTATCTCTCAAGCCTCTTTTCAAAACCAAGCGAATGAACATGAAGCTCATGGTAAGAGTCAGTTCCAAGAATATAATGCAACCATTATGAAATCCTGGTGAGTTATCCCTTCAGTAAAATCTCTGCCAGTTTTTTGATATTTTTCTCCTCTTTTTGGAAAATTAGTTGATGTAGAGATGTTTTTCCCCTAAACATGTCAAGTTGATTCCAAAACTATGCTTAAAAAGCACAAAAACTACATAAAACAAATGTGTGATAAAAGAAAACATTCAAGGGCACAGCCCAAACCTGACCACCTCTTATCTTCCTAGATAACATATCCTGGAGAGACCCTAGTAGAGGTTCTCTCTTCATCGTACAGCTAATCAGATGCTTCCAACAGTATTCTTGTCGCCTTCACCTCGAGGAAGTATTTCGAAAGGTAAGCTTTTTCTTTCTGCCTTTTTTAATAGTGTGTGTGTGTGTGTGTGTGTGTGTGTGTGTGTGTGTGTGTGTGCAGAAAGCCTTACTCTCATTCTCATTTCAAATGACAATGAAAGGCTTTATCAGGCAAGCAAAAGTAGAGCAGTGCCTGGTTTCCATTATCCAGGGGTTGACATCTGATTTAGGAAAAGAAGATGCTACCCCAATATTGCAGGAGATCCAAATAGAACAAAATAATATAACATGTAAGCTTATTTGTTATGGGCTATACATTTTTTTAAAGTCAAAGAATGGAAAGTATTTTGAGGTGATTTGTATGGCTTACTTTATTGAAAAAATATATTGGGTGTTATTGTACATGAAAATTATTGCTATCCTGTGGCATCGGTATAAATGACATATTCTGTAATAAGGTGACTCACGACCTTTTTGTGAGAGAGATGGATACTAAACAAATAGGCCAGCAAACACATGTGTCATTACAGATTGTGAGCGGCTCCATAACATAAAAGATCTAGGGCATGTGAAAGAAAAAAAGGGAGAAGATATTCCTTGAATGGAGTGGACCAGAAAGGAAGACCAAATTCCTTTCTCACCTCAGGAAATTCCTTATTCCCCCCTCTTCCTAATTTGTTTTCCTCCATGGTTCTGACCACCACTCATTGGGCATACATTCTGTTTGCTTTTACCTGGACTTACTCACTTGAATGCAAGCTTCATGAAGGCAGAAATTTTCTCAACACCTCAACATGCTAGCACATAGGAATTAATATTCCTTCAATAAATCAATGCATGAATATCAATGCCTCTCTCCCTTTAGGGTATTAAGAACATGGGGCAGTAGGGCTGTTTTTTATTATTTTTTAAATATATTTTCATTGATTTTTGAAGAGGAAGGGAGAGGGGAGAGAGATATAGAAACATCAAAGATGAGAGAGAATCATTGATTGACTGCTTCCTGCATGCCCCCCACTGGGTATTGAGACTTTCCTGAAATTGACCCCAGGATCCTTTAGTCTACAGGTGGACACTCTATCTGCTGAGCTAAACCAGTTAGGGCTGTATGATTGTTTTTAAATTAAATACTGTAGAGAACAGTAGCACTCTGGGCAAAGAAGAACACACCTTTAGTAAACAGGAGAAGATTGCATTATAATGTAAGTTAGGGTCTCCGTGAATGAGAACTTGGGAAATTAAGTCCTGTTGGATGAGTAGGAATTAGACATTGTACTTCCAAGGCCATTGCTAGGAGAAGTCTAGAAATAGTTTGATCAGTGGGGAGACATTCTCAGCCCAACACTTGCTGGTGGGAGTGGGTTTGTTGCAATATCCTGAGAAAATGAATTTTCGGAAACTCACATGGGGAGGTGATATCCTATCTAATAAAAGAGTAATGTGCAAATTGACCATACCTCCGCTACACCCACAAGCCATGCCCACCAGCCAATCAGGAGTGAGTATGTAAATTAACCCAACCAAGAAGGCTGTGGCCACAGAGCGAGCAGGAGGCTTGGGTTTCCCTGTCAATGGAGGAAGACAAGCTACCCGCACACCCTGGCTGGCCATGGACTCCACTCAAGGCTAAAAAGTTTCAATTATAGAAGATAAATAAATCCCAACAAAAATGTCGGCAGCCACTGTGCTGGAGAGAGCAGGAGGCTTGGGGTTCCCTGGCAATTGAGGAATCCAAGCTTTCCACCTGCCCTGGCCTGCCCTAGCCTCCGCTCAAGGCTACAAAGTTTCAATTATAGAAGATAAAGAAATCCCAACAAAAATGGCTGCAGCCAAGGAGTAAGCAAGAGGCTTGTGTTTCTCCCACGATGGAGGAAGCCAAGCATTCCTTCCACCCTGGTCTGCCCTAGCATCCACTCAAGGCTACAAAGTTTCAATTATATAAGATAAATAAATCCCAGATACCAGGGCCTCCACTTAGGTTGCCAGGGGGCATGGCCAGTCTGCAAACGACCACAGGCCCCTTGTCAGGGCCACCCCATACCCCAAGGGAACCCCCACCCTGATCTGGCACACCCTTCAGCGCAAACCAGCTGGCACAGACCCATGCACCAGGCCTCTATCTTATCTAATAAAATTGTAATATGCAAATTGTCTGTCACTCCAACACACAAGGTGGCTGCCCCCATGTGGACACAAAATAGCTGCCACACAATGGCCAGCAGGGGAGGGACCAAGTCTGCAATGGAAGGCAGTTTTGGGCAATCAGGCCAGCAGTTGGGAGGGATCAGGCTTGCAAGGGAGGGCAGTTGGGGGCAATAAAGACTGTAGGGGAGGGCAGTTAGGGGTGACTAGGCCAGCAAAAGAGGGAAATTGGGGGCGACTGGGCCTGCACGAAAGGGCAGTTGCAGGGGGACCCAGGCCTGCAGGGGAGAGCAGTTGGGATGGGGACCAGGCCTGCAGGGGAGGGCAGTTAGGGGCAATCAGGCTGGCAAGGGAGCAGTTAGGCATCAATCAGGCTATCAAGGGAGGGGTTAGGGTTGATCAGGCTGGCAGGCAGAAGTGGTTAGGGGCAATCAGGAAGGCAGGCAGGCAAGCAATTGGGAGCCAGCAGTCCTGTATTGTTAAAGGGATGTCCAACTACCCGTTTAGGCCAGTTCCTAACAAAATCAGGCCTAAACAGGAAGTCAGACATCTCTCGAGAGGTCCCAGATTGGAAAGGGTGCAGGCTGGGCTGAGGGACACGCCCCCATGCATGGATTTTGTGCACCGGGCCTCTAGTATTATAGAAAGCTTCATTTCTGTGTAGTTATTCCCGTAAGTTTCCAAGGTCCCATTTCCTATTGTACTGCCAAGAAAGAAGTTTTCAGCAGATCTGAAATCAAAGCCAGTGTCCAGAGTTTCTGTTCCATGTCTCCACAGTCAAATAGAGCATCAAGCTAGCTTAATTTGTGTTTCCAGTTATAGTCCATTATGTATGAGGTCCACATGGCTATGGGCCATGCAACTATGGAGACAACAGGGGCAGGAACAAAGCCAGAGGAGCATGTGAGCCAAGAGAGCCACACAAGAGAGTGAGCTTCTTTATCAGCGGGTTTATGTATTCCCAAATTTGTGTGGACTTGCAATGGGCCTGCCTAGTCTAGCCAAATCCATTGCTCCCCAGGCGTGACTGACAGGCTCTTTCCCTTGTAACCTCAACTCCTTGTGCATGCATTCATCCCCCATTTGGTAGCTCCCTTCCCCCAGTGGTCTGCAGGGAATGAGCCTGTGAAATTGCAGGTTCCTGGTGAAGCTGCCCAAATAACATGCCTAAAGTGTCTTGTCTCTCCCCTCTGCTCCTGTTCTATTGTTAATAGCTAGCCAATTGCAATGGTATTAATAGAATCTCATTTATCAGTCCATGACAAAACACTTCAGAGGTCAGCTTGTTGGTTAGAATGTAAAAGTTGTTGTGTTCCGGTTTTAGGAAAAATATTTGAGTCTGTGCCTTATGAAATTCAGGATTAACCTTGGATGTTGAAGGTGGAGCGTTTTTGAGATCCAGTTCTCATGAATTGACTCCAGGAGATCAGTTAAGATCTGTATATCTGAAGCCCAAAATAGAAAAGTGAACTTTGAAAGGCCTTGGGTTAGGCATGAGGTGTTTATTTGGAGATAAAGAGAATATTCTGACATGGGGAGCTACTTCTAAACAGTAGGGTAACAGTGAGAGAGAGTTAGAATATCCATTGGCTTGGTCCCATCATTCCCAGAATTTTTTTGGCTCATGGTGCAAAATGTTTTCTGAGAGTGGATAAGAGTTAAGTTTCATGTAAAACCTCTTCTTTTTTTAAAGGTACAACTATCATTTGAAAAGCCAGATGTTAGAGCCCAGATGCCCACCATAGAACGAGTATCCATGTCAAGACATTTCTACCTCTTTCCTGGCAATTGAAAATAGTAAGTATCAAAGCTGTTGACATGTATAATAAATTGGAAAATGATATTGGTGGGGAGGTCAACAGCTAATGACAGCCAATTGCTTGGGTAGTCAAATTAATGTTGCTTCTTGATGTAGTTCAATGACTAGATGTTATTTTTTATTCTACTTATATGAATATGGATCCTCCTCATCTCTATAATCAGTTAATCAGTCAGCCAATCAAGGAGATAAGTCATACTAAAACAGGAAGTAATAAACAATTAAGGACACAGGGTAGTAGTTAATAAAACAGAAATGTACTCATGCTTCCATTGTTACTTGATATTTCTCTCTCACCACACATGCACACACAAACACACACACACATACACCCACACACACACACTGAGTTACCAAACATTGACTCAGATCCTGAAAATAAAAAAAAACAACAACAAAAAAACAAGAACAGATAACAGCGGAGATGACTGTAAAGGAAGCAAGACATTGGTCCTTTCAGAGCAGATATCACAATACTGACCTTGAGCTCCTATTACCAAGACAGTATAAAATATACCCTGGACTGTAATTCTTGTGTTGATGCAGATTCTGACTCTCTGACTGTTCTCACAATGTAGATTGCAGAGTGTGCTCTCAGATCCTTAATTACTGCTCTGAAACCCTTTCAAGCACCCATGTTAACACACATTTATTGTTTTTTGGTAAATATATTTTAGAGTGGGTCCAAGGAATTTAAACCCAGCTATTATTTACTCACTCATAACAGCTTATATTACACTGTCTTCTAAGTATATTGTTAATCTCTCTTTCAACAGCATAATTAAAATTATATTTTATAGTAAAGTTTATCTCACTACTTTAAATCTTTACCCACCATCTTCTACAACTGGTTTGTGATTCCCAGGTGGAATAATCGCATAGATAGTTCATCAGAATAGCGTTTATTGCCTAATTAGTACAAGAGAACCACATTAGGGATTGAGCTATTTGACTAATATTTATCAAGCACTTACTATATTCCAAGTTTTGTTCTAGAATATTGAAATATACCAGTATACAAAATAAATGGAAAGCTTTTGCTTCAGAAAGCTCATACTCTAGTAAGTAGAGACAGACTATAAATACACAAACAAGTAAATATATGTGAGAGAGTGGTAAGAACAAAGAAGAAAATTAAATGAGGTTAAAATGATGAAAAAGATGGGTGTTGTACTATAATAGATAGATTATTCAAGAAAGGCTCCTATGAAGTGATAAAATAAATCAGAACAGGGTGTGGGCAGAGTGGGCTAGTGAACCTTGTGATTCTCTGCAGAACAGTGTTCTAGCACCCCTGGGACTAGCAAGTACAAATACCCTGAGGCTGAAATGTGCTTCACATCTTTAAAGAACTGCCAAAAGGCAGCACACTGGGGGAAATGGCAGAGACACATTCAGAAAATGGTGAAAAGTCTGGTCACATGGGCTTTGGTGATCACATGGTAACTGTTCTAAAATTGTCATCCTGAGTGAGAGAGCAAACCCTTTGAGTTCTTGTGAACAGAGAAATGAGAATGAATTAGATTTTACAAACATCACCCTGTGAACTTTTGGTGATGATAAGGGTCACAGAAGTAAAGGAAGTGGCAAAAGCACATGGAAGAGGATGAAAGGGGAAACATGGTAAGGGACGGATTGAAGGCTTCTGGGAATTACTAGCCTCACCTTCTGTATTTTGTCTCTTGTTTTTTTTTTTTTTTTTTTTTTTTTGTTTGTTTGTTTGTTTTTCCTTTTTTAGGGAATTACAGGCAGTCCTGCCCTTCTTTACCAACTTCTAGAAGCACCTTTTACCAGTATGCCACACATATTTAACCTTTTGCATTTAAATAAAAATGAAAACACATAAACAGTGTCTTTTGGTCCTTTAATAGAGACTAGAATTTCAATGAAAATGGTGGCTGAATGGAAATGAAGTGGAGTAAGGTAACTGCATTTTGTAGCTTAGGACTCATATAATAGGTGCATTTCCTTGAGTGAAGAGAGCTGGCCTTGACTGTCCCTCAGCAGATGGTGCCTAGATGGAAGTCAAGAACTGTAAATTGGTCAGCTCCTCAGTTGTATACTCATCAAATCCACAGTCTAGTATGATTCAGAGAAGTTTTCTAATTTATTATTTAACCAACATCATAGATTCAGAGAATATTTTTCATCACTAAACCATGATTTTAGCAAATTATTCCCATGTATCTTTCTATCAGTTAATTAACTTTCTTGTCATTTTCTTTCCAGATGATTGCATATTTCCAAACTTCCAGAAAATTTTCTTCTTTAACAAGCTGTTGGATAATGTCTAAAATAATTTGGCATTTGGTTCAATATGGCATGACCTTACTGTATTTGTATAGAAATATACATATCATCAGACAAAACACAAAAAGAGAATGGGGAGTGTCAGCAATGGGGGAGAGAATATTAAAATTTCTCAAAAGGTGAATATTGGTAGAGGAATTTTGGCACCATGGCTATCAGAGCTACTAAGTAAGGATATGTACTACTTCTGTTATATACACATAGAATATTGAGTAAATATTTGAGTATATAGCTGAAATGAATTAAAATAAGATGCTCTCAGTTTCAAATATAACAATAATCATTAATATTTATTAACATAATTTTCACAGTAATATTAAATATTAATTCTATATAATTTAATTCTATACTAATATTATTTTTAATAATTTTTATTACTGTAAAGGATTTTATATTTCATAAATCAATTTGACCACCACAGCAACCCTATAATGTAATTACTATCAATATCCATTATACCTATAATAAAACAAAGTAATATAGAGTTTAA
The DNA here is from genome assembly GCF_951640355.1 of Cnephaeus nilssonii. Taxonomy (NCBI): domain Eukaryota; kingdom Metazoa; phylum Chordata; class Mammalia; order Chiroptera; family Vespertilionidae; genus Cnephaeus; species Cnephaeus nilssonii. Next base: position 73,497,913 of record NC_137084.1, read on the forward strand.
ATGACTTGCAAAAATCACTCAGTTAATAGATGGATACACCATGATTTGAACTCAATTTGACTTTCTCTAGAATCTGAGGTATTAACCACTGTTGTGCATTGTCTCTGGAAAGCCTTGAAAAACAGAAACTATAAGAGTTCTGAATTGTAAGTTTTAATTGAATTTTGAATTGTAATGTTAAGTTACACTACAAAGATTCATAATGTTTATATTCCTGGACTTGGCTGTCTTTGTAGAAATATTAGACACATCACAAAGATCCAAAAACACATATCATAGAGCATTCGTTCTTCTACTGTGTGGTAATATTAAAAATCCAATAACATAAAGATTTTCACACATCACCATACAGTTGGAAAAAACACACACATGCACATATATATTAATATTGCACATGCATATACTAGCTGCATACACATGTAAGCATATAAAAAACAAGAAAGAAAAAAAAAGAACGAACTAAGCATTAGACTTGATAAGTCAGAAAAATACTGAACCAATAAGGAAATAGAAAACACAAAAATCAATGAGATGTCCTGAAACAAAAAAAAAACCAAATTGAGCAGATCAAGAAAAGCAAAAGCTGGTCTTTAAAACATACTAATAGCAGACATTCAGTAAGATTGAGTATGAAAAATAAGAATTAGTAGAAACACAATATTTGAGATAAAAATGAACCATAAATACAAATAAACATAAATATAGTAAAATTATAAAATGATCTGCCATACATAATAGAGATGAATTTCTAGAAAAGGTAAAGTAACAAAATTAATCCATGAAGAAATACAAAGCCAAATGTATCAATAAACATTAGACATATTATTTTTGTATATATACTTGCAAAAAAGTTAACAAACATAAATAAATAAATAAGAATTAAATATCTTACAAGACCTCTAAGAAAGTGCTGAGCTTAACTTTATATAAATACATTCATATAATAAAAATATAAGTAACCTCTTTAAATTCTTTTATGGGGCTAGTACAAAACTGATACAAAACTAGAGAATGGAGGCAAACTTAGAAAAACAAGCTGATTCTCAGGAGCATTGATGTAAACACTCTAAATAAGGTGTTGGCAAAACAAATCCAGCCACATTTTTGTAATAATAATAAATTTTAGCCATTTAGTATTTGCTGTGGGAATATACTTATAGTTGAATAACAGAAATATTCATAGTTGCATTACTCAAATTAAGAGATTAAAGAAAAAACTATATTTTATGATGTTTAAGAAAGCATTTAATAATATTCAAAGTTCTTTAGTGATTTAAAATTAAACCTTAGATATGTAGGAAGAAAAGCAATTCCTAAATTTAACAGCATGTACCTAATAAAAGCTTAATAGTAAAATAAGAATAGAGAAAAAACAATATGAGAAAATACAGGGTGTCCCTCAAAAATGTATATTAACATCTGATAGCTCAATTTTGAAAATGAAATGTATTTTAATAAGCATTGTCTTTATAATTATGCACAGTATGTGTATACATTTTTGGGAAACCCTATATATATATATCCTTCTTGTGCAGAAATATTACAGAATTATCCTATCTAATAAAAGAGTAATATGCAAATTGACCATCACTCCAACACACAAGATGGCAGTCCCCATGTAGTCAAAGATGGCTGCCCCCCATGTGGATACAAGATGGCCACCACAAGACGGCCTGCAAGGGAGGGCAGTTGTGGGCAGTCAGGACAGCAGGGAAGGCAGTCAGGGGTCACTGGGCTGGCAGAGAAAGCAGTTGGGGGAAATGAGGCCTGCAGGGGAGAACAGTTGGGGGGGACAGAGCCCATCAGGGGAAGGCAGTTGTGGGCAATCAGGCCAGCAGGGGAGGGCAATTGGGAGCGATCAGGCCTAAAAGGGAGGGTAGTTAGGGATGACCAGGCCAGCAGAAGAGGGCAGTTGGGGGAGATCCGGCCTATAAGAGAGGGCAGTTAGGGGTATGGCAGAGGAGGGCAGTTTGGGAAGACCATGCCTGCAGGGGAGGACAGTTGGGTGAGACTCAGGCCTACAGGGGAGGGCAGTTAGGGGGGACCAGGCTGGCAGGGGAAAGAGATTGGGGGCCACCAGGTCAGCAGGGGAGAGGAGTTAGGGGTGACCAGACCTGTAGGACAGGGCAGTTAGGGGCGACTAGGCCAGAAGTGGAGGGTACTTGGGAGTGACCAGGCCTGCAGGGGAGGACTGTTAGGAGCAAACAAGCTGGAAGTGGAGGGCAGTTAGGAGTGACCTAGCCAGCATGGGAGGGCAGTTAAGGGCAATCAGGCAGGCAGGGGAGGAGTAAGGTGTTGATCAAGTTGGCAGGGGAGTGGTTAGGGGGGAATTAGGTTGGCAGGCAGAAGCGGTTAGGGGCAATAAGGCAGGCAGGCAGGCAAGAAGTTGGGAGCCAGCAGTCCTGAATTGTGAGAGGGATGTCTGAGTGCCCGTTTAGGCCCAATCCCGGTGGGACATCCCTCGAGGGGTCCCAGATTGAAGAAGGTACAGGCTGGGCTGAGGGACACACACATAATAGTAAAAGGCCAAGAGGCGTCACTACCGAAACAACCAAACAACCGGTAACAATGAGGGGACCTCCATCACAATCGGGGCCATGGCCGGTCCATAAACCGACAGCGGCCCCTCGCCCAGGCCAGCCCAGCGCCCCAGAGGAGACCCCCGCCATAAACAGGAGCGTGACCTGTCTGCAAAGCACTGGTGGCCCCTCGCCCAGGCTGGGGCTGCGCTGAGGGCTGGGCGAGTGTGGTGCAGTCTTTTAAAAATAAAGAAAGACCCGCTGGTGCTTGGAGGTGCCTCCCTTCACTGGCTGCCCGCATCCACCCCCACCCCATGCGGAGCCCCTGGCAGAGGCCCAGACTTAGAAGCTTGGTGGGTGTTGGCCTTGCGGCCCCAGACCCCAGGGCCTGTAGGGGTGGAGAGGTTCCCACTGCAGCCAGTGTAGTGATGCTGGTTAAGTTTGCTGGGGAGGCCAGCGGGGCTCTGGTGTGTTCAGAGCAGCCTGTTTATGCCGGGACCTGGGTGTGTGGCCGCACACACGTTGTGGGCACGTGCTGGGAGCGCAGCACAGGCATCATATGGACATTTATGCGTGAAAAGGTGTACACACACCTTTGTGTGCTTAAATGCATATGTTTCTTAGAAGCTTACCTGGAAAGGTGCTTTATCTGTAATAGGCAGTTTCCAAAATGCAATCCAGAGCAAGGGATCTGTAGCGAAAACACACACACAGGAAAAGGTTTTCGTACTAAACACAAAGCTGTAATTGAAGTGTGAATCAAACATATGGTGAAGTTTATTGTCTGGTGAGTCTGAAAAGTTTGGTCGATCACTTCTCATTTCACAAAAATAAAATGATGTTATTAAGTAATTACTAAGTATATACTTCTAAGGCAAAGTAGTTTACCCACTTTGTGTACTTTTTGCACATCAAGGCTGTTGACAAAGTATAACTCGGAGGATGTGACAATATGTTTGAGGAAGGGGGTGTGGCCGGTTGTTTATAAAAATTAGGCACCTCACAGTTTTTAAGACAAACGTGTAAACCTAAAATCTTCAGAAGGCTGGGTCAGGGGTCTTTTAAGACCTTTGCAGAGGCCTAAGACATAAAAAAGCAGCTACCTTTTTAGGATGTGGCCTAAAAGAAACGTGTTATTTCCAGTTATTGCTGTCTTCAAAGTAAAATAACATTTTTGCAGCATTTTTATGTAAGGGTTGTTTTTTTCCATTCTTTCATTACAATATTTGAGATAGGTATTGTCATTATCTTAAAGCAATAGCTTTTTCTTCTCAATATATGAGAGACCTAAATCTTCACACACACCCCAAAAATGTTTATTTGACGTAACTTATGCATCTGGACTCCAGGTGGCCTAATAAGCTCAGTGATTAGACAGGTGTTTTTATAGCCAAGGTCAAAGGCTCTTTCCCCTGATTAGCCCTTGAGGGGGGAGCAGCCAGAGACTTTCCTGACCAGCACAGGGAAAGGGGGGAGGGGCAGGAAAACCATTAAAGGAAAAGGAGTGGGACTGGAAACTCCCTCCCAATCACTCTTAAGAGAGTTCAACACTGTGAGTAGCGGAGGGCAGGTGGGCCGGAGGGTGGACTACCGTGTTGTTGACCAAAAGACCGGAATGACTGGTCGACCAGTCACTATGACGAGCACTGACCACCAGGGGGCAGATGATCAATGCAGGAGCCGCCCCCTGTGGTCAGTGTGCTCCCACAGCCAACTGCCTGTGGCTGGCCAACCTCCCCCGGCCCCTCCCCATGGTCAGCCAACCTCCCGCGGTCCCACCACCCCAGCCAGCCAGCTAACTAGCCACAGTCCCTCACCCAGCCAGTCCCTCCCCACAGCCCACCACACGGATCTCCCCAAATGGGGCTGTCTGGCCAACCTCCCACACTCCACCATCCTGGCCAGTTCCTCCCCTTGGTTGGCCCCTCCCTCTGGCCAGCCAGCCTTGATCCATCTACATTAGGGCTGGCCAACCTCCTGTAGACCCTTCCCCCAATTGGTCCTTCCCTGCAGCTGGCCAGCCAACCTCCCACAGTCCCTCCCCCCAGCCAGCAGGCAGCAATTGTCCCAGCCCTGATCTGATTGGGCTAAAGGGCCCATATGGACCCGGGTTGCCTAACAAGCCTAGTGACCCCACCCATGGGTGAATTCATGCATCGGGCCTCTAGTCTTTAAATAAAATGTAAAAAATAACTGTATTAAATGTTGCACTAGACTTCCAACAAAATAAAATTAAAAGTAAAATAAAAATGTTTGGAGCACAAGAAATTATTTACTCTACTGTTGATTCCCAGTATCTTTTCATCTTCCTTCCATTATTTCTGGAAAACATGTATGGATTCATTGAAATATCTCACTTAAAAAATTTTTAAATCAGTTTTTCATTACAGTTGGCATACAGTATTATGTTGGTTTAAGGTGTATACTCCAGTGATTAGACATTCCATAACTTACTAAGTGATAATCCCAATAAATATTACTCCCATCTGACACCATGAATATTATTGAGCCCTGGCTGGTGTTGCTCAGAGGATTGAGCATTGGCCTGAGCACCAAACAGTCTCAGGATCAGTTCTGGTCAAGGGCACATACTTAGGTTGCATGTTCATCCCTGGCCCTGGTCATGGAGTATGTGGAAAGCAATCATTCGATGTATCTCTCTCACATCGATATCTCTCTCTTTCTCTCTGTCTCTTTCTCTCTTGTTAGCTCCTTCCCACTCTTCTACTCTCTCTAAAAGCAATGGAATAAAAAAATCCACAGATGAGGACTTAAAACATTTTAAATATAATATTATTAATTACATTCGCTGTGCTGTACTTTACATCCCCATGACTATTCTGTAACAACCAGTTTGTACTTCCTAATCAATTCACCTTTTTTCACCTATCCCCAAACCCTCCGCCAATCTAGAAACCATAAAAATGTTCTCTACGTCTGCCTGCAGACTGAGGGGTCCCAGGTTCTATTCTGGTCAAGGGCATGTACCTTGGTTGCAGGCACATCCCCAGTGGGAGGTGTGCAAGAGGCAGCTGATCGATGTTTCTCTCTCATCAATGTTTCTAACTCTATTTCTCTCCCTTCCTCTCTGTAAAAAATCAATAAAATATATATATTTTTAAAAATGTTCTCTATATTTATGAGTCTGTTTCTATTCTACTTTGTCATTTATTCTGTTATTTTAGATTCAATTGTTGGGAAATATGTATTCATTGTCATTTTATTGTTCAGATATTTTTATTTTGTTTTCTTCTTCTTCTTAAAGAAGGTCATTTATCATTTTGCTTAATACTTACTGGTTTGGTGCTGTTGAACTCCTTTAGGTTTTTCTTATGTGAGAAGCACTGTGTATGTCCTTCTATTCTAAATGATAGTTTTTCTGTATAGAGTAATCTTAGCTATAGTCTTTGATTTTCACCACTTTGAATATTTCTTGCTCATCCACTCTGACCTGCAAAGTTTCTATTGAGAAATCATTTGACAGTCTTATGGGAGCTCCCTTGTAGACAATGGATTGCTTTTCTCTTGCTGATTTTAAGATTCTGTCTTTATCTTTAACCTTTGTCATTTTAATTATGATGTATCTTGGTGGGCCTCTTTGGGCTCATCTGGTTTGGGACTCTGTACTTCCTGGACTTGTATGTCTATTTCTTTTATTGGGTTAGGAAAATTTTCTGTCATTCTTTTTCAAGTAGATTTTCAATTTCTTGCTCTCCCTTTTCTCCTTTCTGAACCCCCATGATGTGAATGTTGGTATGCTTGATGTTGTCCAAGATGCTCCCTATCTTACCTTATAATAGAGAAACATCCAAATTGACCGCACCTCCGCTATGCCCATGATTGGGCCGGCGGGAGGCTGGGGGCGGGACTCCGGGTGGCATATCCGCCGTTGAGAAGATCAAGATGGCGGTGCCCAGTGGCCGGGCCCATGCTGCCGCTCCCGGGGGTGCCTGGGGCGATCGGCACCCCGGGGGGGCGTGGCCGGGCCCATGCTGCCGCTCCCGGGGGTGCCTGGGGCGATCAGCACCCCAGGGGGGGGTGTGGCCGGGCCCATGCCGCCGCTCCCAGGGGTGCCTGGGGCGATTGGCCACCTAGGGGGGCGTGTCCGGGCCCCTCCCGCCCCTCCCGTTGGTCCGGGGGTGATAGGACACCTGGGGGGGGCGTGGCCCGGCCCCTCCCGCCCCTCCCGGGGGTCCCAGGGGCCGAGGCTTTCCGGGCCTTGGGCACCAGCGGGGAGCCTGCACAGATCGCAGGAAACCACTGGGGGTCGGCTCCTGTGATCGGTAGCAGGGACGCTGGGTGCGGCGAGCCCAAGGCCAGGAAAGCCTGGGGCGGAGGCTTTCCGGGCCTTGGGCACCAGTGGGCAGCCTGCACAGATCGCAGGAAACCACTGGGGGTTGGCTCCTGCGATCCTTAGCAAGGATGTTGGGTGCCGCGGAGCCCAAGGCCACCGCCCGGGGCCAAGCCCCGACCCTGAAAAAGGCAGAAGGCGGTGGCCACAGCCAAGGCCTGGGTCCCTGGTGCCGGCAGAAAACTGGTGCAGGCAGCCAGGTGAATGAAGGTCTATTGCACGAATCTTCGTGCAAACGGGCTACTAGTATTATATTATAATAATTATTTTATTTTCCTTTTACTGTTCTGATTGGGTGTGTATCTTTTTCTTTTTTTTTTCATATTCCAAATTGCTGATTTGATACTCAGCTTCATCTATTTTACTGTTGATTCCCTGTAAATTATTTGTCATTTCAGTTGGTGTATCACTAATTTCTGCCTGATTTTTTTTTCTTGTTTCCATGTTGTTGTTTTTCTTGCTGTTTGTTACTAAGTTCCTTGTACTCATTAAATTTCTAGAGCATTGTATTGAATTCTGTATCTGGTAGTTTGCTTACCTGCATTTATTTAGTTCTTTTTTTAAAAAACTAATGTTTATTGAGTATCAATCACAGGAAAGCTAGTCCAGGAGGGGGAAAACAGCATGTGCAAAGACCCTGTAATGGGGGAGGGGAGTATGCTACAGTTTCAACAGAATAAGGAAAACAAATCCATTGTGATTGAAACACAGTGAGTAAGGAAAAGATAGGCCCAAGAGTAGGGTGGAGAAAGAGCAGGGAGGGCCAGACCCAGTAGGACTGTGAGAACCTATAGAGTTGGATCTTAGCCTATACACTGGGAAAGCCATGAGAATGTTTTAGGTCAGTATGTGAATGTGATCTGATACCTACTTTTTTTTTCTTCTTCTTCTAGAATAAACATCTTTATTACATGAGCTAAGATAGGAGGGCAGCTGATTTATTTGCTTTTCCGGGGCTTTGATTTTCCTCAAATAGAACTCCAGCTCCTTGCCCTGGAGCACATAGCCATCTGCTGGGCCACACTGGCCTGGTCTTGAAGCGATGCATGCAAGAAGCTTACCTGGCTGAAACTGCTCCTCGAGAAGACTGCTGATTTTGGCATTCTTTTTCCTTTCATCATATTTCTTCTGAATTTCCTTTGATCGTTTTTTGTTCAAAATCTCTTCCTCTTCAGGAGTAAGCTTGGCCCCCTTCTTGCGGCCCAGGGGCAGTGTGTAGTAGGACGTAGTGGGACTCATACCACTGTCGGTACGGTGTGCTGTCAACGAGCATGATGCAGTTCTTTACTAGGGTCTTGGTGGGGACCAGTTTGTTGTTGGATGCATTGTAGACAACATCAGTACTCCATGTTTTGTGATATAACACTCTGAGCCTCAGGAGAAGTTGCCCACGTCCAGCCTCGAGGCTAGGTACTTCTGTTGCCTCGGGGCACTCGGTCTGTGTGTATACAGTGGGGTCCAATCTTAGTGTTTCTTGTGGTAGGGCTTTCTCTTGCCCTTAGTCTTGCGGAGCTTGTGCCAGTTGTCCCAAGGGACACCCACAGCTCAGTGCCGGCTTTTTGTCAAAAGCCACCTGCACAGGGATAAATTCTGGAGGTCCAGCCTGCTTAGGTTCACCATAAGTTAGAAGTGGTGCCTTATTGGCCAACTCATCCAGGTCAGCCTGGGACAGGCGGTCCCCACCTATTCCAACCGTTGGACGTCGAGCCATTGCATAGCCATGCATGTATCTCAGTGTCTGGCTTCTATGGAAGTCTATTTTCATGGGGTCTGCACAGAATGTGCCCGGGGAAAGGGGCAAACCAGGCTCGGGGTTGGACATCATCACATCCCCTACACCACTGCTGCTGCCTTGGAAAGGTTTTGTCGTCCCTGGTTGCCCAGGTGATGTGCCGCGATCGCGTGTCTCTCGGTGTTCCAGGGTGATACCAAACAGCCCAAGCACCTGCTTGTGAAATCTATTTAGTTATTTTTTTGGATATTTCTCCTGTACTTTTACTTGTGACCTGTTCCTTTGTCTCTCCATTTTGGCTGCCTCCCTGGGTTTTTTTTTTTTATGTTTTATGTAGAGTTGAACTTAGGAGAGTGGTGTTGTATAGTAGGTGTCATGTAGGGCCCAGTGGCACTGCCTCCACAGTAACCCAAGATAGGTGTTCCAGGTACACCCCTCTTCACTTATAGTTGAGCCGTAATCACCTTTCGTTGCCCCTTTGAGGACCAGCTGCCACTATAGCAAAGGAGTGGATCCTACAGAATAGGACTTGCTTTAGTGAGAATTTGGTGTCCACTAAGTCTGCTGGTGATGGTGTCCCTTATGGAGTAGAGAGTGCTGTAATCTAGTGCAGTTTGAAGCTGATTGCTGGGTACACTGGCTCTAGGGTCTCCCAAGAGGTGCAAAATCAGTGACTACCTCTGCCCTACCTTGGGCCACCCAGCACATGCTACAGAATAATCTGCAAATGGTTGTTACTTATGCTGGGCTTGAAGGTGCTTAAGACAGGGCACATGTGAACCAAGGCCAGCTATTGCTAGTGCTTGGCCTGGGGCCACATAGAAAGTGGCACAGTGTATGCAGAGGCCTGATGCTGCTTATTGGAGAGTTGTTAGAAATGTCTGAAGCATGAGGATAGGGTGGACACATTTATGAAAAAGCCACTGGAAATGACATAGGGTTGGGGGAGTAGCACAAGTTGAGTGTGGTGAGGTAAAGGGAATAACCAGGGCAGGGCAGACAGTGTGAGACAGGTTGATGGAGATTCAGGTTAAAAGAAGCTGCTTGGGACTCCAGAAGCCCTCCATCTCATTCAGCCACAATCTTCACTGGTCTTCATAGCCAGAAGTAAGGGGAACTTCTCTTCTTGCCACTGGCATCCTGAGCTGCAGGTCTTGGTATTGGAATGGGACCCCTTGATTCTCAGAGCGGACCTCTGCAGAGCAAATATCCTTCCCAATTTATATCTGCTGTATGTGGGAATGCGACCAGCCTGTTCTGTGTCTCTCCCCCTCCTACCAGTATTGATGTGGCTTCTTCTTTAAATCCCTAGTTTAGGATTTTCATTCAGGTAGATTTCAGGTGGCTCTGAATGATGGTTGTTCTGTAGTTTAGTTGTAATTTTGATGTGATTGTGGGAGGATTTGAGTACCACATTTACCTATGCCGCCATCTTGATCAGAGTTCCTTATTGAAATCTCTCAGAATTAATAATAAAGTATCCACATTTGCAAGGATTTTGATAAATATATAACATTAATACCATTTTCTATTAAAAAGACATACAAGTAGAAATTATTTTTTGCTTTTTCAGCCCCTATTTGCAATAGCAATAAACATTACAAGGTACTTAACAAAATTGTAAACAAATAGTTACAAAGTATATATGGAAAACTACTTTAAGAAATTATTGCGTGACATAAAGATTTAGCTAGCATGTGGTATATGCCACATCTTACCTAATAATAGGCAAACATGTAAATTGACTGTATCTCCACTACGCCGATAGCCAATCAGAGTGAGTATGCAAATTAGAAGGCCAAAGTTGGTGGCCACTCAGCTGCTTCAGGCACAGAATGGCTGGGCAGGGCAGGACACTTGCTATGAGAGGGAAGGCAGGCGGCGAAGGGATCTACAGGAGCCGAGTGCCACAATGAAGACAACACTGCAGACTCTAGAGTCTGTGGCGAAGACGAAGATGGCAGACTCTGGCAGGAGCGAAGGCCTGGGTCCCGGGCGCCAGAGGAAAACCGGTGCTGGAAGCCAAGGGAAGGAAGGCCTATTGCATGAATCTCTTCGTGCAACGGCCCTGTAGTCATTAATAAAAAGACAAATAAGTGTAAAGTTTTTAATTTTTTACCCAAACTAATCAATAAACACAACAGAGTGCCAAGGAAAATGTAACCAGGTATTTTTGAAATTGACAAGATATTTATACTCTTTGATTAGAAGGTCAAGTAGTAAGAATATCTAAGAAAAAATAATTAAAAAGTGTTTCAGAGATTGCCTGAACACAAATCATAAAATCCAGTTGGCACATGGGTAGACAAATAGACACATACAAAAGGTTGGAAATGAACAATACAAAATATGCCATGTTGCAGAGGTAAAATAATGAGTGATTCAAGATATTATTTTATAGAAACACACACACACACACACACACACACACACACACACACACACATTTTGTACCTGAAGCCATACATAAAAGAATATACTACATGAAGTAAAGACCTAAATATAAATAGCAAATCCTTCAAGTTATTAGGAGAAAAATAATATAGAAAAATACCTATACTAATAAAAGCCTACGTGGCGAAGAGGTTAGGGGCAATAAAGCTGGCAATCGAGCGGTTAGGAGCCAGTGGTCCCAGATTGTGAGAGGGATTTCTGACTTCTAGTTTAGGCCTGATCCCTAAATCCCCTGAGGGGTCCCAGATTGGAGAGGGTGCAGGCAGGGCTGAGGGACATTCCCCCACGCAAGAATTTCATTCACTGGGCCTCTAGTATTTATGATATTTAGCTAGAAAAATTTTTCAACAAGATTCAGAAAGCACATTACATAAAGAAACAGATGAAAAAATTGAATATAAAATTTATAGAACTGTGTACAATGTTAGACTTTGTGGTGATGGTACCATGAGTGCAGATATATTTCTAAACTCATCAAAAAATTTACATTAAATAAATGCAATGTTTTACATATAAAGCCCAGCACACAAAATTTTTAAGCAGATATGGTCCCTAGGCCTAGCCTTTGATCAGGGCCATCTTCCCTGGCTGCCTGCAGCCAGCCCCTAACCCCACTGCCACCCACACCCAGTTTCCCATTCTCCATCAGGTCATCAGAGCCTGCTTGCCATGGGGAGGAACCCAGAGTTCGGGCGTTCCACCCACTCACCAGCCCCGCCCCGGTCACAGGTTGCCCACTGTGTGGGGGGTGACTGGTGTGTCCGGGACCTTGGCTGGCACCACCATGTCCCCCGCCACAACCACCAGTTCTCTGTTTGACATTGGATAATGGGGCCTGCTGGCCGGGATAAGAAACCAAATGTACTTCATAGTGACTGGTGGAGCAGTTGTTCTGGTTGTTCCGCCATTACTATCAATTTGCATATTAACCTTTTATTATAGAGGAAAGAGGCCCAGTGCACTGGTAGGGGCCAGACAGCCCGTCCTGATGGGGTCCCAGATAGGGGTGGGGGTCCCTGATGGCGGCGGGCTGGCCAACATGAGAATTTTGCAGGCTGGCCATGCTCCTTATCAGGGTGGAGGTGCCCCTGGAAGGCTGGGCCAGCCAGGGCAAGGGGCCATGGTGGGTTTTCAGGCTGGTCATGCCCCCAATCAAGGTGGGGGTTCCTGCTGGGGGGTGGGGCTGACTGGGGCTAATATGCTACCTCAGCATGTTTCTACTCATCGGTGTATGGCCCTGGCTTGTAGGAAACCCTCATGTGAAATCCTTAAGGCATCTCAGAAATAAATGAATAAATATAAATGTATATGGGAAGTGATAAACATGCAATTTCTGCTTCCCTACAACAAGCCTCCCTGCGCCAAGGGTCACAAGATTGTGCTGCATACTGGATTGGGTAAGTAGCAAAGTAAAAATGAAAACACACTGAGAAAAGTCTGAGATTAAAATCTACACAGTGGTTTTATTTTAATGAAAAAATAAATTTAATAAGTAGCCTAGATCACAACAAGGAACTTGTGATCCACGTGTCAAAATGTAAGTTTGCTTTTAATAATAAAACAGTAGTATTACAACTAATAATATTTAATTTAGATTTTTCCTAAATTTTGCATGCTCTCACACACACACTGAATGTTTTAGTAACTCTGGGTTATTATTCTCTTAAGAAACTAAGGTAATATTCCCATCAGTATTTTTGGTAAATAAATTGATAACTTTGAAAGACTAATAGGCATTTTTTATTAGTCTATCTTCCATCAACCATATCTATAAAACAAATTGGTTATGTTGAGTTTATTTTGGGTCAAGCAATTAAACATGTGCTTACAAAAAGCAGTGACTTCTTTAGGCCTTCCTGTGCTCCTCTGTCTTCAGTTATAACATCCTCCATATTTCATCAATTGCTTTCTTAATTAACTTCTCCTTAGCATTTACCACACTCTCACACTATCCCAGATACATATCGGTTTCATGTTTGTCTTCTCGCCTTGAATGCGAAGCCATGAGGCAAGGGATCATTGGCTGTGTTGACTGAACCCCTGGAACCTAGAGCAGTGTCTAACATGGAGTAGGCCATCCAGATATATATGCTAAGTGAATGAATGAATGAGATGCAGGAGGATTCTCCCAAGAGAGAAATTTAACTAGATAACCTGCAAATAGCCAACTTTGGCTATTTAATTTAGAAATATATCAATTAAAAACAATATTAATAATAAATAATAAAATTGTGTGCTGATGATGTGCTATGCAATTTCCACATTTTCATTCACTTAATGTTCAAAGGTGTGTAGGTATGTATTATTAGATATTTTACCAATAGAGGAACCAAAAGCATGGGAAAATTAAATACCTTGCCCAAGAAAGGATGGTTAAAATGCTATCAGACATACTGAGTCCAGAGTCTCAGCCATTATCCCCTATAGTATCCCACAAAACAGAATCATCTGAAAAGAAAGTGTTAGATAAGAAAATGTTTGATTCTGGTGAAAAATGTTTCCACTCCTAATAGCAGAGCTGCTTCTCAGAAACACATAGCTCTGAGGACATAGCAGATCTGCAGAATGGGGACATGAATCACAATGGGTCAACTTCTCCAAATGTTATAGATTCAATGTATGTGTCCCTGCAATACTCAGATGTTGCAAACCTAAGGCCCATGGTGACAGCATCAGGAGTTGAGGTCTTTAGCAGTTGAATTGATCATGAGGGAAAAAGCCACATGAATGGGATTCACGCTCTTAAAACAGAGATTCCCAAGAGCTGTCTCACCCTTTCTGCCATGTGAAGTCATGGTGAGTAGTCAGCAGTCTGCAACCCAGAAATGGCCTTCACTGCAATCCACCCATGCTGGCACCTGGTCTTGTGCTTCCAGATGCAGAACTGTGCGAAATAGTCCTCTTGTTGATAAGCCACCCAGGCTGTGGCATTTGGTTACAGGACCGTGCATGGACTAAGTCACCAAAGATGAGTTACTTTCCAGATCACACTTCCTCATGAATGAGATTCATTATTGAGTGAGTTTAAGTGAATGCATACTTTCTGTTTACTTTCTTATTCTCTAGACTCCACTCCCTTCCTAGCCCAGCCACATCCAGTGTTGGTGAAAGATTTTCCCAGGATATACATCCTGAAGCATTCTAAAGTTAAGCAATAAGATTATTACTTCAGAGAAAAAATAAAGACTTGCATATGAATGAGCAGTTGGTATTTCCTAATAATGTACACGCCCTGCTTAAAAGGAAGATGGAACATGCTTTCAATTTCAAATTTCATGCCAAGGCTAAGAGAGAAAAGCCATGGCTGGTGAGTTTTGGGGTTTTGTTGTAGTTGTTGTTCTTCTGTTTTGTTTGTTTGTTTGTTTGTTTTACTTTCCAAAAGAATACATCTTGGAAAAATTGTTTGAAAGTGGCTGGCTTTGGGGGAAGCCATAATTAGGTTCTGTGAATGTTTATGTTAACTAGGTGAACAAAACTGAGGGAGAGGGAAGAAAGAGGAGAAAGGGAAGTGGAGAAGGGGCCACAAACACTTAACTGAGTTATCTGACAAAGGGTGCAGGATGCCCATGAGATGGGTACCAGCAGCTGCTGTCCCCAAGGGAAATAGTCCCTCACCACTTCCTTCTTTTATTATGCAGAGGTGAATAGACAGGAGTCACCATAGTAAATCTCAGACTTCAGGCACTCAGTGAGCACACTGGGCACCACTGAGGGGAGAGTGAGAGATGTGGGTAGCTCAGGATGACTGAACTGCATGGGGAGGGACATTTTGTGGATTAAATCTAAAGGAGGCTATTCCCTGTTGCTGACTTGAGAGGAAAACGAGGCTGTTTAGTGACTTGAGGAATCCTTTTGCTTCAAACAGACAAAGAACTGAGGCAGAAGAGGAAGGTTTTTGTCCAATCAGTGACCGAGGGCATGATAAATGTCTTGTTGGATAACCTGCTAAACGAAAATGTGCTGATCCTGGAGGAGATGGATAAAATAAGAAATGAAAATGCCACAGCTATGGATAAGGCCTGAGCTTTGATTGATTCAATCATTCGGAAAGGATGCAAGAAAAGCCAAATGTTTATCATTCTCATTTGTGAAAAGGACCACCTCGTTGCAGAGAAGATGGGGCTGCCCTCAGGTAAGGTCTACAACTCGGACTAAGGTCCACGCAGGCCCCGTGTCTTTGACCCACATAGGATGTCTTCATTGGCCATGTTAGTTTGCAGACAACTGCTTTATGCCTGGCTTCAGGGCCCCATTTCTAAGTCAGTGGCCTATTGTACATGCCCTGTCTCCTTACTCTTTATTCTCACTCCTTTAGCCTCTGAGTCCTTCTTTGAATTAAAACTCACTTCCCATCCTGAGTATGTGGCAGCTCAGTTGTTGAAGTTTATGAGAACAGTCTGATAAATTTCATACCACATTCTCTAGTCCTCCTGGCAAGGCACTTTACTAATTTATTTATTTATTTAGTTAGTTATTTAGTCAGTCAGTCTATGCCTGTCTTACTGACATAGAAAAATTCATCTCTGGGTAACTTCTTGTTTTTCTTTTAATACCTTTTACATTTAACACTCCCCAAAATTAAAGACAATCAACTAACAATAAGGGTTCAGCTAGTTACTTAAGTCTAGGAATCCCTAGAAACTTATATAGTTATCTTACATGAAGACTTAAGGTCTGTCATGGAGTAGTTTTTTGATTTCTCTCTAAAAGTTTGCTCTCCAGGAAGAATCAAATTATTTCCATGATGGTGAAGCACTCTGAGAATAAATTCAATGCTGACAGAAAAGCTAGGATTTTAAATGTGGACTCTTTCACTTAATTGCCCTCTTGCATTTTCTTTTGCTTGATGTTGTCCACTAGCATGGAACTAGGCTGTAGACCATTGTGTAAGGCCCGACCTCTACCTCACATCCTCCTGAGGCCCTGATACAATACAGACCGGCCTCTGACCTGCCCCTTCCCTCCACAGTCCTTAAGTCCCCCACACTGCCGAGATGGGAGCTCTGGCAACTCTCAACCACTGGTCTCTTTTATGCTGCCCAAATCCAATCAGAGGGAAAAGTTGTTCTTCGAAAGCAAGACATCTTTTTCTCAGGGACTAGGGGAAGCCTATGCCTACCTTGCTGACATACAAAGTTCATCTCTGGATAACTTCTTGTTTTCCTTTTATTTTTATTTTTTTATACTTTTTCTTTTTTGTTGATTAAGGTATTACCAATGTGTGGTTATTTTTCCATTGATCCCCCAACGCTTCCAATCTGGCCCTCACTCTCACCCTCTGTTTTCTGCATCCATTGGTTATGGTTATATGCATGCATTCAAATCTCTGTTTTCCTTTGAATACCTTTTTTTCCATTTAACACTCCCCCAAATTAAAGACAATCAATAACTAATAATACGGGTTCGGAATAATTGTACAGTAGCCAAAGTTTCTTCTCCCTTGCCCCATTCCTTTCAGGTCATAGTCCCTGAGTTCTAGAGGCACTTGGACAAACCACTATAATGAGGCTAACACGTGGAGTCCCCTAGCTGCTTGCCAGCTGATGCCTCCTCAGGCAGGCTGTCATGCCTTTGTCTCTCTCTCATCTACTGGGCAATTGTTTTCCGGGCCACATAATGTGGTAATTACATGACTTATTTGAGTGACTTTAATGGGAGAGATCTTTCTAAAAAATAGTTCTTGACATGTACACTCCTACCACCCCAAGGCCTCCTCCAGAAAACGTTCTTGAACTTATTGATGGTTAGTCAGTCCAGCAGTCTGGATGGGAAGGGCAGGACAAGCTTCAGTCTGTCGCCTTGGGCTCAGCATTTTGAGGGACAGTCTATGGCTCTCCCTCATTCAGAGCAGGCAAATGGACCATATTTTGTCAATGGAAAGCTTGTCTTCAATAGTTAATTTGAAATGAAAACTCGGGGTATTTCACATATGTTAGCTCATGCCAACACTTTGGAGTTTTTGGATTAAGCTTCTAAGGTGTGTACTGTTATATTGAGATTCTTATAAAAACTTAAATAAACTTAAGTTTAATTCCTGTCCTTGAAATTGAGAAGCATAGTGAATGGTGACCTCAGAGGATGCATTGATAGGCTTGAGTTGTTTTATGCACCAAAATAGTGTAACAGGCTTTTCAGTGTTTGTTTGTTTTTTCCCTCGGAGTGTGCCACTGAGTAGGGCAAGTGCAGATTACAGAGCCTGTGGCCAGGGCCCCTGTCCCATGCATAAACCCATAGGGCCCTTTGTGGGCTGGCAGAGTGGTTCAGTTCACCAGAGCCCAGATTTGTGTTTATACCCTAGCTCTACCTCTTTCCTGACCTATGGCACTTAGAAGATTAACTTAACACTGATTGGTGGTAGAGAAGTGAGTCACCTTGTCATCATTTCCTCCTGTGACACACCTTGGCACTGTACTTGTCCCAGCCTGTTCTTGGTTTTCCCTAAAATCCAAGTCACCTCTGAGTTACACAGCCTCACTTTGCACATACCTGCTAGGCAGTAGTGGGCACCTCAGGAGCCACCTTGAAACATGCATATTAAGAGCACTCTTGCTTCTGTAGCTGATGGAATCTCATCATAGAAAGCAGAAATCAAGGATTCACGTGCAGGCACACTTCTGTTCTCCCTGCAATGTTCATGTGCAGTAATACATATGTGGAGAGGCTTTTGCTTCTCAGTGACCAGTGTGGTTGAACAGATCAAATTTGTGGATGCTGTTTTCAATAGGGAGTTTCCAACAAAGATAAATGAGTCATTCATGGCCTTTATCTTTCCTCAGGTGTCCAATCAGAAAATGATTACAGCCGAAGCCGGTTTGGCTCAGTGGATGGAGAGTCGGCCTGTGGACTCAGGGGTCCTAGGTTCGATTCCGGTCAAGGGCATGTGCCTTGGTTGCGGGCACATCCCCAGTGGGGGGTGTGCAGGAGGCAGCTGATCGATGTTTCTCTCTCATCGATGTTTCTAGCTCTCTATCCCTCTCTCTTCCTCTCTGTAAAAAATCAATAAAATATATTTTTTAAAAAAAAGAAAAGAAAAAAAAGAAAATGATTACAATATACTAGACTCCCAAGCAGGGCTTCTTCCCTTACCAGTTAATGGCATGTTCAAAGCAAGAACATTTTTGAACCCCATCTTCCTCGATATTAACTATAGATTCATGGGATAAACACGGGGTGAGGAGGCAATGGGCAATTCTCCTGGATTGATCCTGTGCCTTTTGCTCTTTTCAATCTATTCTGCTTTAGCAGAGGGCATGCTTGCATTTTCACTGTCATGTTTATTCCAATTCTGAATATGTGTCTGAATATGTGTCTGGATATGTGTCTCAAATTCTGACTACCCAGATGAAAGCCACACTTCATTATTCCAGTGCCAACTGAACATTGGCACTGGCATCTCCCACAGGCCCCTTTTCCTCTACATACCCAGAGCTAAACTTGCCATCTACCTTCCTTCACACCTTGGTTCTCCTCCAGTGTTCTCTCTCTTGGTTATGGTGCCTCCATTACCAAGTTATTCAAACCAGAAACCTGACATTCAATTTTGGCTCTTTCTTCTCCCTCAGTTCCCCCATTCAAACAGTGTCTGAGATTTATGGATTCCTCTCTCAAATCCAGGTCTGTCTAGACACTTCTCTTTGTGTGACTATAGTTCAGAGCTCCTATTCCCACAGTTCCCTATGACTCCCCTGTCATAATCTCATTATATTTTTCTTGTATTTTTAAAAATAAATTCATCATTATCCCCCACTGGGCTTTAAGCTTTATGAGTCCAGCCGCTTATTTACTAAATAATCAGTGTTTTATTTGTCCTGGGACAGTATTTTACTCACAGTTCTTGAAGTGTTTCATGTGAAGGTGATTCTTTTCTCTAAATTTTGGAAGATATTTAGAGGCCACAGATGGAAATAGTTCACCAAATTTATAAATTACTGTCCTAAATCTATTAAGGGTGGTTATCCCATGAATTTTTTCTTATATATTTCATGGGATGGAGAGACTCACTATATAATCAAATGCTTATTCCTTTACTAGGAAAAATTAGCTCTAATATAATCAGATATTTCTCTTTAATATTTGCCATTGTTCTCCAGATTCCTGTATGAAGAAATAGAATATTTCTTCCACCTAGTAATGATTTCTATAGTTTTCTTCAATAAATTAATTCTAATCATCTTTTACTTTACCCACAGTAAACACATTGCAGCCTGCTTTGTTTTGCCTAAATAAATGTACAATAATGTCTTCAAATTTTCCTTCAAAATTGAATATAACTTCCTTGTTTGAATAGTTTAGTTTTTGATAGATCTTCCAAATATTGAGAAAACATATTTATTTTGAAAAGGAGATTATGTTACTTCTTTAGCAAGTACATCACATTGTTGGATGGTGTTGAACTTGTAATAAAATAATCCTAAAGGCTTTATTCACATAAATTACTGTTATGAAACTCTTTGAAAGGGCAGTGGAGCTTTCTTAGAGCCCATTTCCTAGAGAAGTTCTAGAAAATCATTGCGCTGCTCCCCTTACATAAAGGATTCCTATCTCCTAGAATCCCAGGTTTATGTATTGAGTTCTAATTTTGATACAGTTCCTGAATAAAATACTTATAATAACAACATAGGGATCCATTGGATGCTTAATATGAATCAGATCCTGTTCTAAGCAAGCTTCAGAGTTGAGAAAACATATTTGAATAACACCTTGAACCCTAAAAGTAGCCCATGTTATAGATCAGGAAATTGTGCACTGGATGATAAAATATTTTGGCAAAAACAATAAGCTAAGGAGTCAGTTTTAAAGTTCTGTCATTCTGCATCAAAGACTGTTCTTCTCTCAAATCTTAACTCTAAAAATAAATAAATAAATAAATAAATAAATCCTATCTAATAAAAGAGTAATATTCAAATTAACCATCATTCCACTACACCCACCAGCCATGCCCACAAGCCACGCCCAGCCACCAATCAGGAACAAATATGCAAATAAACCCAACCAAGATGGCTGCAGCCACAGAGAGCAGGAGGGAGTCTTGGGTTTCCTAGGCAATGGAGGAAGCCAAGGTTTCCGCCTGCCCTTACCGACCTAGGCCTCCACTCAATGCTACAAAGTTTCAATTGTAGAAGATACATAAATCCCAGATACCAGGGCCTCTGCTTGGGTTTCCAGGGGGTGTAGCCTGCCTGCAAACCACCACAGGCCCTTCGCCAGGCCGCCCCACGCCCCAAGGGAACACCCACCCTGATCTGGGACTCCCTTCAGGGCAAACCATCTGGCCCCCACCCAGGCACCAGGCCTCTATCCTATCTAATAAAAGAGTAATATGCAGGTTGACCATCACTCCAACACACAAGATTGCTGCCCCCATGTGGCCAAAGATGGCTGTCCCCATATGGACACAAGATGGCCACCACAAGATGGCCAGCAAGGGAGGGCAGTTGGGAGGGACCAGGCCTACAATGGAGGACAGTTGGGGGGAAACAAGCCTGCAGGGGAGGGCAGTTGGGGGGGACCAGGCCTGCAGGCAAGGGCAGTTGGGGGCAACCAGGCCTGCAGGGGAGGGCAGTTAGGGGTGATCAGGCTGGCAGGCAGAAGCGGTTAGGGGCAATCAGGCAGGCAGGCAGGCGAGTGGTTGGGAGCCAGCAGTCCTGGATTGTGAGAGGAATGTCCGATCCCAGTGGGATCGGGCCTAAACGGGCAGTCAGACATCCCTTGACGGGTCCCAGATTTGAGGGTGCAGGCTGGGCTGAGGGACACCTCCCACCTGTGCATGAATTTTGTGCACTGGGCCTCTAGTCCTGCTATAAAAAAAGAAGGAAATGCTCTCCAGGTCCATTTGCAGCAGCATAAATGGACCTGGAGATCATTTTATATTAAATGAAATAATCCAGGCAATGAAAGAAAAATACCACATGATCTCACTCATTTATGGAAAATAAAGAACATCATAACCTGATGAATGAAAAGATAGATACAGAATCAGTAAAGCACTGAACAGACTGTCAAATTACAGTGGTATGGCTGGGAATTGTTGGGGAAGGAGGGAAATAGATCAACCAAAGGACTTGTATGTATGCATATAAGTACACCAATGGACACATGACACTTGGGGGGGTGGGATGAGGGCATGCGACAGGGGCTAGGGGAGGCTGGGGGGAGGTCAATGGGGGAAAAAAAAGGAGATATATGTACTACTATATGTAATACTTGAAACAATAAAAAATAAAAAATAAATTAAAATAAATTTTAAAAATAAACTAAGTTAATATCCCATTAGTATTTTTAGTAAATAAATTTATAACTTTGAAAGACTAATAGGATTTTGTTATTAGTCTATCTTCCATCAACCATATCTATAAAATAAATTGGTTATGTTGAATTTATTTTGGGACAAGCAACTAAACATGTGCTTACAAAAAGCAGTGACTTCTTTAGGCCTTCCTGTGCTCCTCTGTCTTCAGTTTTAACATCCTCCATATTTCAGCAATTGTTTTCTAAATAATTTCTTCTTAGCTCTTACCACACTCTCACACTATCTCAGTTACATATCAGTTTCATGTTTGTCTTCTCGCCTTGAATGCGAAGCCATGAGGCAAGGGGCCATTGGCTGTGTTGACTGAACCCCTGGAACCTAGAGCAGTGTCTAACATGAAGTAGGTCATCCAGATATATATGTTAAGTGAATGAATGAATGAGATGCAGGAGGATTCTCCCAAAAGAGAAATTTAACTAGATAACCTACAAATAACTAACCTTGGATATTTAATCCTATATAATAAGAGAGAAATATGCAAATTAGGCCAGGACATCACAACCAGCTCAAGAGGCTGCTTCACAACCAGCTCAGAGCACGCCCCCAGCCCCAGTGAACACACACCACACTCCAGGGCTGCGGGCTGGCTCTGAGCAGCCGTGGCCCCAGCCCTGGCCCTACCCAGCTCCAAGGCCACTCCTGCTGGGGTTTTCAGGCAGGCACACCACGCAGCCTGCCCTGGGAGCCTTCCTGCCCTGGGAGCAAGGCCCCTGGCGGGAGTGTGGTGCAGCCAAGTCCGAGGCCAGTCCTGCCAGGGGGCTGTGCTCCGAGCTGCCTTGGCAAGACTGTGGCTTAGGCCTGATCCCCAACAGGGAGCAGGCCTAAGCCATCGGTAGGAAATCCCCTGAGGGCTCCCAGACTGTGAGAGGGGGCAGGCTGGGCTGAGGGACACCCACCCAGTGCACGATTTTGTGTACCGGGCCTCTAGTTTAGAAATATTTCAATTAAAAATAATACTAATAACAAAAACACAGTGTGCTGATGATGTGCTATGCAATTTCCACATTTTAATTCACTTAATGTTCAAAGGTGTGTAGGTATGTACTATTAGTTATTTTACCAATGGAGGAACCAAAAACATGGGAAAATTCAATACCTGGCCCAAGAAAGGATGGTTAAAATGCTATCAGACATTCAGATTCCAGAGTCTGAGCCATTAGTCTCTACAGCAGGGGTCCTCAAACTTTTTAAACAGGGGGCCAGTTCACTGTCCCTCAGACCATTGGAGGGCCGGGCTATAGTTAAAAAAAAAGTATGAACAAATTCCTATGCACACTGCACATATCTTATTTTGAAGTAAAAAAACAAAACAGCAAAAATACCCACATGTGGCCCGCGGGCCGTAGTTTGAGGACGCCTGCTCTACAGTATCCACAAAAAAGAATCATCTGAAAAGAAAAAGTATTAGATAAGAAAATGTTTGATTCTGGTAAAAAATGTTTCCACTCCTAATAGCAGAGCTGCTTCTCAGAAACACATAGCTCTGACGACATAGCAGATCTGCAGGATGGGGACACTAATCACAATGGTTCAACTTCTCCAAATGCTATAGATTGAATGTATGTGTCCCTGCAATACTCAGATGTTGAAACCTAAGGCCCATGGTGACAGTATTAGGAGTTGAAGTCTTTAGCAGTTGAATTGATCATGAGGGCAAAAGCCTCATGAATGGGATTCACGTCCATTAAACAGAGATTCCAAAGAGCTGTCTCACCCTTTCTGCCATGTGAGGTCATGGTGAGAAGTCAGCAGTCTGCAACCCAGAAATGGCCTTCGCCGCAATCCACCCATGCTGGCACCTGGTCTTGTGCTTCCAGATGCAGCACTGTGAAAAATAGTCCTCTTGTTGATAAGCCACCCCGTCTGTGGTATTTGGTTACAGGACCGTGCATGGACTAAGATACCAAAATGAGTTACTTTCCAGATCACACTTGCTCATGAATGAGAGATTCATTATTGAGTGAGTTTAAGTGAATGCATATTTTCTCTTTACTTTCTTATTCTCTAGACTCCACTCCCTTCCTAGCCTAGCCACATCCAGTGCTGGTGAAAGAAATTTTCCCAGGATATAAACACTGATGCAATCCAAATTTAAGCAATAAGATTATAACTTAGAAGAAAAGATAAAGACTTGCATATGAATGAGCAGTGGGTATTTCCTGATAGGTATACACGCCCTGCTTAAAAGGAGGTGCAACATGCTTTCAGTTTCAAATTACACTCCAAGGCTAAGAGAGAAAAGCCATGGCAGGTGAGTTGTGAGATTATTTTTATTGCTCTTCTTCTATTTTGTTGTTTTTTTCTTTATTATTATTTTCTAAAAAGATACATCTTGGGGAAAATTTTTGAAAGTGGCTGGCTTTGGGGGAAGCCATAATTAGGTTCTGTGAATGTTTATGGTAACTAGGTGAACAGAACTGAGGGAGAGAGAAGAAAGAGGAGGGATGAAAAAGGGAAGTAGAAAAGGGCCCCAAAGACTTAACTGAGTTATCTGACAAAGGATACAAGATCCCCATGAGATGGGTACCAGCAGCTGCTGTCCCCAAGGGAAATAGTCCCTCACCGCTTCCTTCTTTTATTGTGCAGAGGTGAATAGACAGGAGTCACCACAGTAAATCTCAGACTTCAGGCACTCAGTGAGCACACTGGGCACCACTGAGGGAAGAGTGAGAGATGTGGGTAGCTCAGGATGACTGAACTGCATGGGGAGGGACATTTTGTGGATTAAATCTAAAGGAGGCTATTCCCTGTTGCTGACTTGAGAGGAAAACGAGGGTGTTTAGTGACTTGAGGAATCCTTGTGCTTCAAACAGACAAAGTCCTGAAGGAGAAGAGGAAGGTTTTTGTCCAATCAGTGACTGAGGGCATGATAAATATCTTGTTGGACCACCTGTTAGAGAAAAGTGTGCTGAACCTGGAGGAGATGGAGAAAATAAGAAGTGAAAATGCCACAGTTGTGGATAAGGCCCGAGCTTTGATTGATTCAGTCATTCGGAAAGGGCCCTCGGCAAGCGAAGTGTGTATCACTCACATTCGTGAAAAGGACTCCCACCTTGCAGAGAAGATGGGGCTGCCCCCAGGTAAGGTCTACAACTCGGACTAAGGTCCACGCAGGCCCCGTGTCTTTGACCCACATAGGATGTCTTCATTGGCCATGTTAGTTTGCAGACAACTGCTTTACGTCTGGCTTCAGGGCCCCATTTCTAAGTCAGTGGCCTATTGTACATGCCCTGTCTCCTTACTCTTTATTCTCACTCCTTTAGTCTCAGAGTCCTTCTTTGAATTAAAACTCACTTCCCATCCTGAGTATGTGGCAGCTCAGTTGTTGAAGTTTATGAGAACAGTCTGATAAATTTCATACCACTTCTCTAGTCCTCCTGGCAAGGCACTTCACTTATTTAGTAAGTTAGCTAGTTAGTTAACTAGTTAGCTAGTTACTTAAGTCTAGGAATCTCTAGAAACTTATATAGTTATCTAATGACATGAAGACTTAAGGTCTGTCATTGAGTAGTTTTACAATTTCTCTCCAAAAGTTGGCTCTCCAGGAAGAATAAAATATTTCAATGATGGTGAGGCACTCAGAGAATAAAGTTAATGCTGACAGAAAAGCTAGGATTTTCTATGTGGATTCTTTCATTTAATTGCCCTCTTGCATTTTCTTTTATGTGATGTTGTCCACTAGCATGGAACTAGGCTGTAGACCATTGTGTAAGGCCTGACTTCGACCTCACATCCTCCTGAGGCCCTGATACAAGACAGACCGGCCTCTGACCTGCCCCGTCTCTCCATAGTCCCTAAGTCCTCCACACTGCCCAGATGGGAGCTCTGGCAACTCTCAACCGCTGGTCTCTTTTATGCTGCCCAAATCCAATCAGAAGGAAATATGTTCTTTGAAAGCAAGACATCTTTTTCTCAGGGACGAGGCGAAGCCTATGCCTGGCTTACTGCCATACAAAGTTCATCTCTGGGTAACTTCTTGTTTTCCTCTTATTTTTTTAAATATATATTTTTATTTTTTTTATTGATTAAGGTATTATAAATGCCTGGTTATTTCCCCATTGCCCCCTTAATCCCCCCAATCCTGCCCTAACTCTCACCCTCTGTTGTCTGCCTCCATTGGTTATGCTTTTATGCATCCATACAAGTCTCTGTTTCCCTTTTAATACTTTTTTTTCCCATTTGTCACTCCCCCAAATTAAAGACAATCAGTAACTAACAAATACGGGTTTGGGATAGTTGTGTAGTAGCCAAAGTTTCTTCTCCTTTGCCCCATTCCTTCCAGATCATAGTCCTTGAGTTCTAGAGGCACTTGGACAAACCACTATAATGAAGATAACATGTGGAGTCTCCTAGCTGCTTGCCAGCTGATGCCTCCTCAGGCAGGCTGTCATGCCTTTGTCTGTCTCTCATCTACTTGGCAATTGTTTTCCCGGCCACATAATGTGGTAATTAGATGACTTATTTGAGTGACTCTAATGGGAGAGATCTTTCTAAAAAATAGTTCTTGACATGTATACTCCTGCCACCACAAGGCCTCCTCCAGAAAACGTTCTTGAACTTATTGATGGTTAGTCAGTCCAGCAGTCTGGATGGGAAGGACGTGACAAGCTGCAGTCTGTCGCCTTGGGCACAGCATTTTGAGGGACAGCCTATGGGTCTCCCTCATTCAGAGCAGGCAAATGGACCATATTTGGTCAATGGAAAGCTTGTCTTCCATAGTTGTTATGGGATGAAAAATCAAGGTATTTCACATTTGTTAGGTCATGCCAATTTTTAGAATTTCTGGATTAAACTGCTAAGGTGTGTATTGTTATTCTAATATCCTTATAAAAACTTTAAGAAACTTAAATTTAATTTTTGTCCTTGAAATTGACAAGCATAATGAAATGTGACCTCAGAGGATGCATTGCTGCAGATATTAAAACTTACATCTTATGATGTCATGTGATATGTCCTGCAGTTCCTCCAACAACTACTGGGCCAGCTGAGTCAGCAGAAACTACAGATACCCTCAAGCTTTGTCCTCCTGAAGAATTCCTGAAATTGTGTAGAGAAAGGGCTGGAGAGGTACTGTGTTCTACCCATAAAATAAAGAAAGAGAGAGAAACACTTGCTTTCACTAAGTACAGGATTTCCTAAAGCACTAATTGCAGAGTGGTAGGGTTGGGACAGTAACAATCTTTTTCATAGTTGCTTTGAGCAAGGAAGAACTCATATAGCCTCACACAGATTCCCATTTTCTTTCAACCCCATGATTAAATACAGATCTCTCTCTTCATTTATTTGTTCTATCTATTTGAGACTTATTACAATTAAGCTATAGCTGTAAATCAAAATATTTAGTAATTATTTTCATACTAGTTGAAAAGCCTAGACACAAAACATGACTTAAAATATAATTAATGCTTGAAACCTATTTTATCTTGATGTGTTAAAAACAATACTGAAATAATGATGTTACCAAAGGCAGAGCATCTTTGAAGTATTTATTTTTAGCTGGAGTCAATAGGAAATGTCTCCTGATTTTTATGAAATTTGATCTGAACCTTGAACACTGAGAATTTGTTGAGGTAGAGAAGAGAGAGGAGAAAGTTATGGTTGGAATTGTTCTAGTCTCTTCAATATTCTTTCGTAACTATCCCAAATATGTTTTAGGTCCACTTCTGGGCTCTTGGAAAATAAATTACATTCTTTTTATTTCTCGGTCTACTTTTATTTTTATATAATCTGAAAGTGCAAAATCACTTTCAATTCTCACTTCCTTCTTATGTCAGTTCAATCCATTACAAAGAAAAATGCAGGGTCACTGGTATAAGGGAGGGGACACTGCAGATCCATGAGCCTGTAACAAAGCAACAGAGATTAGTTTATGAAGGTTTAAAAGAGATTTAGGTAAATCAAACTCACTCTATATCCATTTCCTGCAGATCTATCCAATAAAGGAGAAAACGGGCCGCACTCGCCTGGCTCTCATCATATGCAATAGAGAGTTTGATCATCTTCAGCCCAGGCAGGGGGCTGAACTTGACATCACAGGGATGGAAGAGTTGCTTGTGGGCCTTGGCTATCGTGTGATTGTGGAAAAGAACCTCACAGCCAAGGTAAGGGCTCCTCACCCACCCCAAAGAAGCAGATATTCAACACACACCCTCCTGCTACCATATTAACTTTATAATGATAGCCAGATACTTTACCAACCTTAGGCCACGTATCTCTCTGCATGTTCAAGGTGCAGGTGCATGTGAGTATGTGTGTTTATAAAATGAAATTATTAGATAGGGGAAATCTCTGTCTCTTTTGAGATCCAAATATCCTCAATTCCATAAAACTAGACACAAATTGACTGACATGCATACCATCATAATTCTTATTTCCAAAGTGGGGTGATTGGGATTCTGACCCAATACTCCCAGGAAATTCTACAGTGATGAATGTTCAAAAGGCATGTACTCACCATATAAATACTGAGTCCTGACTTGGTCCCAGGGCCTATTTTTGGCACTGAGGGTAGGTCTGTTAATGAGACAGGACATTCCAAGTTCAAATTGATTTAGGTTTACTGGTGGGGGCATCATATAAAAAGCAAAACAGAAAATTTCAGAGATTTGATGTGTCTTGTGTCTCTCTGTAAGAGTGAAAATAAGGATAAAAGTAAGTGGAAAAAGAAAAAGACAACATGAGAGCGAATTGGTGAGTGGGGAGTAATTGCTTCCATGGAACGGTCAGGAAAAGCCTTGTCAGGAGACAGTATGGGACCTGACAGATGACTACCGGTAACAACACAGGTCTGGGAACATGTGAATGCAGTACATTCCAAGAGGGATCACTACCATGAAAAGTCTGAACTACATATGAAACTGGCCCATGAAATATACAAAAAGACCAGTGTAAGCAGAGCCGAGAGAGGATGGCAGGAGGGAGTACACATATGTCAGAAGGTTGATTTTATTATAAGTACAGTGGGAAGGGTTGTTGAAGGGAAGTGGTATGATACATATATGATTCATGGCTCCTATTAAGTAATCAGATAAGAGACAGAGATAGAAAGAAAAAGTATGTAAGTGAAAATAAACAAATGTGAAATACATCAAGAGGGCAGCTCATATAATGTTAGCAGGAGCAGGTCCTTGAATCCCCAGCTCCATTGTCGGAAGACAAAGAAAACTTTCATTGAGCACCACTATCTGAAGCACAGTGACTGGAACATTGCAGATGTTTCTTATACTGCTCAGGACAAATAGGCCGTCAGATTGGTGGTAAAGCTTGTCCTTTTAGAGTAAGGTCCCGTGGCCTTTTTCAGGAGATGGAGTCAGTGCTGGTGGCATTTGCTGCCCGCCCAGAGCACAGCACCTCAGATAGTACATTCCTGGTGTTCATGTCGCATGGCCTCCTGGATAGACTCTGTGGGACTCTGCATAGCGATGAAAACCCAGACGTGCTACCTTATGACACCATCTTTCGGATATTCAACAATCGCAACTGCCCCAGTCTCAAGGACAAACCTAAGGTCATCATTGTCCAGGCCTGCAGAGGTGGTGAGTTCTGACAGGGAGAATCCAAAGGACATGAGGGGTTTGCAGTACATTGTGATGTATGTTTTACTTTTAGGGGAAACAACCCTAGACACCATTCAGTGCAAATAAAGTGAATCAAATTCTTGGGAAACTCCACGGGGTGTTGGTATCATGAGAGATTGTTTTTTTTCTGCTAAGAAATATCTATTCAATTTAACCCAATATATGTGGTGAAGGAGATCTTCAGAATCCCTAAATCCAAGTTGAACACAAATATTGAAACCTTGGAATAAGATCATGTTAATGACAGCCTTACTTGTAAATGTCTTACAGGCCTTTTGACATTCTCTGGCTTGAGAAGAATTCCCTTGGAAAGTGGGGCTGTTCTATAGGAGCAGCACCCTTTTCCCCTCCTGCATTATTGAAAGGGAAGTGTGTAGGGAGATGTGGGCACTTGGGATTGCTGTCAACATTTCCTTTGTTTTTTCTGACTTCCGAAGGCCTCTTAGCGTTTTGGAGCAGTGTTTGGAAGAAAAAGCAGAAATAGCCTAGCTAAAAAAAATGGTAACCAGGATCTGAAATTATTCAGATAAGGTTTTAAAGCCTTTGCTCTTCTTAGGAAAGGGATTCTTCCAGTTTGCTAATACCATCACTATTTGGCACATTATTCAAAGACACTAGAGAGAGGCCAAGGTATGTGTGTGGGGCAAGGGTTTAGTGTGTGTGTGTGTGTGTGTGTGTGTGTGTGTGTGCGCGCGCGCGCGAGTGTGTGTATGTGTGTGAAA
The DNA here is from genome assembly GCF_951640355.1 of Cnephaeus nilssonii. Taxonomy (NCBI): domain Eukaryota; kingdom Metazoa; phylum Chordata; class Mammalia; order Chiroptera; family Vespertilionidae; genus Cnephaeus; species Cnephaeus nilssonii. Next base: position 73,527,577 of record NC_137084.1, read on the forward strand.
TTGGTAAGAAAAAATATTTAAAAAGATTGAGGTAGACCATTGTGACAGCCATACTGAGGGAGGCACACAGTTTGCACAAAGTTAATGTCTCTACAGAAAACCGCGGGGAATTGTGGGTCAGTGACTCTCCAGCACCCTTGATGGACAGCTCTTCACAGTCAGCTGAGACCCTGGAGGACGATGCTGTTTCCAAAGCTCACGTGGAGAAGGACTTCATTGCTTTCTGCTCCTCAACCCCACGTAGGTCTTCCAGTTACAGTCAAGGGTTTGTGGGCCTAATGCCGGCCCGGAATGATTCTAGATTATTGAGATAACATCCCTGCAGCAGGGACATAAGACACATTCTGAGGGCTTTCAAAACCACTTACATTTATCTGATCTATTCTATGGAAACAGAGATTCTATATTTTCCAATTTTTAAAACTGTACTTTTATTATAAGTGCTGCACTTTACGGTCAAAGGTATACCAAATATTAGAACAACTCAATACAAGGAACCCCGTTTCCCATACACCATTTAAAAAACAAATTTGATTCCATTTTCTACCAAATCTGTTTAACATTTTGAATGGAGTTTTAATGGATCCTGAGACTGGCTGCCCTCCCTAAATTGCCAACACCAGCTCCTTTTCTCCATGGTTCTCATTAGATGCTATTTAGAGGGAGCCATTGCATGGCTCTGCAGGAGGAGATCCTTTAAAAGAGGTAGAAAATTATACCCTGGGCTTAGCAGCCTAATAATAGGGATCAGTGCTTAGTCCTTGACCTCAAGGTAGTCATCTTATGAAGCCTTTTACATTTGAATGTTTCTACTTTGCAAATTTTTGTTTTAAATCTTTTCTTTCTGAAACCATTTCATGGAGGTTTTTATTATTTTTTTTTTCCCTCACCCAAGGAGTTAGGATATTTTTTCCATTACTTTTAGAGAAAGTGGAAAGGAAGATTAGGGAAGGGAAGGGAGAGAAAGAGAGAAACATCCATGTGACAGAGACCCATCAATTGGTTGCCTCCCACAAGCCCCCTGACCAGGGGGCAGGGATCTGACCTGCAACCCAGGTTTGTGTCCTTGCCCAGGAATGGAACCTGAGACTCTCCAGTGTGCAGACCATGCTCTAACTGAGCATCACCAGTCAGGGTTCATGGAGGTTTCATTAACATACAAAATGCTGTATATACTCAATGTATATAACACAGTGAGTTTGCATATAATATACACCAGTGAAACCATCACCACAATCTATGTCATAAATAGATGCCCCTCTCAAAGCTTTCTTTGGATTTGTTCACCTACCTTGTTTATACTATTGTGAAAGGGTCTGCTATATACGCTGTAAACAACCTGGAAGCCAGGGAGCCATTTTTTGTTGCTTACTGTATAAGCCTGGTGAAATTCTTTAATCCTCTAAGCTTCTATTCTTTCCTCTGTAAAATGGGATACTTTCAGTTATCTCTCAAGCCTCTTTTCAAAACCAAGCGAATGAACATGAAGCACATAGTAAGAGTCAGTTCCAAGAATATAATGCAATCATTATGAAATCCTGGTGAGTTATCCCTTCAGTAAAATCTCTGCCAGCTTTTTGATATTTTTCTCCTCTTTTTGGAAAATTAGTTGATGTAGAGATGTGTTTCCCCTAAACATGTCAAGTTGATTCCAAAACTATGCTTAAAAAACACAAAAACTACATAAAACAAATATGTGATAAAAGAAAACATTCAAGGGCACAGCCCAAGGCGAACCACCTCTTATCTTCCTAGATAACGTATCCTGGAGAGACCCTAGTAGAGGTTCTCTCTTCATCTCACAGCTAATCAGATGCTTCCAACAGTATTCTTGGCGCTATCACCTCGAACAAGTATTTCGAAAGGTAAGCTTTTTTCTTCTGCCTTTTCTAATCGTGTGTGTGTGTGTGTGTGTGTGTGTGTGTGTGTGTGCGTGCGCGCGCAGAAAGCCTTACTCTTATTCTTATTTCAAACTAGAGGCCCGGTACACGAAATTCGTGCACGGAGGGGTGGGGGTTGTCCCTCAGGCCAGCCTGCACCCTCCTCAATCTGGGACCCCTCAAGGGATGTCCGACTGCCCGTCTAGGCCCGATCCCACCAGGGGGATCCCACCAGGGATCGGGCCTAAATGGACAGTCGGACATCCCTCTCACAATCCAAGATTGCTGGCTCCCAACTGCTCGCCTGCCTGCCTTCCTGATTGCCCCAACCACTTCTGCCTGCTAGCCTAATCACCCCCTAACCACTCCCCTGCCAGCCTGATTGATGCCTAACTGCTCCCCTGCCAGCGTGTTTGCCCCTAACTGCCCTCCCCTTCAGGCCTGGTCACCCTTAACTGCCCTCCCCTGCAGGGCTGGTCCCCCCAACTGCTCTCCTCTGCAGGCCTGGGTCCCACCCAACTGCCCTTCCCTGCAGGCCTGGTCACCCCCAACTTCCCTTCTCTGCTGGCCTGGTCACCCCTAACTGCCCTCCCCTGCAGGCTTGATTGCCCCCAACTGCCCTTCCTTGCAGGCCTGGTCCCTCCCAACTGCCCTCCCCTGCTGGCCATCTTGTGCTGGCCATCTTATGTCCACATGGGGGCAGGATCTTTGACCACATGGGGGCAGCCATCTTGTGTGTTGGAGTGATGGTCAATCTGCATATTACTCTTTTATTAGATAGGATGACAATGAAAGGCTTTGTCAGGCAAACAAAAGTAGAACAGTGCCTGCTTTCCATTTTCCAGGGGTTGACATCTGATTTAGGAAAAGTAGATGTCATCCCAAAATTGCATGAGATTGAAATAAAACAAAATAATGTAACATGAAGCTTATTTGCTATGGGCTATACATATTTTTAAAGTCAAAGAATGGAAAGTATTTTGAGGTGATTTGTATGGCTTACTTTATTTAAAAAAAATATATTGGGTGTTATTGTAGAGCATGTGAAAGAAAGGGAGAAGGGATTCTTTGAATGGTTTGGTCCAGAAAGGAAGACCAAATTCCTTTCCCACCTCAGGAAATTCCTTATTCCCCCCTATTCCTAATTTGTTTTCCTACATGGTTCTGACCACCATTCATTCGGCATACATTCTGTTTGCTTTTACCTGTACTTACTCACTTGAATGCAAGCTTCAGGAAGGCAGGAATTTGCTCAACATTTCAACATGCTAGCACATAGGAATTAATATTCATTCAATAAACCAATGCATGAATATCAATACATCTCTCCCTTTAGGGTATTAAGAAGATGGGGCAATAGGGCTGTTTTTTATTTTTTATTATTTTTTAAAATATATTTTTCATGATTTTGAAGAGAAAGGGAGAGGGGAGAGAGAGATAGAAGCATCAATGATGAGAGAGTATCCTTTATTCCAAAGGCCCAAGCTCTATCTGCTGAGCCAAACCAGGTAGGATTACATGGTTGTTTTTAAATAGAAAACTATAGAGAACAGTAGCACTCTGGGCAAAGAGAACACACCTTTAGTAAGCAGGAGAAGATTGCATTGTAACAGGAGAAGATTGCATTGTGAGTTAGGGTCTCTGTGAATGAGAACTTTGGATATTAAGTCCTGTTGGATGAGTAGGATTTAGACATTGTACGTCCAAAGGCATTGCTAGGAGAAGTCTAGAAATAGTGTGATCAGTGGAGACATCCTCATCCTCACCACTTGCTGGTGAGAGTGGGTGTGTTGAAATATCCTGAGAAAAGGAATTTTCTGAGACTCACATGGGATGGTGATACATTATAGAAAGCTTCATTTCTGTGCATTTATACCCCTGAGTTCCCAAGGTCCCATTTCCCCTTGTCCTGCCAAGAAAGAAGTTTTCAGCAGATCTGAAATCAAAGCCAGTGTCCAAAGTTCCTATCCCTGTCTCCACAGTCAGATAGAGCAACAAGCTACCTTAATTTGTGTTGCCAGTTATAGTCCATTATGTGTGAGGTCCACATGGCTGTGGGCCTTGTAGCTATGGAGACAACAGGGGCAGGAACAAAGCCAGAGGAACATGTGAGCCAAGAGAGCCACACAAGAGAGGGAGATTCTTTATCAGCGGGTTTATGTATTCCCAAATTTGAGCCAGCTTCAATGGCCCTGCCTATTCTAGCCAAATTCATTGTTCCCCAGGCTTGACTGACAGGCTCTTTCCCTTGTAACCCCAACTCCTTGTCTGTGCCTTCATCTCCCATTTGTTGGATCTCTTCCCCCAGTGGTCCACAGGGAATGGGCCTGTGAAATTGCAGCTTCCTGGTGAAGCTGCCCAAATAACATGCCTAAAGTGTCTTGTCTCTCCCCTGTGCTCCTGTTCTATTGTTAATAACTAGCCAATTGCAATGGTATTAATAGAATCTCATTTATCAGTCCATGACAAAACACTTCAGAGGTCAGCTTGTTGGTTAGGATGTGAAAGTTGTTGTGTTCAGGTTTTAGTAATAATAGTTGAGTTTGTGCCTTATTGAATTCAGGATTAACCTTGGATGTTGAAGGTAGAGCATTTTTGAGATCCAGTTCTCATGAATTGATTCCAGGAGATCAGTTAAGATCTGTTGATCTGAAACCCAAAATAGAAAAGTGAACTTTGAAAGGCCTTGGGTTAGGCATGAGGTGCTTATTTGGAGATAAAGAGTATATTCTGACATGGGGAGCTACTTCTAAATAGTAGGGTAACAGTGACAGAGAGTTAGAATATCCATTGGCTTGGTCCCATCATTCCCAGAATTTTTTTGGCTCATGGTGCAAAATATTTTCTGAGAGTGGATAAGAGATAAGTTTCATCTAGAACCTCTTTTTTTTTTTTTTAAAGGTACAACTATCATTTGAAAAGCCAGATGTTAGAGCCCAGATGCCCACCATTGAACGACTATCCATGTCAAGATATTTCTACCTCTTTCCTGGCAATTGAAAATAGTAAGTATCAAAGCTGTTGACATGTATAATAAATGGGAAAGTAAAACTGGTGGTGAGGTTCAATGACTAATGATAGCCAATTGCTTTGGTATTAAAATTAATGTTGCTTATTGATGTAGTTTAGAGACTAGTTGTTATTTTTTTTCTCTACTTATATGAATCTGGATCCTCCTCATTTGATAATCAGTTAATCAATCAGCCAATCAAGGATATAAGCCATACTAAGACAGGGAGTAATAAACAATTGAGGACACAGGGTAGTAATTAATAAAACAAAAATGTACTCATGCTTCCATTATTACTTGATATTTCTCTCTCTCTTAGCATGCGTGCGCACACACACACACACACACACACTCACACACACACCAGACACTGAGTTACCAAACATTGCCTCAGATCCTGAAAAGCAAAAACAAAACAAAAACTAAAACAGAAAATAGAGGAGATGACTGTGACTGAAGCAGGACATTGTTCCTTTAAGTGCAGATATCACATTACTGACCTTGAGCTCCTATTACAAAGATAGTATAAAATATACCCTGGACTGTAATTCTTGGGTTGATGCAGATTCTGACTCTCTGACTGTTCTCACAATGTAGATTGCAGAGTGTGCTCTCAGATCCTTAATTACTGCTCTGAAACCCTTTCAAGCACCCATGTTAACACACATTTATTGTTTTTGGTAAATATATTTTAGAATGGGTCCAAGGTTATTAGACGTAGCTATTACTTTACTCACACATAACAAAACACGAAAAGAGAATGGGGAGTGGTGGCAATGGGGGAGAGAATATTAAAATATCACACTGTCTTGTAAGTATATTGTTTATCTCTCTTTCAACAGCATTATTAAAATTATATTTTATAGTAAATTTTATCTCACTACTTTAAATCTTGCTTTTGCTTTGGAAAGCTCATACTCTAGTAAGTGGAGACAGACTGTAAATACACAAACAAGTAAATATATGTGAGAGAGTGGTAAGAGCTAAGAAGAAAAATAAATGAGGTTAAAATGATGAAAAAGATGGGTGTTGTACTATAATAGATAGATTATTCAAGAAAGGCTCCTATGAAGTGATAAAATAAATCAGAACAGGGTGTGGGCAGAGTGGGCTAGTGAACCTTGTGATTCTCTGCAGAACAGTGTTCTAGCACCCCTGGGACTAGCAAGTACAAATGCCCTGAGGCTGAAATGTGCTTCACATCTTTAAAGAACTGCCAAAAGACAGCGCACTGGGGGAAATGGCAGAGACACATTCAGAAAATGGTGAAAAGTCTGGTCACATGGGCTTTGGTGATCACATGGTAACTGTTCTAAAATTGTAATCCTGAGAGAGAGAGCAAACCCTTTGAGTTCTTGTAAACAGAGAAATGAGAACGAATTAGATTTTACAAACATCACCCTGTGAACTTTTGGTGATGATAAGGGTCACAGAAGTAAAGGAAGTGGCAAAAGCACATGGAAGAGGATGAAAGGGGAAAGATGGTAAGGGACGGATTGAAGGCTTCTGGGAATTACTAGCCTCACCTTCTGTATTTTGTCTCTTGTTTTTTTGTTTGTTTGTTTTTCCTTTTTTAGGGAATTACAGGCAGTCCTGCCCTTCTTTACCAACTTCTAGAAGCACCTTTACCAGTATGCCACACATATTTAACCTTTTGTATTTAAATAAAAATGAAAACACATAAACAGTGTCTTTTGGTCCTTTAATAGAGACTAGAATTTCAATGAAAATGGTGGCTGAATGGAAATGAAGTGGAGTAAGCTAACTGCATTTTTTAGCTTAGGACTCATATAATACCTGCATTTCCCTGAGTGAAGAGAGCTGGCCTTGACTGTCCCTCAGCAGATGGTGCCTAGATGGAAGTCAAGAACTGTAAATTGGTCAGCTCCTCAGTTGTATACTCATCAAATCCACAGTCTAGTATGATTCAGAGAAGTTTTCTAATTTATTATTTAACCAACATCATAGATTCAGAGAATATTTTTCATCTCTAAACTATTATTTTAGCAAATTATTCCCATGTATCTTTCTATCAGTTAATTCACATTCTTGTTATTTTCTTTCCAGATGATTGCATATTTCCAAACTTCTGGAAAATTTTATTCTTTAACAAGCTGTTGGATATCGTCTAAAATAATTTGGCATTTGGTTCAATATGGCATGACCTTACTGTATTTGTATAGAAATATACATATCATCAGACAAAACACGAAAAGAGAATGGGGAGTGGTGGCAATGGGGGAGAGAATATTAAAATTTCTGAAAAGGTGAATATTGGTAGAGGAATTTTGGCGCCATGGCTATCAGACCTACTAAGTAAGGATATGTACTACTTCTGTTATATACACATAGAATATTGAGTAAATATTTGAGTACATAGCTGAAATGAATAAAAATAAGATGCTCTCAGTTTCAAATATAAGAATAATCATTAATATTTATTAACAATTTTCACAGTAATATTAAATATTAATTATATGTAATTTAATTCTATATTGATATTATTTTTAATAATTTTGATTACTATAAAGGATTTTATATTTAAGAAATCAATTTGACCATCACATCAACCCTATAACGTAATTACTACTAATATCACCATTCTACCGATAATAAAAGTAATACAGAGTTTAAATGACTTACCAAAAGTCATTCAGTTAGTAGATGCATACATCATGATTTGAACTCAATTTGACTTTCTCTAGAATCTGAGTTATTGACCATTGTTGTGCATTGTCTCTGCAAAGCCATGAAAAACAGAAACTATAAGAGTTCTGAATTGTAAGTTTTAATTGAATTTTGAATTGTAATGTTAATTTCCACTACAAAGATTCATAATGTTTATATTCCTTGACTTAGCTGTCTTGTAGAAACATGAGACACATCACAAAGATCCAAAAACACATATTATAGAGCATTCACTCTTCTAATACAGTTGGAAAAAACACACACACATGCACATATATATTAATATTACATATGCATATACTAGCTGTATACACAAGTAAGCATATAAAAACAAGAAAGAAAAAAAAAAAGAATGAACTAAGCATTAGACTTGATAAGTCACAAAAATACTGAACCAATAAGGAAATAGAAAAATGAAAATAGATCTTAAAACACAAAAATTATTGAGATGTCCTGAAACAAAACAAAACAAAAAAATTGAGCAGATCAAGAAAAGCAAAAGCTGGTCTTTAAAACATACTAATAGCAGACATTCAGTAAGATTGAGTATGAAAAATAAGAATTAGTAGAAACACAATATTTGAGATAAAAATGAACCATAAATACAAATAAACATAAATATAGTAAAATTATAAAATTGTCTGCCATACATAATATAGATGAATTTCTAGAACAAGTAAAGTAACAACATTAATCCATGAAGAAATAAAAAGCCGAATGTATCAATAAACATTAAACAGATTATTTTTTGTATATATACTTGTGAAAAAGGTAACAGACATAAAGAAATAATTAATAATTAAATATCTCACAAAACCTCTAAGAAAGTGCTGAGCTTAACTTTATATAAATACTTCCATATAATAAAAATAGAAGTAACCTCTTTAAATTCTTTTATGGGACTAGTACAAAACTGATACAAAACTAGAGAGTGGAGGCAAGTTTAGAAAAACATAGGCTGATTCTCAGGAACATTGATGTAAACACTCTAAATAAGGTGTTGGCAAAACAAATCCAGCCACATTTTTGTAATAATAATAATTTTTAGCCAATTAGTATTTGCTCTGGGAATATCGTTACAGTTGAATAACAAATATTTATGGTTGCGTTACTCAAATTAAGATATTAAAGAAAAGCTATATTTTAAGATGTTTAAGAAAGCATTTAATAATATTCATAATTTATTAGTGATTTAAAATTAAACCTTAGATATGTAGGAAGAAGAGCAATTCCTTAATTTAACAGCATGTACCTAATAAAAGCTTAATAGTAAAATAAGAATAGAGAAAAAACAATATGAGAAAATACAGGGTGTCCCTCAAAAATGTATATTAACATCTGATAGCTCAATTTTGAAAATGAAATGTATTTTAATAAGCATTGCCTTTATAATTATTCAAAGTATGTGTATACTTTTTTGGGAAACCCTATATATATCCTTCTTGTGCATAAATATTACAGAATTGTCCTATCTAATAAAAGAGTAATATGCAAGTTGACCATCACTCCAACACACAAGATGGCCGTCCTTTTGTGGTCAAAGATGGCTGCCCCCATGTGGACACAGATAGCCGCCACAAGATGGCTTGCAAGGGAGGGCAGTTGTGGGTGGTCAGTCCCATAGGGGAAGGCAGTTAGGGGTCACCGGGCTGGCAGAAGAAGGCAGTTGGGCGAAATGAGGCCTGCAGGGGAGGACAGTGGGGGGGTACCAGGCCATTAGGGGTGGAAAGTTGGGGCAACCAGGCCTGCAGGGGAAGGCAGTTGGGGAAAACCATGCTAGGAAGAGAGGGCTTTATTGGGGCAAGGGCTGCAGGGGAGAGTAGTTAGAAGTGACCAGGCCATACTGGAAAGGGCCATTAGTGGTGACCAGGCCAGAAGAGGAGGGCAGTTGGGGGAACCAGGCCTGCAGGGGAGGGCAGTTAGGGGTTACCAGGCTGGCAGAGGAAGACAGTTGGGGGAGACCAGGCCTGCAAGGGAGGACAGTTGGGGGGACCCAGGCCAGCAGGGGAGGGCAGTTGGGGGCAATCAGGCCAACAGGGGAGGGCAGTTTAGGGGGAACAAGGCCAGCAGGGGAGGGCAGTTGTGGGCAATCAGGCCAACAGGGGAGGGCAGTTGGGCGGGACCAGGCCTGAAAGAGAGGGCAGTTGGGTCAATCAGGCCTGCAGGGGAGGGCAGTTAGGGGTGACCTGGCCAGAGAAGAGGGCAGTTGGGGGAGACCAGGCCTATAGGGGAGGACATTTGGGAGGGGGGACCCAGGCCTGTTGGGGAGGGCAGTTAGGGGTGACTGGGCTGAAAGAAGCGAGCAGTTGGGGGAGACCAGGCCTGCAGGGGAGGACAGTTGCGGGGGACCCAGGCCTGCAGGGGAGGGCAGTTGGAGGGGAACAAGGCCTGTAGGGGAGGGAAGTTGGGACAAACAGGCCTATAGCAGAGGCAGTTGGGGGTAACCAGTCCTGCAGGGGAGGGCAGTTGGGGAAAACCATGCCAGCAGGGGAGAGCTGTTAGGGGGTACCAGGCCTGCAGGGAAGGGCAGTTAGGGGTGACCCGGCCAGAAGGGAAGGGCAGTTGGGGTAATCAGTCCTGAAGGGGAGGCCAGCAGGGGAAGGCAATTGGGAGCAACCAAATCAGCAGGGGAAAGGAGTTAGGGGTGACCAGACCTGCAAGAGAGGGCAGTTAGGAGTTACCAGGCCTGTAGTGGAGGACAGTTAGGGGCAATCAGGCCAGCAGGGGAGCAGTTAGGTGCTGATCAAGTTGGCAGGGGAGTGGTTAGGGTGTGATTAGGTTGGCAGGTGGAAGCGGTTAGGGGCAATCAGGAAGGCAGGCAGGCAAGCAGTTGGGAGCCAGCAGTCCTGGATTGTGAGAGGGATGTCCGACTGCCCGTTTAGGCCTGATCCCGGTGGGACATCCCTCAAGGGGTCCCAGATTAAAGAGGGTACAGGCTGGGCGGAGGGACACACACATAATATTAAAAGGCCAAGAGGCGTCACTACCGAAACAACCAAACAACCGGTAACCATTGGGGACCTCAGTCACAATTGGTGCCATGGCTGGTTCATAAACCGAAAGCGACCCCTCACCCAGACCAGCCCAGCGCCCCAGAGGGAACCCCCGCTATAAACAAGAGCGTGACCTATCTGCAAAGCACTGGTGGCCCCTCGCCCAGGCTGGGGCGGTGCTGAGGGCTGGGCATGTGTGGTGCAGTCTTTTAAAAATAAAGACCCACTGGTGCTCGGAGGTGCCTTCCTGCACTGGCTGCCCGGCCTCCACCCCCACCCCACGTAGAGCCCCAGGCAGAGCCCCAGCCTTATCAGCTTGGTGGGTGTTGGCCTTGCGGCCCCAGACCCCAGGGCCTGTAGGGGTGGAGAGGTTCCCACTGCAGCCCGTATAGTGATGCCAGTTAACTTTGCTGGGGAGGCCAGCGGGGCTCTGGTGTGTTCAGAGCAGCCTGTTTATGCCGGAACCCCAGTGTGCGGCCACACACACGTGGGGAGCATGTGCTGGGAGCGCAGCACATACATCATATGAACATTTGTGTGTGAAAAGGTGTGCACACACCTTTGTGTGCATAAATATATGTTTCTTAGAAGCTTTCCTGGAAAGGTGCTTTATCTGTAATAGGCAGTTTTCAAAATGTAATCCAGAGCAAGGGATCTGTAGTGAAAACACACACACAGGAAAAGGTTTTGGTACTAAACACAAAGCTGTAATTGAAGTGTTTATGCCCAAAAGTACTGTGAATCAAACATATGGTGATGTTTATCGTCTGGTGGGTCTGTTTGAAAAGTTTGGTCGGTCACTTCTCATTTCACAAAAATAAAATGATGTAATTAAGTGATTACTAAATATATACAGGACACAGGGTAGTAATTAATGAAAAAAATTTACTCATGCTTTCATTATTACTTGATATTTCTCTCTTTCTTAGCACGTGTGCACACACACACACACACATACACAGACACTGAGTTACCAAACATTGCCTCAGATTCTGAAAAGCAAAAACAAAACAAAACAAAAACAGAAAATAGAGGAGATGACTGTGAAGGAAGCAGGACATTGGTCCTTTAAGTGCAGATATCACATTCCTGACCTTGAGCTCCTATTACCAAGACAGTATAAAATATACCCTGGACTGTAATTCTTGTGTTGATGCAGATTCTGACTCTGTTCTCACAATGTAGATTGCAGAGTAGGGTCTCAAATCCTTAATTACTGCTTGAAACCCTTTCAAGCATCCATGTCAACACTAACACACATTTATTGTTTTTGGTAAATATATTTTAGAATGGGTCCAAGGAATTTAGATCCAGCTATTACTGTACTCACGCATAACAGCTTAATATCACACTGTATTGTAAGTATATTGTCAATCTCTCTTTCAACAGCATTATTAAAATTATATATTATAGTAAAGTTTATCTCATTACTTTAAATCTTGCTTTTGCTTTGGAAAGCTCATACTCTAGTAAGTGGAGACAGACTGTAAATACACAAACAAGTAAATATATGTGAGAGAGTGGTAAGAGCTAAGAAGAAAAATAAATGAGGTTAAAATGATGAAAAAGATGGGTGTTGTACTATAATAGATAGATTATTCAAGAAAGGCTCCTATGAAGTGATAAAATAAATCAGAACAGGGTGTGGGCAGAGTGGGCTAGTGAACCTTGTGATTCTCTGCAGAACAGTGTTCTAGCACCCCTGGGACTAGCAAGTACAAATGCCCTGAGGCTGAAATGTGCTTCACATCTTTAAAGAACTGCCAAAAGGCAGCGCACTGGGGGAAATGGCAGAGACACATTCAGAAAATGGTGAAAAGTCTGGTCACATGGGCTTTGGTGATCACATGGTAACTGTTCTAAAATTGTCATCCTGAGTGAGAGAGCAAACCCTTTGAGTTCTTGTGAACAGAGAAATGAGAACGAATTAGATTTTACAAACATCACCCTGTGAACTTTTGGTGATGATAAGGGTCACAGAAGTAAAGGAAGTGGCAAAAGCACATGGAAGAGGATGAAAGGGGAAAGATGGTAAGGGACGGATTGAAGGCTTCTGGGAATTACTATCCCCACCTTCTGTATTTTGTCTCTTTTTTGTTGGTTTGTTTGTTTGTTTTTCTTCTTCTTCAGGGAATTACAGGCAGTCCTGCCCTTCTTTACCAACTTCTAGAAGCAACTCTACCAGTATGCCACACTTTTTTAACCATTTGTATTAAAATAAAAATGAAAACACATAAACTGTGTCTTTGGGTCCTTTAATAGAGACTAGAATTTCAGTGAAAATAGTGGCTGAATGGAAATGAAGTGGAGTAAGCTAACTGCATTTTCTAGCTTAGGACTCATATAATACCTGCATTTCCCTGAGTGAAGAGAGCTGGCCTTGACTGTCCCTCAGCAGATGGTGCCTAGATGGAAGTCAAGAACTGTAAATTGGTCAGCTCCTCAGTTGTATACTCCTCAAACCCACAGTCTAGTATGGTTCAGAGAAGTTTTCTAATTTATTATTTAACCAACATTATAGATTCAGATACTATTTTTCATCACTAAACCATGATTTAGGCAAATTATTCCCATGTATCTTTCTATCAGTTAATTCCCATTCTTGTTATTTTCTTTCCAGATGATTGCATATTTCCAAACTTCCGGAAAATTTTATTTTTAACAAGCTCTTGGATATTGTCTAAAATAACTTGGCATTTGGTTCAAAATGGGACGATCTTACTGTATTTGTATAGAAATACAAATATCATCAGATAAAAAATGGAAAGAGAATGGGGAGTGTCAGCATGGGGGAGAGAATATTAAAATTTCTGGAAAGGTGAATATTGGTAGAGTAATTTTGGCACCATGGCTATCAGAACTACTAAGTAAAGATATATACTACTTCTGTTATATACACATAGAATATTGAGTAAATATTTGAGTACATTGCTGAAATTAATTTAAATAAGATGCTCTAGGTTTCATATATAACCATAATCATTAATATTTATTAACATAATTGTTAATAATAATATTTAACATTATTAAAATAATATTAATTCTATATTTTTATTACTGTAAATAATTTTATATATAAGAAATCAATTTAACCATCACAGCAACCCTATAATGTAATTACTATCAATATCTCCTTTCTACCTATATTAAAACAAAAGAATACCGAATTTAAATGATTTGCCAAAAGTCACTCAGTTAGTAGATGGATACACCATGATTTGAACTCAATTTGACTTTCTCTAGAATCTGAGTTATTGACCACTGTTGAGCATTGTCTTTGCAAAGCCATGAAAAATAGAAATTGTGAGTTCTGAATTGTAGGGTTTAAATGAATTTTGAATTTTAATGTTCAACGTATACTACAAAGATTCATAATGTTTATATTTCTGTACTTAGCTGTTTGTGTAGAAACATGAGACACATCACAAAGATCCAAAAACACATAGTATAGAGAATTCATTCTACTACTGAGAGATAATATTAAAAATCCAATAACATAAAGGTTTTCACACATCACCACACAGTTGGAAAAAACACTCACATATGAAGGGGCAGGGCCAGCCAGGGGGAAGGGCTGTGGAGGGGTTTGGCTGACCGCCCCTCCCTAGATCAGGGTGTGAGAGGCTCATCAGGGGTGGAGCCTTCTGGGAGGAGGGGCCACAGGAGGTTGGCTGGCCTGCCCCACCCCCCGATCGGGCTGGTTCACTGGCCGCAGTGGGCATCATAACGACTGATTGTTCTGGTCGTTAAAATGTTCCTGGTTGCTCTGGATGGAATTGGAGAACATTATGCTAAGTGAAATAAGCCAGTCAATGAAAGAAAAATACCACATGATCTCACTCATTTATGGATAATAAAGAACATTATAAACTGATGAACAAAAAGATAGATACAGAGATAGTAAAGCAACAAACAGACTTTCAAATTACAGGGGGAAAGTTAGGGAGAGGTGGGGGAGATAAGAAATCAAACGAAGGACTTGTATGCATGCATATAAGCATAAACAATGGACGCAAAACTCTGGGGGGTGAGGGCATGTATGGGTGTGGGGTGGGGGGGTAATGGTAAGATATGTACACATATAATACCTCAATAAAAAACAAACAAACAAACAAACAAACAAACAAAAAATAAATAAAATAAAATAAAATGTTCCTGGTTGCTGGCATTTTATATATACTAGAGGCCTGGTGCACAAAATTTGTGCATGGGAGGTGGGTGTCCCTTAGCCCAGCCTGCACCCTCTCCAATCTGGGATCCTTCATGGGCAGTCAGACATCCCTTTCACAATCCAGGACTGCTGGCTCCCAACCGCTCACCTGCCTGCCTGCCTGCCTGATAGCCCCTAACCACTTCTGCCTGCCAGCCTGATCACCCCCTAACGCAGTGATGGGCAACCTTTTGAGCTTGATGTGTCAAACTTTGCCAAAAAACTGAGCATAACTCGGGTAGTGTGTCACTTTGAGGAAAAAAACTAACTCCAAGACTCTAGTCACAAATGTTTCATCCTCAGGAGCAGCAAATGTTTCATCCTTGGCATGTGGCTGCCTCAGCGGCCATGTGTCATCAAAAATGGCTACACGTGTCAGTTCTGACACGCGTGTCATAGGTTCACCATCACTGCCCTAACCACTCTCCCGCCAGCCTGATCTTTGCCTAACTATTCTCCTGCCAGCCCAATTGCCCCTAACTGCCCTCCCATGCTGGCCTGGTCACCCCTAACTGCCCTCCCATGCTGGCCTGGTCACCCCTAACTGCCCTCCCTTGCCAGCCTAGTCACCCCTCACTCCCATCTCCTGGTTGCCCCTAACTGCCCTCTTCTGCAGGCCTGGTTGTCCCTAACTACCTTCCCCTGCCATCCTGGAAACCCCTAACTGCCCTCCCCTACAGCCCTGGTCACCTCTAACTGCCCTCCCCTGCTGGCCTGGTTCCCCCCAATTTTCCTCCCCTGCAGGCCTGGTCCCCCCCAACTGCCCTCATCTATAGGCCTGGTCACCGCAACTGCCCTCCCCTGCAGGCCTTGTTCCTCAAAACTGTCCTCCCCTGGACTCCTGGTCCCCCCCACTGCCCTCCCCTGCTGGCCCGGTCACCCTTAACTGCCCTCCCTTGTCAGCCCAGGCACCCCTTACTGCCATGCCATGCTGGTCTGATTGCCCCCAACTTCCCTCCCCAGCTGGCAATTTTGTGGAGGCCATCTTGTGTCCACAGGGGCGGCCATCTTTGACCACATGGGCGCGGCCATCTTGTGTGTTGGAATGACAGTCAATTTGCATATTACCTCTTTATTATATAGGATAGATTATCGTTTTATTTTTCAGATATTTTTATCTTTTTTTTCCTACCCAGATTAATCTATAAACACAACAGAATACCAAAGAAAATCTAACCAGGTATTTTTTTGAACTTGACACGTTATTTATACTCTTTGTTTAAAAGGTCAAGTAGTAAGAATATCTAAGAAAAAATAATTAAAAAGTGGTTGAGAGATTGCCTGAACACAAATCATGAAATCCAGTTGGTACGTGGGTAGACAAATAGACACACAGAAAAACATACAAAGGCTCGAAATGAACAACATAAAATATGTCAAGTTGCAGAGGTAAAATAATGAGTGATTCAAGAAATTATTTTATAGAAACACACACACACACACACACACACACACACACACACACACACACACATTTTGTACCTGAAGCCATAAACAAAAGAATATACCAAATGGAGTAAAGCCTTAAATGTAAAAAGCATATATTTCAAGTTATTAGGAGAAAAAAATATATAGAAAAATATATTTATGATATTTATGTAGGGGAATTTTTCAATAAGATTCAGAAAGCACATTGCCTTAAGAAACATGAATAAATTGAATATAAAATTTTAGAACACTGTGTACAATGTTAGACTTTGTGGTGATGGTACCATGAGTGTAGGTTTATTTCTAAACTCATCAAAGAATTACATTAAATAAATACAACATTTTATATATAAACTAGAGGCCTGGGCACAAAATTCGTGTGCGAGTATGGTCCCTAGGCCTGTTCTGCAATCAGGGCCATCTTCCCCAGCTGCCTGCAACCAGCCCCACCCCCCGCCACCACCCACCCCCAGGTCCCCATTCGCCATCGGGTGATCGGAGCCTGCTGGCTAGGGGGAAGAACCAAGAAGTCAGCTGTTCCGCCCACTCGATGGCCCCGCCCCAGCCCCAGGTTGCCCTATGTGTGTGGGATGACTGGTGTGTCAGGGGCCTTGGCCTGGCGCCACCCACATCCCCTCACACACACTCCCAGTTCCCTGTTTGCCATTGGGCTATCAGAGCATGCAGGCCAGGGAAAGGGACCAAGAGGTGGTAAGTGCACCTCACAGGGACTAGTTGAACAGTCGTTCTGGTCATTCTGCCGTTAGGGTCAATTTGCATGTTAACCTTTTATTATATAGGATAGAGGCCCAGTGCATGGGTGGGGGCCAGCCGGCCTGCCCTGATGGGGGCCCCAGATAGGGGTGGAAGTCCCTGCTGGTGAGCGGGGATGGCTGGGTTGTGGGGCCTCAGGCATTTTGCAGGCTGGCTATGTAAAAAGCATATCTTTCAAGTTATTAGGAGAAAAACTAACCGATTGGGGTGGGGGTCCCTACTGGGGGGAGGGGCCAGCCCTGGTGAGGGTTTTGCCGTGTCCCTGCTGGGGGGTTGGGCAGCTGGGGCAAGAGGTGGCAGTTGTTCTGGTCTCTGGTCTTTCTGGTCTTATTGTTCTGGTTGTTCTGCCGCCATTTGGATTGCTGGGCTTTTATTTTATAGGATTATACCTCAATAAAACTTAAACGATAAATAAAAGTGAATTCATAGATGGTAGAAAGAAAAAAATAGACAAGCTACAGAAATGAGGGGAAGAACCTTTTACAATGCATATAATCAGCAAAAGATACATTCATTCAATCAGCCTTAAATTAAAACACAAAACAACAAAAGCTGACTCTATCCTAGCCCTGGAGACTCAGTTGATTGGAATGTCATCCTATGAACCAAAAGGTCACAGGTTTGATTCCCAGTCAGGGCACATTCCTGGGTTGTGGTTCAATCCCTGGTTGGGACACATAAGGGAAACAATTGATCAATGTTTATCTCTCTTACTTCTCTCTCTCTCTCTCTCTCTCTCTCTCTCTCTCTCTCTCTCTCTCTCTCTCTTTCTCCCTCTCTCCAAAGAAAAAACAAAAAACAACACCAGTGAAAGCAAGATTAAACAGAAACAACAAAAAAGCACCTGATTCTGCATCAGACATTGACTATCTAAAAGAAAATAAAACAAAGTCCCTGTCCTCATGAAAACATGTAGTCTAATAGGAAAGAGAAAGATCATAATCATAAATAAAATAAACACATAATTTATCATCAGAAAAAAACTGAATAAAGAGAGAGAGTCAGCCATGAGCTATGTTAAGGTAGAACATTCCAGAAAGAGTGAAAGTAAGTAGGATTGCCCTGAGATGAGAATGTGCTTGGGCTCTAGCTGGTTTGGCTCAGTGGTTAGACCATTGGCGCTTGGACTGAAAGGTCATGGGTTCAATTCCAGTCAAGGGCATGTTCCTCAGTGTTGGGCTCGATCCCCTGCTCCAGTCAGGGTGTGTGCAGGAGGCAACCAATCAATGTGTCTCTCTCACTTGGATGTTTCTCTCTCTTTGTCTCTCCCCTTCTCTTCCACTCTCTAAAAAAAAAAAAAAAAAAAAAATTGAAAAATATATGCTCAGGTGAGGATTAATAAAAAAAAATAAAAGAATGTGCTTGGTATGTTTGAGGATTAGCAAGGAAATTAATATGACTAGAATCCCAGGGCAAACAACATAGGGAAAAGTTGGGACATGAGATTGGAGAGGTGACCAAGATTCCAATTATACAAGGTGCCATTACTATGAAATAGCTTTCATTTTTACTCTAAGATAGAAAGCTATTAGAAAATTATGAGAAAAAGAATAAATTTAATTTTCAGAGTTATATTTATGAGGGTCACTTTGGCTATAGGGTAAAGATAGAATGACAATGATTGGGCCAAAGTTGAAGCAGAAGAGCACTTAGAAGGCAATTGCAAAAATTCAAAGTTGATGGTAGTCCAGATCTGGATGATAGAAGAGAGGGTAGTGAGCAGCCTTCAAGTTTTGAAGGGATAGCCAACAGAACTAAATAAAGTTTTGAGTGAGAAATAAGAACTGTGTTCTACTCCAAATAACTGGAAATATGAAATTGGCTTTAATAACTCAAATAATAAAATAGGATACACTCCCAGAGGTGGTAGGTTTGGAGGGATTTGAAATGTCAAAATTAGATGTCTACCAGACATTCAAAAGATACCCAGTTGACATTGGTTATATGAGAATGGCATTAAGGGAACAGACATAAGCTGGAGGCTAATTTTTTTAGTGTCTTTACACACACACACACACACACACACACACACACACACACGCACGCGCGCGCACACACACGCAGTATTAAAAACCAAAATACTGGAAACACTGCTAGATAAGTGAGGAAAAATAAAGCAAAGATCAAAGATGTGAATAGCAAGCAATGAAGTAACAGAAGAACCAAGATGAAGATGTGATTTTAAAGGCAAATGAATGAGGGTTTTCAGATGAAGGTGCAAAAATCACCATGAAATGATTCTAATAGGTCAAAAAATAATTGATCATTAAACACTTAATTTTAGCAAGATTGAAGTCACTGATTACATTAATAAGAATTGTTTTTATGGAGGGGTAAAAACAAAATAGTAATTGAAACTGGTTAAAGAAAGTAAAAAACAAACATTTGGGAAAAGTAAGGATAAATAATGCTTTTGAGGAGTTGTAGGTAAGTGGGATCAAGAGAGTTCTTTTTAATAAACAGGAATTATTGTGTTTTTAATTGTTATCATAATGACATGATTAAAAGGGATAACGAATAATGTAGGACAGAAATGGGACTGTTGTTGAACAATGTCTTTGAATAGGTGAGAATGAATGACTAGAATAAAAAATTGATGGCTTTGCCTTAGATAAAATTGTGGGGGTTTAGACCAACTATATGAGACCTGATAATGGTGAGCTGGTAGATCTTGAGATTATAAAGAATCTTCACTGAATTGAAAATTATTTGTTGTGAGATTGGGCCCAAAGAGATGGAAATGTAGCCCCAACATATAATTTTGCTAGACAGGTATATATATAGCTAATCTATCTATATAAAACTCTAATATGCAAATTGATGGAAGAGCAAATGACCAGTGGAAAGACCAGTCACTATGATGCACACTGACTACCAGGGAGCAGATGCTCAATGCAGAAGCTGCCTCCAGCCCACAGGCCCCAACAGGTGGCAGTGGTGGGGGATGGGGCCATCGAGTGGGCGGCACCAGTCTAAGTTGGGTAGGAGTGGGTGCCTTGATCAACCCGTCAGTCACCCCACAGATTAGCCCTGATCACTGGCCATGCCTAAGAATCCTACCCATGCACGAATTTCATGCAGCAGGCCTCTAGTACTAATATAAATGTTTTTATTATATCTTCTTAATATTTAGTTATTCCATGGACAAAGCACAGAATACTTGGTTGTGGATACAAAAGTGAATGAAAATTTTAATAACTTAGACAATGTAAAAGAAAAATATAGGTTAAAATGGTAGTATAATTGGACATGAGGAAAAATGAAAGAAACTGTATGAAGGCAACTATCATCCATTTTTTTATTTTAAATTTATTTTATTTTTCTATTTTTTATTTTTTATTTATTTTTATTTTTTAATGTTTTAAATTTTTTAGAAAAATTTATTTTATTTTTTATTTTATTATTTTTTAATTTAATAACTAGCAACAATTCACATAGAGAACTGTTATTGAACAACACTGATGACAGAAGAAATAAGGGTTAAATAGTATTTAATATTGAAAATTAATTAAGAGAATAATTTAAAATCATATAATAAAATATTAGGCACAATTGGAGAAACCAAGATGGCGGCATAGGTTAAACACCTAACCTACAGCCTGGCACAACAATTTCAAAAACACAACTAAAAGTCAAAATGGACATCATCCAGAACCACAGGAAAGCTGGCTGACTGAAATGCCCACAACTAGAAGGAAAGAGAAAACCACAAGGAAAATCAGAGAAGCCGTAAAAGCTTGAGGTATGGAGACACGGGCGGAGACACGAGCCCGCGCACATGAGGGGAAGACGGAGCCGGAGAGGAAGGGGCGGCTGACAGCCTGGCTGGCGTTCTCTGGCGGGAAGGAGATAAAAGCGCCAGATTGTGCTGAACCCCAGCTCCGACTGCACTGAACCCCAGTTCCGGGAGAAACCCTGGGAAGCCGGGCTCATGCTGGGGGAGTCTGGGCTGTGGGGCGGAAGCACAGAGGAGTTGTGCCAGAGCCGCACACGGGAATGTGCGCAGAGGAGGGACTGTTGCCTGTGCCGCTGGATTGCCCTAGCGGGAGGGAGACAAAAGCTCTTGACCGTGCTGAACCCCAGTTCCAACTGCACTGAACCCCAGTTCTGGGAGAGACCCGGGGAAGCCAGGCTCATGCTGGGGAAAGCTGGGCTGTGGGGCAGAGGTGCAGAGAGGCGGCGAAGAGCAGAGCACCGGAGGCGCGCACGGGATTGTGCGCGGAGGATGGGCTGTTGACTGTGCTGCTGAGTCGCCCTGGTGGGAAGGAGACAAAAGCGCCAGACAGCGGTGAGCCCCAGTTCCGACTACATGGAAACCCAGTTCCGGGCGAGAATCTGGGAATCCAGATTCATTGGGGGAGAGACTAGACTGTTTGGCAGCGCGCGAAACTCCAGGGCGCTTTTCTCTCAGAGGTGTTTGCTGGGAGTACAGAGGGACACTGAGACACAGGAACCTCATAGGGCGGGGCTGACGGGAAGCCAAGGCGGTAGGCTCCGCCCTGTAACTCCGCCCCATCCAAGCTGAACACAGAGGCTTTTACAATTTTGCAAGTCTAGTTGAATGGGGCTGTCTCCCGGCATAGACACAGCTGATCCTCCCTCCCAGTGTACCAACAGCAATCAAGGCTTAACAATACCAAGACTTTGCACTCAGCCCACAAAGGGGGGTATCAAGAGCGACCACCTAGGGAGATTGGGGAAGCTGAGCGATAGGGAGACAGCCAAAAGGGGAAGACACCGAAACAGGTCACGAATATAAGGGATGCTGTAATTCCTGCTGAGGGGCCTCCGGCAGTAGCTGACCTACACTCCATTGGAGACCCAGAAACGAGGGCATCTAGTGGTCGGTGTGAGATGACACCAGATTTCAACCACTCGCATAAGGGACACATTCAAGAGGCAGACGCAGGGAGCGCCAAAGCTTTGCTGCACAAAGACCCGGCACATAAACGTGTCTCCCGCACAGCAACTCTTCCTTTATAGACACAGAGGGTCCGCACAGCCAAGTGGCCTGGAGGACAATTCCTCCCAGTGACACCAACAACAATCAAGACTTAACTATACAAACAAGGACCAAGATGGAGGCATAGGGCAGAAGCCTGATTGCTGCCTACCACAATTTTGAGACTACGACGGGAGAGCAGAGCAGACACCATCCAGAACCACCAGAGGGCTGACTGAGCAGATGCTCTACAACTAGAATAAAAGAGAGGGGTACGCGGGATGAAGCTGATGCCGGTGACCCAAAGACCACACTTTAAAAATTACGGCTCAGGCGACACAATGGCGGCCTGGAACGTGCTCGGCGCAGTTCCCCCAGCGGTCTCTGGCTGAGGGGAAGGCTCCACTCGCTGCCGAGCACGGACAGACGAGCCCCTGGGAGACATGGGGTGGGAGACTCCACGCTTGCTGACCTCCAAGTCCTTCAAGAATCTCAACGCCCCGGAAGCGGCCAGGTGCGCACGCTCGGCTACCGGCCACCGCTGCAGACCCAAGGGCCGACGCAGCCACCCCGGACCAGCCCGCCGCCGCGCACCGGGCACACCGGAGCTTCGCCGAGCCCGCTGCCCAACGAGTTCTGCGGTGGCTGCCCTGGAGCTCTGAGAAAATGGCCGAAGGAATTGCTGAGAGGGAATTGACCAACAGGAATTGGGATCAAGAAGACGAAACCCCGCTGGGTCCCGGATCCGGGTGAAGCCGCGTGCCCCTGGGTCTGGGTGAGGCTGGGAACTGGGTCAGGGTGAGGCTGGGTCCCGGGTCCGGGTGAGGCCACATGCCCCTGGAACCGGGTGAGGCCACGCGACCCTGGGTCTGGGAGAGGCCACGTGCCCCTGGGTCCGGGGGAAGCTAGATCCCGGGTCCGGGCGAGGCCGTGGGCCCCTGGATCCGGGTGAGCCTGGGTCCCGGGTCCGGGTGAGGCCGTGGGCCCCTGGATCCAGGTGAGCCTGGGTCCCGGGTCCGGGTGAGGCCGTGGGCCCCTGGATCCGGGTGAGCCTGGGTCCCGGGTCCGGGTGAGGCCGTGGGTCCCTGGATCCGGGTGAGGCCACGCAACCCTGGGTCTGGGAGAGGCCACGCGCCCCTGGGTCCGGGTGAGGCCACATGCCCCTGGGTCCGGGGAAGCTAGGTCCCGGGTCCGGGCGAGGCCGTGTGCCCCTGGATCCGGGTGAGGCTGGGTCCCAGGCCCGGGAGAGGCCACGCGCCCCTGGGTCCGGGTGAGGCCATGCTCCCCTGGGTCCAGGTGAAGCTGAATCCTGGGTCTGGGCGAGGCCGTGTGCCCCTGGATCCGGGTTAGGCTGGGTTCCGGGTCCGGGTGAGGCCGTGGGCCCCTGGACCCGGGTGAGCCTGGCCCCGGGTCCGGGTGAGGCCGTGGGTCCCTGGATCCGGTTGAGCCTGGGTCCCGGGTCTGGGTGAGGCCGTGGGCCCCTGGATCTGGGTGAGCCTGGGTCCCGGGTCCGGGTGAGGCCGTGGGCCCCTGGATCCAGGTGAGCCTGGGTTCCGGGTATGGGTGAGGCCGTGGGCCCCTGGATCCGGGTGAGGTTCGTGCCCCTGGGTCCGGGGGAAGCTAGATCCTGGGTCCGGGCGAGGCCGTGTGCCCCTGGATCCGGGTGAGGCTGGGTCCCGGGTCCGGGTGAGGCCGTGGGCCCCTGGATCCGGGTGAAGCCGTGCCCCTGGGTCCGGCCGATACCTAACCAGAGAGTGTCGGACCTGCATTACCACCATTTGTCCACCATCCAGAGCTGAGGGGTCAGTACCGACATGTACTCATAAGGAACTGGTGGACATTGATATTGGGTCTCAAAAGAACTGTTGGTCCAGAAAGAAACTCACTACAGACTGATTCATTTGCCTGTCAGCAGAACTATTTTTTTTTAATTGTTTTTCATTTTTTCCCCCAATTTTTTTAATAAGGTATTATATGAGTACATATCTTACCATTGCCCCCACCACACCCCACTCCCATATATGCCCCCACCCCCACAGAGTTTTGCATCCATTGGTTATGCTTATATGCATGCATACAAGTCCTTTGATTGATCTCTTATCTCCCCCACCTCTCCCTAACCTTCCCCTTGTAATTTGACAGTCTGTTTGATGGTTTACTGTCTCTGTATCTATCTTTTTGTTCAAGTTTATAATGTTCTTTATTATCCATAAATGAGTGAGATCATGTGGTATTTTTCTTTCATTGACTGACTTATTTCACTTAACATAATGTTCTCCAATTCCATCCAGGTTGCTGCAAATGATGAGAATTCCTTCTTTTTTATGGCAGCATAGTATTTCATTGTGTAGATGTACCACAGCTTTCTGATCCAGTCATCTGCTGACGGGCACCTAGGCTGTTTCCAAATCTTAGCTATGGTGAATTGTGCTGCTATGAACATAGGGGTGCATATATCCTTTCTAATTGGTGTTTCTAGTTTCTTTGGATATATTCCCAGGAGTGGGATTACTGGGTCAAATGGGAGTTCCATTTTCAGTTTTTTGAGGAAACTCCATACTGTTCTCCACAGTGGCTGCACCAGTCTGCATTCCCACCAGCAGTGCACGAGGGTTCCTTTTTCTCCGTATCCTCGCCAACACTTGTCGTTTGTTGATTTGTTGATGATAGCCATTCTGACAGGTGTGAGATGGTACCGCATTGTTGTTTTGATTTGCATCTCTCGGATAATTAGTGACATTGAGCATGTTTTCATGTGTCTCTTGGCCTTCCTTCTGTCTTCTTTTGAAAAGATTCTATTTAGGTCTGTTGCCCATTTTTTTATTGGATCATTTATCTTCCTTTTATTAAGTTGTATAAGCTGCCTGTAGATGTTGGAGATTAAACCTTTATCAGTGATGCCATTTGGAAATATGTTCTCCCATTCAGTGGGCCTTCTTGTTGTTTTGTTGATGGTTTCTTTTGCTGTGAAAAAGCTTTTTATTTTTATGTAGTCCCATTTGTTAATTTTCTCTTTAGCTTCCATTGCACTAGGGGCAGTGTCAGTGAAGAATTTCTTTTGGCATATGTCTGAGATTTTGCTGCCTGTGGATTGCTCTAGTATTTTTATGGTTTCCCGTCTTATGTTTAAGTCCTGTATCCATTTTGAGTTTATTTTTGTGTATGGCGTAAGTTGGTGATCAAGCTTCATTTTTTTGCATGTATCTGTCCAATTTTCCCAACACCATTTATTGAAGAGATTGTCTTTATTCCATTGTATGTTCATGCCTCCTTTGTCAAATATTAATTGAGCATAGTGGTTTGGGTCAATATCTGGATTCTCTATTCTGTTCCATTGATCTATATGTCTGTTCTTGTGCCAGTACCAGGCTGTTTTGAGAACAGTGGCTTTGTAATACAGCTTGAAATCTGGTATTGAGATCCCTCCTACTTTATTCTTCTTTCTCAGGATTGCTGTGGCTATTCGGGGTCTTTTTTTATTCCAGATGAATTTTTGGAGAGTTCTTTCAAGGTCTGTGAAATATGCCGTTGGTATTTTAATGGGGAGTGCATTGAATCTATAGATTGCTTTGGGTATTATGGACATTTTAATGATGTTGATTCTACCAATCCATGAACATGGTATGTTCTTCCATCTATTTACGTCTTCCTCTATCTCTTTTTTCAGTGTCCTGTAGTTTTCCGTGTATAGGTCTTTTACCTCCTTAGTTAAGTTTATTCCTAGGTATCTTAATTTTTTTGGTGCGATGGTAAATGGGATTGCCTTTTTAGTCTCTCTGTCTGTAAGTTCACTATTGGTGTATAGAAAGGCCATAGATTTCTTGGCGTTAATTTTGTATCCTGCTACATTGCCGAATTCATTTATTAAGTCTATTAGTTTTTTGACGGAGTCTTTCGGATTTTTTATGTACAATATCATGTCGTCTGCAAATAAAGACAGCTTTACTTGTTCTTTTCCAATTTGGATGCCTTTTATTTCTTCTTCTTGTCTAATTGCAATGGCTAATACTTCCAGTACTATGTCAAATAGGAGTGGTGAGAGTGGGCATCCCTGTCTTGTTCCTGTTCTTAGGGGAAATGTTTTTAGTTTTTGTCCATTGAGTATGATGTTTGCTGTGGGTTTATCATATATAGCTTTTATTATGTTGAGGTATGAGCCATCTATTCCCACCTTGTTGAGAGTTTTTATCAAGAAAGGGTGTTGGATTTTGTCAAATGCTTTTTCTGCATCAATTGATATGACTATGTGATTTTTATCTTTCAATTTGTTCATGTGATGTATCACGTTTATTGATTTGCGGATATTGTACCATCCTTGCATTCCTGGGATAAATCCTACTTGGTCATGGTGTATGATCTTTCTGATGTACTGCTGGAGCCGATTTGCTAGAATTTTGTTGAGGATTTTGGCATCTATGTTCATGAGGGATATTGGTCTGTAATTCTCTTTCATTGTGTTGTCTTTATCTGGTTTTGGTATTAGGGTGATGCTGGCTTCATAGAAGGAGCTTGGAAGTGTTCCTTCCACTTGAATTTTTTGGAATAGTCTGAGGAGGATAGGTTTTAGTTCTTCCTTGAATGTTTGGTAAAACTCTCCTGTGAAGCCATCAGGCCCCGGGCTTTTGTTTGCCGGAAGCTTTTTGATGACTGCTTCAATTTCGTCCATAGTTATTGGCCTATTGAGCTGTTTAGATTGTTCTTGATTGATTTTTGGAAGGTTATATTTTTCTAGGAATATGTCCATTTCCTCCAGGTTGTCCAGTTTGTTGGAATAGAGTTGTTCGTAGTATTTTGTAACAATCCTTTGTATTTCATCGGGCTCTGTTGTTATTTCACCTCTTTCATTTCTGATTTTGTTTATTTGGGTCCTCTCTCTTTGCTTCTTGGTGAGCCTGGCTAGAGGTCCATCAATCTTGTTTATCCTTTCAAAGAACCAGCTCTTGGTTTTGTTGATCTTATGTATTGTTTCTTTGGTCTCTATGTCATTTATCTCCGCTCTGATCTTTGTTATTTCCTTCCTTCTGGTTACACTGGGCTTTTCTTGCTGCTCTTTTTCTAGCTCTTTGAGTTGTAGGGTTAAGTAATTTATTACCATTGTTTCTTGTTTTTTACAATAGGCTTGTAGAGCTATGAACTTCCCTCTCAAGACTGCTTTCGCTGTGTCCCATAGATTTTGGATTGTTGTGTTTTCATTGTCATTTGTTGCCATGATGTTTTTTATTTCTTCCTTGATCTCTCTGGTGACCCAGTCCTTGTTTAATAGCATGCTGTTTAGTCTCCATGTGTTTGATTTCTTTGGATTGTATTTATTGTAGTTGATTTCCAGTTTTATGCCACTGTGATCTGAGAAGATGCTTGATATAATTTCTATCTTCTTAAATTTGAAGAGACTTTGCCTGTGACCCAACATATGGTCTATCTTTGAAAATGACCCATGTGCACTTGAGAAGAATGTATATTCTGTGGCTTTGGGGTGAAATGTTCTGAAGATGTCAATTAATTCCATCTGGTCTAGTGAATCATTTAGGATTGCTGTTTCTTTGCTGATTTTTTGTTTAGAGGATTTGTCCAGTGGTGATAGTGGGGTATTAAAGTCTCCTACTATGATTGTATTGCTATTAATCTCTCCCTTGATATCCTCCAGCAGCAGAACTATTATTGCTCGTCGCACATTCAATTCTTATAAGTGTATCTCTAGTGACACATGATTTCGCTCATCTAGGGGAAATGATGAACAACATAGACTGATGAACAAGAACAGAACCAGAAACAAGGAGGCATCGATCAGACTATCGGGCCTCAGAGGGAGGATAGGGGAGGGTGGGGGGAGGGGGTAGAGATCAACCAAAGGTCTTGTGTGCATGCATATGAGCCTAACCAATGGTTAAGTTCAACAGGGGGTTGGGGCATCCACGGGGAGGGGTGTGGGATGGGAATGGGGGGATGGGGACAAATATGTGACACCTTAATCAATAAAGAAATTAAAAAAAAATATTAGGCACAATTGGTAGAAGTGAGGTAATGTAAGTAAACTACATCTCATTTTTTTATATGAAGTAACCAAAGGTATTGCTTGAATTTAATATTAAGGAATAGAGGGATAAAATAGGCATGTTATTGAGAGTTCTGAAAATTACCACTAGAAAACAAAACCAAAATATTTTAAAGAAATGATATATAGCATGTGCATGTGGGATTGAAAATGGAAAGTGTTGTAGCGAAGAATGTACTTTTCATTATATACTATTCAGTACTACTGGATAAGCTGCATTATATATCTATTACTTTGACCAAACATTTTAAAATTATAATGTATCAACACTTTTAATACTATACAATCATCAAAAATCAAGATAGTTCCTAAAGTGTTGACTTTTATAAATATTTGTCATTGGTTGTCAAATTTAAAAAATATTGATAATATGGGGAAAATGTATAGGTAAATACATATTTTTAAGTTATCTATTGCTAAGTAACAAAGTACCGAAAACTTAGTAGCTTAAAGCAACAAGCACTTACCATTGTTCACAAGTCAACCAGTCAACTGGGTGGTTCTTCTTGTTTCTGGGATTATTCATGTACCTAACACCACATGCATGTAGAGTAGGCACTGATACTGACATTGCTGGGATCTCTCATGTGTTTGAATACTATCTGACTTGAAGCTGGTCTGGTATAACCTTGGCTGAGGTGACTAGGCTCTCCTCCATGTGATATCTCTTATATCTTAGCTGTCTAGCCCAGTCTCATTCACATGATGGCTCAGGGGTCCATGAGGGAGAGGTTCATCATGCTTCCAAAGACCTGGGCTCAGATTGTACAAAGTCCCTCCACTGCATCGCACTCACCAAAACCAAGTCATAATGCCAGTCCATAGTCAGGGCAAAGAGCATAGATCCAAGTAAGTCAATGATTGGGCTATCAAAAATTAATACTAAATGTCTTTTAAAAGCAGAGGAAAAAATTAACAAATATGAAAACTAAACATATAATTGTGGTACCTTTGTAGTGTGAAATTAAAGGTGGATGATCTTATTCCATTTTAGAAAATTTCCTATTGTTTAATTTTAATGGAAAGCTATTATTTTTAATGAAATAGAAGAGTCCTTTGTACATTCAACAAATAAAAAAAAAACCAAAAAACAAAAAAAAAAACAGACACATGAATACATAGATAAACAATGCCCACAACTGATAACTAAGGAGATCAGGAAAAAGAGGGAAAAGGTTGGCTTAAGTTTATTGAGTAGGGAAAAATTAACTATAGTGTTTCATCAAATACTATAAATTAGGCAATATTCTATGTATGTTTATAAGTAACTAGATGCCCAGTGCATGAATTCGTGCATGGGTGGGTTCTGGCTAAACAGTCCCAATTGGGACAAATTGGGGCTGGGGCAGTCAGGAGGAGGAGATGGTGGGAGTTTGGCTGGCCAGCCCCACCCCCAATAGGCTGGTTCACTGGCCGCAGTGGGCATCATAGTGACCAGTCATTTCTTTCGTTATGGCATTCAGGAGCTAGCTTTATACACACACACACACACACACACACACACACACACACACACACACACATATATATATATATATATAGACTAGAGGTCCAATGCACAAAATTTGTGCATGGGGGGTGTCCCTCAGCCTGGCCTGCACCTTCTCTAATCTGGGACCCTTTGGGTGATCTGACTGTCGGTTTAGGCCCGATCCCACAGGGCAGTCGGACATCCCTCTCACAATCCAGGACTGCTGGCTCCTAACTGCTCCCCTGCTGGCCATATCACCCCCAATTGCCCTCCCCTGCAGTCCTGGTTGCCCCCTACTGCCCTCCCCTGCCAGCATGATTGCCCACAACTGCCCTCTACTGCCCTCATCTTGTGGTGACCATCTTGTGGTGGTCATCTTGTGACAGCCATCTTGTGATGATGTGGGGGTGGCCATTTTGTGACTATGTCACAGCAGCCATCTTGTGATGACATCACGGAGGCCATGTTGTGACAACATAGTGGCAGCCATCTTGTGATGCATGGCGCCATCTAGGCTTTTATTATATAGGATTGTTTAATAAATCTAAACTGAATTTCTTAAATCTAACCATTTATTTTCAAATTGAGTACTGGGCTTTTCTCACAGATGCTTGAAGTCTTCACTATTCTTGTTCAGCAGATACCATTGAATTTGAATACAGTATAACAGCTCTAAAGTTCCCTTTATTTATTACTATTGCTGTACTTAAAAATAATCCTGTGCACATTTCACTAAAATGGAACTTATCTTTTCTAATACACAAAATAAAGTTATTTTTTGTTTTCTTTAAAATAAAAGAGAGAAGAAAAGAGATGACTTATTTGGGTTTTTAAAGTTATACTTCTGTCAAGGTGTGCAGTTTTCAGTTTCTTGCTCCCTGAGCCTTCCACATGAACACTTCACTTCCCAGGGTGAACACGCATCAGTCAAGTTGGTCTTCCCTCCAATTAGTGCTAAGGTGTGGCACAGAGACAAGTAAGGGTCAATTTGATTTATTAACTGTGCTAAAAATAGAATGGAAAATAGAACAGAAGTTGTGTGTGTGTGTGTGTGTGTGTGTGTGTGTGTGTGTGTGTGTGTGTGTGTTCTTCCACTGACTTTGTTATATCAAACTGAAAAGACAGATTTTTGCTCTGTTTTCCAAAGGAAAGAAGCTATGAATCGCAGGAGTCCAATTCTATCCTGGCAAAGAACAAGAGAATTTGAGAAGCAGCGGTTTCCACTTAACCAATACCAGTAAACACACGCATGTCCAATCAGAAACGAAAAGAAGTTGCTTTCATTTTAAGATTTTTCCTGCCCAGGGAGCCTGATCAGCAATGGCTGGTGAGTAACTCCAGTTTTTCCACTGTTTATGGCTGTGTTCTGGGGGACTTACAGCTCAGGAGGAAGGCTTGGGGAGAGGAGCAGAGCCATGAAAGGGGCACTCCGCAGACCAAACTATTCTATTCCTGGATGGTGGGTGATGGGAGCGTGGGTCACAGAAGTGACTATGCCAGCGCACAAAGTACTTTAGTTAATATGTTACAGCTTCTTGGGGGAATAATAGGAAAATGCAAAAATATCTGGATCTGTGTTCTTAGACCTTTCCTGTGGTTTTAGGCTTTTCTTTGGGCTCTTACCACCCTAGAATTCTTGCCCATTTTAAGAGTGTTCTCTTGTTTGAGGGAGAGGCCCTGATGTGGGACACAGGAACTTGCGTTTCCTCTATGTTTCGTTTTCAGCAAGCAAACCAGCTGTGACTTGTGCTCTCAATCTCTACAAACAAAGCTGCTTTCAGCCCTGCCCGTGGAAACAAAATGCATTCTTCTACAAGCATAAGATGTTTTATGCTTTACTGCTATATAAATTGAACATCATGTGTTCTTAATTAAGTATTGATAAATGTGATAGGAAGTGAAAAGATAGTAGATGATACAAAAAACTGACCCATGTCAGCTATCATGGACCTCCATAGTGAAGTTGCTTCAAGTCTCTGACCATCAGTTTCTTCATCTATAAAAAGGCACAGGCTTGAGTAAGATATGAGCTATTATAAGTGTGGTCTGTGGAATCACCTTGGGAACTGTTAGAAATGAAAAATCATATAAATGAAATAAAATAAATGAAAATTTGATAGACCCACCCTGATCTATCAAATCAGAATTTTTAGAGAGAGAGGAAGGAAGAGAGAGAAAGATTAATTTGTTGTTCCACTTATTTATGTATTCATTGGTTGTTGTTTTTTTAAAATATATATTTATTGATTTCAGAGAGAGAGAGATAGAAACATGAATGATGAGAGAGAATCATTGATTGGCTGCCTTCTGCATGCCCCACTGGGGATTGAGCCCACAATTTGGTCATGTACTCTTGACTGGAATGGAACCTGGGACCCTTCAGTCCACAGGTGGATGCTCTATTCACTGAGCCAAACCAGCAAGGGACATTTGTTGATTTGTGTATGTGACCTGACCTTGTATGTGCCCTGGCTAGGGATAAAACCTACAACCTTGGCTTATGAGGATGAGGCTCTAACCAACTGAGCCACCCAGGACCAGAGCCTATCAAATCAGAATTTTTGTGAATGGGGTGCAGGCAGCTCTTGCTTATCAGGATTTCAGATGCTTTGGCATATTTAAATTAGAGAACCACTGCCTGGAATCTATGGAAGGTCTTGTCTATATCTAAAATTCTGTTGTTTTCACAGGCAAGAGAGAGAAAGAAGATCCCATTTATATGGTGAAGTCAATTGCCAAGAACATGATCGATGGCTTTTTTGATGATTTGATAGAAAAAAAGGTTATAAATACGGATGAGTTACGAAGATTGGGAGAAGGAGTGGACATCATCGTGAATAGGACTGAAAGTCTAATTGAGGATATCACTGAGAAAACTCAAGCAACAGGCAAAATACTTATGGACCGTTTCTTTAACCCCAAGAAACTACTGAGTTTGAGTGAGTATCTCAGACCAAAGGGCCAGTAACTTGTTCTTTATCTACTATCATTACACCCTTTCTGTTTTTTTACTTCTATTAACATGTGGAGCATGAATTGTTCACATCGCTGGTAACTTCTTTGCCTGACTTTCTTATTTAATATTAGAGGCCCGGTGCATGAAATTCATGCACGGGGAGGGGGGGGGGGTTGTCCCTGAGCCCAGCCTGCACCCTCTCCAATCTGGGACCCCTCAAGGGCAGTAGGACATCCCTCTCACAATCCAGGACTGCTGGTTCCCAACTGTTCACCTGCCTGCCTTCCTGATTACCCCTAACCGCTTCTGCCTGCCAGCCTGATCACACCCTAACCACTCTCCTGCCAGCCTGATTGATGTCTAACTGCTCCCCTGCCAGCCTATTTGCCCCCAGCTTCCCTCCTCTGCCAGCCTGGTCACCCCTAACTGCTCTCCCCTGCAGGGTTGATCGCCCCCAACTGCCCTCCCTTGCAGGCCTGATCCCTCTTAGCTGCCCTCCCTTGCAGGCCTGGTGCCTCCCAACTGCCCTCCCCTGCTTGCCTGATCTCCCACAACTGCCCTTCCTTGCAGGCCTGGTCCCTCCCAACTGCCTTCTCCTGCTGGCCATCTTATGGTGGCCATATTGTGTCCACATGGGGACAGGATCTTTGACCACATGGGGGCAGCCATCTTGTGTATTGGAGTGATGGTCAATCTGCATATTACTCTTTTATTAGATAGGATAGAGGCCTGGTGCATGGGTGGGGGCCAGCTGGTTTGCCCTGAAGAGTGTCCAGGATCAGGGTGGGGGTTCCCTTGAAGTATGGTGTGGCCTGGGTGAGGGGGCCTGTGGTGGTTTGCAGTTTGTCCATGCCCCCCAGTGACCCAAGGGGAGGTCCTGTTATCTGGAATTTATTTATCTTCTACAATTGAAACTTTGTAGCCTGGAGCAGAGCCAAGCCTCCTGCTTGCTCTGTGGTAGCAGCCATTTCTGTTGGAATTTATGTATCTTCTATAATTGAAACTTTGTAGCCTGGAGTGAAGGCCTGAGCTGGCCAGGACTGCAGAAGCTTGGCTTCCTCAATTGCCGGGGGCAACCCTAGCCTCCTGCTCTTCCAGCCCCATGGCTGCCACCATTTCTGTTGGAATTTACTTACCTTCTATAATTGAAACTTTGTAACCTTGAGTGGAGGCCTGGGCCCACAAGGGTGTGTGGAAAGCTTGGCTTCCTCCATTGCCAGGGAAACCCAAGCCTCCCTCCTGCACTCTGTGGCTGCAGCCATCTTGGCTGGGGTTAATTTGCATACTCACTCTGATTGGCTGGTGAGCAGGGCTGGTGGGTGTAGCAGAGTGATGGTTAAATATTACTCTTTTATTAGATAGGACTAGAGGTTTGGTGCATGAAAATTCATGCACTGGATGGGGGGTCCCTCAGCCCAGCCTGCCCCCTCTCACAGTCTGGGAGCCCTCAGGGGTGGGAGGCACCCAATGATCAGGGGAAGGTGACACCCCCTCACACTTCTGCTGAAGCCACTGCTGGCAGTGCAAGCCTCAGCCAGCCCTGGTTACCTGAGCCTCAGGTGACCCTGGGAGGATGGGAAGCTGCCATATGAGGCTTGCCTGCACCTTGGGTTGGCCCTGGGTGGTTGGGGGGCCTGAGGGGACTGGGGGACTCTGGAGACAGGTGCACTGAGCAGCCGGGCCCATCGAGGCTGAAGGGACTTGGCGCTGCCATCTTGTGGCTGTGGGTGCCTCCATCTTTGAGGGTGTGGCAGTCAATTAGCATAGTCCATCCTTATTGGCAATGGGTGCCACCATCTTTGAGGGTGGGGCAGTCAATTAGCATATTCCCTCCTTATTGGCTGTGGGCATGGCCATCTTTGCGATGGCATGAGAGTCAATTAGCCTATTCTCTCTTTATTAGATAGGATTGCAAAATGCCCTGATCTACTCCTGTCCCTGTTCCAACATCCCCAATCACTTTACACTGATGCACATTTTCTTTAGCAATCAGCACCTTCAATCATTGCATAACATTTATTTATTTATTTATTATAGCATATCTCTCCCTGCTGAAATGTCAACTCCATGAGGCATGTATGTCTGCTTTGTTTAAGAATATATCCCAACTTACAGAAATGGCACCTGATAGGTGATGAGTAAATATTTGCTAAATGAATCAGTCAATGGTGCTGGAGGTGTATTAAATTTAATGAGAGCTTTTAGCTAATCTGTGCTACTCTGGCCATACACTGTAGTCATTAGAGTCATTCCTAGATATAGAATATCCAATGGAAAAAAACACACTGTCTTCTGCTTAGTGGGGGCCTATCCCAAAAGACATATTTCCAAGAACCTGTATTTATTCTTTTTAAAAAAAGGACATAAACAATTTGACACATACATGTGTCTTTCTCTCTAGAGCATGGGTTTGCCACACCTTTTCTTTGAAAGGACAGATAGGATTTTAAGCTTTTTGAACCATGTGGTCTCTACCAGAAAACAATTCAAATCTGCTGTTGTGGCATGAAATCAGCAATATGTAATAAGTACAAAATGAGTGTGGATGTGTTCCAATAAAACTTCATTTACAAAAACAGGTGTTGGGCTGAGTAGGGCCCACAGAGCATAGTTTGTTGATTCCTACTCTAGAATAAAACTTATGCATGGGTATATTCCAAATCCTTGCAACATCCCTCAGGGATTATTTTGTTGTTGCTGTTGAAAGATGAATTTTTGTAGAGATGTATTTTTCCTCTTCCAAATGGAAAATGCTTTTGCAGAAAAGCCTTGATTAAATATCTTAATGATTCCTTGTATTAAACAAACAGGGAGATAATGACCTATTCCTTATTTTGTGGAAACTCAGCCTCCTCCTTCATTTTGTAGAAGTTGCAGTCCTCTAAAACAAATTTGGAGTTTAAAGAATGAGCCAAATCTCCATGATTTATATACCATATGTGGAACATAGTAAATTCCTTGTCAGTGCTAGGAGAAGAATTTGAAGTATGTAGGTTCTAGAAACTTACTTCTGCTAATGCATATTTATTTTATTTTAGCATCTCATCGTGAAAATAAGGATAATGAATCTGAGAACAGTGGATCTTCTTCCTCAGCAGGTAACTGCCTCCAAATCTCACCTCACAGGTGAAAACTTCTAGTGTTGTCAGAATATATTCTGGTAAAGACTTAGGAAACCCGTGTTCTCAGTCAATTTTTGTCTTTGGGAATAACCTTCAGGGCTGAGCACTGATGCTTAACATTTTGTTCATTCCACCTCAGAATCTGGAAGTGAAAGTGAAGAAAATGAAGATGAGGAAAAAGCTGAATCAGTCCACACATTGGCTCTTCCCCCAACAGGTAACTGCCATCAAAACCCAGTGACTCATGGGAGTCCTCATACATTACTTGACGTAAGGCAGCTATAGAGCGGCCCTATGTTATAGTGAAAAGATCATTGAATTTAGATTCAGGAAATCAGGTATTTTTCTGTTCTGCCCCCAATAAAGCCCCTCAAAAGTAAGATTAACACATGCATCCCTGCTTTTTAATTCTAAGAATCTGGAAGTGAAAATGAAGATGGTGAAACTGAAGGGCATGCTGGTTTGTCCCAAGCATCGGTTCTACCTCTGACAGGTAACCTCATGGACATATAAGGGCACTATTTGAACTAGGGCATATAAAAAGGCCTTGTGGCACAGTGGAAAGAAAAATGGAGTTACCTGCCCCCCCACCCCCCAAATCTATGCATTAACCTTTTGCACTCGGATGTCGAGATTAAAATTACTCTTTGAATGTATCAATAATTTGAAATATAAAAAAATCCAAATAAATAAGTTTGTATGAAAAGAAACTCCAGTTTTTTATTCTACTGCCGTGCTTTGTAAAATCTGGGATATTTATTTATTTATTTATTTATTTATTTTAAATATATTTTATTGATTTTTTACAGAGAGGAAGAGAGAGGGATAGAAAGTTAGAAACATCGATGAGTGAGAAACATCGATCAGCTGCCAAGGTACATGCCCTTGACCGGAATCGAACCTGGGACCCTTGAGTCCGCAGGCCGACGCTCTATCCACTGAGCCAAACCGGTTTCGGCAAAATCTGGGATATTTACAAAATTAAATCCCGAGTAGAATAAAGGAATCGAGAAAAAAGCAAGCGAGTGCAAAGGGTTAAGTCCATCTGCCACCAACTAAACATGTTCTCTGGTATCTATTTCTCAGCTTTTCTGAGGTTTAAAATTTTAAACGGGATTAATAACATATTTAAAGAGATTCATAAAACATCTAAGATATAAGCAACTAGCAACTGTACAAAACAAAATAAGGATGTGGTTAAGAAAAGTACATTAAAAAGACAAAACGGTATGAATTACACATACTATGTGGTCACCAAAGAACCTGATGAAATATGGGGCCACATTAAAGAATGAGTGTCTAGAAAGGCAGTAGTGATAGTGTTGTCTTCTGAGTATCAGATCTTCAGAAGTTCTGAACAAACAAAGGAATAAAAACTTTGTAATCTGTACTCATTGTTATGTCTATTCTTATATTACATTTATGCATATGTTCATTGAAAACCTACTATATGCTATTCTAATGAATGTGTTTATAGCAATAAGAAATATAAAGATCCTGCTTACATGGAAATTACAATGTAGTGAAGGCAGGTATATAATAAACATGCAGAAACGAAGTAGCATAATTTCAGGGAACATACACAAGAAAAGAGGATTAGCCCATAGAAAAAGATGTTGGGGTGGGTGGCAGGTACATGAGCCAGGGTGGATAGTTATGAGAATTTTTTTGAGGTGATATTTCAGTATATACCTGAGCAATAGTTTTGCCAAACTCTAAAGCAAAAGCATTCCATGGAAAGGAAAAACAAGATAGTGTTTTGAGCCTTGAATGATCTTGTCATAGAAAAGGCCAATCTGGCTGAAGAGCAGGAAATTAGCTATAATGTGGTAAGAGAAGCAGCTAAGGAGTCAGACTATTGCTGCAATGCCATTTTGGGGCGTTTTAGAGAGTGGAAAGAATTGGATTTTGTTTGCAATAGAAAACATTTAAGGAGTTTTTAAGAGGAGGGATAGACAAGCATAGAGTCAGCAAGACTACTTGAAACATATTTGCATATTTAATAGCTTTTAGTTTAGAATTGCAGTA
This sequence comes from Cnephaeus nilssonii, assembly GCF_951640355.1. Taxonomy (NCBI): domain Eukaryota; kingdom Metazoa; phylum Chordata; class Mammalia; order Chiroptera; family Vespertilionidae; genus Cnephaeus; species Cnephaeus nilssonii. The sequence continues at coordinate 73,565,131 of NC_137084.1, forward strand.
ATAGAGATTATGACGGAATTAAATTTGGAATCTATTTTGGAGGTAAAATCAACAGAAACTATAGATGAATTCGGTGTGGGCTAATAAAGGAAATGAAAGAATCAAGAGTGGTTCTAGGTTTTTTGGCGTGACAACTAGATACCACTTACTGAGACAACGAAAACTTATGTTTCAGAGTAAACTCAGGAGAAACAGATTTGCGGGAGTGGACAAATATCAGGAGCCCTTAGTACATGTTTAGTTCAAAACGTACTATATCCAAGGCAGATGTTGAGTGAACAGGATTTTGCAGAAGAATCAGGGATGGGAAAATACTTTGGGATTCATCAGCATGTAGATAGAATTCCAGTGATGGGCCTGAAAAAGGCCACCTGGGGAGAAATGCTAATAGAGAACAACAGAGGCTCCAACCTAGAACAAGCCAACTTTTGGACTAAAGGCAGAAGAGGAAGAGTCACCAGTGGAGACAGATTTAGGAAGAATGCTGGAAAAATGCAGAATCCCAGAAGCCTAGAAAACATCTTTCAAAAATAAGATGTTAAATGATGAGAAAGGAAAAAGTGGTCTTTGGTAACCTTGATAACAAGTACTTTAAATGGTGAGGATGATAGTTTATATTGCATCCAGGAGAAAAAATGAGTTGAAAAAAAAAAATAGTGAACATAGACAAAGACTTAAAAGGAGTTGTGTTGAGAAGTGGAGAAGAGAAATGGGACAATAATAGCTGGAGGGGGAGTGAGGTCAAGGGCAAGTGTTTTTAACAAATAACTTGATATGAAGGCATGCTACTATGCCAATGGGGATAACACAGTGGGAAGAGGGAGAGAAACGGATGGTGGAGAAAGCACAGCTAAATAAATGCATGAGTCAAGTCCTGTGGGTAAGAGGTGATGGAACTCAGAGCATAAGTAGAGGTATCATTCTTATTGGAGGAAGAACTTGTCTTTATTTGTAATAGGAGGAAAAATAGAGTAGGTGGGTAGTTATGTAGGTGAACTGATGGATTTGTTGGTTAAAAAATTAAATAATTTTCATGCAAAAAATATTAAAAGGAACAGAGGTTTGTTGTACTAAGGAGAAACAAGGAACCAGGAAATACTTGGTAGTTGTTTTCAAGTTGATGATAACTACTGTATTCATTAACAAGCAGTTATAAACTGTGCCAGATATCATTAATGTATGCCAGATTATCTTGCTAGATACTGGAAATACAAAGATTAAAGACACTTTCCCTGTCCTAATTCAGCTTACAGTACAATAAACACAAGGTAAAAATACAATAATTGTTTATATGGGGCAATTATATAAAATAATGTGGAGATAAATTGAAGTCATAGAAGAATTCATGGGTTTTCATAGGGAAAGGAATTAGACTTTTTTGTGATCACAATGTGGGAAATACATAACAATACTTAGAAGGTTCTACTTTATGATATTCATAACTATTCAAAAATGATTTAGAGTGTTTTAAGTTACCTGTTAGTAGAGATATTTCAGACAATGGTAGTAATAAATAGGGGTGTTGTACATGGCATTCAAATATCTGAATGGTAACTTGACTAGGCCAAATGAACATTAGGCTTCCTTCTAAATCTTAGATACTGTGTTTATATGAATTTAATGAGTTGGGTTTTAAAGATTAGTCAATGCTGTGAGCACTAACAAAAACAGAAATATATAGTGGGGGTCACTAAGAGGCAGAAAGAAAAGAGGAGGAATATTCAAGTTTTTGTTTTAGTAATTTTAAATAGAAATCATTTTTATTATAGTAAGCTATTGGGTAAATGGCAGTAAGCAGTTCCTAAGCATGACAGCCCACTCATCAGAGCTGCATGACTGCAAAGCAGTGGATGTTATTGCTTAATGAGGATTTGTTTTTGTTGTGTTTTTCTCTTTTAGCTCCTCAGGAAACCCAGGCTTCCCAACCCATTCATAAGTTGAAGCTTTGTCCTCCTGAACATTTCCAGAAACTGAAGACAACAAAGGCAGATGAGGTATTTTGCTTTGGAATAGGGAGAAACACAATTTGCCCACTTAAATAAGATACTGGAGATAACACTGGGAGTTTTAGTTCTTGTAAAAATCATAGGATGTTATCTAATCATGCTATCTAATTAAGCGATCCTTACATTAGATTTCCTGTCTCTTTCATCCCATCCTAGAATACACTCTAAACCCCTACCCCCCACCTAACCAATGTCAAATTCCTACTACATGTGTTCTGTCTGCGGTCCTCTTTCCTCATAAGGGCATAGAGTAGTTGCATTCCTAAGTTCCTCAGCCATCCATTCTGTAATGGGAAAGGTCTGTTTTCTATGCACTCTGGAGGCAAAAATGAGGAGGCCTGGAAAAACTAATTCTGTGTTTGTTAATTGCAGATTTATCCAGTGATGGAGAAAGAGGGCAGAACACGCCTGGCCCTCATCATCCACAACGAAGAATTTGATTATCTTTGTAAACGACATGGTTCTGAAGATGACCTTTTGGGGATGCAAGACCTGCTAGAAAGCCTTGGATACTCAGTGGTTGTAAAAGTGAATCTTACAGCCCCGGTATGAACTCAAGAAAGTGGGACAAGCTTCTACCATCCTAAACTATTTTGAACTTCTTCTGTAGCAGCTATACGAACAAAATATACATATGTTATAGGAATTATATTTGCTCAAGAATAGGATCTCCTGGATTTCTGCCTCCTCAAGTGCAGTCTCATAACAAAGGTTTAGAGTACCTTTTAGTAGTAGTATCTCACTAAAAATTCTGGATCTTTCTAAAGGTCTCAATCTGAGAGAAAATCTGTTACTTGATAGTATTGGTGAAACAAAAGACCTGGGCCCTAAAATTGCCTGATACCTACAAAATGAGCTCATGAGACTTTTATAATTTCAATATCATGTGTCTAAATGTAAAAGCACATATGTAGTAAAAAACAAAAACAAGTTTATACACACACACAAACACGCACATACAGAAAGTTATGATTCTGGCTCTGCTTAAAATATCCTGGTTGATTTTAGACAAAGCATGTAAACCTAACTTTTTGTTGTTCCATAATGAATGAATTTGTTAAGTGTTTATAATTTTTGTCAATAGAAAACTCTCCTTTTTAATGAAAACTTACAGAAACTCCAACATATGAAACCGATGAAAACTAAGCTTTCCTACTGGAAACTAGTCATGTCACTTGTCCCTCATTCTATTTCATCTCCCAGCACCGTCCTAAAGTCCAAATCACCTGATCCCTTGTTGCCTGCACCTTTTTGTTAACTCCATCTACTATTCAGTTACAAACTATATATGGAGAGTTCCTTCATAGTGATTCTGGAGTCTCTTTCAGGAAATGGTAGCAGTGCTACTTGAGTTTGCTGCCCGCAAAGAGCACCGATCCTCGGACAGTACAATCTTGGTGTTTATGTCACACGGTGTCCTGGAAGGAATCTGTGGGAAAAAACACAAAGAAGAAGAACCAGATATACTTCGTGATGATACAATCTTCCAAATTTTCAACAACCGTAACTGCCAGAGTCTACGAGACAAACCCAAGATCATCATCACGCAGGCTTGCAGAGGAAGTGAGTCTGAGTTGGGGGACATCAGGGAGTGGCTTTACACTTTTTTCTATTCTTCTGATGTCTAGCCTTCTTTTTCCCAGAGATGGGTGAGAATAAAAACATTTCATTACTACTCTTAGGCCCAGTCCAGAATTGTGTTAAGTTTGTATTATTCCTAAAGAAATTATAAGTAGCCTAATTAGGAATGCCCCCATCATTTGTAAACTTAACAAGTTTACTCTAAAGTTAAGTGGGCTTTGTATGGTTCACAGTCAGTGAGGTAGTCTTTCTAGCAGTAAGATACTTTCATTTTTAATAAATGATATACCAAAATGTATTGAAGTAAAGATATAATGCTAATATATATATTGTGTGTGTGTCTATATATTTGTTTGAATATAACATCTTTCATATGACACGGATGTCTCTCTCAGGTGGTGATGGGATTGTTTGGGTGCCAGACATGGGAGAAGCCACTGCATGTAGATATAACCATACCTTTCAGTGTTGTGTCTGGAGTGATGCTGTTACAAAGACCCACGTGGAGAAAGACTTCATTGCATTCAAATCATCAACTCCACGTAAGTGATTTCAGAGAGAACAATTTCTCAACCTATTAGTTCCTAGATTACAAGCTAGGCCATGATAATATTTTATCACTATTTTAAGAACATTTCCTATATAATGATATATTTTGCGTGGAAGATATATTTAAAATATTAAAATTTGCATCACTAGAAAGTTACAAGTCTTGATTTTGGAGGAAACTTTCAAACTACCGGTATACAGAAGGTCAATGAAGATCCAGATTTAGAATAGTCTAACTATAAATAAAGTAAGAGGTTGTTTTTTTGTTTTGTTCGTTTTTATTTTTTAATATACCCATGGCACAGAAATATATCATCTTCTCATGATTTGGTCTACCTGATCATGTATTAACAATTAAGTAAGCGAACCAGGAAAACTATAATAATTGTACTACATATTCTTGAATCTCTTGGCCTGTTATTTGGATGTAGTCTTGGGAAATCTGTTAAAATTTAGGATAATTCAGCCAATGACTGAAATATCTTTCTTTGGTAGGGAGTCATAGTAGAAGAGTAGAAGGGAGAAACAAAAGATAGCCCTAATATAGTAGTCATCGGCAACATTGTTTAACAGCATTTAGATAACAAAGGCAATTTTCAGAACCTAGATTACATAATTCACAGTTTTAAATGCTCTAGTAATTGTGAACTTTAATGTGCAAATAAATTACCATATTTTCTTAAACAATGGAAAATACAGTAACCCACCCATCATTTGGCAATAACTCACTTTAATTCTAAATTGTAAATACTGTATTTTCCGGCATATAAGACTCCCAACTTTTGAGAAGATTTTCCTGGGTTAAAAAGTCATCTTATACGCCGGAAAATACGGTATTTGGGAATCTCATTAAAATGTAGATTTCTGATTCAGTAGATCTGTCTTTCAAAAAATCTCCATGGTGATACCAGTGCTATTGAATCATGACCATAGTGAGTAGTAGCAAGGAACTAGAGGATCCTCTGAGTCTAGCCTGGAGAAATAGGGAAAAGCTCAGGCAGGCCAACTGCACATCTGGAATAGTTCTGCTTCACTTTATTTTATACTAGAAGCCCAGTGCATGAAATTCATGCAATGGGGGTTAAGGGGGTTCCCTCAGCCCAGTCTGTGCCTTCTCACAGTCCGAGAGCCCCACGATGGCTCGCCCCGACCAGCAATAGGCCCTGCCTACCCACTGCAGCCCGCCAGTCAGTGGCCTGGGCCTCCCTCTGCAGGGTGATCATGGGGTGATGGCTGGGCCCCTGACCAATCGCATCACACCTACTTTGGCTGGCCTGGTGCCAGTGGGTGTCATAGCATGGTCATCAGCTGTTCAGCCGTTCGGTCCATTTGCATATTATGCTTTTATTATTATAGATATTGGAGAATATATATTTTAAAGTAGAGACCTACACTTTTTGCTTTTAAATGTAGTTAAAAGTCATGTATGGCCTGATACATGCTCTAAGACATTGTTTAATTTAGTTGAGAAAATAAAGTCTAATATGTAAAATTCTTGCATTCATTTTTTATACACACAGCTATGTGCTAGTGGGGCATGCAAGGGGCAGCCAATCAATGATTCTCATTATTGATGTTTCTATCTCTCTCTCTTCCTCTTTCTTCCTCTCTGAAATCAGTAAGAATATATTTTAAAAATTCGACTCAGAAGATAGGGTCAGAGAATAAGAAAGAAAACTAGGAGTATGCGTTGTCAGAGTTACTAAGAAAGAATCTGCTGGAGTTACCAATAGTTTCTGATGTGAATAAGAGCTCGGGTAAAGAAGGGCCCAATGGGTTACCATTAGATTTAATGACTTGGAGGATATGGGTGACCTTGCAGAAAGTCATTTGGTAAATACAGTGTGGGAGGGAGAAGCTAGGCAGGAGTGAGGAGGCTAGGAGAAAATGAAGATGGTGAGTAGAGATGTATTTGAGAAACTTAACTATAAAAAGAAAGGAGAAATAGGAAGGTAGCTGCAGATAAACTGACAATTAGAATATTTGTGTGTGTTTTTTTTTATGATGGAAGATAATTGATCACGTTGCAGTGGAAAAGAAGAGTAGTAATTCAATAGATATTCATACAACGAAACTTTAAGTGTAAAAAAATTATACTAGGAAATAGTATGGATGAAGAGAAGACCCAGAGTCAAAGAATGTCAAGGGCTGTATTCTTTTTTGTACGGTGTAGTAGGTGCTGAAAGGATTTATGTTCTTTTCCACTAGCAATCCTAAGGTCATAACTTTGGCCCTGCTATTAATAAAGACAAGGGGATTTATGATTGAGGGTCCATGGTGGTTTTCTTTGAACTGCTATGAAAACCTGTGGTCCTATCTTTATCCAAATTTGGCCTCCCTCTCTCCACCAAAGCATTAAAATCAAACTTTGTCTAAAAGCTATGGCTTTAGGAGTCTTTCATATTTAAACAACGTCTGCATCGCTCAATATTTTTACACTTTTTATTTGCAGATAATAGTTCTTGGAGAAGGGACAAAAATGGCTCTTTCTTCATTTCCCAAGTTATCTACCACATCAAAGAATATTCTTGGTGTCATCATTTGGAGGAGATTTTTCGAAAGGTAGGATCTTCTTTTCCTTTAATTCCATGCCCCAGAAAACTTTGTAGAACCATTTATAAAATGCCTTCAGGAATCCTGAAGCCTTAAGTCCCTTTGATGCTCTTTCCTATATTCCAAGTTTACTTTGATGGGAAGTCTTTTGAAGTAATACATAGAACCAGTATGAGTTTCTCCCATTCTAATAGCCTTGCTCATCAGGAAATGTTTTTGAAGGTACTAATTCCATTGTGTATGCACTATATCCAAGGATGCTAAAATTTCTGTAAAAATAATCTTAACACATACTATAACTTCCTGACCCCTAAGTGAGAAGCTCAAATTTCCTTTTTTGAAAATCTCTAAAGGCTCTCTTTGCTACTTTAGGTTCAACATTCATTTGAGACACCAAATGAACTGGCCCAGATGCCAACGATTGAAAGAGTATCCATGACGCGGTATTTCTACCTCTTCCCTGGGAACTAAAACTCACATGAAGTATCTCAGGTAAATGTATCCAAGAAGTGGATTTGGGTGCTTCCTGCTCAGGGTCTTTACATAAAGTCTAGATAGAATGATGAACAAGAATAGAGTGCTGCTGCCCAGTCATCAGTAAGGCTCACCTCATCTGCCCTTCCTTAATGGCCCTTGGAGGAACCCTGGTTTATTTGCATAAGAAATGCATTGCATAAGAATTAAGTCCAGATAGGAAATTATTCAGTCCTTACTGCTCTCAAAAATCTACTCAGTAAGTAGGAAATATTTAATTCTGATGCATGCACTAAACAAAACAATTGGGCATGTTATATACAGCTGGTGTTTGGGCTTCCTTCCCAAAAAGCCTGTTTTGCTGAGTCATATCCCTTCTCTGGGAAGAGGCTTGCTAGTACCACAGTGTCAACTGACTGCTGATGAATCTACACTGAGGCAGGGAGGCCCTAGTAAAGACCGCCTTGTTTGGGTATGATGGATACATAGCCCTCTTGTGAAGATATATCTCATAGTAGAAATTAGTTCTATTTATATCTTACTTCTAGTTACTAATAGCAGCATTCTCTTTCTACTTTTTCCAGGACAAATGGAGACATTATGATCTCTATGATTCTACTACTTTAAAAGGTCAATTCTTTATGAAGAATATTTTTGTACCACACATCCAATTGCCTACCCTTTACAAATGCCAGGCTAAAATCACTATCTTACAGTTATTGAACTAATGCTCAATAAAGTTCCTTTAAAAGTATGCTTGTTTTCTCATAAAAGTATTTCATGCTCACTGTAAAACAAATTTTAAGTACAGAGAAACATAAAAATATTTTTTATGAAGAAATAATACTTCTTGCCACGGCCTGTGTGGCTCAGTTGGGCATCATCCAGGCACCGAGGGATTGCCAGTTGGATTCCTGGTCAGTGCACCTACCCCTGTTGTAGCTCCATCCCCTGTTGGGGCAGCCAATCAATGCATCACTCTCACATTGATGTTTCTCTCCCCCTTCCTCCCCTCTCTAAAAAAATAAGAAAATATCTTAAAAAAATGAATAACTTTTTTTAACTCTGTAATAAACTACTAATTTTTATAAAGTTTCTTGATTTTGTACAATTAATTCTGTTTTTTTCTTTTATTATTTTGTGATAACCTTCACTAATAACAATAAAAATACCCTAAATACTATTTTTGATTTTTTAATATTCCATCAGGCATTTTAGTATATATTATTTAAACTTTTACTTATTTTTAATGTCCTTTTTAGTATGGATTTCCTGCACACTGTGTGATGACAAATATTTTTAATATTTTAATTTGTCTAAGTATAGGTTTATTTTCTTATAATATTAGGTTTATTTTCTTGTAATATATTCCCCAAAGTGGAATTTCTAGATGCAAGTGTAAATGTTTTTACACGTTTATTGGCAAAATTTCATGCCCACTTCTCTGAATATAAAAAATTCAAGATAACTACTGGCAAATAAATTCAATGTCTCTTTTTAATAAAGTTACTAATATAATAGATGAAAAATAGTCAATTTCATGGGTATATTTTTTGTTATCATTGATTGGACTTTTAACACCTTTACTAGCTGGTTTTTAATGTGAATTATTAATTCATATTATCTTTTTATTTTGTTACAAGTTTTGTGTATTTTTCTCAATAACTGTTTAAATACTTTCTGTATAATAACATTTCAGTTCCTGGTCATATGTTAACAAGCATTTCTTAGTTGTTTGATAACAAATGTTGTGTATGATATGTAAAACACACATTTTTAGTAATCCATTTACATGTCTTTCAGTTTGCTTCTATTTTTCAAACAAATAGTGTACTACTCCATCTATATTTTCTTTTCATTGTATTTAGATTTTTTAAATATTTTTCTAAAATATATGTAAGTTATCTGCTGTGAACTATGAGTTTTCACACTGAGGATATTATTGATTTTTTCCCAATGGATATGAAAGATATACAACATGAATGATTTTTTCATATTTTTATAGATTGTAATATTATCTTTAACATTAGTTTAGGACAGGGGTGAGGAGCATCAGGCCCACCTGCCCTGTAAGGCCTGTTATATCATTTGTTCTGGCCCTGCCAAGGCAAATGCAGGCAGGACTTGAAATTCAATAAATCTAGGAGTTTTTGTTTTGTTTATTTCATAGCAAGATAAATTTACATTAAGTGAATTATCTTAATCAAATGATGTTATAAATATCCAAATGACCCTTGGCAGAAAAAAGGTTCCCCACCTCTGGTTTAGGATGTGCTCTTGGCTATTTGTTTTTGAAGGATGTAAAATGAAGATACTAGACTTCGGTACATATGTTAGAAAATCTTTGACTGTAACAAATTAAAGTCCACTCAAACTAGCTTCAAAAACACCCCAGATAAAACAACAACCTCAATGTGAGCATGCAATAGGTAATCTGATTTTCCCTTAGAAAGAAAACAAAAATAGAAAGGAAAGTATTCTCTCTCAATAGCATCTCCAATGTAGAATGAGTTCTTCTTTTATAGCCTTCATCCTATCTAATAAAGAGGGAATATGCTAATTGACTGCCCCACCCTCAAAGATGGCGGCACCCACAGCCACAAGATGGCGGCAGGTGCGCAGCAAGCCTCAGATGCCATGCACCTGCCTCCAGAGTCCCCCAATTCCCTCTGCCCCCCAGCCACCCAGGGCTAGCCTGAGGTGCCAACAAGTTTTGGATGGTGGCTGCCCAAAGCTCAGGTAACCAGGGCCGGCTGAGGCTTGCACTGCTGGCAGTGGCAGCAGCAGATGTGTGATGGGGCATCGCCTTCCCCTCATCGCCGGGTCGCCTCCCATACTGAGGGCTCTCAGACTGTGAGAGGGGCAGGCTGGGCTGAGGGACCCCCCACTCCAGTGCATGAATTTTCATGCACTGGGCCTCTAGTTTATTTATAAAATAGGAATTGTGGTATTCTTAAACTAAATTAGTTAACTTCTCTGATACCAGTTTTAGGTACAAAATAGGTATACTAACACTTGACTCTATAGAGCAGGTGTGATGGTCTGTGTATGATGGTTCTCTTTTGCACTATCTGTCACATAATGGGCAACTGTTAATGGCAGAAGTCATTACTGTTACATGCACTGATTTACTGTTCAGGGCTATTCCACATCATATTGTTAATCACTGTGGTTTTATAATCTTCATTAGTCTTCCCTTATTCACACTTGCCTTAATTATTTTTGTACATGCTCCCAGGTGAATTTTAGAATGATGTTATACATTTTCTGACAATTAAAATGGGGTTTGAATGGGATGTAAATAGGCTCATTTGGTTACCTAGGATCATGTTTTATACAATAATTAAACCATATTTTTTAAAAATCATCAAGCAAAGGTTTATTTTTTTCATATAAATTCATTAAATTTTTAGATAAGAATATTCCTAGACAAGTTGTATTTTTTAAGATATATTTTTTATTAATTTCAGAAAGGACACAAGAGGTAGAGAGAGCTAGAAACATTAATGATAAGAAAGAATCATTGATTGGTTGTTTCCTGCATGCCCCCTAGAAAGAACTGAACAAATTGTTTTTTCTTACTATTTTTAATGAAATTTCTTCTATAGTTTCCAACTAATGATTGCTCTGTGTTAAAAGCAAATAGTAGTAGCACTTGATTCTTAAATATATATAAACTTAACTCAGGATCCATTCTGAACATTTACTGACCTAGCGAACTTTTCCCTTAGTTTTTCTTTTAAAAATTCTACATATAAAATTTCATCACCTGCAAATCATAGATTTGTCTCCTCCTTGCCAATATCCATAGCTTTTATTTTATGTTTATGACATTCTATATTTATCATATACCTTTAGATAAAATAAAACAATTAAAATAGTGATATTGGGCATCCTTAACTATTACTTTAATGGAAAGGCTTATTGTATTTCATAACTAACTATTTCCTATTGATCTAAAATAGATTTTTTATAATAAAATGTATATTTATATTGTTATTTTTCATATGGTTTGTCTCCCTCTCAGGAATGAGTGCTATTTTGAGCCCTTAAGTTGAATAGAGTAAATAAAAGGAAAGTTATTATCTTTCCATTTGAACAACTGATATTACAGTCACAGGTACCCTAATATTAAGCAGTGATTATATTCTTAGTATAAAATTTTCTTTGTAACATAGAATTATTAATTGATTCTCCATTTTAAATATAACTAATATTTGATGTAGAATGTCCATAATTATACATTGATTGTCATTTATTTTAATTTCTATTTCTATTCATTTGATTTATAATTATTTATTTCTAACTTGGCCATAGGCTAATTATAAAAATATTTTTCAATGAACTATAAATCATATTTTAATAAATCCTAGCATATCTAAAATGTTTTATCCATGAGCTCACTCATAAGTTCACCTAAAAACACATATAAAGACCAATCTGAATGTATTCCTCAATAGTAGCTTTTAAAAATTATCAGTGTAAACATTTTAAAACATTACCAATATACCATGTCTACATGTAAGCATTCATTATTTTAACTTTCCATCTGTAGATTAAAGCCAATTTGTATAAGCACTAAAAAGGCTTTATTTTGTTTGAATCTTGAGACCATTAAGACTATGTAAAAATATCTCATTACATTTGAAAGCTATAAAGAGAAAACGAAAATCTGTGTTCCATGGAATGATTTATGTTCTCTCTCTTTCATCTTGCTGTTTTTTTCCCTCTCTCTCCATATATATTTAGAAACATACTATACAAGCTATTCTATGACTTTCATTTAAAAAAAATAATTGCCTAGGATTAAAATGAGTCACAGAGATGTAAATCATCAGTAATAAGCTTACAAATCTGGGGAAAGGCAATCTAGTGCTGATTTGGTGGTGGTGAGGTGGGAGGTCTCCACCATGTCCTCACCCCAGCTGCCCTCAATGAGTGCCTTATATTTCACTCTTTTTTAAAAAATTATCTTTATTGCTGGAAGTATTATTGATGTCCCCTTTTTCCCTCATCAACCCCAGCCCTTCCCCCTTCCAGGCCTACCTCACTGTTGTCTGTATTCATGGGCTATGCATATAACTTCTTTGGTTAATCTTTTCCTTCACCCCACCTTCTGCCCCTGCCTCTTTCCCTCTGAGACATGTTAGTCTGTTCCACGCTTCCATGTCTCTGGATCTATTTTGTTCATCAGTTAATTTTGTTCATTAAATTCCACATATGAGCGAGATCATGTGATACTTGTATTTTTCTGACTGGCTTATTTTGCTTAGCATAATACTCTCCAGGTCCCTACATGCTGTCTTAAAGAGTAAGAGATCCTTCTTTTTTACTGCTGCATAGTATTCCATGATGTAAATGTATCACAGCTTATTTATTCAATCACCTATTGATGGGCACTTGGGCTGTTTCCAGTTTTTAGCTATTATAAATAGTGCTGCTATGAACATAAGGGTGCATACATTCTTTATGATTGGTGTTTCAGGATTCTTAGGACACATTTAAAAATACTCAAAGTCATTGATCATCAGAGAGATGCAAATTAAAACAACAATGAGGTATCACCTCACCCCTGTCCGAATGGCTATTATTAACAATTCAACAAACAAATGAGGGTGAAGATGTGGAGAAAAGGAAACCCTAGTTCACTGCTGGTGGGAATGCAAGACTGGTGCAGTTACTATGGAAAATAGTATGGAGTTTCCAAAAAAATTAAAAATGGAACTGCCAATTGACTCAGTAATCCCACTTCTAGGAGTGCCTTGTATTTCAAAGGTCACTTCCTAGTTCAATGTGGCTGCTTGGGCTACAGCCTTCACTATTGTCACAGCGCAGCCCTTCAGCCAACAAGGAAGAGGAAGAGATGGAAAAGCACATGAACCCTCCCTTGCAGAGCATTTCGTCTTCCTACAAGCCATTAACCATAACCTAGTAACAACTCATAGATGCAACCGAAGCTGAGAAATGAAGTGTTTATTGCATGTTGTCACATGTCTCACTAAAAAAATGGGGTTTTGCCCTAGCTGGTTTGGCTCCGTGGATAGAATGCTGGCCTGTGGCCTCAAAGGTCCTAGGATTTGTTTCTAGTCAAGGGCACATGCCTGGGTTGCAGGCTTGGTCCCCAGTGTGGGGTGTGCAGGAGGCATGCAATCAATGAGTCACTCTCATTGTTGATGTTTCTATCTCTCTCTGCTTCTCCCTTCCTCTTAGAAATCAATAAACATATTTTATTTTAAAAAATAAAGTAATAAAATAAATAGATAAAATGGGGTTTCTATTAGGAAATGTAAAAAAAAAAGGTATTAGGTCTCAAATGTACATATTTAATTACTTCCTAATATTCTATTTAACATATGTATTAGAATGTATTTTAAATTTAGGTAATTTCCAAATTTGTTTTTATCTTAAGCAATCCTATTTAATAAAAGAGTAATATGCAAATTGACCATCATGCCAACACACAAGATGGCTTCCCCCATGTGGACTCAAGATGGCTGTTACAAGATGGCCTGCAGGGGAGGGCAGTTGTGGGCAATCAGGCCAGCAGAGGAGGGCAGTTGGGGGAGACCAGGCCAGCAGGGGAGGGCAGTTGGGAGGGACCAAGCCTGCAGGGGAGGACAGTTAAGGGCAACCAGGATGGCAGGGAAGGGCAGTTAGGGGTGACCAGGCTGGCAGAGGTGGGCAGTTAGGGGCAGTCAGGCCAGCAGAGGATCAGTTAGGCATCGATCAGGCTGGCAGGGGAGTGGTTAGGGGGTGATCAGGCTGGCAGGCAGAAGTGGTTAGGGGCAATCAGGCAGGCAGGCAGGCGAGCGGTTGGGAGCCAGCAGTCCTGGATTGTGAGAGGGATGTCTGACTGCCCAGGATCGGGCCTAAACCGACAGTTGGACATCCCTCAAGGGGTCCCAGATTGAAGAAGGTGCAGGGCTGAGGGACACACACTCACACACACACACACACACACACACACACACACACACACCTGTGCACAAATTTCATTCACTGGGCCTCTAGTTTTATAATAAAACTAGAGGCCCAGTGAACAAAATTCGTGCATGGGTAGTGTCCCTATGCCTGGCTGGCCATCAGGGCCGATCAGGGCCTTCCGGCTGCCAACCGAGGCCTTCCTTCATTCCATGCTGCCCCCTGGTGGTAAGCACACATCATAGTGAGTGATCGGTCTCTTGGTCGAACTCCCACAGAGACAATGTGCATATTAGGCTTTTATATAGACAGATTTTCTTCTAAATATACCTTTAAATTAAATTTCTCTCTGATGACATTATTGGGGTAAATTCTCAGAACTAAACTGACAAGATCAAATAATTTAAATTTTTTATGTAAGGTATGTTTCAGAAAATTGTCCACATGTATACTTCCCATGTGCTGAATGTGATATGGTCCATTTTCTCACATTTTCACAAACATGATACATAATCAGTCTAATTAATTTGTCAGGCCCAAACAAAATTTAAAAAATTAATTTTCTATTTCCTTGTTTTATAAATTGATTAAGCATCCTTTCTTATGTTTATTGTCACTATATACAAGCGCCCCCTCTTTCCCACAAATTCTACATAGGGCTGCCTTAAACTCATAGGAACTGTCTCCTGGGCTATCTCTCTGCTTCAAGCTTCGCCAGTAGTGAAGCACAAACATCACTACTGTTTGGCTTGATGAATCCCTCTGAAAGAGTCCCTCTCCCATCCCTATCTACATGACTTGCTACTACCCTTCTATGAGTCTTTGCTAAATGAACACTTATCAGTGAGCTTTCCTTCACCACTCAATGAAACAGCATGCCCTCTCCTGCTGCTGATACTCCCTACATACTTAACCTGCTGCACTATTTTTCCACAGTACTGATTACCTTATGACACACGATGTAATTATTTGTTTACTATTTATAAGCCATCTTGTCCATGAAAATATAACCTCCATGAGGGCAATAACTTTGTTTTGTTAGGTATGGTATTCACAGAGCTTAGAACAGTGCCTGGCACAGGACAGGTACTCATTGTTTTGACTAGATGCTGTAATCCATCTAGAAAACATTATTCTATGGAGCTATAGAGATAGACTATGTAATGTATTTTGCAAATGGCTTTGCAGTACAAACTATTTGTGTGTGTGTTGTTGTTTTCCGATACAAAACTTATGTTTTATTTTTGCTGAGGAATTCCCTACCCCTTATTTCATCAAACCTACTCCATTTGTTCTGGATTCTTCTTTGGGAACATCTATTATTTGTTAGAATTTCATAATATATTCTTTCCTTCACAACCAAACATTCTCATTTGATAAAAAGTGTGTGTATGATTGTTTTCTGCCTGATTCAATAGTAGTTGTTGAGAATGTAATCTGAAAAATGCTTACTACTATATAGAGCTTATTTTTTTGCTACTCATATAGAGCTTATTTAATGTAGATATCTAAAACACATAGCTATCATCTGAATGCTTGAATCTTCCCCAAATCCATTTGTTGAAATCCTAATGCCCAATAAGATGGTTTTAGATGGTGAGGCCTCTGGGAGGTTATTAGGTCTAAGGGTGGAGTCCTCATTAATGAGATCAGTGCCTTATGAAAGAGGCTCCAGAAAGCTCCCTAGCCTCTTCCCCTGTGTGAGGATACAAGAAGTCTGTGACCCAGAAGAAGACCTCCACTTGACCATGCTGGTACTATGATCCCAGACTTCCAGCCTCCAGAGCTGTAAGCAAAATTTTATGTTGTTTATAAGCTACCCAGTCTATGGTATTTTCTTATAGTAACCCAAATGGGTTAAATACATGGCATGTTCTCAATCTAACTAAAAATCTTAGTCCAGCTCTGTTTTTCTTCCCAGAACCATTGTGCTGATCTCGGGCATTTACATCCACACACTTACCTTTGCCAGAAACCTAACTTTGCAGTTAATTCCTTCTTCTTTTCCTCCCTCTACATCAAATCAATCACCAAATTTGTCAACTCTGCTTCTTAAATTCCAAATCCTCTATGTTCTCCATCTTCAATCTCACCAGTTCAGGTCAAACCACCTTTATCTCTCATCAGTAATAGAGCTCAGACTCACCTCTGGTCAACCTAAATCCACATTCGTCACCCTCTAATACACAACTATACTACCAGTGAGGAGATTGCTCTGAAATGAATGCCACCTGTCAGTTTGCTAGTCTATCCTTCTCAGAACAAAATATAAAGGTATTTTCCTAACACAAAAGCTATTGTACCTTCTGTTCCTTTAATTTTTCCTATTCTATTTTGAGCACAGCTATACTAAACTACTTGCAATTTTTCTGTTATGCTCTATGTCCCCTAACCTTGCTTCCCTGGAATGAACACATTCTCCACTCCCTGATTGTTTGTCATAACTAATAATAATAATAGCAAATATAACTACAACAGTGGAAACATGAGCAAACATGAACAAATATTCATTTGAATGTTTTTTATTTATGCAAGGAGCTATTTATAAGCCCTCTATAAACAATTTCTCATTGAAGAGTCAACTCAGTTTTCAGCTCCTTAAATTTTTTTTTCTTTGATAATTTTCTCACAACTCTTGGGAGGGACATGAGAAAGCATATTTGCACATGTTCTTAGAGGTAGCATTTATCAGAGAGTCTCCACGGGGGTCGACAGAAGATGGGAGGAAAGGAAATTGGATATGGTTACAAAAAGTTAACAGTTCATTATTATAATGGTGGTGATTACAGAAATCTGCACATTTATTAAAGTTAGAACTTTAGACATAAAATTAGTGCATGTAAGAGTAGTGAAACCTGAATAAAATGTATGGATTTTATCAATGTCAATTTCCTCATTTCAATAGTGTATTGCAATTACACAAGATGTTACATTGTGTGAAATTTGGTGAAAGGTATACAGAATATGTTTGTACATTTCCCCTCCTATTTTATATACTTTTATTCAGTGAGTTCTTGTTGAAAACTTGATGTGGAAACTCAGTGTCCAATAGCTTGCATGAGATTTATGTGTGGTAGATAAAGACAAATGAGACCACATTAAACAACACAACTGCATAGTGCAGGACACGTTACAGGTGAGGGGCTTTGCATATTGGCACAGATTAAGGGAAGATTTAGGGTATCCAGTATCTCTATGGACCAGAAATACTGCAGAGAAGTTAATAGTTTGAACAGCCTTTGCTTTCACTCATGGTCCAGAGCAACTCACCTGTGTGAATGTACCTGTGTTTGTGAGTGTGTGTATGTGATTAAGTTCATGTAGCATAAAATTCACCCTTTAACCATTTTAAAGCATACAATTCAGTGGCTTTTAGAATAATCATGGTGTTGTGAAACTATTACTACTACCTAATTTTAGAATATTTTCATTTCCCTCCAAGGCAATTCCATGCCATTAAACAGTCACTTCCCATTTTCCCCTTTTCCATCTTGACAACTAATCTCCTTTCTGTCTCTATGGAGTTGCCTATTCTAGATATCTTACCTAATAATAGAGAAACATGTAAATTGACCATACCTCCGCTATGCCCACAGCCAATCAGAATGAGTATGCAAATTAACCCAACAAAGATGGTGGTTAATTTGCATATATACCTGGGTCTTGGGAACCACTTTGGCACCCAGTTCACTCCCAGCCAGCCATAGGGTAGATGCTTTAGGCTTGGGAGGAGCCTGTGATCGGAGGTGCTGGGGGGGGAACCCCTTCTCAAGCCTAAAGGGGTTGGGAAGAGGCCAAGCCTGCGATCAGAGGTGACAGGGGGGGTGGGGGGGACCCCTTCCCAAGCCTAAAGCTTGGGGCTGAGCCTGGGATCAGAGGGAAGGGGAAAAAATCAATAGAAACATATCCTCAGGTGAGGATAAAAAGAAAAATAAAGAAAGAAATGTCATAGCCTATGAAAGACACATCTTGAAAATGCTTAAAGAAAGTTGTCATTTTTTCATGGTGAAGGGACTGGAGTCCGTGTTGATGAAAATACCTTGGTGGCTACAGTGACTGGCAGTGGCTGCAGCAGTGGGGTAATGGGGCTGGTGCCTTCCCCTGATCAGTCCGTTCGCCTCCCGCAAAGGGAGGCCAGACTGCAGCTTAGGTCCATTCCCAATGGGGAGCGGGCCTAAGCCATCAGTAGGACATCCCCTGAGGGCTCCCAGTATGTGAGAGGGGGCAGGCTAGGATGAGGGATCCCTCCCCAGTGCACAAATTTCATGCACCAGGCCCCTAGTTTCATATAATAGAATTATACCATATACCCTATATGGCCTTTCATGCCTGGCTTCTTCCATTTAGCATCCATGTTACACCAGGTATCAGTACTTCATTTCTTTTTATGACCAAATGCTATGTTATTGTATGTATTTTGTTTATCTATTAACCAGATGATAGACATTTGGGTTATTTTCACTTTTGTGCTATTATTAATAACTAGTGGCCTGGTGCACAGATTCATGCACTTTGAAAGGAAAGTAATTAGAAGGTGGCCAGTGGGATGGGACTGGGCAAGACAGGCTGGACATGCCATGCCCTGGAGCCAACCTCCTGCAGTCCCTTCATCACCACCACCCCCACCCCCACCCCGGCTGCACCTAGCGTGGCATGGCTCGAAGGCCATCTGCAGTCACCACAGCTCAGTAGTAAATCAGATTCTGAGACAATAGTGCCTCAGCAACAACATAACCCACTGCCAAAGGTGGAATCAAGTTCCTCCCTCTCTGGTTCCACAGGGCGTCACCCGAGAACAGCTCCTGCCAAGTCACCACAGCTTGGCAGCTCCTGTGTTGAGCATCTGTGCCCTGGTGGTCAATGCGTGTCATACCTACTGGCCGGTCGGCCTGTCAGCAGTCGGATGGCTGCTTAGTCTTTTATATATACATATAGATGTTGTTATAAATATTTATTTACAATTGCTTGTTTTGCTTAACATAGGTTTTCAAATCTTTGGAGAATTACCCAGGAGTGAAAATTCTATGTTAACCTTTTTAATTACTCTGTTTCTTGCTCATTTGTTATTCCTTGCCCTCAGTGCAGCAATATTGCATTTGCCTTTAAGTAACTTTGAGGGTTTTCTCCTCAACCCTAACAGAGTACTGAGTTTCACAAAATAGGGTCAAGCCCTTTGGGCCATGCCTTTAGGGAGCCTCCAGACAGGTGAAGTGAACAACTGCGATTCTTTGCGAGTAATTTCCACTCCACTCCTGTGGGTATTAGATGCTTGAACCAGGAATGCGTGCTGGTGTATCAAACTGGGGCTCAGAAGGCGAGATCAGGGTAAGTTAAAATGCTGCAAAACTCTATTACTCAGATTCAACTCTTTTTTTATTTCTTAATTGAGCCTTCTCTTGGTTGGTGTAAGCTTTTGAGTAGTATCCAGAGTTCTAACAAGTTGATTCTAACAGTAAAGCCAGTTTATTCATTGCTTTTGTTGGTGAGGCAGTCTTTTGGAGTTCTCTACTGTGCCATTTTCACTGATAACCACTTTGTGTACATATTCGCATAACTTCCTATAAAACTATGATTCTTTAAAAATAAAAAGTAAAAAAAAGGCTCCAACTTACATATGTATTAAATGAAAAAATAATAAGAAATAAAGTACTATTTAGTTTTGCATCCTTCCAATAGCCAAAATATTTAGCTATGCTTATTTATCCTTTAAAATTTTTTTTTCACAGAGAATATGATAGCACAGATACATTAATTATATTATAATTATTGTTAATTTAATGTGAATTTATTATATTTCCCCAATATTATGAGATATTAAGTGTCTGTTACTATCTTCAGAGTAGGTGAGCATGACTGCAATTTAGAATGCAAAAATACGTGTTTTGTTTTTCATTCTGGAGATGGGAACAAAAAGTGGGCATACATTATTTAATGTAAAAATATATGACAGACCTGGTTGGTGTTGCTGAGTGGTTCTAGCATCAGCCCACTCCCACAAGGGTCTTAGGTTTGATTCTTGGTCAGGGGCATGTACCTGGGTTGCAGGTTTGATCCCTGGTCACAGTTAGGCTGTGTGGTGGAGGCAACCAATCAATGTGTCCCTCTCAGATTGATGTCTTGATCTCTCTCTCTCTCTCTCTCTCTCTCTCTCTCTCTCTCTCTTTCTCTCTCTCTCTCTCTCTCTCCTCCCCTCCTTCTTTCCCTTCCACTCCCCTAAAAATCCATAGAAAAATATCCTCAGGTGAGGATTAACAACAACAACAACAAAAATAGTCATGATGACTTGAACATAGCAATTACCTCAGCTGCCTATCAGTATGTTTTTATTTTATTTCCTTTTGAGACAGTGCTGTTTTCTGTACTTATGAGGAATATTTAAATTGTAGTTTATTTAAAGAGGCATTTATTTCAAGTGTGGTGTAAGTGCTGAGTCTGAAATTATTGCTAACTGGAGAATTTCCAACTTGCTTGCTATGTTGAGAGCCTCATGATTTCATTATTCCTTTATCCTTTGTACTTTAAATTTGTAGAATGAAAAATATACTAAACTAAAATTATACTTTCAAATTCATGACACTATAACTAAACTACATTTTATGATTTACAGATGGTGCAAACTTGACTGCTCTTGCATACCAATGACTCCGTTATGCTAGTCATTCAGATTCATGTAAAGATTATTTGTTGTACTGAATTTCACTTTATTAAAATGATTTTTTAAAATAGTTTTCACTTTAAGTTTAAATTTTCAACATATATTTAAAAATAAAATCACATTACATTTTTTATTCATTTTGAATTTTAATAAAAATTGTATATATACAAGATATACAACATGATGTTTTAAATACATAGTGAAATAATCACTACATTGAAGCTAATTAACATACCATCTCATCACATAGTTACCATATTTGAGTGTGTGATGAGAGCACCTGAAATGCATTCTCTTAGCACATTTCCAATATACAATACACTGAATGGCCAGATTATTATGATCTCTGAATGCATAATAATCTGGTCACTCAGTGTATATCCTATATAATAAAAGGCTAATATGCAAATTGTCCCCTCGACCAGGAGTTCAACCAGCAGGCAGGCCAGCCAACTGCCCATGTCCCTCCCCCTGGCCAGGCTGGCCGGACCCCACCCATGCACGAATTCATGCACCGGGCCTCGAATATATATATATATATATATATATATATATATATATATATATATATATATATATATATATATATATTTCTAGTCTTATTCATCCTACATAACTGCAGCTACAAATACCCTTTGATCAACATCACCACATTCCTTTCTTCCCCACCTTAGTAATCAACATTTTATTCTCTGCTTCTATGTATTCAACATTTTATTTTTTAAAATACATTTTTATTGATTTCCCAGAGGAATAGAGAGATAGAAACATCAATGATTAGAGAGAATCATTGATTGGTAGTCTCCTGAAAACCACAAACCAGGGATCAAGCATGTGCCCTGAGTGGGAATCAAAAACCATGACCTTCCGGTTCATAGGTCAATGCTCAACAACTAAGCCACACCAGACAGGATATTCAACATTTTTAGATTCCACATAAACATGACATCAAATAATATTTTTCTTACTGTGTCTGGTTTATTTCACTTAATATCATCTTCTCCAGTTCCATCCATGTTGTCACAATTGTAAAGATCTCATTTTTAATGGTTTAATTTATATATGTGTACATGTATATATAATGTCAGTTTTTTTCATTCATCTATTGACAGACACTTACCTTGTTTCCATATATTGACTATTGTGAATGAG
Source organism: Cnephaeus nilssonii (assembly GCF_951640355.1). Classification (NCBI taxonomy): domain Eukaryota; kingdom Metazoa; phylum Chordata; class Mammalia; order Chiroptera; family Vespertilionidae; genus Cnephaeus; species Cnephaeus nilssonii. Next base: position 73,587,022 of record NC_137084.1, read on the forward strand.
GCTGCAAAAAATATAGGAGCACACCTGTTCTACATAGTACTGGAGGTGCTAGCCATAGTGATCAGACATGAAGAAGAAATAAAAGGTATCAATATTGAAAAAGAAGACATGAAACAGCCATTATTCACAGATGACATGATATTGTACATAGAAAACCCTAAAGATTCCATCAAAAACTACTAGACTTAATAAATGAATTCGGCAATGTTACAAGATACAAAATCAACACCCAGAAATCTATGGATTTTTTTATACATCAACAATGAAATCACAGAAAGAGAAACAAACAAAAAAAAATCCCATTTACCATTGCAACAAAAAATTAAGATACCTAGAAATAAACTTAACTAAGAAGGTAAAAGACCTGTACTCAGGAAAATTATAGGATATTGAAAAAAGAAATGAAGAAAGGCATAAACAAATGGAAGAATATACTGTGTTCATGCATTGGTAGAATCAACATAATTTAAATGTCCATACTACCCAAAGCAATCTATAGATTCAATGCACTCCCCATTAAAATACCAAGGGCATATTTCACAGACGTAGAACAAACTCTCCAAAAATTCATATGTAATAAACAAAGATCCTGAATAGCCACAGCAATCCTGAGAAAGAAGAACAAAGTTGGAGGAATCACAATACCAGATACTAAGCTATATTACAAAGCCACTATTCTCAAAAGTGCCTGGTACTGGCAGAAGAACAGACAAATAGATCAATGGAACAGAATATAAAACCCAGAAATCAACCCAAACCATTATGCTCAAATAATATTTGACAAGAGAAGGCAAGAGCATACAATGGAGTCAAGACAGTCTCTTCAATAATAGTGTTGGGAAAATTGGGCAGATACATGCAAAAAAATGAAACTAGACCACCAACTTACACCATGCACAAAAATAAACTCAAAATGGATAAAGAACTTAAGACGGGAAATCATAAAAATCTTAGAATAATCCATAGGCAGCAAAATATCAGACATAATGTCGTAGCAATATCTTTACTGATACAGCTCTTAGGACAATGGAAACTAAGCAGGAAATAAACAAATAGGAATACACAAAAATCAAAAGCTTCTTCACAGCAAAATAAAACATCAACAAAACAACAAGAAAGCCCACTGCATGGGAAAACATATTTGCCAATGTTACATCCAACTCATACAACTTACAAAAGGAAGATAGACAATCCAATAAAAAATGGGCAAAAGACCTAATTAGATACTTTTAAAGAGAGGACATACAGAATGCCAAGAGACATATGAAAACATGCCAAAAGTCACTAATTATACAAGAGATGCAAATCAAAACGACAATGCGGTATCATCTCACACCTGTCAGAATGGCTGTCATCAACAAATCATCAAACAACAAATGTTGGCTAGGATGCAGAGAAAAAGGAACTCTTTTGGACTGCTGGTGGGAATGCAGACTGGTGCAGCCACTGTGGAGAACAGTATGGAGTTTCCTCAAAAAACTAAAAATGGAACTCCTATTTGACCCAGTGATCCCACTTCTGGGAATATATCCCAAGAAACTAAAAACAGCAATTAGAAAGGATATTTGCACTCCTATGTTCATAGCAGCACAATTTACCATAGCTAAGATTTGGAAACAGTCTAAGTGCCCATAAGCAGATGAGTGGATTAAAAAACTGTGGTACAACTACACAATGGAATACTACACTGTGGTAAAAAAAGAAGGAGTTCTTACCATTTGCAACAACATGGATGGAGCTGGAGAGCATTATGCTAAGTGAAATAAGCCAGACAGATAAAGATAAATATCACATGATCTCACCAATTTATGGAATATAATGAACAACATAAACTGATGAACAAAAACAGATCCAGAGGAAGAGAAAAATCTATCAGAACCTCAAACCTCAGGGAAGGTAGGGAAGGTTGGGGGTAAGTGGGAGAGATCAACCAAAGGACTTGTATGCATGCATATAAGCCTAATCAATGGACACAGACAACAGGGGCGTAAGGGCATGAATGGGGGAAAAAGGGGGAATAAGGACACATATGTAATACCACAATCAATAAAGAAATTTTAAAAAGTTAAAAAAAAAAGAAACATGGGGGTACAGATATATTTTTGACATAGTGATTTCATTCTCTGCTATTGAATTCCCAGAAATAGTATTGCTGGTAGTTCATATGGTAGTTCTATTTTTAAATTTTTCATAGTGGCTCTACCAGTTTATATTCCTACCAACAGTGCACAAGGATTCCCTTTCCTCCACATGCTCCTCAGTACTTATCTCCTGTCATTTTGATATTCGCCATTCTAATTAATATGAGGTTATATCTCATTGTGGTTTTGATTTCCATTTCCCTAATGATTAGTGATACTGAGCACTTTATCATGTACCTGTTGGCCATTTGGGTGTCTTCTTTAGAAAAAAAAAAAATAATAATAATAAGTCTATTCAGTTCCTGTGCCCATTTTCTAATTATTTCATTTTTTCATCTTCTTTTTTTGCTTTTAGTTATTTATTTTTTGGCTATTGAGCTGAATGACTACTTTATATGTTGTGGGTATTAACCTCCTTAATTCATATGGAACCACAGAAGACCTACAACAGCCAAATAAATCTTGAGTAGTAAGCACAAAGCTGAGGCATCACACTTCCTGAGAGTAATGTATATCCTGCTGCTGTTAGATAGAATCCTGTCTAATAAAAGAGTAATATGCAAATTGACCATCACTCCAAGACACAAGATGGCCACTCCCATGTGGTCAAAGATGGCTGCCCCCATGTGGACACAAGATGGCCTCCACAAGATGGCCTGCAGGGAAGGGCAGTTGTGGGCAGTTAAGGGAGACCAGGAGGAGGGCATTTGGGAGAGACCAGGCCAGCAAGGGAGGGCAATTGGGGGCTCCAAGGCCAGCAGGGGAGGGCAGTTGGGGGGAACCAGGCTGGCAGAGGAGGGCAGTTTTGGGGGATCAGGCCTGCAGGGGAGGGAAGTTGTGGGCAATCAGGCCAGCAGGGAGGGAAGTTAGGGGTGACTGGGCCAGCCGAGGAGGGCAGTTGGGGGAGACCAGGCTAGCAGGGGAGGGCAGTTGGGGGGACCAGGACTGCTGGGGAAGACAGATGGGGGAGACCCAGGCCTGCAGGGGATGGCAGTAGTGGGTGATCAGGCCATCAGGGAGACCAGTGAGGGGTGACCGGGCCAGCAGAGGAGGGCAGTTGGGGGGTCCTGGCCTGCAGTGGAGGGCTGTTGGGTGTGGGGGGGGCGGTGACCAGGTCTGCTGGGGAAGACAGTTTGGGGGTGGGGGGCCCAGACCTGCAGGGGAGGACAGTTGGGGGGGGGCAGGCCTACAAAGGAGGGCAGTTAAGGGTGACCAGGCCAGCAGGGGAGGGAAGTTAGGGGTGACCAGGCCTGCTGTAGAAGACAGTTTGGCGGGGACCCAGACCTGCAGGGGAGGACAGTTGTGGGGGACCAGGCCTGCAGGAGAGGGCAGTTGGGGGCAATTGGGCTGGCCGTGGAGCAGTTAGGCATCAATCAGGCTGGCAGGGGAGTGGTTAGGGGGTGATGAGGCTGGCAGGCAGAAGCGCTTAGGGACAATTAGGCAGAGGCAGATGAGCAGTTGGGAGCCAGCAGTCCTGGATTGTGAGAGGGATGTCCAACCCACTAGGATTGGGCCTAAACGAGCGGTTGGACATCCCTCAAGGGGTCCCAGATTGGAGAGGGTGCAGCCTGGTCTGAGGGACAACCACCCCCATTCATGAATTTCGTGCACTGGTCCTCTAGTATGTGATAAATGTCTATTAAGTTCATTTGGTTGAATGTATAGTTTAAGTCTAATGTTCTTTTGTTCATTTGGTTAAATGTATAGTTTAAGTCTAATGTTCTTTTTTATTGATTTTCTGTCTGTATAATCTATTCATTGTTGAAAGTGGTATCATAAAGTTCTCTACTATTTTATTTCTCCATTCAGGTCTGTTAATATTTGTTTTAGATATTTAGGTGCTTCTCTGTTGGGTGTATGCATATTTAGAAATGTAATACACTCCTGATAGATTGACTCCTTTATCATTATATGTATAGTGTGTGTGTGCGTGTACATCTATCTATCTATCTATCTATCTATCTATCTATCTATCTATCATCTATCAATTGATAGATAGATAGATAGATAGATAGATAGATAGATAGATAGATAAATAACTTCCCCTACTTTCTTTTGGTTTAAATTTTCGTGAAAGATTTATTTGCTTCCTTTCTCTTTCAGTCTATATGTGCCCTTAAGGTGAGGTGAGTCTTTTGTAGGTAGTATATAATTGGGTCTTGTTTTCTTGTGTGCATGTGTTTTTGTGGGGTTTTTTTTCCTTCTTTTCATTCAGCCATTCTTTTGATTGGAGAATTTTGTCCATTTACATTTAAAGTAATTATTGATAGGCATAACCTTATTATTGCCATTTTGTTAATTGTCTTATGATTTGATGATTTTCTTTAGTAGTATGCTTAGATTCCTTTTTATTTTTTGGATGTGCTATAGCTATTTTCTGTTATGTGGGTGCCATAAGGCTTACATAAAATATCTTATATTGGCCTGGCTGGTGTGGCTCAGTGGTTGAACATCAACCTATGAATGAGGAGATCACAGTTCAATCCCAGTTGAGCCATATGCCCAGGTACAAGCATGATCCCCAAGATTCCCAGTGTGGGGTGTGCAAGAGGGAGCCAGTCAATGATTCTCTCTCATCATTGATGTTTCTAGCTCTCTCCCTCTCCCTTCCTCTCTGAAATCAATAAAAATATTTTTTTAAAAATCTCCCTATCTAATAAAACAGTAATATGCAAATTGACCATCACTCCAAGACACAAAATGGCTGCCCCCATGAGGTCAAAGATGGCTGTCCCCATGTGGACACAAGATGGCCACCACAAGATGGCCTGCAGGGAGGCCAGTTGTGGGCAGTTAAGGGTGACCAGGCCAGCAGGGGAAGTCAGTTAGGGGCAACCAGACTGGCAGGGGAGGGAAGTTAGGGGTGACCAGGTCGGCAGGGGAGGGCAGATAGGGGCAATCGAGTGGGCTGGGGAACAGTTAGGCATCAATCAGGCTGGCAGGGGAGTGGTTAGGGGGTGATCAGGCTGGCAGGCAGAAGCAGTTAGGGGCAATCAGGCAGAAGCAGGTGAGCAGTTTGGAGCCAGCAGTCCTAGATTGTGAGAGGGATGTCCAACCGTCCATTTAGGCTCGATCTCATTGGGATAGGGCCAAAATGGGCGGTTGGACATCCCTCAAGGGGTCCCAGATTGGAGAGGGTGCAGGCTGGGCTGAGGGACAACCCTCCTCCCCCCCATGGACAAATTTCATGCACTGGGCCTCTAGTATATTTATAATGGTCTATTTCAAGCTAATAACTTAATTTCAAATAATATTTAAAGCTCTACATTTTTACTCACCCACCCATATACACACATTTTTTTGCTTTTGATATCACAATTTACATGTTTTTACCTTATGGATCCATTAACAAATTATTACAATTATAGTTATTTTTAATACTTTTATCTTTTAAACTCTTTGTCAGATAAATCACTTATTGACATTTCATTAAAATCTGTTTCTGGAGTTTTATCATGTACTTTTATTTGGAACATATACCCTTTATTTGTTTGTTTATTTATTTATTTATTGCTTCTAAAAATTAGATATAATAACCACTAGTCTTGACAGAGTGAGCTCATGTAAGAGATGAACCTTTTCATTCAGCCGGGTCTAAATTCTTGATTCTTTCTTCTTTGTGATTGTCCCAGCTACTTTCTTTATTCTTAGTAGATCCCAGTACAGACAGTCCTCAGGTTACATTGGACTCAGCATACGTCGTGTTGGGGTTACACGGCCATCTCCCATTTATTTATATTAAAAAAAAAAAGTTCCGTCATTTTGACATACGTGCTTTATGATTTTATTATTTATTTACCACAGAAAAGGTCCGAAATTGTTATCTTTCTTTTAAGTTTTTGTTACTGTTTCCCTTCATTACTGCAGTGCATGTGCTCCATGTGAATGACGTAGGTGGGTTCCGACTTATGGTGAAAATCACGTAAGTCGTGCCGTAGGAATGGATCTGCGATGTAACCAGAGAACCTACTGTAATAGTGTTCTGAGAACTGTTGGTGTGCCAAGGGGGAGGATCTCAGTGGGCACCTAGATTCAGGCTGATTGAAGGTCAGATGCTCAGGCACTGGCATTTAAAATACACAAATAGGCTTCTTTCAGGGAAAGATTGGGAAATAGAACTTTCTGTCTGCTCTCTCTGCACTGAGCACTGGCTGACAGCTGGTTAAGAACTGCTCCTTTTTTTAGCTACATTCCTGAGGGATCAGGGAATAGAAGCCCTAATGGCCACCAGAGCCAGTTGATCAAGGAGTCCATCCCATGGGTGGCAATCACAAAAGCTACAACACAAGATGTATGTACCAGCTCCTTCCAGAGACTCTAGCAGCCTTGAGCAGGCCAGAGAGAGAACAGGAGACTGCACCCATCGTGGTCCTAGATCTTCAGGGAAGATCACAGTCATTCTTTAGATGCCTATTAAATTAGAAGCCTGACCCTCAGGCAGTAACTTTTAAAGAATGTAAACAATCCTCTTTCTGAGATAGACTGAAAGACCAGTGTTTATATAAACTTTCTCTGTGCTGAGCCCTGAGAGGACAGCCTGTTAAACTGTTCCTTTGTCTGATACAGGCTTGTGGGTCTCACAGATGCAAACCCATTGGTTTTCAGAGCTAGGTGTTTTGGGGGGCTGTCCCTCAGGTAGATGTCCTAAAAGTTGGAATGCTAGATACCGGGTCCAAATCCTTTGCTCTTCAGAGAGAAGCTGGGAATTGTGAGTGACCTACCATTTGTATGTCACGGCCCTGAGTTTGGATTTTATGGGAAGAGTGTGTCTCAGCCTTTCCTACCCATTTATACATAGGTGATGTGGATATTTTTTCATTTGCTTGAAGTGTAGGAGTTACTTGGTTAGGTTCTGGGTTTTATTCAGAAGAAATTGCTCCTTGTGTAGCTGTAGATTCCTTGTGTCAGTTGGAGAAGGTGAATTCACAATCTTCTTATGTTGCCATCTTGTACTGAAACTTTTTGTGTTTGATTTTAAAAACACTTTATTCTTTTCTATATCCCCAGTGTTTCAACTGAGCAGACACTCAGTACATGTTTGTCTAATAAATAAAGTGCCATGGTGGGAACAGTTTAATTGTATGCATTTTGATACCTAAAAAAAAAAAAAAAAGATTAGGTAAAGGTTTAATCTCTTCATTGTTTTATATGATGAGATTATATTGCCTCTCCCCTCTCCCCCAAATGCAAAGGCTGGTCAATAATAAAGGAAAAGAAGCTGTAATGCAGAACCAGCTCAAAATGGCCCCATGCTGTTCAATAAGATACTAAGTTGCCTTTCAGAGACAACAAACCAAAATTACAAGTCATGCAGATGAAACATACACAGAGGAGAAAACTTTGACTTCCAGATACAACTGGAACCAAGGACTCATATTTTCACACAGACAGAGAAACAAAGAACTTGGACATAACAGAATTTGAACAACTGAACCTATTCAGAAGCAAAGGGTCCATTGTCCAAGAAGATCTGATGTTGATGCCCTTCACCATAAATGACCAAGTTCTAAGTTCTTCCAATTCAAACCTGCTCCACCAGCACTTCTGCATATCTGTTCCCTTTAACCCCTAAGAAAAACATTAGTACAGTCCAGCAAGCAAGATGGATCTGAGGCACTATTAAGTATCTCAGGTTCTCTGTTTGTGGTGTCTTGATCACTAAACTCTGACGTTTTGAGTTTTTGCCTTTTGAAATGTTGGACACACAAAGTTGGGTTTGATGACAGAGCCATACTCCCACGTTAATAAGAAAGGAAACAAAGAATTGGAGAGGATGAATATGATGTGACTTGTTTTAGAGATAATGGAAAGTAATAAGAGTTTTTGAACATGGAATGCTGTCTTTCCAGTTTTCCTTACCTTCTGCTTAGAGCCACATGGAGCTTGTACACTCTAGTGTAAGTGTCTTGTGTAACCATAATTTCTTCTCTTCTGATGATATCTTCTGACTATGGGAACATTTCTTTCAACTGAAAAATTATAAATTCATTCAAAATGGCACCATTCAATGGCTTGTTGAAATTTAGATGATTCATTTTATAATGTCTCCTCATTTCTAAAGCTACAGTAGTCTGACTTGTTGCACAACTACTTCACAGAAAATGCTCTTGTCAGTCATCAACTTTTGCTAAGCACAAAGTAACATTTTTAAATTACTTTACTTCTCTCCAGCAAATTTCACAGCTAATTATTTAAAATATATATATATTTTTAATTTATTTCAGAGAATAATGGAGAAGGAGAGAGAGATAGAAACATCAATGATGAAAAAGAATCATTGATTGGCTGCCTCCTACAAGCCCCACACTAGGGATCAAGCCCACAACCCAAGCATGTGCCCTGACTGGGAATCAAACCTTGACCTCCTGGTTCATAGGTCCATGCTCAACCACTGAGCCATGCTGGCCAGACTCATGGTTAATTTTTTTAACCTTCAATAACTTTTTTATTCCGTGGCACTTTGCACATGGTTTCCCCAAAGGCAGACTCTTCTGCAACTCACTTTATATTTAGTATTGCAAACTCTTATTTCTAGGATTACTTGGCTTGTTTTACATTTTATTAGAATGTCTATGCATTTCTAAGGATTCAATGCCCATATATCCATATAGCTCTAAAATCCATATTTTATGCTTTCTGGACACAAAAATCCAACTCCGAATTCAATATTTCCAGTGAATGTATTGCAAAAACAGGTTCAAAAATAATGTCATCATATCCCTGAATAAACAACCTGCAAAACATCTTGATTTCCTTCTCTGTTAAAGTTAATGGTCTGGGCACGAAGGCCAGAAATAAGGAACACTTCTCTATTCACTCTTTCTCTCCATCTACATCAAATTACATTTTAAAACCCATGTAAAGCTTCCCATCATTTCCATTTCCATGGCCAGAAAGGTGTTTTTTTAAATTCTTTATGTTGAAAGTTTTACATATGTTTGCTTTTTTCCCCATTGACTTCTCCTCACCTGCTCCCACACTCCAGTACATGCTCCCACAACCCTATTGCTTATGTACATTGGTCATGCTCACATACAGGAATACAAATCCTTTGGTTGATCTCTTACACTCCCACCCCCACCCCACCCTGCTTTCTCTATGAGATTTGATGCTTTGTTCGGTGTTTCTATGTCTCTGAATCTATTTTTGTTCATCAGTTTATGTTGTCCATTATATTCCACAAATGAGTGAGCTCATGTGATATTTGTATTTTTCCAACTGGCTTATTTCACTTAGCATAATGCTCTCCAGGTGCATCCATGTGTTGCACATGCTAAGAGTTTTTTATCTTTTTTTTTTTTTTACAGACATATAGTATTCCATTGTGTATATGTACCACTGTTTTTTAATCCACTAATCTACTGATGGGCTTCTAGGTTGTTTCCAAATCTTAGCTATTGTAAATTGTGCTGCTATGAACATAGGGGTGCATATATCCTTTCTGATTAGTGTTTCTGACTCCTTGGGATATATTCCTAGAAGTGGGAAAACTGGGCCAATTGGATGTTCCATTTTTAATTTTTGAGGAAACTCCATACTGTTTCCCACAGTGACTGCACCAGTCTGCATTCCCACCAGCAGTAAAGGAGCATTCCTTTTTCTCTGCATCCTCACCAACACTTGTCTGTTTGTTGATTTGTTGATGATAGCCATTCTGACAGGTGTGAGATGGTATCTTATTGTCATTTTGATTTGCATTTCTCAGATGATTAGTGACTTTTAGCATGCGTATATATGTCTCTTGGTCTTCTGTATTTCCTCTTTCAGAAAGTGTCTAATTAGGTCCTTTGCCTATTTTTTATTGGATTGTTTCTCTTCCTTTTGTTAAGTTGTATGAATTTCTTATCAATTTTGGAGATTAAACCCTGATTGGATGTAACATTGGCAAATATGGTCTCCCATGCAGTGGGCTTTCTTGTTGTTTTGTTAATGGTTTCTTTTGCTGTGCAAAAACATTTCATTTTGATTGTTGCATTTGTTCATTTTCTACTTAGTTATCATTGTGCAAGGAGCTGTATCAGTAAAGATATTGCTATGACATATATCTGATATTTTGCTGCCTACAGATTCTTCTAAGGTTTTTATGGTTTCCCTTCTTATGTTTAAGTTCTTTATCCATTTTGAGTTTATTTTAGTGTATGGTGTAAGTTGTGATCTAGTTTTATTTTTTTACATGTATCTGTCTAATTTTCCCCACACCATTTATTGAAGAGACTGTGTTGACTCTATTGTATGCTCTTGCCTCCTTTGTCAAATATTAATTGAGCATAATAGTTTGGGTTTATTTCTGGGTTCTCTGTTCTGTTCTATTGGTATATATGTCTGTTCTTGTGCCAGTACGAGGCACTTTTGAGAATAGTGGCTTTGTAATATGGCTTTATATCAGTTATTGTAATCCCTCCAACTTTGTTCCTGTTTCTAAGAATTGCTGTGGCTATTAGGAGTCTTTTTTTTAATTCTATATGAATTTTTGGAAAGTTTGTTTTAGGTCTGTGAAATATGCCATAGGTATTTTTATGGGGATTGCATTGAATCTATAGATTTCTTTGGGAAGTATGGACATTTGAAAGATGTTGATTCTACAAATCCATGAACATGGTATATTCTTACACTTGTTTATATCTTCTTCAATCTCTTTTTTCAATGCCCTTTAGTTTTCTGAGTACATATATATCAATCTTCATTTTGTCTTGATTCTTACACATGTTGGTGAGTTTCTCATCCAGCCTTTTTAGCATCCTTATAACCATTACTCTGAATTCTTTCTCTGGCATATTGCTTGCCTCCATTTCATTTATTTTCTTTCTGGTTATTTCCTCCTTTTTTCATATGGAATTGTTTCTTTGTCTCCCCATTTTTTCTATTCTTTTGTGATTGTTTCTATATATTAGTTCAAACTGCTATGCCACCCAGATTTTTTAAATTTCTGTTATGCAGTAGATGTCTTGTGGGACATAGTGACTCAGCCTCTGAGGTCTTCTGGGCTGGGTATTCTAGGGATTCCCCCTACTTGAAAAATTAGGTTCTCTTGATGTAGTTGGGTCTTGAATGTTATTGTCCCATTCATGGATATAGTCTCCTCTCAGGGTGTCTGATTATGTGGCTCATTCTCTACCACATCTTGCCAACTTTTGTGGAAATATTGACCAAATGGCACAAAATACAACACAAGACATGACAGAAGAGTAATAGAACACAAATATACACAAGACACCTGTAACTTTAATAAAAGTGACCACCAGAGACAGGAGAGTTGGAGTGAAAAGAGAGCAAACATTATAGTGAGAAAAGGAAAAACAATTAAAGAAAAAAAGGAAAGACTATGGGGATCCAACACAACAAAACAAACAAACAAACAAACAAAAAAGCAACAAAAAAAGTGCAAACAAAAAACACCCAGAGGAAGTGAGGGGAGAATCTATACAGGCAGAGTTTAAAGACAGAAAATAAGGTAAGGAATGGAATGAATGAGTGAAAGACCACAATTTACTATAAAGGAGGGAGATAGAGAATGAGTGAATAAGAAGAAAAAATAAAAATTAAATTATTCATTTATTTTATTTATTATTATTATTATTTTTTTGAAATAGAGGAGAGAGCAGATAGGCCTGAATTTAGGAAGTGAAACTAATTTACAAATTGGGATCAGAAAATAACAAGAGAGGGGAAAAAAAGAAAATTGAGTAGAGAAGAAAGAGAAAAGAAAAGGGGAAGAGATGGAGTATGAGCAGGGAAGAGGAAATTTATATATATACACACACACCAACAGGGACTATATTTATGGTAATATAGCAATAAAGCAGATAAAGAAGATCACTTTTTAACAAGGGGTAAAAAGAAAGAAAAAGGAAAAGCTAAAGTGGGGAAAGAAGAAGTAAAATGAAAAAGGGAGAAGGAAGAAAAAGGTGAAAAAAATAAAAGAGAATAAAAATAAAATTAAAAATAGATTATGAAAACAAAAAAATTGATTTTTAAAAATAAACAATAAGAAATAAAAAGTGAAGTGCTGTTTTCTTCAGTTGTGTTTTAGTGCCCCATGTTGGCTGACTTAGGACTCCACTCTTTTGTTCTGTCTGCCAATTCTAGGCTCCCCGTTAGGTAGTTAGGTGCTGACCACTGTCAGTCACTGTCTTTGGCAATTAGCACCATGTTGAATCTCCAAGTGATCAACTGCTCCTCTGCTTGTGTCTATCTCCACAGGCCTTGGCTACAAGCAGGCTGCAATCTGCCTGTCTGCAAGGTGATAATTTTAATCACTCAAGCATCTGTTTCTGTCAGGGCTTTAGGTGGGGTTAGTGCTGTTTTTGCTATCCAGGGATCAGAGGGATGTATTTTCCCTGATCCAGAGCCACTTCTCTGTGAGTGGCCCAAAATATTACTCTGGCCTTGGTTGGTCAGAGATCCTTGTATGGAGACCAGTGGGGTTGGCTGGCAACCTGGAGTTTTTATCAGTGTGATTCCCAGAATATTGGAGAGGAGAGGCCCCTCTTCCAACCCAGCCACTGAGGGCTCTTTGGGGCTATTCAGAGCCTTTGTTCCCTTTGTATAGCTCAGAATGCAGGCAGAGAGTTGCTGGCTGTATTCCCTGCCTTGAGGCCAATGGGAGGAACTAGGTCTTTTAGGGAGAAGTGGCCACTTGGGATTGGAGGGTTACAAAGAGTCCTGGCCACATCTTACTGAATCTCCTCAGGCTCCACAGAATCTCCTCAAGCTCCACAAATCTGTGCGTCTCCCTGCACAGGAGCTTTGGGTGAGTTTTTGCAACTGAAAAGTCCTATATTCTGGGTTTAGCAAATAAAAGCAAAGACAAAACAAAAGCAAAATAACCACAAAACTGCAGGTTTCTCTCCCCCTCCTCCCATCACCATGCCACTCGGGCCACTTTTCAGGCTGTCTTTCGGGGTGAAGCCCTCGCAGCTATGGTCCCAGGTCTAGATTCCCAGGGCGCCAGCAGCTCTGTGGGTTTTTCTTTTCACAATTGGGTATTCCACCTGTCATCATGGGACATGGCTTTAGTGCAATGCAACCTCCACTTCACCCTCTTGGCCCGAGGGCCAGGCATCCCTCTCCAGCCCAGATCCCTGCTCCTACCATTCTCCAGGTATCCTCTGCCCTTCCTTATTGAAAATCTTCTCCTCTCAGCTGTGTCTACTTTGTTAATTCTGGGTAGATGTTGCCTGATTTAGTTGCTTTTCCGGTCTGAACCCGGAGGAGGTGTGCAATATGTGTGCCTATTTGGCCGCCATTTCCTTCTTTCCCATTGCCAGAATTTTCATTAAGAATATTATTACCTCTCATAAGAAAAATTTTCATATCTCCTTACTGAATTCCTTGCCTCTATAATATTGTTTCCTGCTTTATATCCCTAATATTTTTCCACAGTTCTTAGGCTAAAATCTACCAGACTTGATTATAAGATCAATCATAGTCAAGAACTGTCTTACCTGATCTCTAGCTTTGTACACAAAGATCCACTCATAAGCACCCCCCTTCATTCATTTATTGTTCTTCCTTTCCCATAGACAAGCACCACACCTCTGAGGTGATGGCCTCTTTATGTGCATCTCTGCTTCCCCTTTGTTTAGATAACATCTTACCATCATTTCAGTCTTAATATTAATCTATTATTTTTTAGTAAAAGCATTTTCTGATTCTCCTCCTTCATCTATGGAACATTTGGGTGCCAACATTATCAGAGCATTTAGTATTCTGTGTTTTAAATGTTGTTTAGTGGCATATCTCTCTGTTAGATTCAAAGTACAAGAAAGTCACTGTCTACCCTTGATTATTAGTATAATGGCTCAGACAGAATATAGGGTCAGTAAATATTTATTGATCAAATGGATGCATTAATAGCAACTAAATGAATAAAATATTTTCTCAAATTCATGCAGAATGAAATGAAATAAACATGCACCTATTATGTAATTCTGTATGTCTATGTATATATAACTACACAATGTAAAAAGTATAAGCATATTGGTTTGCTAATTAAAATTTAGTGGAAACCATGCATATTAGAGGTATTTTGCTATGTGCTGCAGAAACAACAAAAAAGATATAGCACCTCCCCTCAGAATATAAAGTCCAGTCAGTATGTGCCGCCCAAAAAGTACTTATAAGATAGTGACATGCACTGTTTTATAAGTTAAGTATAGTGAAATCTACTCTCTGTTGCAGCAACACTACCCTTGTTTAAAGCAAGCCTTCAGAAAAGAGCCCTTCTTGGCATTCCCCAAGAAAATATGTACCATACATAAAATTACTGGAGTAAAGATATTGGTAAATATTTTTCTCTCTTTTTAAGAGAGACAGAAGAAAGATTTATTTTATACATTGCAAAGCATTTAACTCCACATATTATTACTGAATATTTCTTAACTAATTTATCTTCTATGTTTGATATTTTCTTTTTTGGGGAATTTAATATTCTTTCTTCCTGCTTTCACAAAAACAATTCGACAATGTTGCAGCTATTCAGAGCTAGATCCTCTGATTTTCAAAGCATGCTTATTACAGAGTGACACAAAGAAATTGATATCAAGTATCTACAAATTGATATATTTAAGACCAATGCCACTGTCAAATGTCCTATCTGTCATAAATAAAGAACAATGTCGAGTTCTTGATACAACACTATCTATAGAGCTGCATGGATTAGCTGCACCTACAGCAGTAGACCTGCTATGCAGGAGCCAACCCTATGGAGCAATACTTGCTTCAGTGGGGCTTTGGTGCTCACCGAGTCCACCACTTGCATGTGTTGCTCATGGAATGTAATTAAAAGCCTATCACCAGAGCTTAACTTAAAGGAAATAGTGTCAATAAGACATGTAATCAACTGATTAATTGAGCAAAAGAGAATATAAGGCACAAAAAGCAGTAAAGATGCAGTGTAGACAAACAGACATATATTTTTTTAATTTTTATAGATTGGTAATTGAAGGTGATGAAAACTTTGAAATATTTTTATTGAGTACATGAGAAATTTATCATATAGAAGAAGAACTATGAATATGCATGCTCACACAGGGAGAGAAAATATACAATCTAAACTCAATGTCATATAAAGTTCATATTTATATTCATATCAGATTTGGCTAGCTGAACTACATTCAGGTCTGAAAAAGTCAAATGAGTTGATCAAACTCATTTTTTTTATGGTTGAAAGAGGCTAGTTTTTAATAGCCGATCTATTAATATTATAAATTACTTTAGGGATATAGAAACAGTCCCAAAATAAAGTTCTTATTGAGATAAGTTGTATTTCTTCCTTATAAATTTTGGAGATTAAACCCTTATGCTAATTAACCCTCACACCATCACAACGATGGCAGTGCCCACAGCCAATAAGGAGGGAATATGCTAATTGACTGTCATGCCCTCAAAGATGGCGGTGCCCACAGCCACAAGATGGCGGCGCCCAGTCCCCTCAGCCCTGCTGGGGCTGTAGGTGCTCTGAACACCTGCCTCCAGAATCCCCCAGTCCCTTCAGCCCTCCAAACACCCAGGGCCGGCCTGAGGTGCAGGCAAGCCTTGGATGGCAGTTGCACAGCTGCCCAGGGCCACCCGAGACTCAGGTAACCAGGGCCGGCCAAGGCTTGCACTGCTGGCAGTGGCAGCAGCAGAGGTGTGATGGGGGCGTCGCGTTCCCCTGATCGCCGGGTCACCTCCCGCCCCTGAGGGCTCCCGGACTGTGAGAGGGGGAAGGCCGGGCTGGGGGACCCCCCCCCCCCCCCGCCGCCCAGTGCATGAATTTTCATGCACCGGGCCTCTAGTCGGATATAACATAGGCAAATATGTTTTCTCATGCAGTGGGATCTCTTGTTGTTTTGTTGATGGTTACTTTTGCTGTGCAGAAGCTTTTTGTTTTGATGTAGTCCTGTATGTTTATTTTCTCCTTAGTTTCCATTGCCCTAGGAACTGTATCCATAAAGATATTGTTAAGACATACGTCTGATATTTTGCTGCCAATGGATTCTTCTAAGATATTTGTAGACATGGTCTACATGTCTGTTCTTGTGCCAGTACCAGGCAGGTTTGAGAACAGTGGCTCTGTAATATAGCTTGATATCTGGTATTGTGATCCCTCCAACTTTGTTCTTCTTTCGCAGGATTGCTGTGGCTATTTGGGGTCTTATTTATCCAATATGAATTTTTGGAGAGTTTGTTCTAGGTCTGTGAAATATGCCATAGGTTTTTTAATGGGGATTGCATTGAATCTATAGATTGCTTTGACATTTTAATGATGTTGATTCTACCAATCCATAAACACTGTATATTCTTCCATTTGTTTATGTATATCTCTGTCTCTTTTATCCATGTCCTGTAATTTTCTGAGTACAGGTCTTTTACTTCCTTAGTTAAGTTTATTCACAGGTATCTTAATTTTGTTGTTGTTGTTGTTACAATGGTAAATGGGATTTTTTTTTAGTTTCTCGTTCTGTGAATTCATTATTGGTGTATAAAAAAGCCATAGATTTCTGGGTGTTAATTTTGTATCCTGCTACATTGCTAAACTCATTTATTAAGTATAGTAGTTTTTGATGCAGTCTCTAGGGTTTTCTATGTACGATATCATGTCATCTGTGAATAATGGCAATTTTGCTTCTTTTCCAATTTGGATGCCTTTTATTTCTTCTTCTTTTCTGATTGCTATGGCTAGCACTTCTAGTACTATGTCAAGAAAATAAGCCATCAATAAAAAAATGGGCAAAGGATCTAAATAGACACTCTTTGAAAGTGGACATACAGAAGGCCAAGAGACATATGAAAACATGCCCAAAGTTACTAATCATCTGAGAGATGAAATCAAAATGACAATGTGGTACCATCTCACAACTTTCAGAATGGCTATCATCAACAAATCAACAAACAATAAGTACTGGCAAGGATGTGGAGAAAAAGAAACCCTCATATACTACTGCTGGTGGGAATGCAGACTGGTGCAGCCACTGTGGGAAACAGTATGGAGTTTCCTCAAAAAAAAAAAAAAATGAAACTTCCATTTGACCCCATAATCCCACTTCTAGGAATATATCCCAAGAAATCAGAAACACCAATCAGAAAGGACATATGCACCCCTATGTTCATAGCCTCACAATTTATAATAGTAAGATTTGGAAATAGCCTAGGTGCCCATCAACAGATGAGTAGATTAAAAAACAGTGTTACATCTACACAGTGGAATACTATGCTGATGTATAAAAGAAAGAACTCTTACTATTTGCTACAGCATGGATGGACCTGAAGAGCATTATGCTAAGCAAAAGAAGCCAGTTGGAGAAAGATAAATATCACATGATCTAACTCATTTGTGGAATATAATGAACAATATAAACTGATGAACAAAAATAGAGCCAGAGATAAAGAAGCATCAAAAAGGCCATCAAACCTCAGAGGGAAGGCAGGGGACAATGGTGGGGGGGGTGGAGGGGGGAGAAGAGATCAACCAAAGGACCTGTATGCATGCCGATAAGCATAATCAATGGACACAGACACTAGGAGGTTGAGGGCATGTGCTGGGGTGTGGGAGTGGCCAGGGAGAGGGCAATGGGGGAAAATACTTTAAACAATAAAGTATGTAATACTTTAAACAATAAAGAATTAATAAAAATTCTTATTTGAGAATATGGCAAAATAATTTTTGAGCTACATTTTTTTTTTTTTTTACCTTTTTCTCCCATTCCTTCCACTCCAACAAGAAGGCAGACACCCTGCTCTATACATTCTTAGGTAGTTTGTGGAAGTGTTTCTTGGCTGGTTTCCAAAATCCAGAAAAAATATACAGAGAGAGATTTGTGGCAATAAAAATATATTCTCTGAAGTGAGAGAAAAGGGATATCTCTGAAGACCAGTAAGAAGCAAAGTTCCTTCCCAAGCCTTTTGGGTGTGGAAGGACCACAGGAAATGGCAGTGTGGTGTGTTATTCCAGGATTCCTGGCTGCAGGCCTGGGATTCCCAGCCTCACCAGCCCTCCATGCCTGTGTGCCCCAATGACACAGCAGCAGAAGAGTGGCAGCTCTGAAGTGACTAAACTGGTCAGACAGGAATATTGGATTTCTAGCAACAGTGTCAACAGAGACCAATCACCAAGACATAGACAACAGCTTGACTCCAAGTAAAACCCCAGCATTTAAGCATACCTCAAAAGTTGGGACAGCATGGCTAGTGTGGTTCAGTGGTTGAGCATTGTCCTATGAACCTGGAGGTTAAGGTTTGATTCCCAGTCAGGGCACATGCCAGGGTTGCAGGCTCCATTCCCACTAGGGGACTTGCAGGAGGCAGCTGATCAATGATTATCTCTCATCATTGATGTTTCTATCTTTCTCTCTCCCTCTCCCTTCCTTACTGAAATCAATAAAAAAAAAAAAAAGTTGGGACAGAAGGTACAATCAAAGAGTAACTAAAGTTGGATTTCCAACCAACATGGGGGATTGTGCTCAGAATAGGAAATAAGTTGATTTATAACCAATGAAAAATAATGTGGAAATAAATGCTCACCCGAGTTTGCAGATCAAAGCTCATCTGCAACAGGTACATGAAAGTAACTGAACAATTCCTGATGCATTTCCTTTCCTAAACCAAAGATTAAATATTAAAAAGATTACAAATTATAATTATAAAATAAAAAATTTATTAATTTCATGTTCTATATCTTAAACTTCATCTTATAACATTTTTAATGAGATTCATATAATAGAAATCTTTCTCAAATTGGGAAAAATTCCTCTAGCTAAATTAATTACAAATTATTTCCATTGCAAATTTTCCAGTTTATGATGGCACATTTAAGTTGACATAATGCTTAATTTATGTTCAGCTTACTTAGAAGTAAGATATGTCAGACAATAATATGTGATATTTTATTTTTATTCATTCATTTCCTCAAAGATATTTACAATGCATAGACCTTTTCTTCAGAGCTGAATTAAAGCATTCTGAATATTAAAGTTTGTTAGTTCTTTGAAAAAGATAAAAATTCTAATATGATACTTAGTGAAGTTTTGGATTTTGAATGGCAAGTTTTCAAATTTTTTTTATTTAAGATACTATGAATGCTAATCCTCAAATAAATAATATTAAGGCATTATATCAATTGTGTAATAGCACATTTCTAACAATGTCAACTAAATATAGCATAATCTTAATATCTCTGGTTTAGGCTGATGTTCTTATATAATTTCTATGGTCCTCTGAAAGAATTAGCTTCATATATATATATTTTTTTTAATGAGAAAAAAAATCTTTGTATCTAAGTAGGTCAGTATGACTTCTTTGAAATCAGTTTGAAATTCAGTTCTAAAATAAGGTAGTGGCTGCTCTCAGTTCAGAGTAGACCTTTATGTTTTTCTGCAGTTCTCTTCTATTTCTCTGAGTTTCCTTAAGTGAATTCTCTCTGTTTTCATGGTTATGTTACAAGCCATTGACTGTTCACTTTCTGAGCAGGGACAGCTGATTTTGGTGGTCTGCTTAAAATTTAAATTTTTAAATCTTTAAACCAGGTCAGATTTTGATGCATCCTACTCTCTCGGCCATTTTAAGAGATTTTAAAAATTGCCTGAAAGTTTTCAGTTTGATACAGTTGCATTCATTTATTTTTGCTTGAATCTCCTTTCCTTTAATGTCAAATTCATAAAATCCCCTCTAAGACCCAGGTCCCTAAGTTTGGTGTCTATGTTTTCTTCCGTGTGTTTTATTGTTTCAGGCTTATACTTAAATCTGTGATCCATTTTGAGTTAATTTTCACGTATGGTGGCAAATAGCATTCTAGTTTCATTCTTTTGCATAAGTATTTACATTTTTACTGTTTATTGGAGAGGTTTTCTTTTCTCCATTGTTTGTTTTTTTACTCCTTTGTCAAAAAATATTTTCCCATTTATATGAGGGTTATTTCTGGGCTCTCAAGGTATGTTCCATTGGTCCATGTGTCTGGGTTTTTTTGTTTTTTTATTTTTTGTCAATATCATGCTGTTTTGATTCTAGTTGCTTTGTAGTATAGTTTGAAGTGAGGCCAGGTGATACATCCAGCTTTGTTCTTTACTACCAAAATTGTTTTGGCTATTAGAGGTCTTCTGTGATTCCATAAAAATCTGATGTTTTTTTGTTTGTTTGTATGTTTGTTTTATTTCTTTTAAAAATGTCATTGGGATTTTTATAGGGATTTAACCAACTCTTTATATCGCTTTGGGTGATATGGCCATTTTAATTATGTTGACTCTTTCAATCCATGCTTTTGCACAGCGAAGAAATCATCAAAAAAACAAAAAGTCAGGCAACTGAATTGGAGAAGATATTTGCAAACAACACTTCAAATAAGGTGTTTATATGCAAAATATATGAAGAACTCATACACCTCAATAGCAAAAAAACACAAATATCCACTTGACAAAGAAGCAGAGGACCTGAACAGACACTTCTCCCAAGAAGACTTTCAAATGGCCAACAGATATGCAGGTATAAAAAGATGCTCAATTTCACTGGCATTTAAGGAAATGCAAATCAAAACTGCAATGAGATACCATCTCACACCTGTTAGAATGGTTATTATCAAGACAATAACATGTGTTGAAGTGGGTTTGGAAAAAAAAGAGCCCTCATACACTGCTGGTAGAAATGCAAACTGGTACAGCCACGATGGAATACAGTATGGAGGTTCCTCAAAAAATTAAAGAGTCACCATATACCATATGATCCAGCAATCCTCCTTCTGGGTGTGTACCCAAAAACTTTATTCATAAAGCTACATCTACCCCTATGTTCACTGTCGCATTATTCCTGGTAGACAAGACATGGAAACAACTGGTGTCCTTCAATAGATAATTGGCTAAAGAAGATGTGGTACATATATACAATGGAATACTACGAAATGATAAAATATTGCCATTCTTGACAATATGGAGGGAGATTGAGACTATCATCATGCTAAGTGAAATGTGAGACAGAAAAAGTCAAGAACCATGTCCTTTCACTCATATGCGGGATATAAAACTGAAAACCACAAATGAACAAAGAAACAAATAAAACTTATAGAAAACAGTACGGTGGTTTCCAGAGGAAAAGGGGTGGGAGGAAGTACAAAAGTGTACAGGAGGTAGAATATGTGGTGCCAAAAAGAGACTTAACTTTGGGTGATTAACACAATGCAATATATGAATCATGTATTATAAAAGTGTATTCTTGAAACCTATATAACTTTATTAACCAATGTCACTCCAATAAATTTTATACAAGTGGAAAAAAAGAAAAATTCCCTGAGCCTGGTGAATACTGCAGCTCCAAAGAATTTTTCTGCAAAGACAGAACGCATGTATCTTTAAAATTAAAGATGATATGCATCTTTTAATAGTGCTTAGGTAAAACTCTCTAACGCACCATTATTGTGTCTACCTGGACAGGCTCACCTGGAAAAGGAGTCCATAAACTTCTACTTTCATTTTGCTCTGCTTGTTCATTAAACTTCAATCAACTCTTAAAATAAACTTTTTAAAAAATGTACAAGTCCATATCTCAAGGAGAGCTCCTTAATGAAGGCTTTATCCCATTTCTCACCAGACCTACTTTGAGGTGGATTAACTTTTTTGTTTTTTTATGACACACTTATTCTGTTGTGATATACAACCCAAATCCTTTCATTAAAGGAGAAGTGGCTACTTTCTCCTACTTTGTTTAACCCTTTCTCAGGACAATAAAATCACTTTCTTTCTGTACACATGCCTTTCTCACTAAACTTTGAATTGCAGAGAGGAGAGAAGAGCCATTCCCTATTCATTTTTATGGCCATGGCCTCTTGTCATATTGTGGTTGAATGAATTAATTGAATAACACATATTCTATTTTTTTTAAATATATAAAATTTTCCACTTAGTTTTGTGGCTTTGGGCAATATATTTAATCATATAAACTGAAAACAACAAATGAACAAATAAACAAATAAAACTTATAGAAAAGAGTATGATGGTTTCCAGAGGAAAGGGGGTGGGAGGAAGTACAAAAGAATAAAAGTGGGAAAAAATTTGTTGTTCATTTGTTGTTATCATGTTTATTATTTCCTCATTATAAACAAAAGAAAATAATACCTCTTCAGTATATCTCAAATGTTTGAGTATTAAATAAATTAAAACATAGGGAAACACTTTGTAAATAGTAAAATATACAGATGTGAGTTGTACAAGATTTAAATCATCATGAAAATATACCTACATTGCTATTTATCTTTTCTTTGCCAGAAGAATGTATTTTCAACTAAGGTACTAAAATTAAAGGTAAAAAGTTGAACCGAGATAATGTACTAAACATAATTTTAAAAAAATTAGTCCTAAGAGCAGGTATATGTGTTATGATTCGATTTATTTTAAATTGTGTGCATTGAGAGGAACATGTTTAAAGTGTCAGTGGGATTCCAGGTGAGGTTTGCATTAATTTTAAAGTGGCTTTGTATTATTCTTTGTCATATATATAATTTTATAAATATGTAATTTTTTAGTAAAAATGTATGTTACAGGTCAGGTGGTGAAAGTAATACTGTTGTAATTAACTAGTTATTAATAACAAGAAAGGAGCAAAGGGAAGGCCAGAAATTATAAGCATGTCATGTGGGCAGCTTTGCCAGAAAGCTTCAACTTTACACTCTCTAGGGAGCCACCAGTCCATTCCCTCAGATAGCTGGGGGAAGGGACTTGACAGGGAAGAGAATAAACACGTGCCCAGTCAAGTTGGGGTGACATTGGGAAGGTACTTGTTGTGAGTCACACGTGGGAACAGGTCACTGGCCAGAATGGACATGGATACTGCAAGGATGTGACATTTGGGATATTTAATCCCTTAAGCAAAGGAATTTGCTCTCTTGGTTCCTCTTGGTGCTCTTGGCTGTCCTGGGACTCTTATTGCAGGGGGCACGGTCTCTTGGTTTTCCTGCATTCACCCCCCTGACCGGTGGCTACGTGCGCACCACAGTCAATGGACTAATGGATTGCAGCTAGCCTGACGCTGAATGGGCCCTGGCTGCAACATGGAATGGAAACTCTGGATACTACTGGCTTGGCTTTTAGCTCTACTGAAGCCCCGACTACACTTCTTCACAACTGGATTAAGGACAATTTGGGAAACCCAGGGATGTCATGCCATGCAAATAAAATCCCTCATCCTCCCAGGGGAGTCTCAGAAAATTCTTTTTCTCCAGATATTGTGAGGACTCCACCCCCAGCACTCAGTGGGGAAGAGCTTACCCCAGTTTCCCTGATAACAAAAGTGCTGTGGGAGAAAATAAAACAAGGCCAGGAATAAAGCTAAGCAATGTGTGTTTTTGAGAGGGTAGAGCATAGTTGCTATTCTAAGTGGGTGCTTAGTCTTTACTGTGAAGGAGACATGTGAGCAAAGACCTGAAGAAGGTGGCAAGCCAAGCAGATCTCTGGGAGTTAGCTTTCCAGACGGAAGGAATGGCAGGAGCAAAGGCCTTGAGACAGAGGAATGCAGAACTTGTTAATTGAACAGCAAGGCAGCTAGTGTGGCTGGGACCCTGTATGTAAGAGAGAGAATAAAAGGATATGACAAAAACTGATGAACAAAAACAGATCCAGAGACAGAGAAGCATTGATCAGACCATCAAACCTCAGAGGGAAGGTAGGGGAGGGTGGGGGTAAGGGGGAGAGATCAACCAAAGGACTTGTATGCATACATATAAGCCTAACCAATGGATCAGACAACAGGGGGGGTGAGGACATGAATGGGGAGGTAGGGGGATAATGGGGGGATAATGACACATAAGTAATACCTTAATCAGAAATTTTTTAAAAATTGATACGAGATAGAGAAGTAATACAGAATCATGACAGACCAATATAAGGACTCAGAGCAGATATGGAAGACCACGAAAAAGAAGTGATGTGATAGTGATAGAGGAAGGGTGCTTAAGAGAAATAAAACCATGGTTGTTTAATGATTATTCACCTACTAAATCTAGAGAAGAGGTTTTCTTACAGACCCTGGGGAACTGGAGGATGTGTTGCAAGGAGAAAAATAGGGCTGTGAAAAGATAAGATGCCTCAGAGCCCAGATGGGTCCATTACTCAGAAAACGTATTGTGAGAGCAGACCAAGGACAGGACTCACTTTGACTTGGTTGCTGTTCCTGGACCCTGACCCCCTCCTGGAGTTGGCCTCAGAAATGCTGACCATTCTCTGATCCCATAGGAGATTAACTACCATGTTATCAAACTTCAAGATCCTGGAAGGAGACACACGGGCGACTGATCCTGCAGCCCTTATCCTGTACCCCTTCCGCCTTGCATGCAGCCTTCCTCCCTTATCCATATATGATCGGCTGGCTAGTAGGAGATGTTAGAGCAGAGTTTTTAAGATGACCTGCTGCTCTTTCCACAATGCCAGCATCATTGGAATAAATGCTCATATATGATTCAACCTTGTCTCTGCTTCATTTGGCTCAAGTGGTGACAGGAGACCTTGGATCCATTCTGTGTGGAGTTCCAATAGCTCTTAACATGATCATCTATCATTGTTACAGTTACAGAAAAGCAAGGTTCAAAAGAAAAAAAATGCAGGAAATAAATGGTCTCCTTTTGCTGCTTTACTTTCTCACATTTTATTCATTCTTTAAAATTCTGTATTGTACTTGATCACCTCACCACTTTATGAAAATACTCTTGCAGAGATAGCAATGGTTCTTCAGTGGACAAATATAATAGACTCCTTTTAAAAACTCTTTCAACTTACCAGACACCCCTAAGTTATGGACCAATTCCCTCCTAAAACCTTTCCTCTCTTGATCACAGGGGCATACCTTCCTCCTTGTGTCTTTTTGCTCCTCTGAATAACTATTCAATGGCTCTCTTTTAGAAGTAATTTTTCCTTGTCTATTTAAAAGATAATTTTAAGTAAAGAATACAAGTATGACTTCCATGTAGCTATAAAAAATGAACATATTTTTAAAGATTTATCGTTTAGTGAGGGAATCAGACATGTTATGACAGGTTCAAAGACCCTTTAGAAACAGACCCATTTATAGATATGGAGATGAATATGTAACTGGTTGCAAGATTGGTTTTCCACAGGATAAAAGGGAAGATAATTGAACCTCTACCAGGTAAGACAGAATTTACATGTCTATCAGTGACCTACAATCTACAAAGTGTTGTAAAATAGTTCAAAGTCAATGAAAGGTTACAATTAAGTAATCACTGGAAGGCTGTGCTATAAGTAGACAAGTTTCTTTAAATTCTGATTTTTTTCTCTTTTTCTCATTCTGAACATTCCTTCTGCTTCTACATACTGAATTTTGGTACACTGACAAATAGTCAAGATTTTTTTAAGCACTTAGAGACTGGTGTAGGGTCAAATTATATTAACTTTTTAAGTTAATTTTAATTACAACAAGTTCCATGTGATGGTGATGTATGATTGTTTTAGTGTAATGTTGAATTTGGTTTGCTAATATTTTGTGAAGACTTTTTGCATCTATGTTAATTAGGGATATTGGCCTATAATTTTATTTTCTTGTAGTGTCCTTGTCTGACTTCGGTTTCAGGCTAATGCTGGTCTCATGAACTAAGTTTGGCAGTATTCCCTTCTCTCTTTTTCACTAGAGTTTGAGAAGAATTGGTATTCTTTAACTGTTTAGTAGAATTCACCATTGAAGGTATTTGGTCCTGGATTTATTTTGTTTTGTTATTGGGAAGCTTTTGATTTCTGATTAAATCTCCTTACTTTTAATTGATTTATTCAGATTTTTCTAATTATTCTAAATTTAGTCCTGGTAGATTGTATGTTTCTATAAATGTATTAATGTCTTCTTAAATTTCTCAATTTTTTGATACAAAATTATTCATAGTAGCCTCTTTTGAGCCTTTGTATTTCTGTGATATCAGTTGTAATGACTCATTTTTCCTTTTTAATTTTTAAAAGACCTTTTTTTAGTAAGTCTGCCTAAAGACTTTTCAATTCTATTTATATTTTCAAAAAACAGCTTTTAGTTTTATTTGTCATTTCTATTGTAACTTTAATCTCAAT
Organism: Cnephaeus nilssonii; assembly: GCF_951640355.1. Taxonomy (NCBI): domain Eukaryota; kingdom Metazoa; phylum Chordata; class Mammalia; order Chiroptera; family Vespertilionidae; genus Cnephaeus; species Cnephaeus nilssonii. The sequence continues at coordinate 73,613,186 of NC_137084.1, forward strand.
TTCATTATTTTACACTGATTTTTGGTATTTCCTTCCTTCTATTAACTTTGGGTTTATTTTGTTTTTCTTTTTCTCATTTATTGAGGTATAATATTAGGTTGCTTATTTGAAAATATTTTTTATGCTTTTTCATGTAGGCATTTATGACTATGAACTCCTCTTAGAAGAGCTGCTTTTGTTGCATTCCATAAGTTTTGATATGCTGTGTTTTCATTTTAATTTGTCTCAAGATATTTTGGGATTGAACTTTTGACTTCTTTGACCCATCGGTTTGTTCAGTAGTATGTTTAGTCTTCAATATTTGGGGATTTTCCAGTTTTCTTCTTGTAATTGGTTTCTAGTTTTATACCACTGTGGTCAGAAAAGACAATTGATATTATTCTGTTACTGGTGGAAGTGGAATCCTTGGGAAATAATTTCCTAAGGCCCCACAGGAAGATAGAATATTATGGAAAGTTTTATTGATGATATAAAATTAAGGGGGTTCTCCTCCAAGGTCCCAAATCCCTCCATTCCACCATGAAAAAAAAACTCCAATCTTGTTTTCAGCAAGGCCAGAACTAAGCCAAGGCCCAGAATTTTGTTCCATATTAAAGTTCAGTCCAGTCCAGTATCTGGCTAGTTTATTCTGTGTTCCCAGCTGCAGTCCATTTTATGTGGGATCCACAAGGTCATGGGCAATACAGCTGCTTAAGACCATGTGACTATGGAGAGAGGACATGCAAATGCATGGGTGAGTGTGGGTCATGGAGCAAGAGAGCAAGAAGGAACAAGAGAGAGGGAGCTCTTCCTGGGGATTTTAACTTTCCAGGATTTTCTGTGCTTGGAGAGGTTCTTCCCTCCTAGCCAATGATTTTTCCCAGGCTAGACTGACAGGCAAGCACTTTCCCTTTGTCACCCCAACATCACTGCACATGTTTTTTCCTTCCTCTGTTCCCTCTATAATCCAGTACTGGAGGGTGGGAGGGAGTGTTATGATCCTCTTGGAGGGACAGTGCTGCACTTCCCTGGAGTGTGAAGCTGTAGTGCCCTGGTGAAACAAATAGGCTCTGCTTCCCAGCTGAATATGCTCATATGTGTCTAACTCTCCCTTTGTTCTCTACCTCTCAGTAATATTAATGAGCTAGCTAATGATGATGATAACAATTTCAGTCTTCTTAAATTTATTCAGCTTTGTTCTGTCATCCAACATATAGTCTCTCTTGGAGAATGGTCCATGTGTGCTTGAGAAGAATGTGTATCCTGCTGCTGTTGGTTAGAATGTTCTGTATATGTCGGTTAGGTCCATCTGGTCTAATATACAATTTAAGGCTAATATTTCCTTCTTGATTTTCTGATGGATGGTGTTTCCATTGCTGAAAGTAGGATACTGAAGTCCCCTACTGCTATTGTATTGCTGTTTATTTTTCTTTTCACACCTGTTAATTTTGTTTTGTGTACTTAAGTGCTCCTATAGGATACATAAATATTTGCAAATGTTGTATCCTGTTGATAAACTGACCCTGTTATCATTATATAATAAGTTTTTTTTTCTCTTGTTATAGTCTTTGTTTTAAAGTCTATTTTGTCAAATGGGAGTTATTACAGAGATGCAAATATGGTTCAATATTCACAAATTAATTACTTTGACATATCACATTTAAAAATGAAGGATAAAATTCATATGATCATCTCAATAAATGCATAACAACCTTGTGACAAAATTAAACATTCCTACCAGATTAAAACTCTCAACAAACTGAGTATGGTGGGAATATAACTGAACATAATAAAGGACATATATAACAAGCCCATGGTTAACATCATACTTAATGTTGTTAAACTGAAAAGTGTTTCTTTAAAATTAAGAGCAAGATAAGGATGTTTACTCTCACCACCTTGATTCAAAACATTGGACATGCCAGAGCAATTAGGCAAGAAAAAAAAAAAAAGAATCCAACCTGGAAAAGAAGTAAAATCTCTTTGCAGAGACATGATATTAAATATATAAAACCCTAAAAATGTTATCAAAAGACTGTAAGAACTCATGACCAAAGTTTAGTAAAGTTGCAAAATATAAAATCCATATTAAAACTCAGTTGTGTTTCTATATATGAACTATCAGAAAAATATGAGAAAACAATCCCAGTTACAATTGCATCAGAAATAAGTTTAACAAGGGGACCATAAATCTGTATACTTAAAACTATAAGATGCTGATAAGTGAAATGAAATAAGGCACAAATAAATGGAAAGATACACCATGCCTATAGATTATAATTAATTTTGTTAAAATGTGCATACTAGCTAAAATGATCTGTAAATTCAATCTAATCCATATCAAAATTTCTTTTTAAAAAAATATATTTTATTGATTTTTCACAGAGAGGAAGGAAGAGGGATAGAGAGTTAGAAACATCGATCAGCTGCCTCCTGCACACCTCCCACTGGAGATGTGCCCGCAACCAAGGTACATACCCTTGACCGGAATTGAACCTGGGACCCTTCATTCTGCAGACCAACGCTCTATCCACTGAGCCAAACCGGTTTCGGCCAAAATTTCTTTTTTATATTAAAATTCCAATGGAATTTTTCACAGAAGTAGGTAAACATTCCTAAACTGTGTACGGAACTACAAAAGACCCCAAATAGCCAAAGCAATATTGAGAAAGAAGAACAAAGTTGGTAGGATCAATTTCCTTATCTCAAACTGTATTACAAAGCTATAGTAATCAAAACAGTATGATATTGACATAAAAACAGACACATTGGCCAATGGCCCAGACTAACGAACCTATAAAATACTCATGCATATATAATCAATTAATTTAAATAAAGGAGCCAGAATATATAACAAGAAAAGGACAGTTTCTTCAATAATATTGTTGGGAAAACTTAATAACCACATGCAGAAGAAGAAAACTGCATTTCTATCTTTCACTATACACAAAAATCAACCAAACTGGATTAAAAACTTGAATGTAAAATCTGAATCTAAAACTCTTACAAGAAAACATATAAGCCAAGGTCCTTGTCATTGGCCTTTCAATTGTTTTTGGATTAGACACCAAAAGCAAATGCAATAAAAGCAAAAAGAAATAAGTAGAGCTAAATCAAAACAAAAACCTTCTATATGGCAAAGAAAATAATAAAAAAAATGAAAAGGCAACTTATGGAAGGGGATAAAATGTTTCAAACCACATATCTACTAAGGGGTTAATGTTCATATAAGGATCTCATACAATTCAATAGCAAAAAAACACCCACAAAACAAACAAACAACAAAAAGACCACCTCACCAATAATCTGGTTTTTAAAAATGGACAAAGGATATGAGCAGACATTTTTTTCAAAGACACACAAATGGCCAATGGTACATGAGAAGGTACTCAATATTACTGATCATCAGAAAAATTCAAATTAAAGCCACAATTTGATATCACCTCACATCTGTTAGGATACCTAGAATCAAAATGAAAGACATAATTAATGCTGGTGAAGATATGAAGAAAAGAGAACACTTGTAGACTATTGGTATATATATGTAAATTGATACAGCCATGATGGAAAACAGTATAGATGTTCTTCAAAATATCGAAAATAGAACCACCATATAAACCAGCAATCCCACTTTTGGGTATATAGTCAAAACAAACAAAATCACTTTTTCTAAGAGATACCTGTGCTCCCATGATTATTACAACACTATCCTATCTAATAATAGACAAATATGCAAATTGACCATACTCCGACACACCCACAAGCCACGCCCACAAAGCCACGCCCACCATCCTATCAGAGTGAGTATGCAAATTAACCCAAACCAAGATGGCTACAGCCACAGAGAGCAAGGTTTCCTAGGTAACAGAGGAAGCCAAGCTTTCCGCCTGCCCTTGCCAGGCCTAAGCCTCCACTCAAGCTACAAAGTTTCAATTATAGAAGGTAAACAAATTCAAACAAATGGCGGCAGAATGGAGCTTGAGAGAGCAGGCCAGGGGAAGCAAAGCTTTCCGCACACCCTGGCCGGGCCCACCCGCTTAAGGCAACAAAGTTTCAATTATAACCCTAACACAAATGGTTGCCGACGCGGAGGGAACCCCAGGCTTGGCTCCGCTCCAGGCTACAAAGTTTCAATTGTAGAAGGAAAATAAATTCCAGATACCAGGGCCTCCGCTTGGATTGCCAGGGGGCGTGACTGGCCTGCAAACCACCACAGGCCCCTCGCTCAGGCCGCCCCATGCCCCAAGGAAACCCCACCCTGATCCGGGACACCCTTCAGGGCAAACCAGCTGGCCCCCACCCCTGTACCAGGCCTCTACCCTATCTAATAAAAGAGTAATATGCAGATTGATCATCACTGCAATACACAATATAGCTGCCCCCATGTGGTCAAAGATCCTGCCCCCATGTGGACACAAGATGGCCACCACAAGATGGCCAGCAGGAGAGGGCAGTTGGGAGGCACCCGGCCTGCAAGGGAGGGCAGTTGAGAGGGACCAAGCCTGCAAGGGAGGGCAGTTGGAGGTGATCAACCCTGCAGGAGAGGGCAGTTAGGGGTGACCAGGCCGGCAGAGGAGGGAAGTTGGGGGCAAACAGGCTGGCAGCAGAGTGGTTAGGGGGTGATCAGGCTGGCAGGCAGAAGCGGTTAGGGGCAATCAGGAAGGCAGGCAGGCAAGCAGTTGGGAGCCAGCAGTCCTGGATTGTGAGAGGGATGTCCGACTGCCCGTTTAGGGATCCGACTGCCCTCCGGGATTGGGCCTAAATGGGCAGTCGGACATCCCTCGAGAGGTCCCATATTGGAGAGGGTACAGGCTAGGCTGAGAGACAACCCCCCTCCATGCACGAATTTCGTGCACCGGGCCTCTAGTTAGTAATAACCACAGTGTGAAAACAACCTAAGTGTCTGTTTACAAATGAATGTATAAAGAAAATATACTAATAATAGACAAATATGTAAATTGACTGTACCTCCATGATGCACACAGCCAATCAGGAGTGAGTATGAAAATTAACCCTGCAAAGATGGTGGGCCTGAAGGCAGCACGCATGTGTGCAGGCACCAAGTGGCTGGGGGTGGGGTGGGACACTTGCCTGCCTGCCGCGTTGCTGGGGCTATGCAGCGGGTGTTCCTGGGACCCTGCCCGCTCCAAGCCTGTGGCCAGCATGTATGCGCACCGGCGTCAAGCAGCTGGGATCCTGGGGACACCACTGGAGTGTCCAGTCCTGTCAGCCTGGCCTGGGGGCAGCTGGAGTTGTATGTTCTTTTGGTTTCTGCAGCCCCTAAGTGGAAACCAAGAGCGCATGGAGCACCAGGAATGCTGGGAATCATAGTTCTGGTGGCAGACGTGTTGTGGGTTCTCCTAGACACTAGAGCAAAGTGAGCCTGGAGGAAGTTACTGTTGCAGGTGGGGGACAGAGGGAAAGCAAAGGTGAGAGACATAAGTAAAGTCAGAGTGCTGAGGAAAAATTAAAGGGGAAATATCCTGCAACTTCTAGGAAATGTCCACCAATGGAGCAAAGGAAAAAAAAAAAAAAAGACGTCCATTATTTTGTGAGCACCAAACCAAACTGGGTTGGGGTCTCAGACAATTCGCTCATATGATTGCAAAGACAGACACAAACTCCTGGATTGGAGAGGGCTCCCCTGAGGGCTCCCAGATTGGAGAGGGTGCAGGGGTTGGGCTGAGGGACAACCCCCCCATGCATAAATTTCATGCACCGGGCCCCTAGTAGTGTATATATAACATGGAATAGTATTCAGCCTTTTAAAGAAGGAAATATTGCCCTGACCAGTTTGGCTCAGTGGATAGAGTGTCGGCCTCCAGACTGAAGGGTCCCAGATTCGGTTCCAGTCAAGGACATGTACCCTGGTTGCGGGCACATCCCCAGTGGGGGGTGTGCAGGAGGTAGCTGGTCAATGTTTCTCTCTCATAGATGTTTCTGGCTCTCTCTCCCTCTCCCTTCCTGTCTGTAAAAAAATCAATAAAATATATATTAAAAAATTAATAAAGAAGGAAATCTTGCAACAACATGGTATAACAGAGAGGACACTATAGTAAGTCATATAAGCCAGAGAGAAGAAGACAAATATTGCTGTATCACTCATATGTGGAATCTAAATATTAAATTTTGAACTCAGAGTAGAAAAGTGGTTGCCAATGGATGGGAGATATACAGAGATGTTAGTAAACGGGTACAAACTTTTACTTGTAAGATTGATGAGATCTAAGGATCTAATGCAAAACATGGTGACTGTAGTTAGCACTGTATTGTATAATTAAAATTAGCTAAGCGAATAGAAGTTAAATGTTATCACCAGCAAAAATAGGTAAATATATGAGGTCATGGATGTGCTAATATGATAACTCAATGGGGAAATACTTTCACAGTGTATATGCAAATAAAATCATCATGTTATCCACTTTAAATAACTTAGTACTTTGACAAATTACAGCTCACCAAAATAAAATAAAAAAACACACCTTATGGAGATAACACTACTGAACCGTACTGCATTCTTCAAAATTATTAAGATGATAAAAAATAAAATATCTGAAGTGAGAAACATATTTAAAAACCTAAATTACTATAGTAAGACAACACATGTATGGCATTTATTGCATTGAAACCCTATCATGTCCCTTACCTAATGTAATAACCATATAAAATCTCCACCCTATAAGCATATACCATTTTGCAAATGAGAAAACCCATTTTACAAATAAGTATGTTTGTTCAAAATATTAAATACCTTACCCAAAGTATTAGCGATCCATTAAGATCTAGAATCAATTTTTTTTTCACTTTTTGTATGTTTTGTTTTCCAATATTTCAGAAAATTAAAAATCAATTAGAATTAGGTCACAGATTTTTAAAAATAAAATTTCCATGCTATGCTAATGTGGTTGGCAGCTGTGCTTAAGAGCGACTTCTTACAAGTCTTAGGACTGAGAGGTCAGTATGTTCCCATTGAGTGAATTATTTCTTGACAATCTTTTTTTTCATAACTCTATTTCACACAGAAACCTGGAAAGATACACTGTAATTTAAAAGACAACTTTGCAGTTATTTGAATGAGAAACTTGAGTACCTTATGATATATAGCCATAACTGCCCTTCCATTTTATTTAAATAACTACAATGACATAACTATTTTCTTTTTCAAGAGTATATACCTGCCCAACTGGCATGGATTAGTAGTTGAATGTTGATCTCTGAAGTCAAACCGCGAGGTTACGGTTTGACTCCTGATCAGAACACATGCCCAGGTTGTGGACTCAGCTGCAGGACACAGCTGATCAATGATCCTCTCTCATCATTGCTATTTCTATCTCTCCCTCTCCCTTCCTCTCTAAAAGCAATAAAAAATGTATATATTTTAAAAAGTGTATATACCCTTGGCCGTAGCCAGTTTGGTTCAGTAGATAGAGCATCAGCCTACGGACTGAAGGGTCCCAGGTTTGATTCCAGTCAAGGGCATATACCTGGATTGCAGGCATATCCCCAGTGGGGGGCATGCAGGAGGCAGCCAATGGATGATTCTCTCTCATAATTGATTTTTTTGTCTCTCTCTCCCTCTCCCTTCCCCTCTGAAATCAATAAAAATATATTTTTAAAAAGAGTATACACCCTCTGAGGCAGGGGGAAGCACTGCTTTGCATATGTGATTTATAGCAAAACTAGAGGCCTGGTGCATGAGGGGGGATCCTCTGCCCGGTCTGCACCCTCTGATGGTCCGGGACCCCTCGCTCCTTACCGCCTGTCTCCTTGCTCCTTACTGCTCCTCTCACTGCTCCTTAGTGCTGTCGCAGAGGTGGGAGAGGCTCCCGCCACCACTGCTGCGCTCGCCAGCCATGAGCCCGGCTTCTAGCTGAGTGGTGCTTCCCCTGTGGAAGTGCACTGACCACCAGTGGGCAGCTACGGCATTGAGTGTCTGCCCCCTTGTGGTCAGTGCGCATCATAGTGACCAGTCATTCTGGTTGTTCTGCCCTAACAGACACTTATGCTTTTATTATATAGATAATTCAGTTCTGTTTTTTGGTTTAAGATGTGTGTGCATGTGTCTATTCTGCTTGTCTATATTCTACAAGGCAGTAGAATTCTATACACATATCAAAATGACACTACTTAATTCTTTTGGATCATGTGTATTTTTAATAACTTCTGTTAATATAGTAGTCTATAGATGGTAGCTGTTAGCCCTATAAATTAATTTATTTAAACAGTATTTATTTTTATTTTTTAAATTAAATTTATTGGGGTGACATTGGTCAGCATGAACATATAGGTTTTAGGTGTGGGTTTCTGTTACAAGATCTGTATATTGCACCATGTGCTCATTACCCAGTATTTAAATAAGATCAATGCCATACATAGAAACCTTTCATATCCTATATAATATAATCCTATATAATAAAAGCTAAGTGACCATTTGTTCAAACCATTCAATCACTTGCTATGATGCGCACTGACCACCAGGAGGCAGATGCTCTGACCAGCAGATTAGCTTGTTGCTGAGGTCTGGCCGATGAGGACTGGGTGAGAGGGGCCGGACATGTCCTGGAGACCTCCTGCAGTTTCTCCCTGACCTCTAAAATATTTCTTCTATTTAATTTCCTTTCAATGTGCATGAATCTGTGCATCGGGTCTCTCTGAATAACAACCATAAACAGGATACATGCACCTCCCTTCATCATTCAATTGTTTCGTTTATTAATCTCAAAAATTTATTGTCATCTATTATTATACATTAGAGGCTCTTAAGTAATGTATGAACATACAAATAAGAGACATGACTTGTGTCCAGTTGCTGTTATTATATTGTGCGCACACACACACACACACACACACACACACACACGGCTATTTTGTTTTATTTTTTAGCAATGTAAAAATACACTATGTTCAATACTTAAAACCATATTTCTCTCTATTTCCCTGGGCATGTAAAGTTATAACCCCTCTCTTTTCTAAAATGATTCCATTGGGATGTGATATCCTTCTGAAAAGTCATAATATACTAAAATCACATGAGTGAAAGGCTACAAAAATGCCACAGCCCTGAGAGCCTCGTGTCCTGTGATCTAAAATGTGACAGCATGCTGCCTGTGTACCTCCGGCCAAAGCCGTTGTTTGCACTATCTGGGCCACCACATTTCCTCTGGCAATCATTCTGCCTTCTGTGTGCTAGAGGCTTCTTATTAGCGCTTAGGGAATACATTCTCTGTGTGCTGAACTGAATTTTTTGTCATCTATTTGGGGATTAAATGTTCTATATGTCTAGTTACTTTTATTTTTGACATCATGATATTCCAAATCTAAAATGAAAAGTCTCAGCCTTGTCATATGCAAGGTCTAATTATTCAGAATCCACTGTAATTAGATATAAATAGAGATACTGATATTGATATTGCAAATTCCAGACATTTTTAAGGCCCAGTCACAAAATAATAAATTCAAGAGAAGCCAAGGTCAATAAAGATTAATATCTATATTAATTGTATTGTTCTTTGGAACTAAAGAAGTTTCGCATCGATTTATGTTGCTAAAATTATACTTCGGGCTTGATGTTTATGCAGTGGCTGGAGTGAGTTCCATGAAGCACCATGCATTTGGCGGAGCACATTCATCAAGGCCCTTGTTCTGAGTTGTTTTTAGCACTCTCACTCTCCGGCAAGCAAATGGCTAAGGACCAGGACTCCCACTCAAGACTCTCCTCCTCAAAGTTAAAGGGGAAGAGGCCTTTAAATGAGGAGTCCCAACAAAGGCACCTTTTTTCAAGAGTGGAAGTTTAATTTTTAACTCCATGATCATAAAGCACTGTTCAGATTCCTGAGTCAATGTTTTTATAATCATCTCAATAATTATTATTAGTTAATTGTGGTGGATTATACCAGTAATTAATCCATAGCCATCAGCAACACTAAATCTACAGCTTCTATAGGGGTGGGTGAGTTACTCAAATATATTTATTTTAGGGGAGAAGGAAGGTGTGGAAGAAATTGAAAACTCTATCCCCCAGGCATAGTTTCTCAAACTTAACCAGCAAATTGAGATACAGAACCAGATTTTACATGGTGCCAAATTAGACCTTTGCTATGAGGTGGGCTAACTGGTATTCCTTAGGTTTGAATAAAGTAAGAGATCTACCTAATTACCTGTCTTGTTGATATTTATTTTTTTAATATATTTTATTGATTTTTTTACAGAGAGGAAGGTAGAGGGATAGAGAGTTAGAAACATCGATGAGAGAGAAACATCAATCAGCTGCCTCCTGCACACTCCCTACTGGGTACGTGCCTGCAACCAAGGTACATGCCCTTGACCGAAATCGAACCTGGGACCCTTCAGTCCGCAGGCCGATGCTCTATCCACTGAGCCAAACCGGTTAGGGCTGACTTGTTGATATTTAGTTGCCAAACTACTAGGAGGTGATTTTTCTTGAGAAAGGTAAAAGTTACTCTTATTTGCTATTAATTAATGAGCTATAGACAGTCACTGTTCTAAATACAGGGATAAATTCATTTAATCTTCATAATAACCTAGTGAGATGGATACCATTACTATTCCCATTTTACATATGAAAAAATTGGGGTCCAGGTAACTTTCCCAAGATTACAAAGGTAGAAGTGGCAGAGCCAGGAATAATCTGCAGGTCCATTACTAGAGTTTTAACCCCTAACTCTGACAGATAATCTGATGTCCTTTCTCTGGCCCAGCATCTGGTGGCCAGTGCCAACCATTTCACTGGATGCACAGGTTTTTTGCCTCGCTATTGCCTGTAGCATAAATCAGAAGACACACTTGTCTGGAGGCTTTCTTTCAGAAACAGCAATTTCTCATCCACAAAGAATAGGCACCTGTTTACTCCTGGCCATGGAGATGAGAAAATGCACATCCTACCCTCTGCTGCTGACAGGATATAACCCAATGGCCTACAATAACTTGGAGCACTTTCAATCATGGACATTTCACTGCCATTACTTTTCAACTCTCCAAGCTCTTTGTCACCCTTTTGACTCTAGTTTCTTCATTGTCCTGGGAGCCCAACTGTCTATGCTCCTGGGAAAAGAATGAAGTCTTAACAGCAGGTAGAATAGGAGATCCCAGAGTTGCCCATCAACTTGCCGCAGGTGCTAAAACCTTTGTGGCCCACTCTCTGACATCCATCTTGGGCAGCGTTTCATTTGTTCTAGCCTTGAATAAATCTACTGCCTCTTCTTTCTATCTAATCTAAAATGCCTGCCATCTCAATTACGTTTTAGGTTCAAACAGTAAAGTTCTGTTCTGTTAAAAAATAATACTTATTGAGAACTCACTGTGTGTGTCAAACACTGTCTATCTGCTAAGGGGACAGAGATGAATAACTAAACATAGGTCCTTGGTAAATTTACGACACAAGATCTTTGCTCCAGTTCACCAGCAACCATTATTTGAGGACAATGACATTAGCAAATATGATAATACAACAGTGATTACTAAATATTTATTTAATATTTACGATGAGCTAGATATTATTAGAAAACTTTGGAAAATTTATCTTACTACATATTCATAATGGCCAAATAAAAAAGGTTTTATTACCCTATTTTAAGAATGAAGGCATTTGGGAACATAAAGATTGTATAATTTAGCTATGATCACACAGTGTAAACTGCTAACCACTAAGGAAAATAATTGCAAGGACAAGGGGAGATCATGTTTTAATTTTATAATAACCTAGACATCAGTATTAAGTTCTTAAATAAGCCGTTCCTTGCTCTGGAACTGGTTTGAAGAGGCAGAGATACAGCATAACTGTGTTTTAGCTGAGTAAAAAGGTCCTTGAGCCTTGAGAATCATGACAAGAATAGACTGCAGGCAATAGGGATGGACTTGAGAATGTGTTAAGCAACATAAGTCAGGCAGAAAACATCAAGAACCACATGATTTCACTCATATATGGGAAATAAAATGAAAACAAAATATGAACAAACAAGACAAACAAAAACTCATAAACGCAGACAACAGAAGGGTGGTTACCAGAGGGAGGTAGTAAAGCTGTAAAGGGGATCAAATATATGGTGACGGATGGAGATTTGACTTTGAGTGGTAAACACTCAATGCAATATACAGATTACTAGTATGTATTATAGAATTGTACACTTGAAACCTATATAATTTTTAATCAATGTCATCTCAATAAATTTAATAAAATATAAATAAAAATAGACTGTGGAATTGTCTGCAAAGGCAAATGGAATGAGCACCCTTGCTAGTTTTCTGGACTATTATTTGGGGTATCTTAAGAGCAATAGAAAGGGATTTCTTTTCCTACATGCACCTAACATTTTAGGTTATTGAAAATGCCTTAGCCCTAACTGGTTTGGCTCAGTGGATAGAGCGTCGGCCTGTGGACTGAAAGGTCCCAGGTTCGATTCAGGTCAAGGGCACGTACCTTGGCTGCGGGCACATCCCCAGTAGGAGGTGTGCAGGAGGCAGCTGATGGATGTTTCTCTCTAATCGATGTTTCTCTCTATCCCTCTCCTTCTTCTCTGTAAAAAAATCAATAAAATATATTTAAAAAATCAATAAAATACCTTATTATGCGTTCAGAGATCATAATAATCTGGCTACTCAGTGTATTATGATTGTTCTGTCCTGGAAGACTTCTTGGGATTACTTTAGATAATTAAATGAATCACTATGTACAGTAAACTACTTTATGACATTCATTCTTTGATTTCACATTTTCCTCTGACCTTGCTTTCTTCAGGATACTATCATGTGGCTTGTTTTGAGTTTAAAAGTTGGGCCCATAGTTGTATCATGCAGGCCATTTTTGCACATTGCAAGTATGTTCAGAAAATCCATGTTCTCACCTCTCTCCTTACTCTGCAGCTTCCAAATAAACACAGAGGCTACATTTCATAGAGGTTTCATGTGCTTTTCTTTGTTCAATATCCATGACAAATAGTGGATTGTTTATTCCATGAAAATTACTAGTTTTTAATTGATGACATTAAGAAAGAACACATTAATCATGTAGAGATAGTCACATGCTTTTTTAGTAAATCAATGAGTCATATTGATTTCCTGAATCACTTTTGAGAATATTGTGTGGACTTCTAGTAAAATTGTTCCTGTTCTTTCACTGTTTTAATACAGTATAAAACCTGATATCTCATAAGAAACTTAAAAAAACATCAGTATACACTTTTAACTATCATTTTATGTCACCAATGTCTCACAATTGCTTTAATTTCTTAATATTTACTGGAAATGTGACCATGGTATCTGATAAATTTTTAAAGTATGTTTTTATTGACTTTTAGAGAGAGAAAGAAACATTGATGAGAGAGAACCATCTATAGGTTGCCTACCATACACCCCCTACTGGGGATCCAGCCTGCCACCCAAGCATGTGCCCTGACCAGGAATCAAACCTTACAGTGTGTGATGTATCACTCAACCAACTGAGCCACACAAGTCAGGGTGCGAGCAAATTTACTAGATGCAGCATTTTGTTAGTTAAAAAACTGTTTTCTAGAATCCAGGGCAGAAGTAATTTTAGATTGGAAATCAGAATGATGCTGAAGACAGCATTCTTTCTCCTTGACCTTCTTCTGAAAACAGATTGCTTTAGGGCTTTGAAAATGGAAATGTGAAAAAAAAAATGAAGTGTAATTTTAACAAGACAAGCAAGAATATTAAATGTAGTATGATTTGAGTGATAAATCATTCTGGTACACTTATCAAAAAGCATCATGTTTTTATAATTCTTAGAGTTTTCTTTTAGCTTATTTATAAATCTACCTTTTATAAAGTATGGATTGAGCATATTGAAATCTCCAAACAGACGATTAAAAAAAACACATTTAAAATAACTAGATATTTTAATTAAACATATATATCACATGATAAATTAAAATATTCCTTAGATCTTCATGCTGCTTTCAGTAAAAGAAGGACATGTAATGGAACATGATTATGGCAATAGAGTAGTGAGATCAAGAATTAATCCCCCCATACTTGTATATCTGTAGAAGTACTGTGAATTTGCTGAATCACAGAAATGAACTCAAATTGAGTCAGGGATAAAATTATGTTAGAAAAATAACCCTATAATGCACAGGAATATATCATTAGAAACTCTGTCAAGAGTAAACTTCTTGAATGTTGTTATTTAAAATGTTTCCTATGAAATAAGAGTCAAAGAAGATTGTTTCTAAGCCCCTCTCTCCTCCATTGACATATCAATATTTAGAATTTGGGTACAAGAAATTAGAAATCTCATAAATTCTTGGAAATTTCTGAAATCGTGTTATTCTTAATCGCAAGATTCCTCCTACCCCTTACCAAGTATTATAGATATACTAGAGGCCCAGTGCATGAAATTCATGCACTTGGGGGGGGGGTGTCTCTCAGCCTGGATTGTGAGAGGGCACAGGCCAGGCTGAGGGACCCCACTGGTGCACAATTGGGGCCAGAGAGAGACACGGGAGGTTGGCCAGCCAGGGAGGCACTGCAGGAAGGCTTCAGGGCATGTCTGGCCCATCTCGCTCAGTCCGGATCGGCTGGACCCCAGCAGCAAGCTAACTTACCAATCAAAGTGTCTGCCCCCTGGTTGTCAGTGCATGTCATAGAGAGCAGTTGAGTGGCCTTAGCATATCATTAGTATATTACACTCTGATTGGTTGAACAAATAACCAGATAACTGGACACTTAGCATATTAGGCTTTTATTATATAGGTTTTTTTTAAATGTTCAATAGATATGAAAATTTTAGTACTTATTAAAGGTAACTGTAGTGTGGAATGAATATGCAAATATTAAAAATCACCAATGATTGTAATTGGATAGTATTTGAATAATGTGACAAGATTAACAGCATTACATAGAATCACTTGTTGAAGTTGCCATTTTAAGGATTTATTTTATTTCCTAACCTTGTTACTTCTTAGACACTAATATTTGTAAGAATGACTCACCATTAGGCAAAGATAGGATCATATACACACACTTGTCACATGGCAACAGGTACAGGTGAGACTGACTAATGAGGTGAAAATCACTTCTCTTCTACCTGTTCCTGGAAATTGTAACCTTAACCATGAACTCTGCACATCAGCTTTCTTCCTTCAAATATTAATGTTTCCAAGATGACTTTTAAGCTTTAATTCTTCAATAATAATCATGTTCCTGATTTCTCAACTAATTTTTTCTTGAGACTTGAAATCAGAAAAAAAAGCACATAAATTTCCAGGGGACAAGGGGGAGGTGAGGGGAAGACACAGCACAGAATCCTATATGGATACACTAAAAGACAATATTGGTCTTTAAAATGTATAACTGTGATATAGTGAGATTATGGATCCCATAATTAATTTTATTTGATATTAAATCATCTTTTCAATAGTAAAGATATGCTTTTATTGAGATAATCTTACAGATTATGAAAAACTTACATTGTTATTTATTTAAATGGTTAATTATAAATATCAATATATACTATTTGAAATAAGATTAAGAGCAAAATTTAAGTGAATAATTACAGTGCTTCAAACATAGTTGAGATTTTTTTATATTAAATATCTAGCCAGCCAATCCTTTCAGCTCCTGTCTTCCTATAAAAATACAATCTCTCCATTAAGAACTGTTTTGAAGTCTGTAATGGTGAAGCTTTCAACTGCCTCAACGTGTGGTGATTGCCTATCCTGAATCCTATATTCCTTTGGTGCATGTATCCTTATACATTTAAAAGCTTTGTACAGTGCCCACCAATATTTTACAAAATTTCAGGGACCTAAATCAATTTCTGGCATATTTGCAGTCTTTACCACAATCCCTAGTATAGATTTAGGATAATAGAATAGCTCAATAAGGATTAGTTGATAAATTTCAAGAAGTAAAACTGTCATTATTTGCAGATGACATGATATTTTATATATAGAACCTTAAAAATCTCACCAAAAACTACTAAAACTGATAAATAAATTCAGTAAAGTAGCAGGATGAAAAATAAATATCCAGAAATCAATGGCATTTTTATACTAATATGGACTCCCAGAAAGGGAAATTAAGTAAATAATCCCATTTACAATTGCTTTAAAAAGAAATACCTAGGAATAAATTTAACCAGGAATGTAAAAGACCTGTACTTGGAAAATTATAAGACACTGAAGACAAAATTGAAGGAGATACAAATAAGTAGAAGCACATACTGTGTTTATGGACAGGAAGAGTTAACATCAATAAAATATCTATACTACCCAAAACAATCTATAGATTCAACCCAATTCCTATCAAGATACCAATGGCATATTTCACAGAACTAGAACAAATATTTCAAAAATGTATATGGAACCACCAAAGATTCCTGATAGCTATAGTGATCTAGAGAAAGAAGTACAAAATTGGAGGAATCATGCTACCTGATGTCACACTATACTACAAGGCCATAGTAATCAAACCAGCATGTTGCTGGCATAAACATAGTCATATAGATCAATG
Organism: Cnephaeus nilssonii; assembly: GCF_951640355.1. Taxonomy (NCBI): domain Eukaryota; kingdom Metazoa; phylum Chordata; class Mammalia; order Chiroptera; family Vespertilionidae; genus Cnephaeus; species Cnephaeus nilssonii. Next base: position 73,629,656 of record NC_137084.1, read on the forward strand.
AAATAGAATAGAGAGTCCAGGAATAAACCCACACTATTATAGTCAATTAATATTTGACAAAGGAGGCAAAAACATACCATGGGGTAAAGAATGTCTATTCAACAAATGATGTTGGGAAAATTGGATAAATGAAAATAAATAAAACTAGACCACCTTCTTCACCATATACATGAATAAACTAAAAATTGATTAAAGCCTTAAATGTTAGACTCAAAACCACAAAAATCCTAGAAGAAAACATAGGAAGTTTTGAACATAGGAAATCTTGAACATTTCTCAGAGCAATATTTTTTCTGATATAGCTACACAGGCAAAAGAAACAAAAGAAAAAATAAACAAATTATACTGTAACAGGCTAGTAAGAAGCTAGGATTATTCTTAAGCAAGTGGAATAGGGAAACTGAGACAATAAAGTTAAACAAGGCAAAACAGTTTGGGCAGCTTACAGCCAGCTCATAAATAGCAAGTCAACCAGCATGATTGAGAGGCAATGGTTAAGGTCTCTTCTCCCTAAGCAGAGAATACATTGCTTTAATCACCCTGGACCTGCTGAGGCAGGAGGGGGTAAGGAGGTAAGAAAGAAGGTAGTTTTATCTCACCCTCTAAACAAAGAAGTCAGCTGTCCTGGGGAGAGAAGGCAGAGTTTTACCTCATTCCTTAAACTAGGAGACTCAGGGCTTGTCAGGATAAAATTTCCAAATGTTTCTCATAAATCCTGGAAAATACATAAAAAAGTAAAAGGGAGACCTTGAGATCTAGTCTGTACCAAGATATCAGGCAGATACATTTAAAAACCTGTACACAGAAAAGTATAAAAAGCTAAACCATTAACAGTGTTAAGTCAGAGGAATTCCAGAAGCCGATGCATGCAACCCATGGTGACACAGATAACAGATGAGTGCACCAGACAGAAGGCGACACAAATGCTGGTCTCTGGTCTCTTCCTAGAACCCGTGATGGACCAGGGCTCCAGGCAAATGGTGGTGCAGGAATGGACCAGGGCTCCATTCCTGGAACCCCTGCCCGCGGCTGAAATTCCACCCGCCCTCAGCTAATGGTCCTGCGCCCTCACTGAACACGGGTATTAAAAAAGTGCCTCAGCTCCTGCCCAGGCGCCTTCTCTGGCCCTACCCTCAGGCCTGGTGAACCCCGCCTGGGAATGCAAGATTAAACTTCCTTTTGACTGGCCTGGACTCTGTCTTTGTTCCCTGCCCCGCGGACCTCACAAGCAGGTAGTGCTTCTCAGATTACCTGAGAAGCCTGTCTGTGCTTCATATGCCAGATGTATTTTGATAGATTTGCTTGCCTTACTTCTTTAATAAATGTACTTATCTTATTTCTTTAATAAACTCATTTTACTATAATGCTGCTGTCTGTCACTCATCTGAAGTCTTTCCTATGAGACTGACAAGAACCAAGGAGGGGATAGCTCTCAGCATCTGACTCAGGGGCTGTCTGGTAACACCTTTTCTAGAATTTCTGATCACTATAACAAGACTACATCAAACTAAAATGTTTATGCACAGAAAAGGGAGCCATCCATAAAATGAAAAGACGATCCACTGAATGGGAGAGACCATATTTGTCAACGATACATATGAGAAGGGCTTAATATCTGAAATTTATTAGGAACTTATAAAACTCAATACTAAAAAAAGAACAACAACAAATACCATAATCCAATTAAGAAATGAGCAAAGGACCTGAATAGAGACTTCTTCAAAGAAAACATATTGATGGCCAACAGACATATGAAAGGATGCTCATTGTCACTCATCACTGGAGAGATGTAAATTAAATTAAAACTACAATGAGCTATCACATCACAATTGTCAGAATGACTACTATCAATAAATCAACCAACAACCAGTGCCCACAAGGATATGGGAAAAAGGGAACCCTCGTGAACTGCTTGTGGGAATTCAGACTGGTTCAGCCACTGTGGAGAACAGTAGGGTGTTACCTCCAAAAAAAAATAAAAAAATGGAACTGCCTTATGACCCAGCAATTCCAGTTCGGGGAACATATCCAAAGAAGCCCAAAACACTAATTCAAAATAATATATGCACCCCTATTTTCATTGCAGTGTTCTTTACAATAGCCACGATTTAGAAGCTGCTCAAGGGCCCATCTGCCCCGACCCGCAGGGCAACAACGCAGACGCTAGAGACAAACCTAAGAAAATGAGACAAACAAGGGACGCGAAGAATGGAGGCAAGACAGGGTTCTGATCAAGCCTCAAATTTTATTTTGCAGCGGTGCCTTATATCCAAGTCAGGGAGTGGGAGGTGGGGCGAAGGGAGTGAACTGTGGACCTATCAGCGCTTGCCAGCGGGACTAGCATGGGCAGAGGAGGGGGTTTCAGGAAGTAGTTGCTATCGGGAAGTAGTTGTTGTTGCTGGAGGGCAGTTATTCTTATCTACATGCCAGACCGCAGGGTGCACGTGGTTTCTAGTAAATGGAAACTCATTGCTCTAGGCAGAAACAATATGAGGTCCCCAACACCCATCAGTAAATGAGTAGGTAAAAATGCTGTGGTACAGCCCTAGTCAAGTGGCTCAGGTGGTTGGAGCTCCTGTACACCAAAAGGTGGTGGGTTTGGTTCCTGGTCAGCGCACAGTCCCTGGTTGAGTCACATACTGGAGGCAAACAATTGATATTTCTCTCTCACATTTATATTTCTCTCTCTCTCTCAAAATCTATAAAAACATATTCTTGGGTAAGGATTAAAATAAACAGCCATGGAAACAAAAATAGCTATGGTACATTTACACATGGAATACTACTCAGCTGTAAAAACGAGTATGTTATCTTTTACAACAGTATGGATGGACCTGCACAGAATTATGCTCAGTGAAATATGCCAGTCAGAGAAAGACAAGTGATACCGAATTTTTGGACTGGAACCCTGATTCTCTGTCCGCCAGAATCGAAGAATGAATCCACGGACAGAAAAGTGGTATAGCAAAGGTGGAGATTTATTAAAGCACAAGTACAGACTCCCACATGGGGAGAGGGAAGAGTGACAAAGAATGGACTCCCAGGTGGGGAGGGGAAGGAGGGTCCCACTGAGTCCCTTTTCCCTACAGCTTAAAAAGGCTGAAGATCCTGGTGCCTTGATATCTCCTCTGATTGGTCACTATTCCGTTAGACTGGTTACTATAGTAACATTAAACATGTGAGGTTCTCCCCTCCTCCTTCCTTCCAATGAAGGGCTTCCTTCTCTTTATTTTGTAAATGTGACCTTTCTTGGCTACTTCCAGTTCCCTTGTCTTATGTAAATATACCTGTTGCTGCCTCTCTGTATTACGGAAATGTAACTGTACCTGGCTTCCTTGTGTTAAAGAAATGTTCCTTCTCCCAGTCTGTAGCCACATGCTTCTCCATGGACCCCAATTCTAAAAAATCCCTAAGCCTGCCTATATTCCCCCTAAAATTCCTGCTTCACAAGTACCATATCATTCCACTTGTATGTGAATCTAATGAACAAAATAAACTGATCAACAAAGTTAATACAGACTCATGGACACAGAAAACAGACTGACAGCTGTCAGAGGGGAGAGGATTGGTTGCTGGGTGAGAAGAGTGAAGGAATTAAGCAAAGAAAAAAGAAGAAAGACTCATGGACACAGACAACAGAATGGTGATTGCCAGAGGGAAGGGCAGTAGGGGAGGTAGAAGAAGATAAATGGAAATAAATGGCGATGGAAGGAGACTTGACTTGGGGTGATAAACACAAGATACAATATGCAGATGATGGATTGTAGAATTGTATACCTAAAACCTATATAATTTTATTAATCAATACCACCCCAATAACTTCAATAAAATTTGCTCAATAAGGATTAATTGATAAATTTAGAGCTTCTAATATACTTTTTGTTATAATTTACACAAAGACTTAAGTTATAATTCATAATTTTGACAAAAACTTAGGAAATATGTGTACTCTAGTTATTGAATTAGAAAGAATCTCAATTTAATTGGATGCCCACCAGATGGCTTTCTCCTCCGAAATGTTTTACCTCTTCTACATGGGAATCTTACCATTGTTTCGTTTAGTATGCTCTTTTTCAATAAAACCTGTATGCCTCTACCTTTAAATTGAATACTTCAGAAAGGCCTTTCATTTTCTATTCTTATAATTTTGTAAAATTTGCAAAGTACCTGTACTGCCTCTATATTAAAGTAAAAATAAATTTTAAGATATAAGCCCATTCAAAAATAACAGCCATTTAGTTGTTTGTAAGCTCTGTCAGCTTAAGAGGAGCTGGCCTTCACTGTATCTCAATAAGTTACATAGGCTTCATTTTTACTATATATGATTGACTGCTACAACTGCTCAAAATAGGTATAAATCAAGAGTTTTTTCTCCCACTAATATGAGAACCTAATTTATACTGAAAGGCAGTATGACCATGGAGAAAGATTCGCCCCAGGTGAAAAGCAGGAAGCAGCACCAATGTACCTATAACACAGCTCTAGCCAAGAGCATTTCTCTCCCTTCTTTTAATGGCAGTAGAGTCTGTGAGGGAACTGGCAATTTATGTTCTAAATTGCTCCTTCTCACACACACACACTTACTCTAAAAAATTACCCAAGAGCATTATCATCAGGACTTTTTTGAAAAAACAAACAAACAAAAAAAACACCAATAGCTTTACTGGGATATAAATTGCATATATAAAATTATTCTATGATAGTTTTATTAAGAATATGGGAAGGTCATTTTCGTGGAAGAGAGATTTTGGAGCAAACTATCAAGATAATGTTTCTCGAATGACACTAGCAAAACTACCCACAACTGAAGATTTTTACTGCATTGTTTGTTTAACTATATACCTTCACCTAGATTTTTAACACTTCCTTATAACTGAATAGCTACTGTAATATTTATGCTATTTAGTTCACATTGGAATTAGAATCAAATCATTTAATAAATATGTTTTTAAAATAGTGCTATCCATGTATATTTTTATAGTAAATAATGCTTCCTTGTTCAGGCTTTCTTCGAGACAACAGATAAACTGAAAACCCTTGCAAACACAGGAAAGGTAGTATCTGTGTAAAACCTTCAGGACTGGATGAAGATAAAATGTTATGAGAGTATGTTTCTGAGAATGAAATGGCTAAGCAAGACAATCTTTAATACATAGTCTCAGAATCACAAAATCTCCATTAAACCACCTCAAAACACTGTTGTTTTCCATCTGTGATCTCAGATTACCCATCCCATCAGCGGAACACCAGAGAACAAAATCTGAAACTCATTTACAATTCCATCATTCTTGGATAAGCACAATTAGCTTTGAGAGTAGTCTTCAAGTTTTTGCATTATACATGTTTTTCATGTGTAATGCATAAATAATTGAGTTTACTAGTACATTTTGTAATTGTGTTTTCTCTTAAAAACACTGAACCTTTTTGTGATGTCAAATATTTTCCTAAAATGCAAATTTGAATAGGTTAACAATATTTATTGTATAAAGATCTCATTATACCATACTCAATTTAATTTTATTTGGTTTTCAATTTTTAGTTAATAAACAATGCTTTAATTAATCTGATTCTAGATTAATCTTTGACACTTTTGCTGATTATATTCTTAGACTATAAATGATATGGAGTTATTTGATCATTAAAAATCACCCTTTAAAACTTTTGACTAATTTTCTTCAAAATAATCTCCAACAAGTTTTTACCACATTTCAATTTTACCTGACAGTGTAAAAAAAGTCTATTGCTATATTTTTTTGGCCAATTTGGAACAGTGTCAATTCTTTATTATTTGCTAATTTGTGGGACAAATAATTTTTAAAGGCATCTTGTTGTTTGGGTGGTTTAAGAACATTGTGTATTGGACTTAGTCAGCCTTTGATTTGTGACTAAACTATACCGATAAGGAACTTTGGGTAATATAATGTCCCAAGTTTTACAATAATACTTATATTTACTCTGATGTTTAAATGGTATAACTTAGCATGGTGTCTAGCATATATTAAGAATTTAATGAATAATAGACATTATTGTATATTGAGCTTCTGCCCCCTGGTGGTCAGTGAACATCCTAGTGACTGGTCATTCTGCTGGTTTTTCTGCAGTTCAATCGATTTACATATTAGGGTTTTATTATATAGGATAATACAAGCAAAGAAGGATTTAGTGTAAGAGAAGTGCGGAGAGTACCAGATACCACTTTCCATAACATCAGTTGCCTACAGCAATAAAGTGGGCTATTTGTAAAAATTCATTCTGAGACCTTTGGGAACATTTCACGTCTGCAGTCTGTTGGAGGCCACATGCTACTTTAGTAGAAGCAACAATGGCTTCCAAACCCTAATATATAAAGGAGCACATAGAAGAGAGAAAATAATCCAGCACATATAATAATATTAATTTCTAGAGACTTAATTAATTAAAATAAGTAAAAGTCCATTTTGAATCTGGATTCAAGATATAAACAGAAAAAAGACAGGAAAATGTAAATTATTAATAAATATAATAAGGAGGTAGAGAGCCTTTTTTCACATTCAGTAAATAAAATTAAATTTATATCCAGCTTTTATATGGAATGATGTTGTAAGGTGGGCAATCTCATGTATAAATTTTAGCAGTATCCACCACCATTAAATTAAAGATAAGGGATTTGCAGAAAGTATTAAGTGGCTTAAAATATGTATAGTCTGGCTGACTAATTGCATGTATTGGACTATACCCTTTAAAAATATATAAGTAACAAAGATAATTGAATGTCTTCCTTATTAAAAAATTGGAGCCAATATAAAAGTCCCATAACAGGGGGATATGTAAGATATTACAAATTCATTGAATGGAATATTATTTAACCATTAAAAATTATGATTTCAAAAATAGTTAAAAGACAAAAATATCATAAGATACACATGAAAGATGAAACAGAGGGCCGGAGAACCAGGACACAGGCTTTATTGGAGGAGAAGACCCATGCCGGGCTACCTTCCAAGGAGAAAGAGCGAGAGCAAGAGCGAGAGCGAGAGCGAGAGCGAGAGAGAGAGAGAGAGAGAGAGAGAGAGAGAGCGAGCGCGAGCCGGGATGAGAGTGCCTTTTAAGGGGAGGAAAAGAGAGGACGGGGCTTAGGGCCCTCAGCACACGCTGATTGGTGGTTTCATGTAAGGTACATGGTTAGGGGCCTAGGGATTTAGGAATTGGGGGCTTAGGGTATTTGGCAGGTGCTGATTGGTGGTTCAATGTACAGTCCATATAAGGTGTTCAGGAATGTCCGGCTGCAGGTGAAGTTTACATCATACTCCGTCCATCAGTTGGGGGAAAGGAGGATCTATCAACACATATTTTTAAAGTATGTTAAAAAATGAAGTATGCATATGTGGAAGAAAAGACTAGTAAGAATATTAATAGTGTATTTTCTTTCTTCCCTATTCTCTTATGTATTTTCCAGCTACTCTTTAACGTGTTCACTAAAAATAAAATCAGAAAAATAATATAAATACTTATATATAAAATAAATTAGCATAGCACTTTTGAGAAACTAAACATAATAAAATGCAAATTGAGCAGCTCAAGAGATTTAAAAGTTAAGTTCATTGGCATTGTAGGATAAAGCTCTGGCAGAAAAAAAAAGAGTTTGAATATGAGACCCGAGAGAGTGACTACATTATAGCTCTTGTCCTTTTGTCAATGTTTTTTAAATAACCTAATTTGAAATCAGAGAAAAATATATGTTTCTGTTTATTGTTGATCAATCCAATACTAATTTAGAAATACAATTAGTGTTTCACTGCTTTATACCTTTCCTCCTAGTTTAAGGTGACCAGACGTCACGCTTTTGGCGGGACAGCCCGGATTTTTAACAATTTATCCCGGGTCCCACAGCGTTTTAAAAAAGTCCAGATTTTTGGAAAGAATGCACGACAAGCTAAGGAACGGTGGGAGAATGGGAAGGGAATATACGGTTTTCAGTGGCCATGTGGCTATTTAGCCAGGATATGAGTTTTATATTATTTTTGTTAAATTTATAATGTTAAACTTTAATAATAACAAATAATTGTTGAGAACTGATTATCGAGAACTGCTTATCAAAGTTCGCATTGTTGATCAGTTGTTAGAATTCGACCACCATTGTTTGGACTTAATGAACAATGGCATTTTTGGGGATTGGCAACGACGAAAACATTTTGTAACTGTCTCTCAGACGATACACATCGTACTGCGTGCTAGTAAGCTAGTTAAACAAGTGATGTCATTACAAATCAGCTATTCAGATAATTTAGGTAAGTAATTTATTTATTTATTTCATAAATACATAAATTTTCTTGAATTTAGCAGACAGTACTCGTATTATTTATATTTTATAGTGGCGGCAAAAAGTCTAGCGCCGGCCTTGAAAGTGACACTTACGACTTACCTTACGGCAAATTCATGACCTTTTAAACGACAGCAATCTACTAAAAAAAATCCACTCAAATGAGAAATATGCCAAAGAATAAAATAATACTATACATAATTTTTTATTTATTATATTTGTAAATTGTACTTATGTTGAAATTTAAAAAAATATATTACAATACTATTTTTGCGTTCTATGAAAATTTTTGTTGCTCCATATAGACCAAATTTTTAATCAAGAACACCCCCCCCCCCCCGTCAATGGTGTCCCGCTTTACCAATGTTAAAATCTGGTCACCTTAGCCTAGTTACATAAGAACACAGTTTATTTAAATTTCAGTGAGAAATACTGGGCAATAAGCTAGGCCATTTGTCTGAAGCATTCAGAGTTGAATCTTGAATATTCAACTCAGGGGAAACAACTTAGATTCAGTATTGACATTTAGAGTCTTTCCTATAATCTTATAATTTTGGGGGGCAGATAGCAACAGGAAAAATATGCGACATTTTTTAATATCATAGTGAAGATGTAAATAGAAAATCAGCTAAATATTGGAAAAGATTAAATAAAAACTATGTCCCTTTTTTTCTTTATCTCCACTATCTTAACACTCTTTTTGTTTTTAATTTCCAGCTTGCATGCCAACTTATTTTGAAAAGCTACATCTTGCATAGTCTGGGAAAATATCTTGTAAACTATCTATAAACTATTTTTAAGTTAATAGAGGTAAATATGTAATTTTACTCCAAGTATTGTCACAATATTTTGTCCACTGAATCAAAAGTCCCTTGAAATAATTCTGAAGTAATTATTAAAACGAGTTCTATATCATCATCATTATAGTTATCATCTATGAGAATATACTGATAAATTTATGTTTAATAGAAAACTATTTTCTTCTGTAAGCTAAACTTTAAAAAACTATATGAAATATAATACTACAAACATATAAGATGTGGTATTAAAGAACAATTCTGAGGCCTAATAGACTTAGAAATCTGATTGAATGTACATACACAGCTAAGAAAAACTATTTCTAAACAGACTTTGAAACAAAAGAGTGATAGAGACAGGAGGGGGGCAGTTCCTATTTCTCTCTGTCCTGTAAGAGGGAGCATTAGTCAAAGGATAAGAAATATCAGGTGTCCCAAAAATGTATATACACTTTAACAGCTGATATCTCAATTTTGAAATAAATTTGAATAAACACTGCCTTTGTAATTATTCAAACTGTGTGTACACATTTTTTGGGACACCCTATAATTAGTGATGATGAGAGGATACAAAGAGTTGTAGCCAATGGACTTTGAATACCACAAGTAAAAGCATTTCCTTTGTAAGCTGGGATTATTAGCTTGATGCTATTACTTACAGATTTATCTAATTCCCCTTATTTGATTCTGTGTTAACTTAGCAACCTGATTATACTTTTGGCCATCCAACTGAAAGAAAATAGCCTTGCTATATGAATGCACATATTGTTTGTTTTTTTTTCCCTCATGAAAGAATTGAGCTACAAAACACTCTGCTGATGGCTGCTACTTGTGCTGGCCTTGGAGGTGCCTAGAAGAAGCTAAGCTGCAAAACAAACCTGGCTACCACTAGTGCCCGCCCTGGGACCACTTAGCAAAAGGTACAGGGCACTCAAGAACAAATGCTGCTTGCTTTAGCTGTTTTTTCTCATTAGTTAGAGCATCAGCCTGGGGATTGAAGGGTCCCAGGTTTGATTCCAGTCAAGAGTAGGTACCTCTGTTGCAGGCTCAATCGCTCACCCCACTCAGGATGCTTGTGGGAAGCAACCAGTCGATGTGTCTCTCTCACATCAATGTTTTTCTCTGTCTGTCTCTCTCCCTTCTTTCTACTCTTTACAAATTAATGGAAAAATACCCTCAGGTGAGTTTTTGTTGTTGTTGTTGTTGTTTTGTGTTTTTAAAGAAGGAGAACAAATGCTGTTTGTTTGGAGTTTGTGAATTTTTTTAGAGATTTTAGGAAAGTACACAGCATGAGCCAAGACAGGCTGTTTTTAGGGGAAAGCTACAGGAAGTGGCTTGGGTGGGCCCACAAGTTGGGAGGGGCTGGGTCACAGGGAACCACCAGGATGGAATGAACAGTGTTATCTTGGTTGTTGGAGACTGGGATATGGTTCTTGTCTGCTAGCTTTGAGGGGTAGGTCTCAGCAAAGGAACAATGGCCTCTGTCAGCACTTCTGTCTTGGAGAAAGTTGTCTCTTCAACGCTCACTCTTAAGCCCGGTAATTCAGTCCCCCCGCCCTCCCCCCCATGTCCCTGATACCTGTTGATCTTCTGGCCTAGCTCTTGAATTCAGAGGGAGTGAGTCAGAGTAAGTATGTGCATGGGCCCTTTAAGAGGAACACCTGGGACTCTAGCACAGCCAGAAATGATGGAGAATTCTCTTCCCAGAACTAGTACCCTGTATGATGAGGGTCATGGTGTGGGACCCCTAACTCCTCATGGGAGACCTCCACAACCTAGACATACCTCTTGATTTTTAACCAGCACACATGAGTGTGTAACCAGCCCTTTCTTTGTCTCTGCCCTTCCTACCAGTCTTGATGTGGTTTCTTGTTTACATCCTTAGTTGTTGGACTTTTGTTCAGCTAGATTTTACATGGTTCTTGATGTTGGTTGTTCTGTAGTGTAGTTGTCATTTTGATGTGGTTGTGGGAAGATGTAGTTGCTGAGTTTACCTATCTGCCATCTTGACTGGAACTCCCCCTAACTGATGCATTCTTAGCTGAGGTTTCTTAAACTATGAGAGAACCCACTTTTTCTTAGTGAAGAATTTAGAGATCTCTGAGTGCACTCAATTTTTCCTTTTAAGCGGTTCTGGAGTCTAAGATATAATATTTCTGTAAAAGGCTCTGATTTGCATTACATGTAATTTATATATAAGCTCAAGCCACAAAAGATGCTTTATGCAAAATAGTGACCTAAGTATTTGGGTTATAGAAAGGCATACCTGTGCAGTGTGCACAGCTTGCTGCGTCCTTGTTTTTGCACCTGCACATAGCAAATTAGCCTTGAACACTTTGATTAAGATTCCCACGCTCAGTTTGGCCTTGAACACCTGGTGTGCACTGACTGATTAAGGTTCCCACGCACACCCAGCAGTAAAGAGGAGTGACCCCCTATAATTGGAAGTCAACAGAGAACAGAGGCCAGCTAAATAGGGTTAAATAAGACCCCAAGCCTTATAATCTAAATTATCACTATCAAAAATGAAACAAAGGATCTGACTATAAATCCTGAAGACATCAAAAGGATAATAAGGGAATACTACAAACCACTTTATACTAGTACATATAAATCTCACAACTGAGATGAATTGGACCACTTTCCTAAAAAACACAAATAACCAGAACTCATGCAATACAAAATGGAGTATTCAAATAGCCTTATAACTATAAAAGGAATTGAATTAATAATTTAAGAACTTCCAGAAAAGCAGCGTTCTGTTTTTTACTGTACCAACATCATTATCCAGATTATGATATTCCATTATAATTTTGCAAAATGTTACCATTGAGAAACTGAGTAAAAGGTACACATAATTTTTGTTTTATTTGTTATGAATACATGTGAATAAAAACTTATCACAAAATAAAAAGATTAATTAAAAACTTTATAAAAAAATTTCATTCTAAGTTAAAAAATTAAATTAATAGCATGAATTTTGTTATCAACACAAATATAAAAGCATTTTATGCGGAATTGGTAGTATTTTTTACCTTTAACATAAGTATGTATTTAATTTTATCAAAACAGTAGAAACACTGTACATGATTCTTTTATTGAACTTCCGATACACATACTAAACATTCTATCTTCAGCTGAGGAGTAAAAAATGATTGAAAGCAAATGAAACTATGAATTGCCATATTTTCCCCTTTCTTTGTGTGTTATTTTATTTTGTTTTGTTTTTACTTCTTGTATTTTATTGTGTTAAGGGCACCTAACAGGATTTCTACCCTCTTAATAATGAAAAAAAAATATTGATTTTAGAGAGATACGGAGAAGAAGGGAGAGAGAGAGATTGATTTGTTGTTCCACTTATTTATGCATTCATTGGATGATTCTTATATGTGCTTTGACCAGGGATTGAACCTCTGCCTTTGGCATATTGAAACGATGCTCTAACCAACTGAGCTACCAGTACAGGACAATGCTTTATTTAAATTTTTAAAAATTGATTTTGAGAGAGAGAAACTCAAGAGTAAAACTCTAGAACTTATTAGTGAAATAAGTATTAAAAAATAGAATGCAGTAGCAAGAGAGAAAAAAAATATGGGTAAAACAAAATCATTTAGTATTTTGGGGAAGAGATGATTAGGAGAAACTAAACTAAGGAAGAAGAAAGCTGTCACTGAAGCTAATATGATCATCATGAGGCTAAAAATATATTTACATTTCCTTTCATTCTAGGAAATAGCTTAGTTAAAGGCACTGTGAATGCATTTCACTGTTCACCTTCAGGGCATGATACATGACCATTTTTTTTCTCTTCTAGTCTGGCATGTTCTGGAGCAGAAAATGATTTGATTGCTGTGGTTTTGATATCTAAAAATGTTTCAATGATTAAATGTTTAATTAGATTAGAGGGCTCTAAGGTCCCTTGGCAAAAAGTAAATTGTTTTGTTTTGTTTTTTTGTTTTGCTTTCATGGCATTTTGGATCACATTTATTAACACACAGACACACATACACTTGTTTTACGAAATGTACTAGTACAGTGGTTGGCAAACTCATTAGTCAACAGAGCCAAGTACAATGATTGAAATTTCTTTTGAGAGCCCAATTTTTTAAACTTAAACTTTTTCTAACTCCACTTCTTCAAAATAGACTTGCCCAGGCTGTGGTATTTTGTGGAAGAGTCACACTCAAGGGGCCAAAGAGCAACATGTGGCTTGCAAGCCACGGTTTGCCGACCACTATACTAGTAAAAATCTGTTTAAAAAAATCTCCCCTAAAAATAGTCATTAACTTCTATTTATCAAGTTAATCAGGATTATTAATAAGCATTGAAAAATGGTCTATTATATTAAATGATGGCAAAAATAGCAAATAAGTTTAAATCAATATATATGTAAAAAGATTAAAACTGTAATATCAAGGAGTCCTATAGTTTACCCAAGCATCCTCCCTCCCATCACTATCCTGATTTAAGATACAGCTTCATCATGGATTAACAAAAAAAAGGCATATTAATAGTGAAGAATTGTGCATGTCCCACTGCAATTTAATAATTCAAAGCTGAAAAAGTTCCTTTGTATTAAGGCATTACATAATTAATTTATTTATCAGAAACTAATTACCTGAATTTTCTAGTTAGTGAGCTCTCCCATTTGCAGACATTGGTTATTTTGCTTTATTTGTTTGTTTCTTTGTGTTTTTTAGCAAAACCTGGCCCATCTTCCTGAATATAGTAATACAATGGACAAAAAGCATGGTGTCTGTGAAATTCTGTGCATATTTGTTTAGATAATTTTCTGAGATTTCTATTCTTTCATATCATGTTTTATTATTCCATTTTCTGCCTGTCCCTATATACCTTTCAGAGTATGTAGCCATATTATACTATCATTACTCAGGTGAGGTTTATGTTTAAGCTTCTTGGCTTTTGTTTCCAAGTGTCGAAACTCATTGAAAATAGGATTTGAGGAGAATGTTTTATCTCTAGACTTAAGTGAGATGTCTCCAGGCTGAATTGAGACTTACTACTATGTACAGTACATAGAAGTCTCTGGTGGAAATGTTTCTGTACAAAGGCTGGATGAAGAATAGTGATCATAACCCTGAATGTGTGTGCATACTGTTTGTGTGTTCCTATGGATGCGTGAGGCTCATTAGGGTCAGTAGTCAGATATGAGTGATATATAGACATGGAATTATCATAGAATGATCTGAACTTTGAAGAAAACTCCTAGAAAAATATTCACCGATTACCTGAGTGAGGATACTGGACATTTTTTTAAAAGGAAGAAAAAGTGAAGATGCTTGGAATTCACTAGGTCCAAAACCAACCTCCAATGTAAGTACATAGAGATGATCTGTTAATCCATAGCCTGTGGTGTTGGAGACACGCTGGCACCATCTTGTGATGAAACCAGAGAATAAAACTACAGGTCAAAATAATAGAACATGTTAAATCATGAAGAATAAGGTGCCCCATGGGACTGACCACTCATTTCAAGGTATATGAAATGCTGACATCTGATTGAATGTGGTAGTCCTAGAATGCATTTCAATAATAAAATAATGACCATAATGCTTTGTTGAGATAAATAAATTATTAAATGGGTAGGTGATGATAATATTGTTACTTTTATTTTCCACATTTCATCTTAAATAATTTTCTCTAACTTAACTTAATAAAAAATTATTTAACTAGAAGTAATTTAGCTAAATTATCTTTTTAGTTCTCTATTTTCTTATCTGTAAAGTGAAAGTTGTATTATATAAATTGACCTATTAAGCTTCTTCTAAATCTATAAAATGCCACAGCTTAGAAGGTGATATGATTCAGTTTATAGAAACAACAATTTTGGTTGATTATTTCATTTATTTATCAAATATTTATTTGTTGTTTCTGCTTTATTATGTGTTATATTAAGTAATAAAATTACAAATATGAGTAAAGTAAATATATTGCTCTCAAAGAGGCTGGAAACTCTAGGGAAAGACACTCAGGTAAATAATCACTCAAGATATAGTTATCTGCACCTAGAATTTAACCAAGACTAAAACTCTTTGACCCAATCTTTCTCTTCATATAAAAACAGATCTTCTCTGTTGTCATAGATCAGCAGTCAAAATTTTATCATTATCCACTGGAATACTTTAATTCACAAGTATTAATAAATAGAAGGGAGATGGTAATTAGAAGCAGGGCATTGGACAAATAACTAAATATTGTCTTCATAATTCTTAAAGATCATAAATTTTCTATATCAGTAACTTCTATGTCTAGGTAAGAGTTTAGCTACTTAATCAAAAGCTTTCCGTGGAACTGGGAAAAAGATATCTTAAAATGTCACTTTTCCTAATATACTCCATTTTATCAATCTTATTCAATACTGGTTTATTGTGAACTGATAGAGTCTTTCTAAAATTAGATTTCTAGTTTTGTTGTTGTTTTTCTAATACAATTTCTAAGTTAGGTTTGTAGGTTTAGAGCACGTGGTGTAACTAAAAATATCTACTATAGCATTTAACATCATGCTTCTTAAATTGAAGAATGGACAATTCTAAAAATAATGCCTTACTACATATCTTCTTTAATCTAAGTATCCATATCTTACCCAAATACTGCAGGAGTATGCTGACCAGTTCCTTTCACCTGCTCTTGTTCTTGTCCAACCTGTTTCCATTCCATGTCTTATTCTTCTATCTCCCCAGCCTCCATTATCTCCTTCCTTGCTCCTCACCAGCCAAGTCACCTTTCACTCAGTTAATGCAGGGACCATGCTTCCTCTTCCAATACAACATTTGTTCATTATTTTCCTTCTGTATAGCACACTCAGACCTCTCCTCTCCTCTCCTCTCCTCTCCTCTCCTCTCCTCTCCTCTCCTCTCCTCTCCTCTCCTGTCCTCTCCTCTCCTCTCCTCTCCTCTCCTCTCCTCTCCTCTCCTCTCCTCTCCTCTTTGTCTTGCAAACTCTTAGCTTCACAATTCAGCAATCTTGCTCTGACTATACAGATTAGATCTAATTCCCCTGGACTCTCATGTTGCATATTTCTTTCACCCACTACAGTTAGCTTTTTTTCTTTATTTTTGTGATTCCTTGATTAAGAATTAATTTCTCAACTAGCCTATAATGTCCAAAAGGGCAGAACAATCACCCTCTACAATCCCCTCCATCTATTGTACCAGTGCGATCTACCACAATGTATGGAAGAGAACTGCAACTCAATACATTTTTAATATGTGGATGCATAGCTACAACTAAAAGAACTAGAAAGAGAGGATTGAGATGAATTTAGATGGTAAGTAAGGTAGTTAATATGGCGAAAAAATGAACATATTTGTTGAGTATGTGTCAAGCACTGTGCTAAGAACAGATTTTTTTTTTTTGCCTTACCTCAGTTTTGTAAAATCTATGTAATGCCAGTTGTACCCTTGTGTACAAGGAGGGTCACAGCATTCTGATTCACTTAAGTCATTATTTCTTAAATCAGAATATGGTTTATTCCTTCAGCTATCAAATATTCCCCAGTTAAAATGTAAGAATATTAGCAAATTTACTTTGGAGATCAAATTTCTTCCTATTGTTAATCAGTCTTAAATAATGGGATAGTGTCCTGAGATAAAGGTAGATGTTCTACTGATAGAAGTTTTTAAAAATGTTTTTATTGACTTCAAAGAGAAGAAGGGAGAGGAAGAGAGATATGCCCCCTATTGAGTATTGAGCCTGCAACCTGGACATGTGCCCTGACCAGGAATCAAACCAGCAACTCCTGGTGCATTGGATGACTGATCAACCAATGAGTCATACCAGCTGAGACTGATATAATGTTTTTTAATTAAATAAAATTATATTGCACAACATAATTCTTTAAGATTATAATATGACTATATCCATTTATTTACCTGACTCTGAAATCATTCATATGGATGTATTCCAGTTGTCATCAATGACCTCTTCTCTTTTTGTTCGAGTGGAAGGACTGATTCTAAAAATATATATTCCAGTTCATCCCATTAATAATGTATATTGTAAGCAACAATCTTTTACTGGCAGGTGTATAGAACAGTTGAACCAATAGTTCATTTCAACCTCTTATTTCTATAATTCTATGAACCTGCTTTGACAATGTAAGTACTGGAACACACCCAATACATTTAAGAGCTGAAGGGCTGTGAATCAGGTATTTTATGTTTGCCTGCAATATCAGTCAGCACAAAACTGCTGGAAGGAGGAGGGGATCATTTAAAACTCCCTGCAAGATTGAGGTAAACCTGGCAAAGCTACTAGATGGTGCATTTGCTAATTAAACTACACATGGAAAGGGAGAAAGATCCAAATAGAAGGATAAATGAATAATACTTTTGCACATTTGTACATTAAAAAAATAACTATGTAACTATGTCATATTAGCTGCAATATTATTTACCTTGGGGGAATGGGAGCAAAAGAGGCATATGTAATACTTTCAACAATAAAGATTTAAAATATATATATACACTGAGTGGCCAGGTTATTATGCATTCAGAGATCATAATAATCTGGCCACTCAGTGTATATGTAACAATGTGGTATTGGCTGCAATATTATTTACAACAAAAATTATAGATATTTCTAAGAATAGATCAGTGAAATATTAAGAAATTTAAGTTAATACATACAATGGAATACCATGCAGCAATTTTAAAATTCAGCATATTATGTTTGTTAGGAAATAAAAAAGATTTAGTTTTAGATTTTAAAAATCAAGCTGAAGACCATGATGAATAATATATCACAAAAAAAAGATCAAATTGTAAATTTGTGTATTTGAATATATTTGTATGTAAGTAATACAAAACAAAATTATTAACATTGGTTTATCAGAGGAGAAAACTGGGATTTGAATGGGAATAATATGTAGCATTTTTATATTTTTGAACTGCTTATAAATATAATAAAAATGAAATCATATTAGTTTACATAAAAATAAAAAAATCTATGCCTGATAAAGTAAATTTTCAAAAGAAAAGAATATAAGCGAGAGAATATAAAATTCATGAGTTTGTAGAACTGAGAAAAGCCCAAGCACACGAGTCTTAGTCTTTCTGAGTATAATTTCTTCATTTTTTAATTAAGAACAATAACTGCAACATCACAAGGTTGTTGAATTAGATAGTCTATAAAACAATTGCAGGGAGAGAGCCTGCTACAGAGCAAAGAGTCCCTCAATGGCTACGAGTTAGCTTTCCTTTCTCTCTTCCAAACTCACACAGAGCTTTAAGATTAGTCCCTCGGAGACTCCCATTGTAGCTCTGAGAAATGAAAATTGGTCAAAAATTGAGTTAAATGTATGAAATGCACAAGAAAACAACAACTCACCAAAGCATCTCACTATTTAAAAAGATAACGAAACATTTGCTTCTGGACTAATCATCCAAAAAGGAAAAAGAGATGATGAACAAATGAACTTTAAAACACAGAAGCAGAGATGAGATCTGCAATTAGATGTGTGGTTATTTAAAAACATATAACACACACACACACACACACACACACACACACACACACACATATATATATATATATATATATATATATATATATATATATATATATATATATATATATATATAGAGAGAGAGAGAGAGAGAGAGAGAGGAGCCAGTAGTTGAAGGATAAGGTTAGTGAGTTACTGATGTCTGTTTTGGCTTTGCCTTTGCTCTGCAAATGATCTTGGCTGGAAGCTATATGGGAAAATCCAATGAATAAATTGGATATATTCTCTACTCATTTATCTTTAGCCTGTGGTCCATCAAACTGGTGCTGTGATGCTGAGACTGCTCCCTGCCCAGAATGTAATTCATCAGCCTCACTGCAAAGAGTAGGCTTGCCAAGAAAAGTGTGTGCAAAGCAGATGAAGAGGTCAATAAGCTCATAATCACAGAAGCATCCTGCATTGCCATTGGTGAGGCTGTAAAAAGCTCAGACAACTCTCTTTGGCTTATCATTTTGAGAATTAGAGCTGGAAAAAAAAAATAGGACTGAGACACTGAACCTAAATTATCATATGGGGAAAGGATCCTCCTGAGAATGGTACAAGAGAACAAACGCAGCCTTTGCTCAATTGTTATTTCTGAGTATATCCTATGTTATATTTGTTTCAACCTTTAACCACCTGGACCTTACGTTTCTCCCAGAGGAAGGGTCTTCTAAAGAGCAGCCTCTCATAAAACAGTGCTCCCACTATGAGAGAAAACGGGAGCTTCCCCTTTTGGACCTCCACAAAAGGACTTGCAGCACAAGACAATGATCAGGGAGAGCAGGGGAGTGAACTAGATGTGCCTGATGATTCCCCAGTTTACTGCCAGGAGAGTGATCTTAACACAGACGAGTTGGGAAGCTAAGCCGAGCTCAGCAGTGTCACTGAATGGAGGAAAAGTTCAGAGTTCAAGAAGACAGAACTCTGGAGATATGCAGAGGGCTGCCCTTAGCCTTCAACTGGGTATGTACGTGAGGAAACAATCAGAGCCAGAAAAAGAAACTCCAGGAAGAATCAGGTAGGAAAATACAAGGATCTCTTATGGAGCAATGGCAACTCTGGAAGCATCACGGTGGCAAGGGCCCATCAGCACAATAGGCTAAACTTTAAGTTATTAACCTTACCTAGGACAGCACTCTTAAGTATTGCATATTTACGAAGTTTTGGGTTGTTGACGATGATCTAGTCATCTGGGCTGTCACTGGGAGGACTATAGACAGACATATTGACCATTCCTACCTTGGGAACCATGAAATGCAGAAATAAATCACAGCTGCTGATTGGAAAGTTGGGTCACTGAGGTAGATTCCCACCGTAAAGACCATTCTCTGTTGAAACTGACTACAATCAACTTGATGATCAAGCCAGCACCACTCTGTCACTACCATCTCATCCTGAATCCATCATCAAAGCAGACATGGCAAAACATACATCTTCAGGGACTAGGCACACAGTTAAAGATTGTGTGATTCTAATGTTAAAGCTACCAATGCATGCCAAACTTTCAGCTTGTGCCATCACTGATCCCATTTGTCTCATGGTGACAGAGTCCACATTGCATGGAGTAATGCTTCTAACAAGCTGAACAGTCTCAGGGAAGCTTTTACTGCTTTGCTGTTATTCCAGTTCCAAATACCACCTACCAGTAAATCAATTGCCATGGCATTTGATGGACACTTCATACCCCTTTATTATCCTTGGGTTGCTGGAATCAACATGAGGTAAAATGGATTTCTAAAAATCAACTCAAGCCCTGGCCAATGTGGATTAGTTGGTTGGGCATCGTCCCATGCACTGAAATGTTGCTGGTTTGATTCCCAGTCAGGGCACATGCCTGAATTGTCAGCTTGATCCCTAGGAGGGGGCCTGCCGGAGGCAGCTAATAGATGTTTCACCCTCTCATCAATGTTTCTCTCTCCCTAAAAGTCTATTTTAAATATATATTTTTAAAAAAATTAAGAATCAACTGTGAAAGAGTTTAATTCTACTATCCTCAACTCATCATGTTCTACACACATGAATAGTTTGGGTCCCTGAAAAATGCTTTTACTCAACAAGGGTTTGTTTCCTTTGGTTCATCTTTAGGCTAATTAAAGGGGTTAACTACATTAGCCTAATTTGAAAATCGAAAAATTTGCCATGACCCATCCTAGGCATGATGCTTCCTCTTCCACTGACTGCCTACTCTAAGGAAGCCTAAGTGATATTGTCTCTTGAGTAGCCATCTGGATAAAAGGGGACCTAAGGAATTGAAACTAAACTCTGATTCAGCCACCTATATTCTCTTTTTAACTTGGCATGGTCTGGGATCATACAAACAATTACCACTTGGTTGAATGCGTTGCTCACTGAGTTCACCTACGGTGACCTACGCAGGAAAAGGAGGCAATAGAGGCCAAAGTGGGAGTAGTCCAGGTCCTTCACTCAGCCTTTGCTGACATTCAAGGAGTAGGCTTCTCATTACTGTTAGGCAGTGGTGGCAGTTTCTGCTCCCTAGCAGGGCTTTGGTGACACATCCCTGGCTTAGCGGGGTTGGAGTGTGTCATTACTGTTCCCTCCCTGGCTTTCACTGACAACATGAATGGGTACCTCACTAGCACCTGGTGGTGGCCCAGGGTTCTGACAAGCCACTAAATATCCCCTGTCACCACCCCAGCAGGAAGAGAGATCAGCATCTCATTAGTGCTTCCTGGGGGTGGAAATCCAAAAGGTCTGAGTCAAATTTTGTGTCCCTTACAGAACCCAAACAAGCAAAGAGAGTGAGCCCTTTGAAATGTAAGCACTGTATCCTTCCTCTGCTTAAAGTACTCTAATGGTTTCCTCTCTCACTTAGAGTAGAATCTAAGTCCTTACAAATGCCTAAGCATCGCCACAGGATCTGCCACCAGGATTCTTTTCTGCTTTCTCACTTTTTTTCCTCACTATACTTTAGCCACATTAGCTCTGTGCCTTTTCTCAAGAAGGCTATGCTGACCTGTTTGTCCTACTTCAGAATCTTTACAATCCCTTTTCTCAGCTATGTTCAGTTTTACCTGCTCATTTCCAAATGGCACCTCTTTGAATATATCTTCCATGATTTTGTTATTTAAAATAATAAACCTTCTGCTTTATGGACAGACTCCTCTTAACCTGTGTTGTTATACTATATAACAAGCATAATCTGGCATATTACTTTTCCTTATTTATTTTGATTATTGCTAGTTTTATTTATACTAGGATGTAAGTGACATAAAGATCTGTGCTTCTGCATTTTGTTTCTTGCACTATTTTTAGAGCCTTAGATAAGTGCCTGGAATAGTGAATATATTTATATGGACCAGGGTTGTAGAAAGTAAATTTGAAGGAAGAGACCTAGGGTTGCAACAATATTAATACTTTTCTATTTCTGAAGTAAAATAATAAAGTGTTCAAATAGAATTCATTATTTCCAGCATTAACTGATTCATTTGAAGAATTGAATTAATTCAAAATGTATTCTCATCCAAAAGAATACAGATCAATAGAAGAGAGTGCAATAAACAGGATGATTTTTCCCCCTCTCCAGTTGAGAATCCAAATAACAAAAATATAGGAAAAAGAAACCCATCCAATTGTTTCTCTTCACAAACACAAAATTGTGGAGTACATCTTTGCCCAACTCAGCTTCTGCCTGAACAGTCCCCATCTGTTTGGCACCATGTAGTACTTGAGAATATGCCAAGCAATCAGTCATTCTGCTGTATGTGAGGAGAAACAATGAAAAGATTAATACAATTCCTTTAACTTTGATGAGAAACACAAGGTTCAGTGACCTCACTCATGCATTCTGGAAATTACTATGCTACAGAAAACTGTTAAACTCATTTCTGGGCTGAGTGGAATATTAAAATACCATTTGACAGAGCCAGTGTACTGAACGATGTGTATGGCAGATCCCTCTTGTCATCGTTTTCTTGCCCACGTTGATGAGGCAGACTGGGAAATCTAAACAGGAGCCTCAGGAGATGTTTTTTTTTGTGTTAAAACACTAAGGAAAATTAAGGTCTAGTGGCTGCACAAGATCAGAGCAATGAGGCCATTTGTACTAGGGATTAACATTGCCACATGTTTTATGTCCCTAAGACCTCCTCAAATTTTCAAAAAGAAAAGAGAAGTTAGAAGTAACTCCAAACTTATCAGAAAGATGATTTTAACCATGTTTTCACAGGCTCCTGATTAAAATTTAGTAACTGATCTCAAAGCATGGTGGGAACTTTAAGTCCAAACCTCTCTCATTATCATCTTCTCCAAATTGATTTAATTTATCAGAAAACAACCATTAGTTATATTCATTAAACTTGGTTTCTCCATAACTCTTTTCCCCATTAAGCATGAAATGTCTATTTTTCAGCATATAAGTTGGAAAATATAAACAAAGATTGCATCCAAATTGCTGCAATCTGGTTGTGCACTATTAATACCTGGCAATATTCCTTTCTTGAATGTTATATTTTTAAAATTATATTTGTGTGCGTATATAATATACAGATATATAAATATTTATACATATTTATATATTATTATCTATAAAGAAGATAAAGTACTTTAACAGGGAATGGAGAAATGCCCAATACTAGCAACAAATAGTTTATGTACTAATTTATGTATTTCTTAGTATTCTAGGGAAATTATATACCCAGGGGACAATGAGGGACAAAAACTTGTTTACTAGTTGGAAATTTGGCTTCAAATTTTTTTTTTTTTTTACAGAGAGGAAGGGAGAGGGATAGAGAGTTAGAAACATCGATGAGAGAGAAACATCGATCAGCTGCCTCCTGCACACCTCCCACTGGGGATGTGCCCGCAACCAAGGTACATGCCCTTGACCGGAATCGAACCTGGGACCTTTCTGTCTGCAGGCCAACGCTCTATCTATTGAGCCAAACCAGTCAGGGCTGGCTTCAAATTTTAATGTGGCTTAGCCGGTGTGGCTCAGTGGTTGAATGTCGACCGCTGAACCAAGAGGTCATGGTTCGATTCCTGATCAGGGACATGCCCGGTTTGCAGCCGGATCCCCAGGGTGGGGTGTGCAGGAGGCAGCTGATCAATGATTCTCTCTAATCATTGATGTTTCTATCACTCTCTCCCACTTCCTTCCTCTCTGAAATCAATAAAAATATATTTTTTAAAAATTGTAATATGAAACCCTGCTAGAGATAGAATGTCTGCACAACAACTTATAAATGTGTGTATCAGAAAACAAACAAACAAACATATTTTGCTCAGTTTAGGTAAACCTAAATAGCCTTGTTTCCTAGAAGCCTAATTCTTGTTTCACCTTTCTTACTAAAGGAGGATGATCAATAAGGTGAACATGACACTTCTTTCCAAGCAGGAAAAGATGGTAAGTCAGTCTTGTCTTCCTGATACTTTATGCAAGGGACAACTAGGAGGGTTTGGGTTATCCTATAGAATGTGGCAGATTGAGATGTAGTGTACCTTAGCCCTTTCCAAAAACCACACTAACATGATAATAAAGACTTGCAATCACATAAAACCAAAGAAATAATCAAAATATGAAATAATACAGAACAAAAGGTATCTATAGCATTTTGGAAGTAAATAGGAAGTGAACCTAAGTGGACAGGCCAGGGAAACTTTAGCCTGCCTAAGCAGACGCCAAGAGGAAGCTAGCTGACTCATGCTGCAGTCCTAGGAGCGCTTAGATCAGAGAGCCAGCAGGTAACTTAAGAGACACATGTATGCACTCAGGCAAGGTAAATGAGGAATGGTTGAAGGGATTTTTAAGTGTATTTGTTTGTTACCTAAAGATTTTTCAGTCCTCAGACGTTCCTCAAATTCAGCAGAAGACAGGAAGTTTTATCTTTGGAGACTTTGAATTGAGGGTCTCTGGATGCACAACTCTGAGTAGTGGCAATATACCCAAGAAGAGATAGAATGTCTGCACAACAACTTATGAATCTTACATTCCTTTGCTCTGTCTGATTTATATAAAGCCAGCAGCTAAGGGTGTCCCCTAGACCAGGAGACTACATGATTCCTTTCTGGAAAGCACAGTTTGGCCTAATATATCAGACCTACCAATCCTGACACCTGGAGGCCTTCCACAAAAGACCTAGGTTCCATCCAATTGCCACACATTGTGTCCCTACTGTCTTTTTTGTCATTTTTGTCAAAATATTTTTGTCACTCTCCCTTCACCACACACAAAAGGCTGCCAATAAACTATTTTATTTTAATGCCTCCCTTTTAAATAAGAGAATAACCAGATATTTTGGAGGAAAGACCTCAAATGTGAAAATGGCAAGATTTCAAATAATAGGAAGATAGAAGCTATAACTATCATGTAACAGAGATTGGGAGGGAAATTCCAAGGAATTGTAATAATTCCCTAAAAGAAATAAGAAAAATATATTTATGAAGCAAGAACAGGATCTTATAAGATTAACTATTCAAAGATTTTGAAAAAAGATCTCTTGTAAATATGATAGTATGAACGGACATTTTAGCATAAGGTATATATCATACAGTTGAGTAACTCTCCATGAAACTAAAAAGTTGCTGAAAAAAAGAGTAAAAATATAAGAAAGATACTCAGTCCACAGAGTCTAACACTTCAGTAAAAGAAAGAAATTTTAAAAAGAAGTAAGGATAAGAAAATTTCCCAGAATGGAAAAGCTTAAGTTCCCAGTTGGAAATCCTGCTATGTTTGCCTAGCATCTTATATGTAAAGAGCAATCCAAAGTGGTGCTTGAAGACATTTAAAAGTATGTTTAAATGTATATTTAAAAGTGTATTTTAAAAGCTTCAATAAAGAGAGAAAGAAAAAGATCTTTTACAACACTTAGGATAGAATGGCAATGCATTTCACAATGGCAATGCTGGCAGCTAGACTTTAGTGGGATTTAAAATTTTCCTTCAAAATATGAAAGAATGTTATTTTCAACCTAGACTATCCTAATCCCTCTAACCCAGTAAACATAATGTTTTTCATACAAACAATATCCAAACAAGGTTTGCAATCTGACAGGACTCCAGTTGAAACTGGAACAAAGGACATGGGGTATTAAAATAGGTATTGATGAGAAAAGAAGTGAACAAAATAAGAAAAGTAAAACTTGTAAGATACTGAATCTGTATACATCTGATGAGTGGGCATTTACACTTACGAAGGAGAGTTTGGGGATACGGTGTTAGAGGTATATGGGAAAATAAGCAGTCAAACAAAAAGAGGCAATTATAAACACCAGGGGGGAAAAACGTTTTACTATAAAATAAATGTGATTAAATCTGATTTGTGTTTAGACTATGAATAATAATTATACACTCATAACACATACTAAATATATGTTCAATGAAAAAACAATGTTGACCTAAGTATATTGAGAAGATGATAGGGAAAGTAGTGATTTATTTGTGAGTAGTGTTATGTAAAAGTTAAATTCTTGTATTCCATAGAAAATGCAACACGTAATGTCGAAAAACTGTGAAAATCTCAAGCAACAGCATGTTATTATTTAGAAATGTGACCTTAAATATCACAAGAAACAGATAATCTTAATATGGTTTGTCTCAGAGAACAAGAACCCAGCCTAGGAAAATGGGCATTAGGCATCTGTTGTTTTGATGTGGAGGATATGGGGGTGGGGGTGATTGCCAGTTTAAGAGAGTGAGGGAGGGGAGAAGAAGAGGGTGAGGGGAGGAGAGGGACAGGGGGACTAATAAAGGGGGAAAAAGGGTAAAAGTACCAAAGAAAAGGAGGGTTTGGGAGTGAGAGGCAGGAAAGAGTGAACCACATAGATAGGATAGGCTATTTTCCCAAAGGACAGTCTTCTCTCTTCTTGCCCTCACATGGCTGTGGTGACTAAAAGCATCCACACAGAGAGACAGAGATAGAGACAGCGGCACAGCTTTCTCTCAAGTGGGGATATGATGAACCCTATTCACACCCTTTCTTCTTAAGGACTATGATAATAAGAACATCCAGGAAAAAGAAATAGCTTGATGTGGATGCAAACTTTCAATGTCTTTGCTCAGTCATTCGTGATATTCTGTGTTGATAGAACAGAGAGTGATATGAATAAACATGAAAGTCAAATACACAAATACTAATTTATATTTGAACTGCAGATTATCATAAATATGTGCCATGAATATCAGTCTTGACTAAATATTTAGATCATTTGGGGTACTTTTTAAAGTCCGAGGCTGGAGCTCAAAGCCATCTCTGGAGACATGGTCCAAGCATCAGTAGATTAAAAGCTCTGCAGGCAATTTCAATTCCCAGGCCAGTTTTAGAACAGCTGATTTACCATTGTGATTGAAAAGTAGTGGTTCTCAGACTAGCAGCATCAGTATATTCTAGGTACTTTCAGTAAGTGTAAAAATCTCACATTATACCTCTAGACTTACAGAAGGAGAAGTTCTAGGGATAGGTATCAGCGATCTGACTTTTAATAAGCCTTCTTGGTCATTCTGAAGGACTCAAAAGTTTAAGAACCTCTACTCTAGGACCTTATTATACAAAATGTAGTCCGGACCCAGTTTGATGCACAGTTTTGAGCACTTAATTAAAATACTATCTAAGTATCTTCCTAAGTAGAATGATTTTCCTATAAGGAATAGTATTTCAAATATCAAGAATAGGAATTTGCAATCATCCAGCCCAATCAAGCCTGTGTATTCTCATTGCCTACTAATCTATCAGAAACTGACTTGGCCATATATTGTGTATTCAGATGTGCTGATGAAATGACTCATTCTGGCAGGAAGAGCAAGTTCATTAGATGAAAATCAAACTTGGCCTTGATTTGTAATGAAATCTTTTAACATGCATTCAAGAAACAGTATTTAGTGTAGCTATCTGTGACTGCAACCACTGCTTCTATTATTTTCTCAAACACACACACACACACACACACACACACACACACACACACACAGGGTGAGGCACACGTAGATTTACAGTTGTAAATACACAAAACACAGAGTTTATTATTATATTATTATTTATTAATTATTGCATTATTTTGCATTTAAACAACTGTAAAACTATGTCTGCCCCACCCTGCATTCTCTTGATTTAGTCAGATGTGCCACAATCATACTTTACCTTAATCAACACAACTTTTTTAAATCCTAAGAAAAGTTTCCTGACTCAACTAAAGAAGATGATAGCATATGATACTGAGAGAAGGCTATTTTAATTATCTATACTTTCCACCTGAAACTCCATGGACACAGGTCTTACCACTGTCTAGAACTGAGAGCGTCTGGGGATGTCAGGTCAAGAAGCAGAACAAAGCTTTGTCTGCCTGGGAAATAAGTGCTAAATCTTTGCACATTAGGGTAGACCAGTGGTCGGCAAACTCATTAGTCAAAGAGTGGCAAACCGCGGCTCGCGAGCCACAGTTTGCTGACCACTGGGGTAGATGATCAGTTTCCGTAGACATTGCTATTTCAGCAACTATGTGTAACTGACCTGGTATTCAACAGTAAACAGTTAGCTTTGCAGTAAGTGTTGCTTTGTCGTTGATGTAGTGACTATCCACATCATTGGTGAAACTGTCTTGTCATGTCAGAAAAAATCTGGGATGAAGTGATACTCTGGGATACCATCTTGTAATGTTCAAGTAGATGAGACGTAGAACAGGCTGGATACTAGGACCACTCTGATTTTGTCTTATCTGCTTTGAGCCTCACATAGCCAACCTTACAATAGTTCTATTGGACATTGGGACCACTTTTCCTTGCTTGTCTCTTTTACAGCAATACTGAAATGCATGCTCTGTTATGGCTAAGAGCTATTTTTTACTTTGTGCTTCTAAATATCAAATGGAAATCACCTTTCTTGACTTATGTCAAACTTTATCACTTTCTATACAACATTGGGAATGTTTAACATGATTCTTTATTAGACTCTACTTACAGTTTTCTGGTCAGAGGCAAATAATTACCTATGACCATATACAGCATCTATTCAAATTACTTCAAGAAAGAATTTTATTTGCTTTCATACATCCACCAGGCACTAACATTGAAACCTAAAATGATATTTCCTTCTAGGGTATAGGTTCAAGACTTCTGCTTTCCAAGGGTTATTGTCCCCATAAGTCATGGGAGGAAAAGAGGCTCTGGAAATGCTCAGGGAGAGTGCAGTGCTATGAGGTTCCCTCAGTCTCCACTGCCAGGTTTCCAGTGTGCTCAGCGTATCTCTGCAGGATCAGACATGTTTAAGATGAACTCTGAAACCGTAGGGAATGCACTCCTTGCTTACTCCTGAGGTGAAAAAAAATGTTTTTTTTTTAGTACTTTGGTTTGTTTTTCTAAGATTCTGAGTTTGGAAATGATGTTTGAGATAGATCTCGCTAAATACAACTAAAATTTATAGTAAATATATGGTTCTTATGTATCTATCCTGATGGTGGTGGCTACGGAAATATTGGTGATGTGAATTCCAAAACATAATTAATTCCAAATTGTATCATACTTTGGCCACTTCTTGGAATGAAGATTAGCATTATGTTCTAGTAGAAAAAGATATGTCAAATGCAAGGCAAATTAGGACTCAATTAAAACTACCAAAATCCTTTATCACATATCCTAGTTATAAGTAATCAGGATATATCAGTTCTAGGAAATAAATCTGGTGCCTTAAACCTATGTTACTCAGATTATCTGAGTTTTCTTATTTGTATTGGGACCTCAGCCTTTTTATTCCAGATACCCCCAAAGTGTGTAAGAATTAGTCACAGGATCAGACCTGTATTCTAAATATGTTTATGCATTTCTCTCACACAAAATGGTCCTGGCTGCAAATGTCAGCACTCAATATTATTTCATTGAGTTCAGGACTATTTTAAAACATATAACTCGAAATATTATTTTGAAAAGTGTTTAAAATATAGTATATAAATAACACTTTAAAGTGCTGGAAAATCTTCCTTTTAGGACAGAGGGTTTGGGAGAGTCAACATATCAAAATTAGATTTTAGAGAAAACTAAGAGATAAATAAAAGAAGGGAAAAGCTGTGTTACTGGTATCACCTCACAAATAATTTCTACATTTTTATGTTCTCTTAAATTTTTGAGTGAGCAGAAAAATAATGTATGATTGCTTGCCAAAATGAGACATGAGATGTGGATTTCCCCCTTCTTTTTTCATCTTACAGGAAAAACAAACAAATAAGCAAGTAACATTGCCTTTTCTTTTTGAAGATATGAGAGGTCAAAAAGGACTGCCTAAAATGCACATACGCCCCCCTACAATTCGTTTCTAGTGTGCCAGGCTTAATGCCCGAGGGAGGGCAATTGCTGAATGCCAGCTTAGATCACTGTACATTAGCACGCAGAGCACTCCCACCATCACTGTGCGTGCAGAATTGGTGGATGGGTAATACCATGGCAGGAAAGGCAGGAGAACAAGGTGGTTTACAGCAAGGAGACTGCTGCCCAGATAACTTACATTCAAATGCAAAAAGTTACTCAAACTCTCTATATTTCACTTTTAAAATAAAACTAATAATAATAGTATCTACCTCACACTTGTTGTGACAACTAACAGAGCTAATGTGTGCAAACATGCTTAGAACAATGCCCAGCAAACAAGACATAAATAAGTTTTAGCTATAATATTATAGGTTTTGCTTTAGTCTGAGTGAAAGCCGGATATTTCTTGGGTCTGCAGAGTGTGATGGCATTGAAAGCAATAGAATGTGTTTGAGAAATGATCTCCATCCTGAAGGCTCAGATACAGGGATTGAAAGGATTGCCAGGCCAAATTTATTGGTTATCTGATTTTCAGAATGGACTCTGAACCTAGAGATCAATCTAGTCCCTCCTGCTTCAGGGCTGCCTGCTGACCACACATTTCAATGAGCATTTTTACTTTCCAGAAACATACAGACATCAGGCTGGGTTTTCCATGTGGCAACAGAAGACCGTGCACCTTGAGAAGCTAAGGCAGTGCACTTGTGGGACTGGGTGAGTCCTAAGGAATGGCTGTCTGTACTACACCCTCTGTGTGACTAGGACTAGTTTCATTAGACACAGAGCAAGTTCTCTGGCAAGTGACTCTCAAACATATGAGTGAAGAAGAAAATATATGGATTTATTTTGTTTTGTCATTTGTTCACTCTCAAAATCCAGAGTATCAACAGCATGTACTATAATATATATCACATTGCAAAAAACTCAAAAGAGAATGTTGATTTAGGAGGAAAAAGCATTGTAGTGTTACCATTAATTTTTACTTAAAGAGATTTACCAAAGAATTGTTAAAAACTAAGACATACCCCCTAGTACATTTCAAATGTTTTTCAATACTAAACACATATTTATTGGGTACTACTATGGGTCAAATGCCAATCTTGGTTAAGAGACACAGGATGTAGAAAGAATAATATATTGGGTTTCAAATCATCTTTTTTTTAAAATAGTGTTAGCCTCTGTTATATAACACTAGAGGCCTGGTGCACAAAATTTGTGCAAATGGGGGTCGAGGGGGTCCCTCAGCCTGCACCCTCTCCAATCTGGGAACGCTGGCTTCTAACTGCTCATCTGCCTGCCTGCCTGCCTGCCTGATCGCCCCTAACCACTCTGCCTGCCTGCCTGATCACCCCTAACCACCTCTGCCTGACTGCCTGATTGCCCCTATCCACCATCCCCTGCAGGCCCGATCACCCCTAATCCTCTGCCTTGGCCCCCGCCACTGTGGCTTTGTCAGGAAGGAGGACCAGACGACTGGAAGATGTCCGGTTGACCTGGTCTAATTAGCATATTACCCTTTTATTAATATAGAGTAGGGGCCCAGTGCATGAATTCATGCACCTTGGAAGGAACTGTGGGCCAATAGACTGCAGTGGGCACAGGGGCGGGTCTTGGCCCATCCTTTGCACCCTCACCTGGCCCCTCCCACCACAGCCTGCGGTTCTCTGTCTGTCAGCAGCCCCACTCCTGCCGCAGCTGCTCTCATGCACTGATGGCAATGGCCCCGCTCTCACCCACTGACAGCACGAAGCTATTGCAGCCAGCACCAGCAGCAGGTGCAAGCAGGGCCGGTGCCAGCAGCAGGTGCAAGCACCAGGCGGGACAATGGTATGCCGGAGCAGAGAATTTTCAGTAACTACCAGAGGCTCTCCCCATGACAGCAACTGGCGCCTCACCTTGGTCTGGTGCCCCCACTCACCTGCTCCACCATCCCGCCATGGCCAGCGCCCACCATGTTCCAAGCTCTGCTGCCTGCTGCTGATGCCTGCCATGTTCCACACGTGCCCCCTGGCAGTCAGCGCTCATCATAGTGACTGGTTGTTCAGTTGTTCCGCCATTTGGTCTATTTGTATATTAGCCTTTTATTATATAGGATTATACAAAGAATTTACTTTGTGAATTTTATGTCAATTGGTATTTGAATCACAAAACACTAAAATTACTGCCAGCTATAACATTACATAATTTCATAAACTTTCTGATCCAAAATAAATAAAAACAATAATTTTCATATATATGTCATTAATGGCCCTAGTATTAACTAATGTGAGTTCTAAATTACTATTTAATTTATAATGCTATTTTAAAAAAGGAAAATTGGATATAAAACACTGAGAAGCAAAGCTTAAACCCATATTCTCTCTGTTTCTTGGTAATGATTATTATTTTCTATAAATATTATTAAATGGAACAGAGGCTCTGTGAGATATGCAACTGTTCTATTATTTATACTCATATTTTACATTGATATTGATATAAACATACTATTTATTACAGAATAAATAATATAATAAATAATAAAATGTATTTATTATAACACATTAAATACTTTAAGATATGTTTTACATATTTATGTTGTATACATATTTATATAATATACAATACTTATATATAATATCTTTTGTAGCAACTCTGAAAATTGACAACCCTCCACCACCACATCTAACCCATAGGTATTGTTTTTGTGGTTTATAGTTTGCTTGTTTGCTTGTTTATTTGCTTTCTAACTTGAATAAATAATATAATAAATAATAAAATATAAATATGTATTTATTATAACACGTTAAATACTTTATTATTTTAGTAAAATATATTTACCTCAGAGTGTGCAGCTCCTGATGTTGTTCTTCAAAAGCTATAACGTTGTGCATGCATTCAGACACCATTCCCCTTCCCGTTTCCTGGTGACGGTGACTTAAGCTGGACTCTTGCGCGGTTTGTTTCTCTGATTTCATTGCTAACTGATCAGCCTTTTTTACACATATATATGTATATACATATGGTATTTATATATGTATACCATATAAGATAGTGTAAGTTTAAGGCATAAAATTTGTTAATTTGATACACTTATATATTACAAAATGATAATCATTGTAGTGTTAGTTAACACCTCGTCACATAATTACCATTTCTTTTTTATGATGAGAACTTTTAACATTCATTCTCTTAGCCATTTTCAAGTATATAATATAGTGTTACTACCTATAATCCCCATGCTATGCATTAGATCCCCAAAACTTATTCATCTTAGAAGTTCATACCTTTTAATCAAAATCTCCCCATTTGCCCACCCATCAGCCCCTGGTAACCAACATTCTACTCTCTGTTGCTACAAGTTTGGCTTTTTAATATTTCACATATAAGTTATATCACAGAATATTTGTCTTTTTCTGTATGACTTATTTAATACAACATAGTGCCCTTAAGTTTTACCATTCAACTTCACACCATTGAGTATGCTGTTGCCCAAGGGTTTCTGTCATAAAAGAATATTGTATTTTGTCACATGTGTTTTCTGAATCTACTGAGATCAACATATAGTTTTTATATTTTATTCTAGTAATGTACATCATATTAATTTATCTGTGCATATAGAACCATTCTTGTATCTCAGGGGTAAATCCCACTTTACCATAGGATATGATCCTTTTAATATGTCATTGAATTTGGTTTACTAATACGTTGTTGAGAATTTTTGCATTCCAATACATCAGGTTTATAATTTTCTTTCCTTAGAGTTTCCTTATCTGGTTTTGGCATCAGGGTATTGAAGGCTTCATAAAATAAATTGGAAAGGTTCCATATTCTTTAATTTTTTGAATCAATTTGAGAAGGATTGGCATTACTTCTTTAAGTGTTTGAGGAATTCACCTGGTCCCAGCCTTTTCTATGTTGGAAGGTTTTTGATATCTGATTCATTATCCTTACTCATTATTGGTCTGTTCAGATTTCCTAATTCTTTATAATTCAGACTTGTTAGGTGGTATGTTTCTCAGAATTTATCCATTTCTTCTAGGTTATCCAATTTGTTGGAGTATAATTATTTACAGAGTCTCTAGTTACCCTTTTTTTTATTTTTGTGGTTATACTTGTTCCTTTTTCTAACTTTATTTCAGTCTTTTCTATTTTTATTGTAGTCTAGCTAAAAATTTGTCTAACTTTTCAAAACACTATTTTTTTTATTTTGTTAATCTTTTTTTATAGTTTTTCTATTCTATATGTCTCCTCTGATTTTTATTTCTCTCTACTTGAGGTTTAATTCGTTCTTTTTCTAGTAGCTTCAGGTATAAAGTCAGGTTGTTTAGTTGAGATTTTTCTTTTTTCTTAAGGTGTTTATTGCTATAAACTTCTCTAACTGCTGTTGCAGCATCCTATAGGATATGTTGTGTTTCTACTTTTGTTTGTTTCAATATATTTTTATTTCCCTTTTGATTTCTTTTTGACCCATTGGTTGTTCAGAAATGTGCTCTTAATTTCATTAAGTTGTGAGTTTTTCAGCTTTTCTCCAGTTATTGATTTCTAGTTTCATATTATTTTGGCTAGAAAGGTTACATGGTATGATTTTGAACTTCTTAAATAATAAGACTTGTTTTGTGGCCTCTCTTATCTCTACCCTGACCAATATCCATGTATGCTTGAGGAGAATGTGGATTTTGCTGCTATTGAATGAAATGTTCTGAATATGTCTGTTAGGTCTAGTTGGACTAAAATATGGTTCAAGACTAATGTTTCCTTGTTGATTTCTGTCACTCCTCAAAGTGGGGTACTGAAGTCCCCTACTACCATTGTATTGTTGTCTATTTCTCTCTTCAGAGCTGTTATTATTTTCTTTTTTTTTCCCTTGTGTCGAAGATTTTAATTCATTAACTAAGGAGGGAACTGGTAAGATGTTAAGTATTTTCTTAGTATAAATATGTGCTTCTATGGTTCGATGTATATTTATTTGCAATTGTTCTTTTCTTGCGAATTGACCTCCTTGTTATTATATAATGATATTGGCCCCTTGCTACGATTTTTGGCTTGAATCTATTTTGTCTTATGTAAGTATACCTGCCCCTGCTCTCTTGGTTTCCAATCCATGAAATACTAACTGATCTGCCTTTATTAGTAACTCACCCAGCTGTTCACTTCCTCTAGTTCAGTGGTTCTCAACCTTTCTAATGCCGCGACCCTTTAATACAGTTCCTCATGTTGTGGTGACCCCCAACCATAAAATTATTTTCGTTGCTACTTCATAACTGTAATTTTGCTACTGTTAATGAATCGTAATGTAAATATCTGTGTTTTCTGATGGTCTTAGGCGACCCTGCTAGTGGTTCTTAACCTGTGGGTCACAACCCACAGGTTGAGAACCGCTGCTGTAGAGCCTCCTAAGACCATCGGAAAACACAGATATTTACATTACGATTAGAAAGGTTGAGAACCACTGCTCTAGTTGCTAGCTGATTTGTTTTATTTTAAATAATGTCTTGATGTAAATTTTTAGACAATCTGATAGTATTAAATTAGGACTTCTTTTCTAGGCAATCTTTGAGGTTAGTGTTTCAGGCTTGCTCTGACTCCAGAAAGGCTCTTCTTAGCTACCTCTTTATCCAGCTTTATCTGCTAAACTTCTAGCTGGTATGTCATGTATCTTGTTATTATCATAAAACTAGTAGTCTTCCATTAATTATATACAGCTATAATGTCCACTGTTGTGTTTTTTTTGTTTTGTTTTGTGTTTTTTTTTTTTTTGTAGTGCTCTTAGGCCTGACATTCTCTGTGCTTTGTCCCAAATAAAGTGAGTCTCCTTGTGGAGAATTACAGAGCTAGTTGTTGTTACTCATTTGGTCATAAATTGTTACCAATGTTCTGAACCTGGAAAGTGGGAAGGAGCAGGTGTCTTCTGCTCTTGGAGTGACACCCTACGCTGTGAGTGAGATATTAGTCAGGAGCAGTAGGAATGATCCTCTAAATATACCTCTTTAAGCATGAAAACTCTGCTCTGTGAGCAAGCTTAGACAAGGGTAATTAGGGCCCAGTGTTCTTGGCCTGTGCACCTGGCATAGACCTCCCATTCTAAGAGTGTGTAGCTGGATGGAAAAGGGTGCCCAGACCTCTCAGAGGCTCTTGCCTAGAATAGAGCTTATCTATCATAAAAATAAGGGGGTTGAGAAATGCTTCTCCTAAGGATGAATCCAAAGACCCTACTGGAAGCTGGAGGGGGCAGAGAATATCCCATTTCCCCCCTTTCCTATTTTTACTTGTAGTAGCATTTCCATAATGCTAAGCTGCAAGCAGGCAGGGAGTGAATTACAATCCCTCAAGTCTAGAGTCTATTCCTATTCTTGCTCTTACCAAAGTTTAGTGGATTTTCTTCAATAAATCTTTCTCAGTTTGCTATGCTCTTAGGAGAAATTCTAGAGATTTTAAATGGTTGAGTTTTTAAAATAATTTTCAACAGTTATTGTTATTTTATTGATGAGAGGGTTTGTGACCCTCCTCATGCTATCACTCTGTTGTTCATTCCTGGACCAATGTTAATTATAAACAGTAATTATATGTTCTAATTATAAAACTTTCAAAATTCTTCATATGCTTTAGAAATATTGTTATTAACTTTTCCCTGGATAATATTGACTTTTTTTTTTCTGATTAGTATGTATTTACATTGGAAAGAAATAAATGTAGCAAATTAATGAGACAAAAATATAATAAACTTCTCATAATTCATTTTTAAAAGTAAATTGATCATTATTCAAGATATATTCCCCCGGTCTATTCTCTGCTCTTATTTTCCTTGATGGGAAAGAGATGAAGATACCTTGATCACCAGCTTAGATTTGGCTCCTCTGTTTGGCCATGGGAGGGCCCAACAGGAGACTAGAGGCATAGGGTATGGAGTTCAGGATATTTTTCCCTGATCCCCTCCCCCATACTTGTCTTTGTCCTATAGTTGTGGTTTTCACTTTATATCTATAACTTCTTTCTGATTGTGCTTTTCCTAGTGCCAGTTCTCACACGGGTTTGGTGATCGTACCATCTCCTTATTTCCATACAGCTTTTTACCAGGCTAATGGAATTGTGACTTGTTTGCTTGGCGAGTGGTTCTGGGCCATAGTAAAGAATGTTTGTTTCAAGATTAGCACATATGATTACAAATTAGACTTCTATTTTAAACAGTTTACTAATAATTCACATTTATCGTCTTGTCACAGATTGCACGCCACTTTGCATTACCCCAAATCAGTCATTGTTCTTAGTTGCTAGCTACAGAGATTGATTTTGGCATATTTAAACAGAAAAATGAATTTGTCACAATGGTGTAATATAACTCACAGCAACTCCAGAAAGGCTAGAGAAATATGCTTGGAAAATTTGGCAGGAACAAGCGAGGGGGAACATCGATAAAACCACAGTCAGAATCAGTTAACACCAATCCAATGAGGGGACTGCTGTAATCGCCACAGAGCACAAGGCACCCTGGGTCACAGTGACTCCACTGGTAATGTGAAAACTGAACACCGCTCTTTCATCCCTCTACACCTGAAGGGTTTGTCCCTAAAGCTGCACATTTCTATAATGGGTTCTTTGTCCTTGTCTCCCAATTTCAAGTTCAGAGTCAGTGAGTTGGATTGACAGAAACAATATTTCATGCCATGCCCTGAGAAAACTAATATCAGCCATTGTCAGTTTCCATGGTGAGAGGCGGTCTCTGTCTCCACTAATACTCACCAGATAAGGAATTGCCCATCCATACAAAGGGGACTAGATGCTTGTCATAAAGGACATGATAAATGCCCACTCCGATCTACCTATTTGTCCCACGAGCATCTGTTATTTTTGGCTGTCCAGCATACAAAACCTTCTTCGCATAGTTACACTCAAAATAAAGCAACTTTAGCTTAATGTAACAGACCATCCCTCATGAAACTAAAATGCATTATCACTTTCCCAAAAGAGAGGCAAGTCAAATTTTCATCAGTGACTGCACCCAGCCTGAACACCAGACTCTGAGGAAATGTGTTACATTCCTTTTCATCTGACTTCAACATGCCTTGATTTTTCTAACAACAGAATTATCATCCTTATCATTCATTATTCCTTATAGAAAATAGTAGGAAAAATGAAACTAAATAAAAAATAAAGAAGGAATAATAAAACACAGAACTGTGCTTCTCACATTTTGAGGGGATTATTTGCCTACTAAAGTGACTCGAGTGACTAAAACCTTTTATAAAAATGTGCTCTACGTGCCCAATCCCCAAATTTTTGGATTTTTCCCTTCACCTTAAATTTTATCTGTCTTCTCCATATCCGTGAATATGAGATGCCTTTGGATCTAGTTTCAGTCACCTAATTAAACAAATAGTCAGAAAAGCTCCAGGCCACTTAAATTATCATACTAATCTATAATCGTTGAAAATTGTGGTAACATTTGTTATGGAGGTAGAGTTTATGCTGCTGTTCTCT
Organism: Cnephaeus nilssonii; assembly: GCF_951640355.1. Taxonomy (NCBI): domain Eukaryota; kingdom Metazoa; phylum Chordata; class Mammalia; order Chiroptera; family Vespertilionidae; genus Cnephaeus; species Cnephaeus nilssonii. The sequence goes on from NC_137084.1 coordinate 73,667,961, forward strand.
GGGGTGTTGACAGTGTGCTGGTAAAAGAGGGGTTGTAACAGCCTGCAGTGTGAAAGGTCGAATCCAGGCCATTCTACTCTCTTTTCCTGGCACGTGAAATTACAGAAATGGGATGGCTGGAATAAAAAACAAGCAAACTAAAAAGAATCAACAGCCTTCATTATATTTTAAATGGTCATGTTATGATCCAGGTCACTTTCAACAGCAATTAACTGGTCTGCATAATGAAAAGATTCTTTGAAGGCTATGGGTGTAGTATCCATGAGTTCCCTTTTCTTTTTTTTTCAGGCCAATAATGAGCATCAAGTACAATGTCCTTCTCCAGTTATTTGCTATGTGCTGATAACAGGATATCTAGCAGCTTCCAGGACATCTCTCTAAATCCAGGCTACTTATCAAGACATTATTATTTTGCTTTGTGTCAATAGTTTCTCCAGAGGCTTGAGGTCAGTAGCAATAATGTTCTGCCATTCACAGCAAAAGATTCTTACAGACAAATTCTCAGCAGAAGCTCCTTGACCCATGATCTATCTTGAATTCACTATTTCTCAACTCCTTCACCAAATCATCTTATGCTTCCCCTGTAGCCTCATTCAGACTTTCAAATATATTCCACATTTTCTGCTTGTCAACAAAGTGCCCGGTTGCATCCCAAGCTAATCATGATGATCAATGCACTGAACAGCTTAATTTTCTGAAATTTTTCAAAATTATTATGTCATATATGAATAACATTTTGAAATTTTCTAGAACCAACAACACATTTGTAATTGTTCTTTATTTTCTCATGCAGAGAAACAATGAATAAGATGGGAATATGTTCATGGTCATGATTGTGTCTTTTATGTAGTCACTTCTCTCAATACACTTTACTACTTCCAAATTTTCTTCTAATGTGTCTTTTGGTGCCTCTTAGGTACACCTACTTTCTTCAAGGCATTACTACTTTCTCGGAATGCCCATTAAACTTACTTATGAGGGGAAAGTGACAACAAAATTACACAATTTACATTTTGTTGGAACCAAAAGACAAAAACCTATTGAGGAAATCGCTGAGCTAAAACTATATCATATTTTACTTTCTATCACATGGAATTCATGCCACTTAAATGTTTCCACTGACACCTACATATAGGTTTGTTATGCCCAAGTTTTCAATTTAGACAGTGAATGTTGTTTAGATGCATTTGAAAGTTATTATAACATCTATTCAGATGATTAGTGTTCAGTTAGCCAAGGATACATTTGTGTTTCCATTGCATGTTAAAGATGGACAGAATTTCCCTCCCCAAATACTAGGTGAGTTCTTCATTTCAGCTCTGTCTAGAAAATTAATCTCAGATTATCTACATTTCCCTGAGGGTCTGTGATCACATTCTAGTTAAGGTTCTTTGTTTCATGCAGAAGAAATAAATTGGCTGACTTAAGCAAAATATTTATGGAGACGGTAATGAGTAGTACCCAAAAAAAGTTAGAAAGGCTAAAGAACCAGGTTAGAAAAATGACTAGAAAAAGGAGGAACCATGTAGTAGCTAGCAACAGAACTGATGCCACATCAAAGATGAGCTCTGTGAGAACAATGTTATTGCTACTACCAAAATGCCAGATTTCTCTTCTGCCACTGTTGGCACCAAATATTGTACCCTACATATTCACGTTACTGCTCCTGCTATTGCTGCTCTTATCTCTGGATCCTTGGGGATACTGCTGCTATTGCTATAATTGATGTTCCATGGCTTGTGTCCTAAATTTACTAATTCCCAATTAAATCCAAAGCAGGGAAAACTGATCAGGGGAGTGAGGTCCATGCCACTCATGTAGCTGCAAGGGAAGCTAAACCTCTCATGCTTATCTCATAGATAATTGGCTTTTTCTCTAGTGCCAGTCCAAGGATTTAAAATAATCTAATGTGGAAATGGTGATCAGATTCTGGAGGGCCAAAGATCAACTCATATTGACTGCATGAGTTAAGAAATGACCTTTGTTTTTGTGAGTTGAGGGGACTGGCCTGCCAGTGAAAAAGAAAATCAGCAACCCCAGATATAAATTAATGAATCAATAGGACTCATAACAAAGAGACCATGGATAATAATAGTTATAATAACATTAATGTTTGTTTTAATCTGAGTTTGAAACTATTAATCCAGCATTTTTCTTTTAGTGTACTTTAAAATCCCCTTTCAGCTGTTTACTAGCAATCCAAGAATTCACTTTTTTATGAGAAAATCAGGGTAAATATATATAAAATGACTGACCTGGGTTAAATATGTACTTTCTGGATATGAAAACATGTGAAAATAATGAGCCCTTAAGAGACATGAGATACTGACCTTGAATTGATCAAATTCTCACCTACCGAGTTAGCCATCTGTATAAGCACCCATTCTTTACTTGAAAGCTTCTATAAAATTCCAATTGCAAAAAGGATTTTTTTCAGGCTTTAGCTAGATTTTATCAAAAGACTCAAAGTTTATATTTCTTAGCTCTATAGCTCTATTGTTTTGCTATCTCACACTCCTCATCACCCCCTCTGTACTCCCATAGCACCCTATATAAAAACGAGCATTTTGAGATCTATTCACCCAGAAGAGGGGGAAAAAAAAAGAAAGAAAAAAAAAGCATGACAGAGGGACTGAAATATACAATATTCTTTCTATGTACCATGGAATTCAATCCAGTGTTCCAGGAAAAATTCTCCATGCAAAAAAAAAAAAAAAAAAATGTGAAAAATTTTTTTTTCTTCTGAAACTCTGAAAATATATATCTTAGATCAGTTTGCACAATGTTTGACTCCCAATCATTTTCATATACTAGTATTTTCCTATAGCTATAAAACAAACAACAGCAAGAACAAACTGTCATTTCAGTTCAGGTACTGAATCACTATTGCATGCTCATCTTCTTCTTTATATGCAACATCCAAAGTCTACATTGGCTGCAGCGTATTTTCTTCTACTTGGCAGCTAAGTAATCATTAAAAATGCACTTTCAAAACTGTATTTGCCTTTAAAAACAGGATTCTCTTTTGTATCCTACTTCCTCAGGCCATATGGCTTCTGACAAAGCACTTAACTGGATTATTTGTGTGAAAATATTGGATCTGTGAGGTATAAATATTAATAAGGCTAGACGACTGGGTTCCTACGACATGCAACAAAGTCTGCTAGGCATTTTATGTGTGCTCTCACTAACTGTCCAAGATATTTACCAGAGTTACACACCCACAGATAGGGAAAGTGATTATCCCCAATGTTACACAACTTTTTAGTGGCAGGGCTGGGACTGAGCGTGCTTTGGCCACATTTGAGGATCTTACTTAGCTACTGGAAAACTGATAAAGGGAAAGAGTCAAGTGTCTATCCATCTTTGCCAATGTGAACTATACTTAAGGGTAACTAAATAATTGGGTGCTAAACTTTCTCTTTCAAGAAGTACTTAAGTAGTTACAAAACAGTCATGGGGATGTAAAGTACAGGGTAAGGAATGTAGTCAATAATATTGTAATAACTATGTATGGTGCCAGGTGGGTCCTGGAAATATAGCGGCGGGGGGGGGGGGGGGGGAACCACTTTGTAAAGTTAGAATTGTCTAACCACTATGCTATACACCTGAAAATAATACAAAATACTATTGAATGTAAACTGCAATTACATATTAAAAAATAAAATTAAGAAAGGAAGTATTCAATATTAAAAATAAAATTCAGAATATCACAGTATTGTAAATATAAGAGAAACAATTATCAATTACAGCTAAAACCTCAAAAAGAAAGCGGACTATATATGACTCCTGATGGAAGTACAAAGTACCACATTCCAAAACCTCTCAGTCTAATAGTAACAAGGAACAGAGAAGCATGTTATATACACCCCAGGGGATGCAATCAGCAAAAACCACAGTGTGGAAAGCCATTGGAATATTCAATAACTAATATTCTAAAGAGAGAGAGAGAGAATTATAGGTTAAAATAAGCTTAAGCAAGTTACCAATCAATTGCAATATGCAGATCTTATCAGAATTCTGCTTTAAAAAGCTTTTAATAATTATGCAATAAGGTATCTGAATGCTGCCTAAATATTTGGTTTTAAGGCATTATTTTTATACCTGTTTTAGACATGATAAATAAGACATATTAAATACACACAGTAAATATTCATGGATAAACATATATAATATTTTAGATTTATATCAATAATCCATAAAGAGGGGGATAATGGAGGTGGGGGGCACAGATGAAAGAATTTGAAACAGGAGGGTAAGACAATGGGTTTCACCATATTTTCTCTCAAAATTTGTGAATACTGAGTTTCCATAATGAAAAAAGCATAAATATCATTTTTAAAAATCTAAAAGCCAAACGGAAACTTGAGTCTTTTCTGAATCCCTGCAATTGATATCAAGCACCCCGATTTTTTAATCAGTGCAACATTAAATCATGTTTGTTCCTCTCAGCTTTTGGAGACTCTCAGAAAGGGTGAAGATAATCCCACCCTTTACTCTAGCCTATTATTTGAGTGCAGGGGTATTTAAGCCTAACAATGGCATTTCCCAAATGCCAATGCCTGCAGCTTTCTATTTTAACTCTGCAATAGGAGACACTCAAGTAAATCGGATAGGCTGGGGAGAAGGGAAAAAACATTTACTTGCAGCAGTGGCAAGCATATACAATCATATGCATGGCCATTGGCAGGGGATAGCAGTAGGTTCGGCTACATCTTTCAGGCTTCTTCCTAAGAAGCATCCAGGATGATATGAAAGCAACTGAGACCTTTGGTGGCAGCTTCCTGGAAATCTGTGCATGGACACAGATGACATCCAACTTGGATTCTGTTAATGGTCTGTTTTTCATCTGAGTGTCTGTTATTTGAGTGTTCATTTGTGAAAACCATCGAGCTGTATCCTATGTAATAAAAGGCTAATATGCAAATCGACCAAACGGCAGAACAACCGGTCACTATGACACACACTGACCACCAGGGGGCAGATGCTCAACACAGGAGCTGCCCCTGGTGGTTAGTGCGTTCACACAGGGAGAGTGCTGCTCAGTCAGAATCCTGACTCACCGTTGGCGAGCGCAGCGGCAGTGGCCGGAGCCTTTTCCGCCTCCACGGCAACACTAAAAATATCTGACTGATGGCTTAGGCCTGCTCCCCGCACCAGTCAGACATCCCCTGAGGGCTCCTGGACTGTGAGAGGGTGCAGGCTGGGCTGAGGGACAACCCCTCCCCCAAGTGCACAAATTTCATGCACCGGGCCTCTAGTGTTAGATAAGCTGTGTACTAAATAAGTATACACACTTTTCTGTGTCTATACCACTGCACTTTAAAAAATGTTAAAATGAAAATAAGAATAGTCAGGAAGTGTTGAATAACCTCTCTCTGCCTTTCCACATGTTCCAATTGAACAAGAAAAGTCCGTCTATACTGTGGTACGGAAAGACAACAAAGACTGATCCCAGCTAAATTCAGATCTGCATTCTTTATGGATATCCAAATGGCAACTCAACTGATTAAGACCTCAGCTTTAAATTAACCGCTTGCCAAATGCAGAGCTGTGATAGATCTTTCTAATGTGAAGGGAAGTGTTCCATGGTTCACATTCAATTTGAACTTTAATGGCAATTTTTCAGAATCAATCAGGGTCTGTACCTACATTAGGAATTGTGAAATATTGTAAGAAACACATTTCCAAGTTTATTTCAATTTGGTCTATAATAACTCAGCTTCTCTGGTAATGGCATCTCAAGGTGGGAGCCATAAAGCTGGTGCATGGAAGAATTACCAGGAATGAAATATGAGCTTCATTTTCTGACCTGAGGGTCAGAGAGTGGACTTGTAGAGGAAAAGCCTCAGGGAGACTTTCAGGGAAAATTAAGACAGTAGAGTATGCGTGGGGAGAAAAAAAAAATTAGGGCTTGTTCTATGTGATATACTTTAACCCTTTTTAAAGTTATCAAATTTAAATATATGCAGAGTCTAAACATATATAATGATGAAACATTATTGAACATATTAAAATGCTAATGCATGAAATATGGTATATATCTGTTTTAGAGGATAATTAACCTATAAGATTTTTATTATAAAGAATTATTTGTCATTAGATTAGTCATAGAAAATGTCCACAATCTTCCATCAATTAACTTTTAACCAAACAATCATAAGTAGTATGTATATGTTAATCAAAACTAACACTGTTACGTAGGTTCTTGTTTAGGGTATTATGACATGTGCCACTGAATTTGTTCCTTCAGCAATGGCATATTACCTACACAAAACGATATGCATGTGCATTGAATACAGACCTACAATTCCTGGGAAACCACAGTCAAAACTATCTGCTCATAACTCCCACTGAGGATGTGGTTTTTAATTTTTAAAAATGGTAATAAAACAGCACATTTCTTTGTAAAATATTTAAGTATTACCAAACTCACAGGATAAGTATCAGAAAGCCCTTCCTGATCTCTCCCTTTTATCCCACTTAAGAACCCCAGGAAAAACTACATTCACAATTGATATGTATACTTTCAATGCCTTCCCCATGTCTTTGAGTTAGAGATGTACTTGTCTACATATAGAGACTTCCCAGAGCATCACACAGGGGATTGTAACAGGTGAGGTACTAGTAAAATGGTAGTTTATAATAAGAATAAGAACACATGGTTTTTAAGAAAGGATTTAGAGATAAATACATGTCAGGTTTTTTCTATTACCTTTGAGAGGAACAATAAAACAGATCATTAAATTCAACAGGACCCTGAATTATTTTTATGGTGGTACAAAGGGGAAAAATAAGTAAAGGATTTTGAAATTCATCAGGCGTCTTTAAAATAGTGCTAGTACGAAGTTCCAGAATGGATCCATTTACATTTTCTCTGCAGTATGACAGCAAATCAAACTGCTCCAAACCAGTGACAGATGGTATTGCCGAGGTGCAAACAAGCATCAGTGGAGGTGAAGGTAGAATTATCAGAAGGATGGAGGATGGCAGAGGGGGAGGGGGAAGGGGGGGCAGTGGGCGGGGAAAGCCATGCCTTACTCCCAAAGCTTTGAAACAGAACAAAGCTATGAGGTGCTCTTTTCATGCTAGAATCTCAAAATGTGTAAACATTTTCCTTTACTCACTAATGGAAAAATGTGCACTAAAGGAATATGTTACATTCTAGAACAAAGATAAGCAGGTAAGTCTGGGATGCATGTTCTGGCTCCTAACAGCCTCTCTTATGTACTTAAGCAATGTATGACCCATGCACTTCTAAAAGGGATAGAGTATGCTGAGTGTGGAGGTCTCAGTGCCAACTCAGATGGACAAACACTTAGCTGCTTTCATTAGTGACTAATGCTTTGGCTGGATGTCACCTCAGGGAATAGAAAAACAGAGTTGGTCCAAGCAATAACTTTATAGAACCATTTTATCAGCCAAGTTGAGTTTGAATTTTAGGAAATGACTGACTAGAACTTAAGAAGCAAGTTTAAAGTTGCTTTCAATAACAACAAAAATGGAACAAAATATTTTCATTTTCTTCAGAATAGATAACTAACATTCTACTAAGTCCATTAAATTTGTTACTTTTTTTCTTCTGAAGGTAGGCTCTTGTGTTCATTAATCAATATTTAAATATCTAACTTCTAGAATTATAAAATATTTAAAACAAGTCACTTTTAATAAGTGAAATGTGTGATAACTGAAACAATATTTGCGGTTCTTTTCTTTTTTATTTTTTTTTTTCCAGAGAGGAAGGGAGAGGGGAGATACAGACAGAAACATCAATGATGAGAGAGAATCATTGACCAGCTACCTCCTGCCTCCCCCTACTGAGGATGGAGCCCACAACCCGGGCCTGTCAAACCCAGGACCCTTCAGTCTGCTGGCAGACACTCTATCCACTGAGCCAAACCAGCCATGGTGCAGTTATTTTCCCTGTAAAAGAAATACCTCTCCCCAGCCAGTCATGGCCCCAAAGGAAGTCTTGAATGGTTGCCAACTTTTTTCCTAGACCAAGGCTCCATAACAGTGTTCTGATCTTCTTCTATGTGCTGATCAGACATTTACTGCAAGTAATTTAAGAGAAGCACTAGAAAATCAAAGTTTAAAAATACTTTGTCTATGAATAAATTTAATGCTATCCTTAATAATTGTGCTCTCACTTACTTAAATAACAATACACATGTTAAACTTCTAATAAAAAATAAACTTAAAACTTACCAAAAAATAGACATAGTACAAGTATGAGCTCCTCCTGGGTTCATGATTTTACATGTTATCATATGTGGGCTGTTAACACAGAGAAGGAATTTATCTGCTGAGATGGAATCCCCATGGCCAACCAAGGGCCCAGCTTTATGAATTAAAGAGTCTAGTGGCTGCTTTTTGACAGAGGCATCTCATGCACTCTGCATACCAGGAAGAACCTTGGCTTCCCACACATGCCCTGCTTGTTTCTGACTTCTGAGTCAACCACTGCAGGGAAACCCTGGATTTGTCTTCCTACTAAAGGACTGAGACCTACCCTGTCCAATCAGAACTGCATAATTTGGATACCTCATTTACATAAAATGAACCTAATTGAGATTAGAGGAGGAAACTTTCACTTTAAATGGTGGCCTCCCTTTAACAGTGGTGGCAGATACAGATACCTGAATCTGTGTCTCCCAGGCTATAGCTCCTTTGAGCTTAAATAAATGCTTTTTATTTTTTACTAGAGGTTCAGTACATGAATTTGTGTACCAGTGGGATCCCTAGGCCTGGCCTGCAGGATCAGGCTGAAACCGGCCCTCTGATATCCCCCCAAGGGTCCTGGATTGCAAGAGGTTGCAGGCCAGGCTGAGGGACCCCACCGGTGCACGATCAGGGCCGGGGAGGGATGTGGAAGGTTGGCCAGCAGGGGAGGGACCGCAGGAGAGGTCCAGGGTGTGGCCAGCCCATCTCGCTCATTCCCGATCAGCTGGACCACAGCAGCAAACTAACCTACCAGTTGGAGCATCTTCTCCCTGGTGGTCAGTGCACTGGTTGACCAGTCGACTGTATGCCCCCTGGTGGTCAGTGCACATCATAGTGAGCAGTTGAGTGGCCTTAGCTTATCATTAGCATATTATGCTTTGGTTGGTTTAATGGACAACCAGATGACTGGACACTTAGCATATTAGGCTTTTATTATATAGGATTGCAGTCTAAAGTTAATTTTGGTTGACACATATTTGCTTTCTCTCACTCTCTGTCTCTGCCTTTCTCCAAATATATATTTATCTGTGCAAGAGTGTATTATATATATATCTATAATAAAGAGTCAGGGTGTAACAACCGATCATGACCAAAGGCTGACCATCTGGAAGTCAGTGCTGGGTTGCCATGGGGACCCAGCACTGACTACTGAGGCTGCAGACCCAGTGACCCAGCAGTGACTACTGAGGGGGCTTTGAATCAGGTCCGGAAAGAGACCTGAAGAGAGAAGCAGGGGCTGATCTGTAGCATCTGAGGCAGCTTTTGAATAGCACTTGCCTCTCTCTTTCCCTCAGATGCCGGCCAGCAGCCTCCCCTGCCCCCCCCACCCCATCCATTTCTCTTCGAGCCTCCACCGGGGCTGCAGATCAGCCCTGCCTTTCTGATCAGGCTCTGTTGATAGGCCCAGAGACACTGACTGGCATAGAAACTGACCAATCAGAACAAAATCTGGGTCAACCGTGAGGAGTCAATGGCTGCCTAGGAGGCAGACCTTTTGACGCTGACTGGCATAGAAACTGACCAATTAGAACCAAATCTGGATCAACTGTGAAGAGCCAATAGTTGCCTAGGAGGTGGAACTTTTGACACTGACTGGCATAGAAACTGACCAATTAGAACCAAATTGGCCAACAGAGAAGGGCAGTTGGAGAGGAGATCTGGCCAGCAGGGGAGGGTAGTTGGGGGCAACCAGGCCGGCAGGGGAGGGCAGTTTGGGGTGCGATCAGGCCAGCAGGGGAAGGCAGTAGGGGGCAAGAGCAGGCCGGCAAGGAGGGCAGTTAGGGGTGATCAGGCAGGCAGAGGCAGTTAAGGGTGATCAAGCAAGCAGGCAGGTGAGCGGTTAGGAGCCAGCAGTCCCAGATTGCAGAATTTCGTGCACCGGGCCACTAGTGTGTATATATATATATATATATATATATATATATAGAGAGAGAGAGAGAGAGAGAGAGAGATTATGATATATATATATATAATATATATTCTTTTAATAGAATTTATGATAAATGAGAGTAACTTGCAAAAATATTGACTCTTGATGCCTTACACAGAAATATTTTCTTGTATATCTTTTAAGAATAAGGGGATTTGTTTACAAAACAACAATAAAATGTTTAATTTCAGACAATTTAATATTGATCCATTAATTATTATCTGACATATATTCTGATTTCAATTTTACCAGTTATCCCAAAGTCTTTTATAGATTTGCTTCCTCTCTCATCTATTCTATGACTATGAAATATATTCAATATTATCACTTTAATCTCCTTTAACCAGGAATAGTCCCAGAGTCAGCCTTTGTCTTTTATGACGTTGGTATTTTTGAGTAGTATAGGGCAGTTGTTCTTTAAAATGTCCTTCAACGTGGCTTTTCTTATAATCAGATTAAGGTTTTATATTTTGACAGAGATATTGTATAAGTGATATTATGCCCTATATAGATAAATTTACCTTAATTCACAGGGTGTCACTTTAACTCATTGTTAAATATATTAACTTTGACCACTTGGTTAAATAAAGCCTTGCCACTTTTCTCCCCTAGAAAGGTGATACCCACTTTGACTTTAACAGCATTATTGAGATACTAGAGGCCCGGTGCACAAAATTTGTGCACGGGGGGGGGGGGGGGGGAGAGGGTGTTTTCCCCCAGCCCAGCCTGCACCCTCTCCAATCTGGGACATCCCTCTCACAATCCAGGACTGCTGGCTTCCAATCACTCGCCTGCCTGCCTGCTTGATTGCCCCTAACTGCTTCTGCCTGCCAGCCTGATCACCCCCTAACCACTCCCCTGCCAGCCTGACCAACACCTAACTGCTCCCTTGCCAGCCCAATTGCCACTAACTGCCCTCTCCTGTTGGCCCAGTCACCCCTAACTTCCCTCCCTTGCCATCCTGCCCTCCCCCCCCCCAACTGCTCTCCCCTGCAGGCCTGATCCCCCCCAACTGCCCTCCCCTGCTGGCCTGGTCACCCCCAACTGCCCTCCCCTGCAGGGTTGGCTGCCCCCAACTGCCTTCCCCTGCAGGTTGTGGTCCCTCCCAACTACCCTCCCCTGCCAGCCATCTTGTGGCAGCCATTTTTAACCACACGGGGGTAGCCATCTTATGTGTTGGAGTGATGGTCAATTTGCATATTACCTCTTTATTATATAGAATGATTCACATAAAATTAACTGTCTCAGTTCAATCTGTAAAATTCAATACTTTTTAGTTTACTCACAGCTTTGCATAAACACCACAATAATTTAAAAATGTTTTCATATTCTAAAAAATTTTTATTTTTATGCCAGAAAGATACATAAAACCTCATTATGTAGACACTTTTCATTCTACCCCAAAACTCCTATTCAATTTACACATTTCATACAGACCAACTTTGATAAATGCTCTTTTTCTTTTTCATATAAAAATAAGTTTCTAAACATTATATAGTCTAATTTACAAAATTTTATTTTACTACATCTGGATCTGAGTCATAGAAAGTCTTTCCTCACATGGAGAAATGTATTCAATTTCCTAGTTGTATGGATATGATTTCAGTTTTTTTGACATTAGATTTATGATTCACTTGGAGTTTATTCTTGTGTATAGTGCAACAAATTTTATCTTTATCTTTTTCTTTTTTTAAATATATGTTTATTTATTTCAGAGAGAAAGGGAGGAGAGAGATATAGAAACATCAATGATGGGAGAGAATCATTGATTGGCTGCCTCATGCACACCTCCTACTGGGGATTGATTCTGCAATCAGGGCATGTGCCCTGATTGGAAATCAAACCGTTACCTCCTGGTTCATAGGTTGATGCTCAACCACAGAGCTACACAGGCGGGGCACAACTTTTATCTTTTTATAAATGGTTACCATAGCTTCCCAGGACCCCTTATTTAAGAAGTCTACCTTTGCCCCAATGATTGGTGATAGCATTTTTATCCAGGCTTAAAATTTTCATATGCACTTGAGCCTGGATTTTTTTCTGTAATTCACTGGTTGTTCTGACCAGTCCTGTACCTGTAGCAGTATTTACTTAGAGGAATTATAGCAATTTCAAATCCCTGGTTGGTGTAATATGCCCACATAGTTCTTTTTCAGGAACTCTTAGCTATTCTTTTATGTTATTTTTTTCACATAACTTTAGTCATCTGTTTTCAGGGGGAAAATACACAAAATAAATAGTTGTTGGTGTGTTTGTTAGACTCATTATTTATTAATCAAATTACAGTAAACTAATATCTATATGATGCTGAGTTTTTCTATCCCCTATCTTTATTTGTTTGTTTTTAACCAAAAGAAAGCAATGGCTTTACAGTGTGGGACTCAATAATTTCACATAACCTTGGGCCTGCCCATGAGAATGAGTTTCACAGGTGAACATCAAGTTTCATTCACATCACAGTGAAAAACGGGTTTTAAATATCTTCGCCAGTGCATATAATCAAGAATCTTTGAGAAATTTTGAAAAATAATAATATTAAAGAATGGCACCGAGCTGGACAAGAAAGGCTATAAAAGAAGTAAGGATTCAGAAGATTCTTACAGAGGGAATACAGAAAATTATATCTAGGATTGATGAAGACATAGAAAACAAAAGTTAAATGTTTTCTGGAGAAGAAAGGGCTGGACTGACAAGGTGAGGGGCCTGGAATATAAACATTTCTAATTTGTGTAATGTGTTATCTTCCAATTTTTTTTCAATTGATGATATAAACCTATAATAAACTAGGAGATGATTTTACAAAACAGTGTCATGTTTCCTCAGAAACTTTTAAACAAATGTTCATTTCCTCGTGTGTGTTTGTAGGAAGACCAAAGAACATTCTGATTCTCCAGTTTTTAATTCTTTCTCTCAGAAAAGCTTTACATTTCATCATTGTTATTGTCCCCTTGGCCCCACTCCCCAAAATACTATAAATTGCAAAGCACCATAAATAGGAACTATAATTCTAGTTGGCCAGAGAAGGCCATTCTAGCTTTTTATTTATGTTATCTAAAGCTATTAGTATATGTTATGCCCAGAATTCGGGGTCCCCAAGAAAAACCACCAGGGAACCAGATGAGTCCAATGCAAAAGCAAAGAGTCTGTATTCAAGCTAGCTTGAGCTCCGTCCCACACGCACATACACTGGCGCAGCAGCGAGGTTGGGGGAGAGAGAGCCTTGGGAGAACAAAGGCTTTAAAGGGGGTCCAAAGCAGTGGGCAGGGGGAACGTTTGTGTTCCCGTTGATTGGTCAGGGGGCAGGGTCAGGGATCTGGTTACACGGGGGATACTGTGCAGCTTGCCTAATTTGGACTGAGTCTACTTCTCTACATTCCTATTGTCAGGTTTATACAACTGTTACATTCTCACGGTTTTCTAAGAAAAAGGAGTCATATACATAGTTACACAGGATGGAAGGTACAGTACATTTTGTGCTGTCCTGCTCTGCCCTTTCATTCCCCTCTTGTCTTGAAACTTACGGGCCCAATCATGGGACGGTTTGTATTTCTACCTCGTCTCCCGCTTCTGGCCAAGGCCTCTAGTACCACAGTCCCCAACAGTACTGTCCACACTGAAGTGCAGTTCCTCTCCTGCAGGTATCGAGTTTCCTCCTAGCGTGGAGCCCAGGCTAGGGATCTCACAGGTGGTTGCCAGGATCCAGGCCGTTTCCTGGTGCAGGAGCTGGGAGTGGTGTAGCCAGGTCTGGACGCCGTCTACTTCAACATCTGTGGGCGTGCTCAGGATAACAGTGTAGCGTCCCTTTCAGGTTGGGGTGAGTCCTTGGGCAGTGAACTTCTTTACCTATACCGAGTCCCTGGGCTGGAAGGGATGTACAGGGTCCGCAGTGGGCACTGGCAGAGCATCGCGAACAAGCTTATGGGTGGCTCTCCGGGTATACTGCAGAGCCTGTAAGGACTTGAGTAAGGGAATGGTTATGAATTCCAGCTTTCAGTTTCTCCCTGACCCTGGAAAGGATGGGGGGGAAGGTCTACTATACATGACCTCAAAAAGAAGGGAGGAACCCCTCCCAGTAGAGGGTACACATGGCTCATAAGAGGGCGAAGGGCAGGAGGTTGGTCCAGTTTTCACCGGTTTCTAGGACAAATTTAGTTAAAGTACTTTTTTAGAGTCCTGCTCATGCCTGTCCAGATTCTGGGCCTAAGGCTTGAGCTATACTTTGAGATACCTTGGCTACAACGGCGGGGCTGTTATCTGATCCTATGGCTACTGGCAGCCCGAATCTAGGTATAATCTCCTGGAATAATCTCTTGACAACTATAGAGGTAGTTTCTGTCCTAATGGGGTATGCTTTAACCCAACCCGAGAAGGTGTCTATGAGAACTAGCAGATACTTGTACTCTGATGCTGGTGGCTTAATCTCTGTGAAATCCACCTCCCAATGCTCTCCTGGGGAATTTCCCTGGGGCCCAAATTCCCAGGGGGACCCTCTTACCTTGCTTAGTATTTACCTGTGCACAGACACTACTTCTAGTGACTATGCTTCTAATTACCTTATCTACGCCTATGTGGGTAGCCTGGTGTAACTGGGCAACTAACGTCCGACCTAGAGCCTCTGGGACCAACAGTCTGTCATCTGGCAGGGCCCACCAACCATCTGGTCTTTTGATGGCTTGCTTCTGTTTTGCCAATTCCTCTTCTTGTTTTGATGTAGGAGGGGGTCTGTCGTAGGTCAGAGTCCCGCAGGGTTACTAAAACTTGTAAAGGCCCCACTGGTTTTTGGGCGGCTTCCTTAGCAGTTTTTGTTCTGTCGCTCTATTTCCTCTGGCTTCAATTGTCTCCCCTTTTCTGATGTCCTTTGCAGTGCACTATTACAACTGCCCTTGGGAGCCAGAGGACCTCTAATAAGGCTAATATCTTTTAATGTCTTTTCCGGCTGAAGTTGGTAACCCTCTTTCCTGGGGGATGGTACTGTGTTCCCATCAAAGGGCCTGGATTAAGGTCAAAAGTTCAGCTTTTTATACTGATTTCCCCCTGTTCAGAGACTGTGCCCAAATGGTGCGGTCCAGGGTGACTACCGCTGCCCCTGCATATCGGATGCCATCCTGAACATAATTGCTCCCATCCATGAACAGTACCTCATCTGGTGATGATAGTGGGGCATCTGTCAGGTCTGGGTGAGCTGTTTGTACTGCGTCTGTTACCTCTGTGCAGTCATGAATGGGTTCCTCTGGATCATCATCTGGAAGCAGGCTGGCAGGGTTGATGGCCAGTGTCTTATGGAATCGGACGCGGGGCTGGTACAGGAGAAGAGCTTGGCACTGGGTGATCCTGGCGTTTGATATCTATTTCTCCGGAGCACCTCGAAGGAGGGCCTCCACACCATGGGGTGTTGTCAGGGCTAGTTCCTGGCCCAGAGTCTGCTTATCTGCCTCCTTCACCAGCAATGCTGTGGTGTCCACTGCCCAGAGGCACGCTGGCCACCCTGCTGCCACGGGGTCTAGCCTCTTAGATAGATAGGCTACAGGTCTCTTCCAGGGACCTAGAGTCTGAGTGAGAACCCCTTTTGGCAATGCTCCTTACCTCACTCATGTGGAGGTGGAAGGGCTTCATGATGTCTGGCAAGGCTAGGGCAGGTGCTGAGATGAGAGCCTTCTTTAGCTCTTCAAAGGCCCGTTGTTCCACTTCGGTCCAGTTCAGCGGCTGCATTACCTCAGTACTTCAGTATAGAGGTTTAACAATTTCCGCGAACCCCAGTCTACAGTCCTCTTTGATGTCTAAGGAAAACAGGCAGTTTGTCCAGTGGCTCCCTGGACTGATGTCTTTTTAAAGGTTACGGGTCCTATCGGCCTGTCAAGAATGAATAGGCTGCCCCAGTGTCCACCAGGAAACTAACATGTTTGCCCCCCACTTGTAAGGTTACCCTGGGGGCTTAATGGAAAGGAACCCTGGTCCTGTCAGTCTTTTTCCTCTAATTTAAAGACCCTTGGAGTCTGAGTATCCCCTTTTGCTTCTCTAGGTAACCTGCCAGGACATTCTCTCTTCCAGTGCCCCTGCTTCCTACAATAGGCATACTAATTCCTTCCTATTTGCTGATGGCTTTTTCTTTCTCTGTTCCTCTTTCTCATCACATGTACAACCTTTATAAAAATCTTTATAATTTCAAATTAACTTTTAAACCTTTTATTATTTTAAAATATTTAGAAAAAGGCAGAGGGAGGAGGGAGCAGGCCCTGTACCCTATTCCCAGGCCTCCAGCTGCTTGAAATTCAGAATGCTACATTCTTCCTATAGAGATAAGGATCTCAGATTCTGATAAGCCTGAAAAGGGGAATTTCTAGCTGTGCCTTCTTTAAGCCCCCTTAACAGAACACGGTGAAAAGTGTCCACGGAGTCGCCGGGGGTTCTTGGCTCTCATTGGGGCGCAGGGGGTCACAAGGGAATTTCTCTCCTCGCCACGCCTCCAGCCACTCAAAACAACCCCTGAAGGGGATGGACAACCCCTGTTCCTGTTACAGAGATTCGGAACAATCAAACAATGCAGGTTGGAGAAATTCACTTTAATCACCACGGTGGGCTTAGAGAAAATGAATTCAAATTCTAAGCCCCGTTACAAGTAGAACTTCCCTTTTTATTAAGGAGCCAGCCCTATGTGCACTTAGTGGTTATCTCGCAGCTGGCCTTGAAAACAACACAGTTCTATCCAATTAAAAAATGCACCTGGCATGGCATAGAGATTATGGGCATATCTAGTGTCTGACCTACAAGGTCAGGCAGCTAAGTTTATCTTCAAAGAATTCCAAACAGTAGTTTTACAAAATAGGAGTTTTCCTTCTCATTCCCACTGGGAAAAGCGCTTGCCTCCTGCCAATGAAGGTGGCATGGGGGGAAACAGTGACCCCTACACTGCAATCAGACTCCCTGACCTTTCTGAAAAGCCACTCTGCTTGAGTGTGTTTCTATTAAAAATTACTGATCTTAAAACTATAACTAAAGAGATGACATACATATACAAGGACCAAATGGCCCACCAAATATTTTTCTTTTCTTCTAAAGATTTTGCAATGTACTGTAATTATTAATCACATCAAACTTAAATGGCCAATTGAGACAAATACTTTTGAGACCATTTCTCCACTACTGATTAAGACTGGGTGGTAGCAGGTGTCAGAAATAAAATTCATTTAGTTTTCTGAGCTTGCTGGGCAGACTTGGTGACTTTGCCAGCTCCGGCTTCCTTCTTGTAAGTAGTTAACTTTAAAATTTGGTCCCTGCTTTAAACCTCTTGGGGAATGAGTCTGCCTAGTTACCAGTTTTAAATCACCAGTGCAGCTAGAAGTTCTGATAAGACACCTACGCCAGCAGAGGCGTCTGCAGCCAGTAAAAATAAATAAAAACCTATCTCTTCCAGCTTCATAATTAACTGCTGACACTCCCCTCCCCACTCCCACCCCGTCCTGTCCCTCAGTCCAGTTGCTTGTCTCCCTTTCTGTAGGGAGATCTCTTGCGAACTGAAAGCATGAATAGCCTTCTGAAAGAAAAAAAATCTTTAATCCAGTTATAAATGCTATCAGAGTCAGGATGAGAGAGGAAGGGAAAGACCAGGTTATGTCCTCTATGATGATCCTAATAACTGAAAACAGTAAGTTAAACAAACAGTTAACGGGGTCTATAAAGAGTTAATAACTTTAGCCTTAGTTCCACGTTGGACTATGATGTCACAGGCAGGGACAGGGCCTGTAAATCTCTCCGCCCTGTCGCGCTGTTAGCCCCGTTCCGGGAGTCTCCGAGCACCAAAAGAGATAAGAAAGCTATAAATAAAAGTTCTTTGAAATATTACAAATGTATACCTTTAAATTAACCTTAGGACTTTAAAAATTCAATTTAATACAGTAAATTCACAAATCAGAGCAAACTGAAACCCTTGCTTATACAAACATACAAACAGGGAGAGGAATTTTTATTAGCTAAGTGGGCTGATTCCCTCTCTGACGGAGAACAAAAGACTCTGAGAAAAAGGTGTCTCAGCAGCTGCTAAAGACTTTTGCATTCCATCACAGCAGGTCCGCCCTATCTTTAAATTAAACAGCAGAAAGAGATAACAAATACTCTCACATTTATATTTATATACCAAATAGTCTGAGTTTTTGACTCCTACTAGATATTTACCAGAGTTTAAACAGTCACCTGATTCCTGACTCCTGATTAATTTGCCTGAGGAAGCTCTATGGCCTCCGGGGTGGGGTGATCAAGCTCCCCCTTTCACTTACTTGGAGTGGGCTGAGTCTGTCCTATAATGTCTATCCAGTAAGTCCACAGAATAAAACAAAGAAACACAAACACAGACAACAAAAGGGGCCCCAAAGAACAGTCTTCCAACTCCGTGGAAGCAAAACCGAAAGCTAGACGATGGCCTCACGCCGACCGACGGGAGTGACCCACCTCATCCCAGAAGCTCGAGGGGAATACACGTCCCTCGTGAGGGAAATACACGTCCCTCCTGAAGGAGGATTGAGACGTCTCCCGATTCCTCCCGCCCGTGGTCCTCCAGCGCATCTGCCTAGACCACTTCGGGCACTACAGATTTCAAAATTGAGCTCACACAGAACAGAACACACAACAACACAGACACCTACCGCGGTCAGTCAGACTCTCCGGATCGGGGTCCCTCGTGGGTCTTGGGGATCCAGGACGTGCCCCCAAATGTTATGCCCAGAATTCGGGGTCCCCAAGAAAAACAACCAGGGAACCAGATGAGTCCGATGCAAAAGCAAAGAGTCTGTATTCAAGCTAGCTTGAGCTCCGTCCCACACGCACATACACTGGCGCAGCAGCGAGGTGGGGAGAGGAGAGGGAGCCTTGGGAGAACAAAGGCTTTAAAGGGGGTCCAAAGCAGTGGGCAGGGGGAACGTTTGTGTTCCCGTTGATTGGTCAGGGGGCAGGGTCAGGGATCTGGTTACACGGGAGGTACTGTGCAGCTTGCCTAATTTGGACTGAGTCTACTTCTCTACATTCCTATTGGCAGGTTTATGCAACTGTTACATTCTCACGGTTTTCTAAGAAAAAGGAGTCATATACATAGTTACACAGGATGGAAGGTACAGTAATTTTGTGCTGTCCTGCTCTGCCCTTTCATATACAGGCTCAAACATTTCAAGCACCCCAGAGAGTTAAGCTGGGCCATCAGGCTGATAATTCTGGAAAATATTTTTAAAATTACTTGCTTATTCTGTTTTGTTATTGTTTATTTGTTTATTGCTTTGCTTTAATAGACATGCATGTTTGTGTGAAGCTCTGAATTTTTGTGATTATGATCAGTGGAAGAGAAAGATTTAAAACTAGTTAGGAGGGGAATATAAAAATGTTTGGTTTACACTGGAGCAGCTATATTACTAAGGATCAAATGTAATTGTGACAAAAATTTCTAAGGCTGATATAGAAATATTGGGGACTAAAAGATCTTCTTTAAGTTATCTGTGTTTCGCAGGTAAATTATACTTATGGGTGGAACATCTGCCATCACTATGTTTTTAGAAAGCAATGAAAGTGACTGAATTAACTTCTCCTCAATCAAATTATCTACGGAGTGGGTGTGAGAGGGTGGCAGAAGAAGGGCATGTTAGAGTCAGGTATTCATTCTAGTGAATTACTGATGCCAATTTGTAAAACATGGAAACTGAAACAAGTTATATCAGTAAGAAAAGAGTGTGCAAGTATAAAAAATGTTGCCAAAATAATCATTGTGTCCAACTGTCCAAAGAATGGGTAATCGCCATGTGCAGACTCTCCTAGACCATCTGTTGCGCTTGATTTAATTTTATCACTGTCTTCCACATAGGTGGCAAAGGGCAGGGGCAGGGAAATCTTGCTTAACATTGAGCTTTTGAGGCATGGCTGATTTTTTGATTTCAGTTACTTTAGAAATCAATGCAACCATAGACATCACTACTGATTATGAAGAAAGCTAAAGGAAACTATAATAGAGTGAAATATATTTTTTCTTAAAAATATAAACATGTGCAGGATTAAATTAAGTAAACATTATTTTTGAGTACCTAATACTTGCCTGGCAATGGTATATTTACTGGGAGCAATCACTTAAAGCAGATAAAAGCCTCCCTCCTAATGGAGCCCGTATCCTGGTGAGTGAAAAAGGCACTAAACAAACATGAAGTTGCACTTATTGGACATTAATACGTGGCTGGGCGTTTTTCTGAATAGTTTACATGCATTATCTCATCTACTACTCACAAACACCTTGGAATGAGAAAAATAACTATACTGAGGGAAAAAGTGATTATAAAAATATAATAGGACCTTCACACCATAAAAGAAAAATAATATTGTCAGTTCTTTGGTAAAAAAGGAAATCTATTGTTAGCTCACAATATTTAATTACAAGCAACTTAAATGTGGCCTATTGTTAACATTTAATTTTGTAGATTCAGCTTTTTATTTTCTTATTTGCATGATTAATGTCATTTCGTTGGTCCATCAATAGTGTGTTTAATACTTAAGAAAAAGCCATTATCTGTTTATGTAATTCCCATTAACCTTCCAAATGAGACATGTGGAATAATAATTGTTTTTTCCCCATTTTTATCAAGAAATAATTGGCATATATTACTGTATACATTTAAGGTGTACAGTATTATAGTTTGATTTACATATCTTGTAAAATAATATAATAGATTCAGCTATCACCCATCTACTCATATAGATAAAATTTTAAAGGAAAAAAAAAAGAAGAAATAAAAATATTTTCTCCTAGTGGTGGGAACTCTTAGGATTTACTCTCTTAGCAACTTTCTATATATTATACATCAGTATTATCTATAGTCATCATGTTGCACATTAAATACCTAGTTAGTATTTATTTATAACAGAAAATTAGTACCTTTCCATCAACTCTTCCAATCTTCTCCCTTCAGCCCCCACCCTCCCCTGCCCCTGGTAACCACAAGTATGATCTTTTTCTATGAGTTTGGGTATTTTGTTTTCTTTTTATGGGTTGAGGATTCCAAATATAATTGAGTTTATATAGTATTTGTGTGAGCTCATCTTATATAATAAAGAGGAAATATGCAAATTGATCCTCACACCCTCGCACAAGATGGCCGCCTTGTGATTAAAAAAGATTGCCACCACAAGATGGCTGGCAGGGGAAGGCAGTGGGGAGGGGGCAGGCCTGCAGAGGAGGGCAGTTGGGGGAGAACAGGCTTGCAGGGGAGGGCAGCTGGGGGCAGCTGGGCTGCCAGGGGGAGGGGAGTTGGGGGCAATCAGGCTGGCAGGGGAGCAGTTAGGGGGTGATTAGGCTGGCAGGCAGTCAAGAGATTGGGAGCCAGCAGTGAGAGGGATGTCCGACTGACGGTTTAGGCCTGATCCCACAGGGGCCTAAACCGTCAGTCGGACATCCCCCAAGGGATCCCAGATTGGAGAGGGTGCAGGCTGGGCTAAGGGACACCTCCCCCCCACAGTGCACAAATTTTATGCATCAGGCCTCCAATATAGTATATATATTCTCACAACTTCTTTATCCATTCATCCATTGATAGATACTTAGGTTGTTTCCTTGTCTCAGCTACTGTAAATAATGCTGTTATCACTATAAAGGTGCAGGTAACTTTCTTTAGCTAATGTTTTCATTTCATTGGGATATATTTCCAGAAGTGGAATTGCTGGATCATGTGGTAATTCTATGCATAATTTTTTGAGGATCCTCCATACTGTTTTCCATTGGCTGAACTAATTTACAATCTCACCAGCAGTACACAAGGGTATACTTTTCATCAAATCTAGGTCAGCATTTATTACCTCTTATCTTTTTGAGGATAGGCATTCTAACATGGTATCTCATTATGGTTTTAATTTGCATTTCAAAGCTCATCTATAAAGAGAAGTAAATTTACTGGGGGGAATGCTACTATGGAAGCTTGATTGACTCAGGATGTGTTCTATTGACTTCAGCCCTATCACTCATCTGTTCCCAATGCTGTAATCATAATCCAGCTGTGAGCCATCAGCTGGATTATGATTACGGATAACTTAAGCTGGCAGGACTATGGTGGGCAGTGCCCTTTTTCATTTTAGTTTAGCAGGCAGCAACTTTAAGAATTTGCTGGAATATTAGGAAGCATGTAAAGGCTATTAAGCTGTCATCTCTATACATCTCTGAGCATCTCAAGGTCTTTTTAAATTAAAATCGTCTAACTTTGTAAACGGACAATTTACTTTAGTTATGTGAAAGCCTGAAGGTCACTGAATAATGACCTCACTGGCTAACTTTGCAGGCTGCTCTGACCACCACAATCCTAACCCTACCACTCTGTGTTCATGTTCATGCACAGAGCACTTCATATTCTTTACAAGCTTGCTCCATATTTAGGTATGCTATTTTTCTCTAAGAATAAATTTTTCTGACTCTCTTATTATAGATATTGAAATGCACATGCTATTTGGTTTAAACAGTCTTTTAATCTTCTTTAAGTATCCACTGTTAGTTTGTTTTTCTCCATCTTCCTGAAACCAAAATGGGGTCTTTAGGTCCTAGGTCATTGTCTCAGAAAACCGAAGAATGGATTCACACACAAAAACAGTTAGTGGAAGCAAAGGGTAGGAGAGAGAAACCAGTCCTGGAAAAGGTGCAGCTGGGGTTCTAGGAGAGTAAAAAGCAGGCCAGTGTCCAGAGCTTCTGTTCCATGTTGCAGCCAGGTGTAGTTCAGTATCCAAGCTAATTAAAGTCTATCAGTCCATGTGTGGAGCCGCAGATGGCCGTTCGCCACATGGGCTCAGGGGAGTGTATCCCCTGCCATAGGAGTCCAGTGCATGAGAGAGAAAGAGAGAGAGAGAGACAGAAAGAGAGAGAGAGAGAGAGGAGAGGAGAGGAGAGGAGAGGAGAGGAGAGGAGAGGAGAGGAGAGGAGAGGAGAGGAGAGGAGAGGAGAGGAGAGGAGAGGAGAGAGAAAAAGAGGAAGAGCATGCTTTTTTGTCTAGAGATAGATACATGCCTTGTGAGTGCCCGATTGATCCTTTTAAGGAATTCTGTCTTAGTAACATCCTTGGGATTGGTTATATGCCTCACTGCCTTGTGATTGGTTATCTGCAAGCTGCCTGTGGTAGTAACACCCATACAGTTTAAGCATACCCTTCTTTCCCTGCCCAGATGGCTCTAGTTCTAGGTCCGTGGTCGGAAAACTGCAGCTCGCGAGCCACATGAGGCTCTTTGGCTCCTTGAGTGTGGCTCTTCCACAAAATACCATGGCCTGGGTGAGTCTATTTTGTAGAAGTGGCATTAGAAGAATTTTAAGTTTAAAAAATTTGGCTCTCAAAAGAAATTTCAATCGTTGTACTGTTGATATTTGGCTCTGTTGACTAATGAATTTGGTGACCACTGTTCTAGGTTATTTTGTCTGTCTCTGTGGTTTTTCTCAGGACAGGACAAAGTAAGCAGACTCTATTCTGCCTGTATCTGCAACACTCCACTTCCCAGCCCCGTGGTCCTGTCCCTCTCTACCTAGGCCTCCTCTTTTATCTCCTCATTCCCATGTAAACAAAGTAATTTTATTACTTACTAGAGGCCCAGTGCATGGGATTCATGCACTGGTGGGAGGCGTGGCCTGTGGGGATCACCTCACTGTGGGAGCTCCGCTAATCCAGGTCAGCCCAGCAGCACCTCCATTGTGGGAGCGCACTTACCACCAGGGAGCAGCTCCTGTATTGAGCGTCTGCCCCCTGGTGGTCAGTGCACATCATAGCAACTGGTTGTTCTGGTAGTCCCACTGTATGGTCGCTGGGCTTTTATTATATAGGACTAGAAGCCTGGTGCATGAAATTCATGCATGGAGGGGGGTCCTCAGTCCAGTCTGTACCCTCTCCAACCCAGGACCCCTCAGGGGATGTCCAACTGCCTCTCGCAATCCAGGACCACTGGATCCTAACCCCTCTGCCTGCCTGCCTGCCTGCCTGCCTGATCACCTCTAACTGCTCCCCTACTGGCCCGATTAGCCCCTCACTGCTCCCCTGCTGGCCTGATCACCCCTAATGGCCTCTGCCTTGCCCCGCACCCAGGACCCAGGCTTCCCTCCCTCTGGCCGGCCTCAGCCACCCAGGACCTGGGCCAGCTTTGCCTGGACCGGCCACAGCTGCAGGGGTCTGTGGGCAGGCACCTTTACCCGGGCAGCAGCCGCTGGTGCCCAGGACCATGGGGTGGGTGGCTTGTTCCTCTCCTGGGCCGCAGCCTGGCTGGTCCCCATTCCTCTCTCCCCAGTGTTGAGTGTCTGAGCCATTACTGTGTGAAGGCGTGAGGGTGTGATGACTATTTGCATATAGCTCTTTATTATATAGGATGAGAAAGCAATGATTATTTTATCTAACATATAAATATATCTCTCAGCAGTAGGCCCATTGTTTTTGCATAGTGTAACATTATGGCAAAAATACATATTTTTAAATCCAGATCAGCCTTTGAGTAACAGGCACAATTAAATATTTGAATGTAATCGCATTGCCCCTCAACATAATTACCAAGCAGAGATTTTTGTTGTTGTTGTTATAAATGCCACAACAGTGATGTCCAAGCATATAGTGACAGTATTATAATATGTATGTCAGTAGTCATATTGTTACCAAGGGTAATTTTCCTAGAATTCAAAGTCTCTATATATAAAGAAAAAAATGCTTAATTTTGGTATTCACTCATTTCTATTCAAGGATCACATTCAAACTCTGCTCCTTCCTCTGCCTTCTGGTTTGCTGTACAGAAATGACACAATGGAGGGAGGGGGGACCATAGACTACATATCCCACCAGCCCAAGGAACTGCTTCAGGGAGGAATGGATATAGCCACTATCATCAGATAGCTCTACCCCCAGAATCATTTCAAAGAAATCATCACATCTTTTCTCTGACATAATCCCCTCCTCCATTCCCTTCTCTTTTGAAATCAAGGAGCAATTTATACTCAGCACACATTACCCAGGAATTATTTAGGTAATGAATGTTACAGATTGCTGTATTTGCTCAGTCCTTATGCAAAATCTCATGCACCAACTGAAAACTGCACATGGAAATGAATTCTGCTTCCCCAACCTCTCGGTTGGGTGTGACTTTCATCTTCTGGTGGAAGCTGATGCCCCAGGGGTTCCTCGGTTAGGCTTCTCTTTTGTTGCCTTGCTCATTGCTGTTTGTTTGGGACAACACTGCAATGGCCTTAGGAATCAAGGCTGTCTCTCTTATCTCTTGTACACATCCAGCAGGACACTTGACTCCCTGAGTTGCTGAGAACACTACAGTGAAATTCAAAGCCTGAAAAATAAAATCCCTGTTCTTTGCACTATACAAAGCTTTTCCCTCCATGCACTTCTTCTCATCCTTTTTGTGCCATACTAGTTCCCTCACTAGTGGTGAGTCGACTAAGTAACTAAATAACTACATGACCTAATTATAGCGATTGTACATATTTAAAGACACAGTTCAAGGAAAAACAAAAATTACTTTTTCAATGAAGTTCATACATAAAGGTGTTTTCAATACCACCCCTCAACACCAAGGCAGACTTAATGCTACAGTACCAGATAAAAATTAGAGAAAAGTGTACTGACATTTTGACTGATTTTTAGCTGTCACCACCAAAAACTAAACTTGTTTTTTCTGTAATAATGTGTTATATTCACTATCTGGAGCTGGAAACACATATGATAGCAGTAAAAATGAAGCAGTAAGAGTAACAAATAATTGAATTCATGGTCCTTGGGGTTGATTTATCAGTAAAATCAAGCAAGTTGTTCTAGGATTTCTTACCTGAAAGTGAGCTGGACATAAGGACTCTGCATAGACCAGTGTGCCCTTACTACTAGATGCCAAAATAGAAAATAAAGGGGTATGAACTAACTCAAGTTATAAAAAATATATATGTGAACTACAAAATCCTCTCTAATAAAATGGTAATATGCAAATTAACCATCACTCCGCTACATAAGCCACGCCCATCAGCCAAGCCACGCCCACCAGCCAATCAGGGCACGCATGCAAATTAACCCCAATCCAAGATGGCTACAGCCACAGAGAGCAAGGTTTCCCAGGTAACAGAGTAAGCCAAGCTTTCCATAGCCGTTGCAGGCCTAAGCCTCCACTCAAGCTACAAAGTTTCAGTTATAGAAGGTAAACAAATTCAAACAAATGGCGGCAGAATGGAGCTTGAGAGAGCAGGCCAGGGTTGCCGGCGGCAACAGGGGAAGCAAAGCTTTCTGCACACCCTGGCCGGGCTCACCCGCTTAAGGCTACAAAGTTTCAATTGTAGAAGGTGAATTAACTGCCACAGAAATGGCTGCCAGAGCCCCAGGCTTGGCTCCACTCCAGGCTACAAAGTTTCAATTGTAGAAGGAAAATAAATTCCAGATACCAGGGCCTCCCCTTGGGTTGCCAGGGGGCGTGGCTGGCCTGCAAACCACCACAGGCCCCTAGCTCAGGCCGCCCCACACCCCAAGGGAACCCCACCCTGATCAGGGACACCCTTCAGGGCAAACCAGCTGGCCCCCACCCGTGCACCAGGCCTCTAACCTATCTAATAAAAGAGTAATATACAGATTGATCATCACTGCAACACACAATATAGCTGCCCCCATGTGGTCAAAGATCCTGCCCCCATGTGGACACAAGATGGCCACCACAAGATGGCCAGCAGGAGAGGGCAGTTGGGAGGCACCCGGCCTGCAAGGGAGGGCAGTTGTGAGGGACCAGGCCTGCAAGGGAGGGCAGTTGAGAGGGACCAGGCTTGCAAGGGAGGGCAGTTGGAGGTGATCAACCCTGCAGGAGAGGGCAGTTAGGGGTGACCAGGCTGGCAGAGGAGGGAAGTTGGGGGCAAACAGGCTGGCAGCAGAGTGGTTAGGGGGTGATCAGGCTGGCAGGCAGAAGCGGTTAGGGGCAATCAGGAAGGCAGGCAAGCAAGCAGTTGGGAGCCAGCAGTCCTGGATTGTGAGAGGGATGTCCCAGATTGGAGAGGGTACAGGCTGGGCTGAGGGACAACCCCCTGCCGTGCACGAATTTCGTGCACCGGGCTTCTAGTAAAATATAATTGGAGAACTGGGCTTTTCCTGGTTCTGACTTTTAACTGCAATGCATTTATTTGGAACTATTCTTGGGCAAAACAGTTTATTCATAACCTATTGGGTTTTCATTTTCTTTACTATGGTTCAAGGTAATTGAAATAATTTTGATCAGGAAAATTGGACTTTGATTCCTCTGAGTCAAATAAAACTCAGCACTTCTTGCTTCTGAGTCTCACTGGGGAGGACAGGAGGCACTTCATAGCCCAGGGGAGAATGAGGGTTAGACGCGCCTATGGGGTCAAATGTGGAACCAAAAACCCCTTGTCCAACAGGGAGCCTGCAACACATCTCTCTTCCTCCATTCTCCCCGAAAGAGCTTTAGGTCAGTCAAGGAAAAGATAGCAGTTCTGTCAGGCAGATCTGGTAGGTGTAATTGCAAAACACAAGATACTGGTTTCTCATGTAACCTGGAGAAGAGACCCAAGGACTCTCTCTTTTATGAATCATATATAGCTATCGGTCTTATTGGGAATGGCTTCCCGTTCATTACCAAGGGACCATGCATTAATAATAACCAGTCACTTTAAATTGTAATGGCATAGAAAATGTATTTGTTTAATATGACCTGTTCTCCTTTCTTTCCTTTTGATTCAAACTGGCCTCACCCAGTACCCTGACTCAACTGCCTCCTTCTCTCTTCCCAGCACTCCCTTAAGCATCAAGCCCTCAGGACAATGAGGTTCTGGTCCACATCACATAATTTTAGGAACAAAGCCCTGGTCTGTTGACCATAGAGACAGAGTTTCAATAAAACTAGAGATAACATCTAGGTCTCGTGTATTTCAGCTCCAGGCCCAGAAAATCTGGGAAACTAGATGGCTGACATCAGAACCAGATGCACTCACTGGTCAACTACTCCCTACACTGCCCCACCAATCAGTAGAGACCACAACCCTGACTACAGCCCTAACTCCCTCAGCCACCATGCTTAATGCATTTCCCCCTATATAACCCATTCCCTGGAAGCCATACTCACTAGGTATGAATACTAGGAACCAGAATTTCCAGAGTATATAATCAAGTGACAAGATGCCCTGTCTTATGAAACCTGCAAGCTTCTTCCCTTTGAAAAATTGGGGGTGAGGTGGGTTGATTTTTATATTTGTACATTAACATCTATATATATAAAAGTCTAATATGCTAGGTGTCCAACCATCTGACCAGACAGTATGACGCACACTGACCATCAGGGGGCAGACACTCAATGCAGGAGCTGCCCAGCTGCAGTGACTTGGCAGCGGTGGTTCTTGGGTGACCCAACCTAAAACCAAAGAGGAAAGAGCCTGATTCCTTGCGGGTCCATGCAATTCCACCTTCGGACATGGGTTATGTTGTTGCTGGGGCACTGTCCGCCCTGAATCTGGTTTACTGCACACTTGTGTTTGCATTCCACACCCTGTATGACAGCAACTTTGCAGAGTGCCCTCTCACACTCCAGGACCCCTCAGGGGATGTCAGAGAGCCAGTTTTGACCTGATCCCCACAGGCCAGGCCAAGGGACCCCACTTGCTGGAGGGGCCCCACTCACTCCGCAGACGCTGGGGGAGGCACCTCGGGAGGTTGGCTCCAGGGTGTGTCCTGCCCATTTTGCCCAGTCCTACCCCACTGTCTACCTTCTAATTAATTTCCTTTCAATATGCATGAATCTGTGCACTGGGTCACTAATTGTGTTGTACAGTTACACATGAATGTGTCTTGAGGAGCATTTACACTTTTTATTTATTAAAACAGATGAAAGCCTCTGTGTTGTTTTTTTTTAATCAATGTAGGGAAAACTTCTTGGTTTTTTGAAGCATTTCTTATTGTTCAGAATACTCTGATTACAAATCCTTGTCAGATGGAGACAGAGTTAAGGTGGCCTCATAGGAAAAGTCTGTGAAGATGAATTCATTTCTAAGGCTAGGTGATTACAGCATAGTGATACAGCTTCCAGGAGAGTCCCCAAAGCAATGAAAATTAAAGACTTTCTGAGAGTCATGGGGAGGAATCAAATATAAAGTAGGCTAACACTATCTCTGGGCTCACATGAGGATCTTGGAAACAGCATAGTGATGTAGCAAGATATTATAACTTTCTTTCAAATTAAATAAAAAAATATAAACATTAATGAGAATAAATAATGATCAACTTTGTGTATATATGTGTGTGTGTTTGTGTTTGAGGAAACTATGAACTTGTAGGTAAAAAGCAAAATTAAAACGATAACAAATCTAAGTCATACTTTTTATGTTTAGTGCTTTCAGAAATCAGAGATTATCTAATGCTTAAATATAAAAGACATGCCCTGATCAATCAATACAATTTAAAACTGTATTTTTAAACCAAAGGATATCTGATTTGATGTAATTAACCAGAGTTAAGATGTGTTCAAGGGTAGAGCAAAGTCATAGAGAGTAATTAGGAACAAATTATTAATTATTATATGTATTGATAATCAAAATAAGATCCCTTATTTTGATCCAAAAGAAAGATTTATATGATTTTGCAATATAAAGATTTCCAAGGGAAGGGAATGTTATTTGTCTGTATAAACATACCTCTCAGACAATAGTCAATTATTCAGTAAAGGTAATTAAAGAAATGAGATCAATAAGTGAAGGAAGGAGACATTCATGCTGTGGGTCAAGGAGACACTTTCCCTTTCTTTCTCATCCTTCTCACTTTAGCTCCCCTCCTATCTTCCTTGTCTACAATGGAAAAACCTCTCCTCCTGCAAACCTTCCACCATCTCAGATATTAATGTTTACTTTCCAATGGGATTCAGAACTTACATGGAGCAGTAATGCTAAGATATAATGTTATTGGCATAATTAGCTAGTTAATATTAATAAAATAAGACAGCAAGGAGAGGCCAGACATTATAATCATGGTCATCTGGGTGGCTTTACCAGGAAGTTACAGTATTGCTCCCCAGGGAACCACCTGTCCATTCCCTGCAGACCAATAAGGGAAGAGATAGAAGAAAAGGGGGAATGTGCACATGTGCAGTGAGGTCAGAGTGATGGAGGGGAGGTGCTTGCCTGCCAATCTAGCCTGGGAATCAATGGAATGACTAGGGGGTGGGCCCCATCCAAAGCAGGCAAAATCTAAACTCCTGGTTAACATCCCCAAAGAGTTCCCTCCATTTGGTTGTTCCTCACCTTCTCTTGCTTCTGACTCAAACCTGCCTGAGCATTCAGGTGTTTGTTCTCCCTAGCCAAGAGGCCTTCAGCAGCCTCATGGCCCATTGGCTGTGCAGATCCCACTCACACTGGACTGAACCTGGGAACACAAGCTAAGCTAGCCAGATGCTGCACTGTACTTGACTTTAATATGCAACAGAAATCCTGGGCAGTGGCCTTAATTCTGGCCCTGCTGAAGACAAGATTGGACTTCTTCCACAGTAGGATGGACAAATATAGGACCTTGGAGGGAAACCCCATTAATTTTACATCATCAATAAAGCTTTCTATGAAACCCCATCCTTCCATGATGGCATCAGGAAATTATTTTCCTCACGACACCCCAAGAACTCTACTTCAACCAACAACAATAGTAGTCTAAAGAGCAACAGGAGGAGGATGCAACAAAGCTGACAGGAGAACTTCGTGCCTGAAAGCAAGAGAGAAGACATGAGTTTGGGCAGAAGGAGGTGCCTGCCACCCCAAATAAACAGAGGGACAGAATGTGGTAAGGACAAGAATATGATTCATGGTGGTTGGGAGGAAAAGGAATCCTCTTAACAAGAATATAGCCTCAGGAGGAGAAGGATATATTTTCTTTCAGTGAAGATAAAATGTACAAGAAGTAGGTAGAAGCTAACAAGACGTCTTCCTGGGAATGTCTGCATCTATGCTGTTAAAAAGTTATCTTTTTGTGGGCATCAATGATGGCTTCTCTCCGATTTTTCCACCCAAGTTCAGTTTCCTAATCAATTTTCATGTCACTCTTACACCTTTTGCATCTGTTTTAAGGAATTAGTGAATGTCAGAGCAGTCAAAGATTCCTCAGACTATCTAAAACATTTAACTTATAGGTGGGAAAACTGAGGATCAGATCAAATACATGTCTACTGTCACCAGAGATAGTTGTTTATAGAAACTTACAGCATAATCAGGATTGTCTAATTCTTATTTTGATTTTCTTTCTAACACACCATCATTTATTTTCTTCTTCTGAGGATATTGTCTGAGGATATTTCATGTTTCATTTGTCTACTGTGTATATGTTAACAGTCACCACTTATTTTAAAAAAAGAATTACTGGGTAAAGTATAGAATAGCTTCTAAGATGTGCTCTGAAGGTTAATTGCTAAACTGCTCAAAGGAATTTTAATTTACCCTTTAACAATATGTTTGCATCAGTCATTCTCCTTGGAGCAGTGCTGTCCAATACAAATATGAGGCTCCCATGTAATTTTCAATATTCTAGGACTTACATTAAAAAGTAAAAAGATAAGTAAAATTAATTTAATAATATATTTTATTTAACTCAATATACCCCAAATATTATCATTTTAACCTGCATTCAGTTAAATTATTATTGGGGCTCTTACATTATTTTTTACAAAATGTCTTCCAAACCAATGTATATTTTATATTTGCAGCTAATCTAAATTTAGATATCCCCATTTCAAGTTCTCAGTAGCCACACATGTTTAGCAACTATTATATTGGGCAGCACAGCCTTAGAGAATAACTTTTTAGGCATAGCTTGTTCTCAGTCACAGAAATCATAGAAATTGCCCATTTAGTAGCTATTTCTGAGGTATGAGACTTAGATCAGGTACCATCAGTGACTATCAACAATTGAAATTGTCAGCTTCTTGATAAACACCTTTACACATCTTCAAAAATATTTTTGCTTCTATAACTGGAACTCTTTGAGCATTTACCATGTGCTTTAATCAGATGCAAAAGTTTGTAGTAAAAACATTACTTAAAATGTTATTTAAAATTAACTTATATTGAAGTATAGCAGGATACAAGAATGCCACCCTAGCAAGTCATATAGTTATCTACTGAGGGAGGTACTCAGTCAGTTTAGATAAAGGAGATCCTAATAAGCAAATGGTGATCTTCCATAGGATACAGAAGTCCATATTTTTAACAGATGAAAGGACCTTTAAGAGATGAGTCAACTTCTCATGGCAGATATTCCATTTCATTTATCTGATTAGCACTTTTATTTACGCCATGAATTGCTGATAGAGATTGGATGTTGGAGGAAGGAAAAAGGAAGGAATTAGGGAAAATGAAAAGAGACTATGTGTATAGAAAATAACTGAAGCACTCCTGGCACATGGTAATGGGTTAAGAATTTGTGTTATTGCTTTTATTTTCTTCACTTCTTACCCACATTATGAAGTGCATTGTGATAAACAAATGTCTGTTGTACTGAATAATATTTTAGGAGTGCAGCAAGATTGCAGTTCAGCTTCAGATTATGAGAATTTTAATTCTCGCTTGCTATTTTCTGAAAATACTTCTTTTGAATAAGCCATTTTAAAATACCACCACTTTTATAAAAAGCCACACTCCAATTTAACTGCAAAGGGGAACCTTTTCTTTCCTGAGACGCTGCCAAAACGTTTGAAAATGTTCTCAGTTTAAAGGATAGTCTATTTTTCTCCATAGAAAAAAATTGGAGCACAGACAAGAAGTTCCCAATAATACTCATCCAAATGGTGCAGAAGTTTCCTTTAATCTCAGTGACATTGAAGTGGTCTGATGCCTGCCATGTGGAAACTGGATAGTTGTAGTTTGCAGGAGAGGTTTCGAGTAGTAGAGACCTGAGTTTGAATCCCACTTTGTCAAAATCTAACTTCCTGGCCTCAGTGAATTATTTAATTTTTTAAAATCTCAGCTTCCAAAATTGCAAGTTGGAGGTAATGATACTACCACAATTGGCTTTTAGGAGGAATACACAAAAAAAGCATATTTTTGCTGATTGGCACCGTACCAATCAGCAAAAATATGTGGAGGCTCATTAGAACAATTTTTGTTTTCATTATTATATCTCTACATAGACAAAGTACACCGTAGCATGTCACTCTCTAGTTAAAATCTTCAAGTAAGTTATTTGCAACAGAAATAAATATTAACCTCCTTGCCATGTGTGGGGCCCCTACTCTCAGCTCTGACTTAAGATTTGCTGCTTCATTCCCTGTTTACCAGCCACATGAAACTGGAACTTCTCTCAGTTCATGGCACATGCCCAACTCTTTCCCAGCACTGCCATTTTCCCTGCTCACAATCAGTAAAGGAATAAAGGAGTCCTTCAAGCTCTTCAAGTTAAGAATTTAATGCACGAGGAAACTAACCCTGAGTAAGCAGTACTCCCCTACTAAACTCTTCAACGATAGACGGAAGTTCAAACCCAACCTGCCTCGTCTAAAGCCCTAGATTTCCTTGTTGTACAAACACAGGCAGGTTTGCCATGAAGCCAGTGAACCTGTAAGCTTCAGCAAGTGATATAGGAATTTTGGGGGGCTATAGGCAGGTTTAGAGAATTTTTTAATGAAGGGGGTCCATGAAAAAAAACACAGGACTACAGAGTTGCAAAAGGTTACATTTCCATAAGACAGGGAGCAGGGAGCCAGCAGGAGTTACATTTCCGTAAAACAAGAAAGTTGGGTGAGGCAGCAGTTACATTTCCATAAGACAAGGGAACTAGGAGTAGCCAAAAGGTCAATGTTTACAAAATAAAGAAGGAGGAAGAAAGCCCAGAGGGAATAGGAGGACAATGAGGGAGGAGGGCCTCCGGAGTTACTATAGTAACCAATTCAAAAGGGAATATTAACCAATCTGAAGGGAATATCGGGACACAGGGACTTGCAGCCTTTATAAACAGTGGAAACAGGAAGTCAGTGGGACTCTTTCCTCCTCCCCACATGGGAGTCTGTACTTGTTCTTCAATAAATCTCCACCTTTACTATAGCATCTTCAATCCATGGATTCATTCTTCGACTCCGACTGACAAAGAATCCGGGAACCATCCTGCCCAGGGAAACACCGCATGTTCCAGTACAAAAATCCCGTATCACAAGAGCCATAGCCACGTGGTCAACAGAGTCAAATGTTCTTTAAAATGTAAGGTATGTTAACTGAAGTTGGTCAAGACTCCTGTCTCTTATCATTCGGAATTTTCCTTTATTACACTTTCAGCTGCAGCTTCAGAATTCATTAACAGTAATACCATGTACATTTTATGGCTGTTGTCATGTTTAGGGAAACCTATATATAGGTTTTTTTTCCATGTATCAGCTCTACACTGAGAGGGCATTGCATTTGTTCTGGTGTTGACCAGCCTTACACACTCTGAGGTGTGTGGCTGCAAGCTGTCCTCACATTGTGATGTGCTGCAGTGATCCAAGTACTAACAAAAATGACTGCGAAGCACACAGATACATCCTACTGACCCCAAACTGAATGTATCCCCCAAACTTCTCTTCGCTGGATTTCAAAACTTCCTAAATTCATCGAGTTGCCATCTGATATGAGGTCACGTGATGGAGGAGAAGTTTAAGTAGAAAGACTCAATGGTGTGAATTGATTATGATTCCAATAGCTTAGGTTTGTTGAATTTAGGAAATAAAAAGAAAGTGAACAAATTGCAATGACTCCTCCCCAAGTTTTTAAAAGGGCTTTTGTACTTCTTTTCTCTATAATTAGTAATAAAAGCAAATTTCAAACCATTATGCTAAAACACAGGTGGAATTAGCTTTCCATTTTTTGTAGAGAAAGTGCTTTACAAAGCTGCTGTCCTGGGAAGAAGTAATTAAATAGCAGACAGCCAAAAAGGTCAGATTAGCAGTATAGCAGAGGTGTTAGAAAGTTAAATAAGAAAAACATTATCACTGTTTTGGAAGATTTTGCAAATAAGATTTTTAAGTATTTCAAAATTTATAACTTGTAATTTTTTATTTTATTTTAAGTAATTATCTTTCATACACATTTTTGTATTTGGAATGTTGAGTTGAATTGTGTACATTTCAGGCATCATACTACCTAGATTCATCTGGCTAGTCCAATATCCTGCCACTACTATTCACTAGGAAATTGAGGTTACTTGTTATATATAGTTGTGGAGTCCTTGAAATATACTTACATTACCTTTTCCTTCCCCAAGTTTTGGCTCATAATAGAGCAAAAAGTGTTTACAGAGGGTGTAGGTATCTATCTGCACCCTTATGCTTGTTGCAGATGAGTGAGAATTGAAAGGAATGCCTGTCGACTGTCAATCTGGGTGAGTATCAAAAATACGTCTTACAACCAACATATTAAATCATTTTGAGACTT
The DNA here is from genome assembly GCF_951640355.1 of Cnephaeus nilssonii. Lineage (NCBI taxonomy): Eukaryota > Metazoa > Chordata > Mammalia > Chiroptera > Vespertilionidae > Cnephaeus > Cnephaeus nilssonii. The sequence continues at coordinate 73,703,498 of NC_137084.1, forward strand.
CACATGTCAGCTTCAGAAACAGTTCTGAGTATATATTTCAGTAACTTGTTTGGCTTTCTCAATGCCAAGTAGGTAATCAATAAAGGAAAATTTGAATTGAACACAATAATTCTTCTTAAGTTCTTTGGAGCAAGATTGAATGCTCTCCTTCCAGCCTCCAGGGCTTGGTTTGACTTATATAAAGTCTGCTATATCCACCCTGTGGGATTTATGGTCTATTTTTCAGAATTTGTCCTGAGAGGATTGTAAGTGTGTATTCTCTAGGATTACAGGAGTTAATATTCTGCAGAAGATGATTCCTTTAACATCATCTATCTATAAGTGTTTACTATTAAGATAATATAATGTGCTGTAACCTTTAGCTATAATAATTTCTGAAGGTAGCTGTAACTGTTTTAAGGGTCTCTATTGGAAAACATTGTGTTTAATGAATAGAAAAGTCTCCAAAACTGCTGTGCTTTAAATACCTATTAAAGATTTACTTGATAACTTTTAGTATGCAAATGTCCCTTAAAAACCAATTTTAGAATAACAGTGCTTTGATTTATATAGTGTATTCTCTTTCAAGATCTCAGACCTAAGACCATATTTGAAATATCAGAGCATTGCATACTCAGCTCAAATCTAAAATCAAACTCCATTGGATCCAGTATAAGTAATAGAAGAAAGAATGGATGAATACTGTATATTTTTTCAACTACTTCACATTGCTTAGACTAGGAATGTGACATTTGTCAAAACTCTAAGTTGATATAATTATAAGTAATTTACCAGAATATAAATATTTAACATAAATATTTAGCATCCTAATAAAAACATTTTGTACATCATTTGGGCCTTAAGAGAAAAGGGAACCTAATAAGATCCTCATTGAGAAGGCAAGCCATGCTCTTTGCTTGAATACATTGGGGAAAATAGGGAAAACACACACACACACACTATACTCAAAAGTCCAGAGAAGTGAGAGAATTCTAGCTTTCAAAGTAGTAACGCTTTTAGGCTATGATTTTGTATGTTAAACAGTCCCCTCATGTATTCCCCCAGTAAACTAGCAGAGTCTCACATGTGGTGGGTTCTCACTAAATCATTATAAAATAAACAGATGAAGAAAGTAAAACTTAAAAAATTAAACAGAACTCTGTCTATCCCACCAACAATTTTTCCTTAAAAATTCAATTATTTCCTGAAAGTAATATTTGAGTAGCTATGTATCCCCTGAATATACGGTTTTAGAGCCCTCATATTTCCATTATAGTCATCAGAACTTCATTGGAGACATGATCAAATGCTTTGGAAAACATTAGCTATACTGTCAATGGACTTTCCATTGACTAACTTTCCAATAACTAACACCAAAGAACTTAAAGGATTTGTCCTCACTGCAGCTACGCAGCTGACGGTGCTAGTACCTAGGAGCTGGTTGTGATACTGGCATGTACCATTCAGAATATGAATCTAAAAACTTGGCACATTGAATATGAAACCCCACCTTTCAAAATCCCTGACACCTAAACGTTTTGTTTCTCTCTACAGTCTCCTTTCCACCATTTCCTCATTGATGAAGTACAGATACCCCATTAGCCTTCCATTGTAAATGTTAATGTTGGTGTTTGAATAAAGTGTTGCAATTAGTCTAAGCCCGGAGGCTATAGTGATTGATTGGAGACTTTACCTAAATTGGATGGCTACAGTGGCTATATTTTGGCTTTGGTCATACAACAGGATGCCTTGCTTCCTACACTTTTCTTAACAGAGTTCTCTTCCATTTTTTCAAGCATTTAATTTCTTAAATAGAATTAATATAATGTATACCATATTTCCATATTTAAGTAGTAAAATTACCAAGATGGGGGAAAGCATATAATAAAAAGCCTCTCTCTCACCCTTCTGCTCTCATTTCTGTTTACACCAATTTCTGTTTTCCTATGCAGTGTATACACATAATCTTCCTTTTCTATGGGAATGGAAACGGATTATAAATATTTGGCATATTGCTTGTCACACTTAGGTGTTTTCTATATAAAAAATATAAAGACCGCCCTAGCCGGCTTGGCTCTGTGGATAGAGCGTCAGCCTGCGGACTGAAGGGCACATTCCTGGGTTGCGGGCTCAATCCCCTGTGGGGCGTGTGCAGGACGCAGCCTATCAATGATTCTCATCATTGATGTTTCTATCTCTCTCTCCTTCTCTCTTCCTCTCTGAAATCAATAAAGAAATAAATTTAAAAAAATATATAAAGACCATCCTCATTCCTTTTAAGAGCTATATTGCATTTCATATTCTTGAGTTCAATATTTAAAAATTTGCAAATACTATTTTTAAGCATAAATTTTCCATAACTCATTTGGTTACAAAATCTCATCTTTACTTTGATAAGAGACATCATTTGTGTTTCTGTGCTCCCAACAGTCACATGTGTCTCTATTTGCTAACATAATACATTTTTGATATGTGTTATTTGGTATTTGTTATTCTTTCAATTTTTAATTGATTTGAGAGAGAGGAAAGGAAAGAGAGAGAGAGAGAGAGAGAGAGAGAGAGAGAGAGAGAGAGAGAGAGAGACTGATGTGAGAACATCAAATGGTTGCCTCCTGTAGGCATCCTGGCCAGGAATCGAACCCCCTCCCCCCCCGCCCCTTTGGTATACAGTATGATGCTCCACCAACTAAGGCACACTGGCCAGCCCTAATGTTTTCTTACGTTTTGACTTTGATGAAACTGAAAAAATACTTTCTTAATTAAATCTAGTATCCTGACGACAGTGAAAATCAGAAACGAATGAGTTGTGATGATCATCATGCTTTGTGCTGACTCTGTGACAATTAAGGAAACAGAAAAACATTGCATGGGGTAAAGTATTAGTCATGGCCATGTGTTGCTATATGGATGCAACAATAAGAAGTGAATCTATACCAGCAACTGGTTTGTTTATCATGAGGCCAGTTTGTTTGTCATGAAAATTTGAAAAATGAAAGTGATCATGGATCTTTAAGAGGTTGACACCAAAGTATTAAGAAGCATCATGGTTAAAAATCTATGATGAGAATGGTACTTAGACAAATTTCCTAAGATAATACCTAATGAAAATGTAGTCTTGAACAAATTTATAATGAAGATGGTAAGCATGGTAATGGTGCTAAAATCCTAGTAAAACCTTAACAGTTACTGCAGAGAGAGAACAACAGTGAATAACACAAATGCAAAATCATGTTAAAGCTTCTTGGGTGGAACACGAAAATTGAATAAACAGTGATTGGAAAACTCAACATCTAAGATAGTTGAAAGTTATATTTGAGTAACTTGTGCATTATTGTGCAAAATAATAGCAAGCATAACCAAATATTTTTCTTACTGGTTCAAAAATAATTTTGTAGCAGTCATATCAAATCATTTCAGAACACTAGGACCAGAAAAAATATTTTGAAATGTTATTTGTGAATGAGTATATTTTACTCCAATGCGACATCTGGATCATGAAGGGCAAGTTTAAAGACATTTTTAAATGCAAGGCCGCTGTAATTAACAGAGGTTGAGGAATCCAAGATTTCTAAAAGCATCTAGTGTGTAGGACTCTAATTATACTAATGCTAATGTTTGGAATTTTGTTTATAAATCAACATTAGCAAATGCTTGGCACAGCCATCAGGCTACCAGTGTTGTTTGAAAAGCCTTGCTGATGGAGACTTTAAATGATTCTTTGCATAATGGTAAGAGATTATATCAAACCTCACCATTGCGATTAAAGTTAATCAGCTAACAGTGTTGAAAAGTTAGATAAAAGCATGTGTTGTGTGAATTATCTGAAAATTGTGTAAATGCAAAAATTTTTATAAAAGACTAGAGGCCTGGTGCACGAAATTTGTGCATGGTGAAGAGGGGTCCCTCAGCCCAGCCTGCACCCTCTCGCAATCCAGGACCCCTGGCTCCTAAATGCTAGTCTGCCTGCCTGATTGCCCCTAACCACTTGCCTGCCTGATCACCCCTAATGATTCGCATGCCTGCCAGATCTCCCCTAATTCCTCTGCCTGCCTGCCTGATCACTCTTAACCAATTGCCTGCCTGCCTGATCAGCCCTAACCGCCTCGGCCCCTGCTGCCGCCACTTCATCTGGAAGAACGTCTGGAATGACGTCCAGAAGGTCGTTCGGCTGACCAGTCTAATTAGCATGTTACACTTTTATTATTATAGACTAGAGGACCAGTGCACGAAATTCGTGCACTGGTAGGATCCCTAGCAGCTGCTGGCTGCTGGCCAGGTACTCCCTCCCTTCCCTTGGCCGCCTGCCACCACCGCTGGCCAGGGCCTCCCTCCCTTCTCCCAGCCAGCCTACCCCCTAGTCAAACTCCTGGAAGAACTCTGGTTGAAGGGACAATTTGCATACTATGTTTTTATTATATACAAATGGGGGTATATTTGATCACTTAATTGCTGTCTTTGAACAACATGCAAGATGTTATAGTGGTTTATTGTAGCTATAATTAAATAAAGACTTTTAGTCAGAAACCCATGGTAATGAGACAAAAGACAACAGAAGTTTTTAATCATGTCTCCCATAATGAGGTTTAATAAAGCACTAGTCTGTTTTTGAGAAATTTGCTTCTGGCCCATACTCAGATATCTCATTCCAATCTGATTACAAAGGCCATGCTAATGTGTCAACTTTTCCAAGTTATGCCACCCACTGATATAGTAAGTATTCAGTATAAGGAAATGTTTAATGGCAGGCATTAAATCTAAATGATGTTTTGTTGAATATTGTTCATGTACAAAAGAAGCACAGCATGTTGATGGTCTATATCGATGTTTTCAAAATGTCATCCCTAGAATCAACCGTATCAGAACCACCTGATCAGTTGATAAAAATGCAAATTATAGCATCCTACCTAGATGAACTGAATCATACACTCCGAAGTTAGAACTCAGCAATTTTAATTTTCATAAGGTTTTGGGTGATCCTTATGCATGGCTTTCACTTGAGAACCACTTTTCTATATTCTATTATTTAAAAAAAAACCCAAAAACTAGTTATTACTACAAAAAAAGAACCATATGTAAACTATACTACTTATATTCTTTGTTTATGCCACTTAGTGTGACTATACAAGCATTTTATTGTAGAAGTAGTAATAATTTAGATAGGGGTGTTATCCCAAATCCTATTGAGGGTGTTATAAAATAGATGCTATATGCAAATGATTTCCTCCTAAAATCATACACAAAAGCTGCATTCTATAACGTTTAATTTAAAATGATTTGGCTCCCATTCCAGTAACACAGAACGGAATATTTCTTTTCACAAATATTCATGTAAAGTTTTGGGAGTTTCTAGAAGTGGAATTTCTGGGTCAAAGAGTATACGTGTTTGTAATTTTAAAAGATATTGGTCAACTTTCCTACATAGCAATGAAACCTATTTACTTCCTCACTGTAATATCAGCAGTATAAAAGCACCTATTTTCACATATTCTTAATGATAATGCAATAATATGCTATTCAGTGTTTATCTGACAGTTAAGTGGTATCTTATTAGTTTTACTTTGCATTTTTCTTATTATGACTGCAGTAAATCTTTATACTTGTATTTCCTATACTGTTCATGTCCTTCCCAACTGCCCTCCCTGCTGGCCACCTTGTGGTGGCCATCTTGTATCCACATAGGGGATATAATATATATATATCCTATCTAATAAAAGAGTAATATGCAAATTGACCATCACTCCAACACACAAGATGGCTGCCCCCATGTGGTCAAAGATGGATACCCCTATGTGGATACAAGATGGCCACCACAAGGTGGCCAGCAGGGGAGGGCAGTTGGGAAGGACCAGGCCTGCAAGGGAAGGCAGTTAGGGGCAATCAAGCCTGCAGGTGAGGGCAGTTAGGGGTGACCAGGCCGGCAGAGGAGGGAAGTTGGGGGTGACCGGGCCTGCAGGGAAGGGCAGTTGGGGGGAACCCAGGCCTACAGGGGAGAGCAGTTGGGGGGACCAGGCCTGCAGGGGAGGGCAATTAGGGGTGACCAGGCCTGCAGGGGAGGGCAGTTAGGGGCAATCAAGCTGGCAGGGGAGCAGTTAGGCATCAATCAGGCTGGCAGGCAGAAGCAGTTAGGGGCAATGAGGAAGGCAAGCAGGCGAGCATTTAGGAGCCAGCAGTCCTGGATTGTGAGAGGGATGTTCGACTGCCCTGGAGGGGTCCCAGATTGGAGAGCGTGCAGACTGGGCTGAGGGACACACACCCCCATGCATGAATTTCGTGGACCGGGCCTCTAATATATATATATATATATATATACATATTTACTCAGTTTTGAATATTTATGATTATGTGAGGAATTAGTACAACTAATGTTATTTCATATTATTATATATGAAAATATCAAATGTTAATACAGCATTCATTGAATGCCATCTGCAGCATATAATAAAGTTTTCTATTTCTACTCTGATCTATTAGCTGTCTGTATCTTTGGCAATGCCCCATTGTTTTTTAGGTTGCATGTGCATCTTAAACATTTTTAGGGGTGGTTTCCTCTACCTTGGTCCCTCCAGCATTGATCTTTTTCAGAGGTTACCAGATTTTTCGTGCTTGATTTTTTTTTTTAACATTAAGATTTACTTTGTGTAGTTAAATAAAACTTGTTGGAAATATTTTGTTTTTGCTGTTGTTGGAATTGATATAAATGTAATCAACTTAGGGCAGAAGACATATTGTTTTGTGAATTCCCAACTAAGAAATAAGGTTTCATATTTTTATCTATTTACATTAAATAACTATCACTGTGATGTTGAAAGAGTTCTAATTTTGAACCATCTTTGCTTCTGAGTTTTGAAGCTAATACTTTAGGACTTGGCTTTGATATTCTGAAATAAAATACATATTTTTTCTGTGAAATCTTTCTTGGGCTTTACTGTGACTGTATTGTTATATTTAGAGAATAATTTAAAAATTATCATCCTTTTACTATGCATTGAAAGAGTTTGAATAGCACTGCAAATTAGCTGCTCTTCAAAAGTGTGGGAAATTTATTTTCTTCCCTTTTTAGTTTTTATCATAGCCTAATAAGGTAACCAGTGCTATGTATAATTTTTTACACATTTGAGCTCTGAATGGAATCAATTAATAGAAACTCTCCTGTGTTTGGTTTCTTGTATTAAATATTATATCTGTATTCATTAATAGTTTATTCTTTTACATTACTTTTTTACATAATTAGTTTACATATAATGGAGAATGTATAATTACATTAAATTAGTTTACATATAATGGGAAATGTATAATTACATTAAAAATGTCTACCCACATCAGGTAGACATTTTTAATGTGGGTTATTGTATTGGATGGCTGTTTCAAATATGGTTTATTACAAACAACACTGCTATGAAAATTCTTTTCTTCTAGTCTGTCTCTCATTAATCATTTTTTAAAAATGTTTTAATTTTTTTAATTGTGTGATTTTTATTGATTTTAGAGAAATAGAGAAAGGGAGAGGGATAGAGAGAAGCATCAATGAGAGAGAAACATCAATTGGCTGCCTCCTGCATGCCCCCTACTGGGGATCAATCCCACAACCTGGGCATGTACCCTGACTGAGAATCCAACCTGCAACCTCTTGGTTCATAGGTTGGTGCTAAACCACTTAGCGACACTAGCCGGGCTCTCATCAAAAGTGGAACTGATGGATCATGATAAAGTTGATACATATTAGTGGACACAGGTCAAAGAGTATTTGAAAGTGAATGTGACAGTTTCATTGTGAAACAACAGAGCCTGAGGATCTTGGTTGCTCCACATCAGTGATTTTTATATTGTCTTTTTACTTTTAATTACTTATTGTATCAAATTGTGGTTTAAATAAAATTTCCCTGATTACCATGATTGAACATCTCTTCACATATCTATTGGCCATGTAAATATCTTGTTTTATAGTGTGTCTATTCTAGTATCATGCTTAATTTTATGAGGTTTTCTGTTATTTCCTTGACTCTTAGGAGCTTTTTCTATATTTAGAATATAAGCCCTTTGTCAGTTATACAACAGTTCAAGCTCTGTTGTTCCACCAGTTGGATTCTCAGTCAGGGCACATGCCAGGGCTGTGGGCTCAATCCCCAGTAGGGGGCATGCAGGAGGCAGGAGCCCTCTTCACTTATTTTGAATGGACAGAATTTTAATTTTAATGTAGTCCAGTTTGTCAAGCTACATTTATAGATCGTGCTTTATTTGTTCTTTTTGTAAAAATTTCTATACTTACCTCAAATTCATAACAATGAGCTCATATCATTTTAAAAAAGCTTTACTCTTATTCCCTTTCTCATTAATATCTATTCACTTTTTGGAATTAACTATTGTGAAGAGTACAAAAGTAGAAAAGTTTCATTTTTAAAAAATATGGATATTCAACTAAACTAACAATTAATACAAATATACATCCCACTTCCTGTTTCTTAGTTCTACTTTTGTCGTAAGTTAAGTATTCCTTTAAGATTAGACCTTTTTCTGCACTATCAATATTATGTTGCTTATTGATTTATCCTGTGTTAGCTATTCCTGGCCCTTTACAAATCTTTATAAACTTTAGAACCAGTTGTGGTTAAACACAGGAATAAAGCTGCTAAAATTTTTATTGCAATTGCATTAAAATTATAGGTTGATTTTTAGAGAATGTACATCTTTATACAATGGATTATTTCAAATATTTTATATGATACATCTAATTATTAAGGTCCTCTTTAATTTTATTTTTTTAAGTTTAGTTGTTTTTTACATAGGAGTAGGCTATTCTTTTTAAAAAATATATTTTTATTGATTTCAGAGAGGAAGTAAGAGGGAAAGAGAGATAGAAACATCAACAATGAGTTTGATCGGCTGCTTCCTGCACGCCCCCCACCGGGGACTGAGCCCACAACCCAAGCATATGCCCTTGACCGGAATCGAACCCATGACCCTTCAGTCCGCAGGTCCATGCTCTATCCACTGAGCCAAGTCAGCTAGGGCTATTAAGGCCCTCTTTAAATGCTCTTAAAATATTTTATAATTTTCTGTATAGAGGTCTTAAAATACATCGTAAATTTGTTATTAAGTATTTTATATTTTTGATGCTATTTGAAATGAAAAATTTCATTAAGTTTCATTCTCTCTTTTTTGCATATTATAATTTGTTTGTATTAAAATTTATACAGCAAGCTTCTAAACTGAATTATTATTTCTATTATCAATTTATAGATTCTTTTCTATGATTCTACAAATATAATATCATTTGTGAACACATTTTTCATTCCAGTTTTTATAATAAACAGTTCTAGGACTACTTAAGACATTATTTATTATTTTAAAATTTTATTTTTAATTATAGTGGACACACAATATATTCATTTCAGCTATACAACAAAATGATTCAACATTTATATACCTTACAAAGTGATCATCACAATAAGTCAAGTAACCATCTGTCACCATACTTAGTTATTGTGATGTTAAATACACTATTGCAATATTTCAACTAAAAGAAGCTCCAGCCCCAGATGGCTTTAATGGTTATTGCTACCATATATTGTTATCTCATAAATTAGGAAAATATAGATCCCTCTCAATTTGTTCCATGAGGATAGCCTAACTTTGGTAACAAAACCTGACTAAAGAATTATGATTTTAAAAAATCAGAGGCCAATCTTATGGACATAGGTGCAAAAATCTTGAATACAAAATGAGCAATGGAAAGCGAGAAATACATTAAATAAATCATACAATTGCATTAGGTTAGAATTATTTCAGGAATATAGGGAAAGTATTATATTTTAAAATTATTCGACCTAGTCAGTATTGTACTAGACATTTTAGCCAGTGAATAAAGAGGCAACAAAAGATATAAATATATAAATAGCACTAACTTGATTATTTTATGTTGCTATAATATTTGGGCACTTTTTAACATCCAAATAAATAGTAAATAAGTCTACAGAAGTACTACTTATTATTTTCTATAAAATATTTATCAAACACCTGAAATGAACAAAATACATTGCACTGTCTGTGTTGGAAGCCATTGGGATAAAAATTCAATTATTTTAAAATACAACACGATGCATTGTGTATATTGCCCCTTTCCTAGTAATTATCACCACACAAGATGTAAATCCTTGACATAACCTACTCAATTTAATGGTGCAAATTACAACATAAGGTGTCTGTCTTTTGTACTCTTTAAACTATGATCTCACTAGAGAATACCTTTCTCCATATTGCCTATTTTTTTCAATTTGTTATATTCTACTTATTGAAATTTTGCCAGTTAAAGTTTTCTTCCATACACATTAGTCATTCAAGACTTAGTGCAATTTACTTAACTCAAATTGCTTCCCTCTAATACTAATTAGCCCACTTGCTCTAAAAGGTAGACATTCATTTGGGAAGTGCTGGGAAGTGGCTCCTTGCAGAAGGTACTACTCCCTTACAGCAAGCAAGGGCAAAGCACTGTTACAGAAGCTGCAAGCCTGATTGGTATGCAGATGATCACAAAAGGACACTATTTTTTTTTTCCATAAAAACCCACCCAAAACTTTGTGAGTTAAAATTAAAACATAATTTACTTTTCTCATTAACCTGCCACTTGTGCATGGGGAGAATGCCTTACTTTTCCCTTCACTCAGCTTGACTGAGACTAGAAGATTTTTTTTCCCCAAGATGGGATCACTGGTATGGCTGGCAAATTGATGCTGTCTGTCAGCTGGTAGCTCACTTTCTTTCTAGAAAGGACTTTCTTAAAGGGTGGTTGAGCTTCATAAGAGCATGGCAGGTGGGTTCCAAGAATAAGTACTCAAGAGACAGGCATTGGTAGCTACCTAAGTTTCTTAAGCCAAAGTATGGGAACTAGCATGGCGTCGCTTCCATCTATATATATAAAAGCCTAAGCGACTGTCTGACCTTTCGACCATCCGCCCAGTAGTTCTGATGTGCAATGACCTCCAGGGGGAAGACATGCTGACCACTAGCTATGACATGCACTGACCACCAGGGGGCAGACGTTCAATGCAGGGGCTGCTGAGCTGCGGTGACTTGGCAGCTGCAATTCTTGGGTGACACACCCAGAATCAGAGAGGAGGGAGCTTGATTCCAGGGTGTGTCACCCAAGAACTTCTCTCTCACAATCCGGGACCCCTCAGGGGATATCAGAGAGCTAGTTTTGGCCCAATTCTCACAGGCCAGGCCAAGGGACCTCACCAGTGCACAAATCCATTTACCGGGCCTCTAGTAGTATTATATTGTTTAAGTATCACAAGCTCTGCCCAGATTCAAGGGGGTGGGCGATTGGATCCCACCAGCTAATGGGAGGAGTATAAAATAAGCTGGGTGCATCATCACCCTATCCCAGTCACTGAAATAACTGACCTCCAGATGAAGTGCTCTCAGAAAGGAGAGTAAGCATGATGCACAAATTATAAATTTCACTGCTTTGGAAGTTGTACTGCCATTTCTAAACCTGGGGATGGGGCACACAACAAACTCACTCTTCACAATGTCTCCTCCTTTTGTTCATGTGCTTGCTTCTTTCTACACTAAATTGCCTGATGACACTTTTAGTCTTATAGCAGAATTATATTGTAAGTTCAGTGGGCTATTTGTAGCATAAACAAAGAAGCTACCACCATTTATAACTGGGTGTTTTTTATTTTCTTTAAGAATGTTTACAAGTTTTTATAAAATATGTTTTTAAAAAGTATATAGATTTTATCAATAAAAATATATTGATTAACTCCAGTCAAATCAGTATCACCCGTGCCCAGGGGGCTCACTGTTCATGTTATGTTGACAGAGATGCACATTAACATTGTCTGGAACAGCAGAGCTAAAAGAATGGCAGGCCAAGAGTTTTACATGAGTCACAACACTACATCAGCACCAAAATCCCAGCCCAGCTGTAGTAGCTGGTGAGTGAGGGTTTAATAATGCATCTATAGCAGAGGCAAATGATTCAAGGCACCTTGACGAAGAGAGACATTTTGTAGAAAGGAAATATAAAATCCAAATAAAGACTAAAGGAATAGAAAATGGCAAATTGATTCACACTTCAAAAACCCCAAAAATAAGCAAAAAGTCATCATCATGTTCCTGGAGAGTTCAAAGGAATATATTGAACAATGCTTTCTTGAAAGTAGCCTATGTTCCTTCCAAAAACGAGACCCAATTTCTCCTAAATTAAAAAATATATATATATATTTTTATGCTACTCATGCTGGAGGCCTAAGTGTAAAGCAATTTTACTATATAAAAAATGTGGCTTTGTTCCCTCAATGAAATATATATGGTATTTCAGGGAGAAAATGACTGGAAAATTCTGAATTGTCATGACATTTTGAACAAGATGCATGAATCATGCAGCTTATTGTATTCAGGCCTAAGCCAGATGCTATATCAAGACAACTCCTGGGATCTTTTCTTTCTTAGGTGTCTGCGAGGACAATGGGAAAAGTACAAACTGCCTAAGGTTAAAGGGATCTAATTTCTAGTTCCAGCTACAATTTGCCAATAATTTTGCTTTCTGCACATAGTTTACTCATCTGTAAATTAAATTGGTTGAACTCAGTCATTTCTAGCTGATCTTCTTTGGCATTAAGGTCTACTGCCTTAGTCTTTTGAGAGTTTTGCTCCAGGATAGAAATAGGGTTTTAAACACAATATGGATGTTTGGGGCTATTTCATATTCACTCTATTGAACTATTAATATTGAGCCATGACCTTTTCATGGGACCTTGAAATTCTAATCCCCCTCAATACCCATGCAACACTTCTACCATGTACCTCTAGGACTTCTTTGGGCATCTTTGTTCAAATATCTCAGAGGACCATTCACTGACATATTATCTAAAACATCCTAGCATTCTCTATTCCCTAATATTACTTTGTTTCTTCATAAATCTTATCATCACCTGGTATTATATTTATTTATTTATTTATTTACTAGAGGCCCAGTGCATGAAATTCATGCACAGTTAGGGTCCCTAGTGGCTACCAGCTGAAGGCCAGGGGCCTCCCTTCCCCTGGCTGGATGCTGCCGCCACAGACCAGAGCCTCCCTTTGCACCCCCCTTGGCCTGGTGCTGCCCGCTCACCTGCCCCACCATCCCTCCTCGGTCCCACTCTTGTCATCGGGGCCCATTGGGGCCGGCAGCACCTCCACTGCCACCTGCTGCCAGCGCTGCATTGCTATGCTTGCCATGTTCCGCACCACCCCCTGGTGCTCAGTGCATGTCCAACTCCCTGTTAGTCGAAGTCTCGCCCATAGGGACATTTTGCATAGTAGCCTTTTATTATATAGGATTGCTTAATCCCCCACTAGAATGTAAAATCCAAAAGGGTAAGGGCTTTTTAATCACTATTGCATCTAAGAATGCCTAGCACATTACTAAATATTTCAACTCAAATTTTACTGATTTCAGTGTTGGTGTTTTTTCACCATATCTTGCTCTATCATTTTCCCCCTGTACTTTTAAATCTTTGTCAGCTTGTAAGTTTGTTCTCAATGCTTATGTAGGACACTTCATCAAATAGTCTACCAAATTAAAATTGAGTGATCTTCCCTTACAAACCGACATTTAAAATCGAGCACCCAAGAACTCTCAGCACTGTGATTCCTCCCTTCTCTTTCTACCTTTCACTAAGTTGTCCTTTAGATGACTTTTTTAGAAACTGATCTTACCTTCTAGACTTTGTACTTTCTCTAATTATTCTTATCTATTTAGCTAGACTAACTAGCACAAAATTTTCACATAGATAGCAATCAATAATTGTGTTTAATCCTATATAATAAAAGGCTAATATGCAAATAGACCAAATGGCAGAACAACCAGTTGCTATGACGTGCACTGACCAACAGGGACACGCACAAAACATGGTGGGTGTTGACAGCAGGCTGCAGAGCGCAGAACATGATGGGCGTTGGTGTGGTGGGATGGTGGAGGTGGTAAGCAGGGGGCGCCAGACCAAGGTGGGGCACCAGTCACTGTCATCAGAGTGAGCTTCTGGTGGTTACTGAAAATTCTTTGCTCCCACATGCCCGGCACTCATACCTTCTGCTGGCACTGGCGCCGCTCGCACCTGCTGCCAATGCTGAAGCCGCTGCTCACACCCACTGCCGGTAGCCAGTGCCGGCCCCAATCACTCGGCACCATCAGTGGGTGTGAGCAGCAGCTGCCAACCCCGATCACCCCTGAGGGTTTCTCCACCTCCCCCTGCACCTGAGGGGCAATCGGGGCAGCAGCCGCTGCTCACACCCGCTGCTGGCGCCAGACCCAATTGCTCTCCACCATCAGTACATGGGAGCGGCGGCAGCGGGAGCAGGGCTACCAGCAGACAGGGGACCGGGGCCACGGCGGGAGGGGCCAAGACCCACCTCTGTGCCCACCGCAAACTCACAGCCCACAGTTCCTTTCAAGATGCATGAATTTGTGCACTGGGTCTGTATTTTAAAATAAGATAGTAAACATGCTGTAGTAGCAAAGTTTTCCATTCTGGTAAACTATATATTGGCTTAAGTTTTAGGTTGAATATAGTAAAACAAAATAAAAATACAAACTTATTAGATAAGGTCAAATAGATAATAAAACATTTTAAACAATAGCCTCTTTGAAACACAGGTACAGATATTTGAAAAGACAATTTAGTCATGTTGTTAGCTTTGTAAGTATCTTTCACATGGGAAAATGTTTATTGTGGCTGTAAAACCTTCAAGCCTTGACACTTGGGTACTTGTTTCTAGACTCACATCTTCTAGTTTCAAGACAGATACAATTCATGTCTTTCTATTTCTGTAATGCACCATGGACTCCACCAATGTTACACCATCTCTCATGTTGCATGAGCCTAGAGCAGCAATTTTCAACCTGCTTCATCTCATGGCACACATAAACTAATTACTAAAATTCTAAAGCACACTAAAAAATGTACTTTTTGCCAATCTGACAAAAATACGTGTAATTTTGATTGATTTGCCAAAAAAAAAAAATAATAATTACCTATGCTTTTTGCTCCAAAGTGGCTGGTACCAAGAATTAACCAATCAGATACAACCTTATTATGTGACATGACCAATAAGATGCAACTCAGTCAGGACATTCACACCAGATGGCTGTTGTGTTAGTTGTTGTCTTTTTTTTTTTTTTTTTTTAATTTGACAATCTAAGGGAAAGAGGTCAGTGCATATTTTAAAAATTCTTGCAGCACACCAGTTGAAAATCGCTGTCCTAGATGCACTCTTTCTTTCACCCTTCCAAATACTGTTGCCCTTTGCTTGACTAATATTTCTTTATTTCTCAAACCTACATGGTCTCTGATCTGAGTGATAACTCTATGCTAAGCCTGGTATTTTTGGACCTTCATTATTGTTTTATATTGCAAAGACGACTTGACTCAATCCCTTCCATCTTGTCTGCTGAATGGCATATTCATTTGCCTTCTGTCACCGTTTCTAAGCATCTCTATGCTATGCTTTAATATGTGAGGCTGTGATTTGCTATAACCTTAAGGCATCTCAACAATGCTGGGTAATATTATCTCAGCAATTCCTCCCAGCCATGTTGGCATAACTTTGCCTTCCATCCTGCAGTCCATGAAGGGAGTGAGATATCCACAGTGCCTTTTCCCAGTCCCAGCAGATTATTTGAATACTGTAATTGAATTTAATTCTTTCATTTCCACAAAGTCAGATTGGAATATTGCCCACTTTCTATTTCTTTTTCTCAGTTTAGAATCAGCTATTCTGCTGAAAATAGTTTTTGTGGTTTTTTTTTTAATGTTCACTAATTTGGTTTTCCAGAAGCAAAAACAATGAATGTCAACCTAACTGTTCTCATTAACTACCTGCAAAGACCTAAAACTATATATATAAAAAAAATTACTGGTTACAAGATAAATTCCAAAACTCTTTCACTGACAGTTATTGCACACCCTCTACAATGTTGTGCTCAGGTTTCATTTCTATTTAAATGTCACACTTCTTCTCAGCATGACCCCTTTCTTCCACCAGGCTTCATCTACTGCTCCTGAACACGCCTTGTTTCTATGGTTCATGCCACCTCCATTCCTAATGGGAATGCATAATTCTCTCTAATCAGGCCCAGTTTCTGGGGTACAACTCATATACCATCACTGCTCTGAAGCTGCCCTGCTCTAACTGGATTATAACCCAGTTTGTTTCCTCATGTATTTTACTGCCAGATTTTATCTCTGTGTTGGCTTCCTTGTAACTTTAAGCCATTGTGTTCCCATGTCTTATCTATCCATATACAGATGGAATGTCATTATTTGTAGGGACGACTCTAAAATATAACCTCCAACAAATTGCATAGGTGAGGATTACGGTGAAAAATCTGTAGCTGTGCATTAATCCCTGGCAAAATCCATGAAGAACTAAACTGTGTGAGCTGGAGATTATGTCTATGTTAAGCTACCAATTATTATTCTTATTTTTACATATTGGAACACAAATGGATCTCCCTGCCTAAAAATCAATTCAGGAAGTGAATTAGTTATTAGAAAATAAATAAACTTTTAAGCAATAAATCAGAGTAAAAACTACATGTATCCCTAAAGTGCTTTTTGCTACTTTTTTTTTCAACTGATTTCAAGCAAGCAAACATGTCAAGCCTTATTTCCTAGGATGTCATTCATCAGAATTCAGCTTTAGAGGTCAGAGACAGAGAGAGACAGCAGCTGTCACAGCATTAGTTCTTCCACCAGCAACCTGGGAATAAGCGTGTTGTTGGTTTTTACTCTAATGCAGCTGCCAGTCAAAAAAAGACATTGTCCATAACATGAAAGACTCTTCAGTATATGCCTAATACTAGGAATATGGTATTTCTAAACTCTGGTGACTTATAAAATGTTGAACAAAGTATTGGAGCTATCTAGTTAAGTGAAAAAATCAATAATCCATTAGATTAAATATTTTCATAGAATATATATGGTATATGAGGAGCAATGTGACTCAAACAGGGTAGGTGATAAAAATTAAACTGAATTTTTTAAAGTTTTGCTATATGCTTTTAATATGTGGCAAGCATGTAGATGCTGATATGGGGCCACATCAACATCAGATAGAAATTAAACATTTGAGTTCAATAGCTATATAGTTTTTTAGAAAGCTGACTTCAAATATTAAAAAAACTAATATTTACAATTAAAAATATTTCAGTGATTTATTTTTAAGAGAACACCTTCAGTTCCAACATCACCAATGAAATTATATCAGATAGGACTAATTTATTTTATTAATGAATCCAGAAAATTCCAACCAAACTTGATTTCAGAACAAAAGGAATAGCTTCAGACATGGTCAAACAATGTCAATTTTTTTTTCTTGTTTCTCATGTTAATGAAGAAGCTAGTAAAAAACTCAACACATTTCTGCCTATCTGCTGGAATCATTATATCTCAGTGATTTACAACAGGGTTTGCATTAATAATTATGAAAAAATTAAATAAAGTAATATAAGCGTATAAAAAAGCTAATATCCATTTAAATAGATTGAAAACGGTAATACTATTAATTAAAATTGTTGTGTATAATTTTCATGTGCAATACAATCTTGACTAGGATTGAAATATATTTGAAATTTAATTTAAAAAAATTTCCAGCCCTTAATAATCTAAAAAAAAAAACCAAAGAAATAAATAAGTGGCTAACTCCAGCCAAATATTGCTGCAGTAGAAGAGCCATGCCATAATATCTACATTGACCTTACTCGCTCAATTATTTCAATCAATATGGCATTTCTAAACAGAAAAGGAGGCTTAATATCCTTAAAGGCAGAGAAGTGTTCAGATGTATGGGAAAAAAAATACTAAAGAGAGAAAGAGCAGAAAAACCGGAAGTGAAGATGTTTGTAATCAATAAACAATATAATTTATCATGAACACATTATGCAAACCCATTTATCACTAGCTGAAACCTGAAACTAAATTATTCCCTAATTTTGTTAAAGATGTATTATTACTGAGTGCTAGCTAATTATAATTAAACTAGAATGCCAGTTGAACGAATTTGTGCACGGGTGGGGTCCTGCCTGCCTGCCTGGATAGGGGCCAATCAGGCCAGGCCTGCTGGGGGTGTGGGGGGCCACAGGCAGTTGGTGGACCGGCCCCGCCCCCAATCGGGTGGGGGGCGATTGGGGATGGGACTGGCCTGGGGGAGGGGCCACAGGTGGTTGGCCACTGGCCCCACCCCCTGGTTGAGCTCCCAGGCAAGGGGACAATTTGCATATTAGGCTTTTATTATATAGGATTCTAATTTAAATTTATTATGAAGTATTTTATACATAGAAACATACATGAAGACTAATACAATGACCAATAATCTATCTGCTCTAGCCAGAAAATAAACTATTACCAACAGAGTTTGAGCCCCTGTATATTCCTTTCTGACTTTGTCTTTCCTATTCTTTTTTAAAATATGTATTTTTATTGATTTAAGAGAGGAAGGGAGAGGGAGAGAGAGATAAAAACATCAATGATGAGAGAGAATCATTGATCAACTGCCTCCTGCATGGTCCCCATTGGGAAATGAGCCCATAAAAAATGCATGTGCCCTGATTGGGAATCAGTGACCTCTGGTTCATGGGTCAACACAACCACTGAGCAATAGCAGCCAGACTGTCTTTCCTATTTTTCATAAAACAAAACAAAGTCAAACAAAATGAACAAAAACCTCATAACTCAGTTATCTATAATAATAAAAGCCTAATATGCTAATTAGACCAGACAGCCAAACAACCTACAGATGTCATTCTGGACATCCTTTCAGACAAAGCCATGGCAGTGGGGGCTGAGGCAGAGGTGGTTAGGGGCAATCAGGCAGGCAGGCAGAGTGGTTAGGGGCAATCAGGCAGGCAGGCCAGCAGTTAGGGATGATCAGGCACACAGGCAAGTGGTTAGGCTTGTAATGCAGGCAGGCAAGTGGTTAGGAGCAATCAGGCATGCAGGCAGGCAAGCGGTTAGGAGCCAGCGGTCCCAGATTGCAAGAGGGTGCAGGCCGGGCTGAGGGACCACCCCCCCTTCCTGCATGAATTTATTGCACTGGGCCTCTATTTTAGCTATAAAATGTTTGTGAAGAAAGTATTTCAGTGATTATTCAAATGAATTATTTCAAATGTGGGTTAACTGTCACTATAGTCACTCCAGGTTGGCACATGTAGTACACAGATACTGTAATAATGAAACTCATCATTTTTCTAAACCCATAAAATTTTCAACACCAATAGTGAACCATAATGTAAAACATGATCTTTGAGTGATAATGTCATGTCAGTATAGGTTCATAGAAAGTAAAATAATAATAATAATAAATTACTACTCGAGTAGAAATTATTGATAAGAGGGGAGGCTATGCATGAGTAGGAGCAGGGAGCACATGGGCTACCTCTGTACATTGCTCTGAATTTTATGGTGAACTCCAAACTGCTCTAAAAAATAGTCTATTAAATTATTTTTAATTTACAGGAGCATACTATTGTTATTATGTTTATCAAGAACCATCTTATATAATAAAAGCCCAGCGACCAGAATGACCAGAATGACCAGAGACCAGAACCACCACAGCCCCCTGCTGTGTTGGCCCTTCAAGCAGTTAGGGGTGATCAGATAGGCAGGTGAGCAGCTGGGGTGATCAGGTAGGCAGGCAAGTGGCTGGGGGTGGTCAGGTAGGTAAGCAAGTGGCAGGGAGTGGTCAGGTAGGTAAGCAAGTGGCTGGGGTGGTCAGGTAGGCAGGCAAGTGGCTGGGGGTGGTCAGGTAGGTAAGCAAGTGGCAGGGAGTGGTCAGGTAGGTAAGCAAGTGGCTGGGGTGGTCAGGTAGGCAGGCAAGTGGCTGGGGGTGATCAGGTAGGCAGGCGAGCAGCTAGGGGTGATCAGGTAGGTAGGCAAGTGTCTGGGGGTGGTCAGGTAGGTAGGAGGTAGGCAAGTGGCTGGGGTGGTGAGGTAGGTAGGCAAGTGGCTGGGGTGGTGAGGTAGGTAGGCAAGTGGCTGGGGTGGTCAGGTAGGCAGGCGAGTGGCTGGGGGTGGTCAGGTAGGTAGGCGAGTGGTTAGGGGTGATCAGGTAGGCAAGCAAGTAGTTAGGGGTGATGAGGCAGGCAGGCAGAGCCCCGCGATCAATCACCTCAAAGATGGAAACCTGGGCCACAGCCTGTAAGAGGGATGCTGGGCGGTTGCGACCAGAGGCGCTGGTGGCGGTGGACGCTGCAGGTGGGGCTGGTGCCATGATGGCTCCTGAGCAGGCATGGTGCCTACAGCCTGGCTCAGGCCCCAGAATCACAGCCTCTCCCCCTGGCTTCTGCAGGGCTGGACTGTCACTCCTCCTTCTATGATGCCTGGGAAGATCCAGGACCATTCCATGACTGTGGGCTCTCTGCCAGGGCTCAGCCACCTGACCAGACTCCCCAGCTTGGCCCTGACTACAGAGGAACTGAAATACACTGACATCCACAACATTGGGGCCATGATCACCCCTTTGCACTTCCTGGAGGTGAAACTGGGCAAGAGGCCTCAACCTGTGAAAAGTGAGCTAGATGAGGAGTGGAGGAAAAGGCACCGGCAAAAAAACAAAGTGGCGGCAGCCCCATGCCGGAACAAGAAGAAGGAGCGGAAGGAGTTTCTGCAGGGGAATCTGAGTGGCTGGAGCTCATGAATGTAGAGCTGAAAACCCAGATGGAGGAGCTGAAGCAGCTCATCCTGATGCTCAATCGGCATCGCCCCACCTGCATCGTCAGGACCGACAGCATTAAGACCCCGACTCAAAAGGCAACCCACTGCTGGAGCAGCTGGAGAAGAAGGGACCATGGGCTGGGAGGAGGAAGAGGAGGAGCAGGAGATGAGGAGGGGGAGAAGGAGGAGGGTCCCAGAGGGCTCTTCCTTGCTACATGGAAAACTCTTCAATGAGGCTCAGAATAGCCAGCATCGGCCAGGCTTTTTTGTGAAACTCAGATCAGCCACACCAGGGGAAGAAACCCAAGCTGATGAAACCCAGGACCAAGCGCTGAGACCAAAATAGTCCTGAGGGGGTCCTGTTCTGCCTGAGGCCAGGCTTGCAGGAGGCAGGACAGAGGTTCTGGGCCAGAGAGATGCCCATCCAGGCAGCTGGGGGCACTTCTCTGGCCTCTCCGCCAGGGCACCCACCCAAAGGACCTCCGAGCATCCAGGAAAAGCCATTAAGTTGCAACCCAAATTAGTCTGAGTATGGAACTCAGAGTGAAACTGCAGTCTGCCTGCCCCCACCCCTGACCCTGACCCTGACCCTGATCTTGATGCAAGGCTGGAGAAGGGCACAGTGCCAGGCCCTACTGTACCCACCCACCGTGGTCCAGCTCAGTCCTGCCTGGCGTGGCAGCTGGAGCGCACCCTCGCCGGCCCAGCTGCAGTTGCTGTGGGCATGAGGCACAGGTGCCCTTCCAAAGCACATACTCACTGAATGTTACAGACTGGCTGTCCTGGCAGGGCTTTCAACTGCACATGTTTTTTATATTTTCTTCTTTTTAAATATTTTTTTACAAAAAAAAAGATTTTATACAAGGAATATATAAATGGCTTTCTATAATCACTTGATGTGATACAATATAAATATGCTATGGTTTGTTTGTTATGAATGGATATTCAGCAGTTATGGCCGTTGCATGTAACTTCCAAGTGCTGTAGTCTCTGGGTGTTGGGGATGGCAGGGGTGGGGTGCATTGCATTTCCATCCTGGTAAAAACCCTTCATAGTACTCAGTTCTGTATTGCTCAGTAAACATTACTCTTACTAAAAAAAAAAAAAAAAAAAAGAAAAAAGGAAGGAAGGAAGGAAGGAAGGAAGGAAAGGAAGGAAGGAAGGAAGGAAGGAAGGAAGGAAGGAAGGAAGGAAGGAAGGAAGGAAGGAAGGAAGGAAGGAAGGAAGGAAGGAAAGGAAGAAAGAGAGAGGCCCAGGTCACCGACCGGCGATGCTGTGGCAGGTGTGCGGCCCTGTAGAGGATGGCCCAGGCCAGCCAAGCCATTGCACCCTACGCCTGTTGCCTGCAGAGGGAGGCAACCAGTGTCAGAGGAGGGGGGGGGGCAGAGCTGCACAGATGTCAAGCAGTGGCAGCAGCGGGGGCGGAGCCAGCTGCCTGCGGCCAGGGGAAAGAAAACCCCAATAGGCCCTGATCTTAGGCCAGGCCTAGGGACGCTAACTGAGGGGTCCCAGATTGTGAGAGGGTGCAGGCCTGGCTGAGGGACCCCCCGATGCACGAATTTTCATGCACTGAGCCTCTAGTTATTACATAGAGATACATACTTAAATACTATTTCTAAAATATTTAATGCCTGGGATTCACTTCTACATCATTAGGGGACAAGGAGTGTGAGGGAGCATTATAAGAAAGAGAAAAAAAAAAAAGATTTATCATAATCATTGTGGCTGTGATGGTTACATTGAGGGCCATTACACTATCCTCTCTATTTTTGTGTCTATGGGAAAGTTTCTCCTGGACATAAAATTTAAAAAATCTTTCTTAAGCCTATCAAGATTTTCCACTATATTCACTGGCATTCTAATGTAGGCTCAGGTTTACTCTTTATATCCTTATTTAAATAATAATATTCTTATCACTGCCACAAGGAAGAACGTGGAAGTTATTTCTTCTGTTTTTCTTCTTCTCATATACTTAGAGGTAAAAATAAAGAAGCACAGAACTAAAATAGTGGAGATCAACATTTATGATACATGAAAAGAATGGTTCTTTCATTATTGTATAGTTTAACAAATATTGCTCAATGAAATTATGTTTTAAGTTTCTTGTCACCAATTCTTACCTTAATTTGGATTTATTCTTACATTCATTCTTTTGTAATATTTTAAAAGCATTAATGTATTATAAATTTAGTATCTAGTCTTTTATATTACAGATGAATAAAATTGAGAGTATTTGGATACACAACTGCTCTGACCATTTCCTTCCAGAGAATAGGATAAGTGTAACCATAGTTACTGCTAGATGAAAAACAAAATACATTCTCATAAAAATTACAGCAAGGTCAGCGATCCTATTCATTTGTGTACACAATAAGAATTCTTCCCTGATTCCAATGAGTATACAGAATAAAGTCTGTCATTGTGAAGCTTTTTTTTTTTTTTTGTCACCCCTCAGCCCCGTCAGCTGAACAAAAGGCTATGTGGGGAGGAAACTCCGCAGCTAGCTCATTAGCAGACTATGTTGAGGGAAGTTTAAAATCACCTCTTCTAATTTGATGCTTCCACTAGGATTGTAGTAATATGTAGGTTTGGGTGACTATAGAAATGAATTGCTTTTATGAGATAGAGTAGTGTATTTTTCATTCTACTACCAATATGTTATGGACTTAAATTTTTCAAAATGTTGAAATTCTAACCCCTGCTACCTAAAATGTGACTATATTTAGAGATAGTGTCTTTAAAGTGATAATTAACATGAGGTTATTAGAATGAGCCCTACTCCCAGGTGACCAGTGTCTTCATAAGAAAAGAAAAATAAGACATGTACATGTACAGAAGGAAGACCATTACATACTCAGAGAGTACATGGCTACTTATAAACAAAGGAAAGAAGTCTCAGAAGAAACCCTGTCAACCGGTGGACCTTCTACTTCTATCCTCCAGAAAAATTTGAAAATAAATTTCTGATATTTATACTACCAAGTTGGTGGCACCTTTCAAATGTAGCTCTGGATAATTAATACATATTAGAAAAAAATAGAATTTTTTCAAGATGCCTTTAGAGTATGTGGAAGATACACTCATCTCCTCTGAGAACTAAACCAGAATTACAGCTAAATTATAGAGCAATCAACTTGAATGACCAACTGAAACAGGAATATTACATCTAAGGATTTATAGAAGAAGCTACATAGAGACTGGTAAGAAGGCCAGAAGTGAGGAGAGGGCTGACTCCTACACCCACATTTGGTGACTAAGAAGCCAGAGAAATATCTCAGCTGCAAAAGTCCTCCTGAGGAGCTAGGTCTCAACCCTATGCTGGGACCCCCAACCCATAGCATCAGGGCTGGGAAGAGGAGCCTTCATAGTATCTAGCATTGAAAATCAGCATGGACTCTGTCCTCTGGGAAGAAGAGGGACTCTTATTGAATCTCTTAAAGTCCCAACACATAGGAACTTGCTCTCTCAAGCATCCACCTAGGGTTCCTGTAGGGGGTAGGCGACTCAGGACATACAGGAGTCATAAAGAGAAGTTCTGGGTGGTGTGACCTTGAAGAAAGATCTGGAGAGCCAGCTACTAAGGTCCCAGACCAAGGTCAATATGCCACACTACCCTCAGGTGTTATCTTTTTTGGGTCATGTGCTCCTATTCTTACAGCACCAGCCTGGGGAGTACATTAACCTGATCCTCTAAATACAGGCAAGACTACCCTGCCAAGCTTCAGTCCAATAGAAAGTACTGTTAGCTGCACCCAACAGGGAATGCTAGTGTGCTTTTTCTCTGAAGAAACTATATGCAGACACTCAGACATTGAACCATGAGGCTTTGCAAAGGGGGCCAGTCTCAATGCCCCTACCTCCCCACCCCTGCTAGCCTAGTCAGCACCATCCCCAATGCAAAATGTCTTGATCTGTTTTCCCAAGTCCTCATGGCCACATTCTTCTGAGTTTGGGCTCAGTAAGAAGAAGGGAACACCACTCAGGGCTGGGACCTTCAAAGCATGTCTCCCTCAGAGATTTTGGTCCAGGGCTCAAATGGTGCAGCTACATAATTTAGGGGAGGCATAGTGCTCGCTTCCCTCCCTTGGGTTCAGCCAGTGCCACCAGCAATGGAAGACTGTCTTGATCTGTTTTCCCAGGCCCCAGTAGCCCTGCCTACTGAGTTTAATCCTGCAGTGGGGACAGCTGGCAACACCCAACCTGAAACTGTAGTGTGCTCCTCCTGGGCATTTAAAATTGAAGACTGCAGGAGAGACTGAGTAGTGTGGCTCTGGAGTAGAGGCCACATTCTTCTCACTGGGTGTGTCACCACACTGCTTCCAAGAAGGAGATCCACTAGCCCTATCCTCCTGACCAAATTGCCCTGCCCTACTGAGCTTTCACTGAGTGGAAGGAGCAGTGGGACATCGCCAAGTTGGGCCCATTCTACATTCTTTCTTCAAAAGTTTCTGGAGAAAGTCCAGGCAACTCCAGGGGGTGATGGAGTAGCTGACAAGTGGACACCAACCTCAGAGAGTCTTGGACCTTTTATTGATCGGCCACTAACTCAGAACTACAGAACCTTGATCATTGTACACAGCTTGGTGCCTTCAATGCACACCCAGGCCCAGCAGACACAACCACAATAATTTGTGTAACACTTAGCTCAAGTGACCTAGAAGATTGTGCCACTGAGACCCACAGGGTACCCATATCAAAAAGAATTCATAACAAGCTTGGGAGTCATAGCAGATCAACCTAATACAGAGTCAAACACAAAAAAATGCATATGAAATAGGGAAGCAAAGAAATATGCACCAAATGAAAGAATAAGAGAAATACCAGAAAAAATTAAATGAACAGGAAGCAAGCAAGAAACCAGATGTAGTTTTAATCAATGGTTATAAGGATGCTAAAAGACCCTAGGGGAAGAATGAACAATTTCAATGAAACTTAAACAAAAAGATAATAAACACTAAGTAGGACATAGAAACAATAAAATGAACCAGTCAGAGATAAATATTACAATATCTGAAATTAAAAATACACTGGAAAGAATCAACTGGAGGTTAGGTAAAGCAGGATTAAATCAGTGATTTAGAAAACAATATAACAGTAAGCATCCAAGCAGACCAAAAAAAAAAGAAAAGAGAATTTAAAAGAAAAGGAGGAAAGTCTAAGGGACTTCTAGGACAGCATCAAGCATAATAACATTGGATTCATAGGGGTACCAGAAGGAAGAGAGAG
The DNA here is from genome assembly GCF_951640355.1 of Cnephaeus nilssonii. NCBI lineage: Eukaryota > Metazoa > Chordata > Mammalia > Chiroptera > Vespertilionidae > Cnephaeus > Cnephaeus nilssonii. The sequence goes on from NC_137084.1 coordinate 73,729,402, forward strand.
AGCAAGAGATTGAGAACCTGTTTAAAGAAATAGTGGCTGATAACATCCCTAATCATATGAAGGAAAATGTCACACAAGTTGAGAGTCCCTATCAAGATAAACCCAAAGAGACCCAAACTAAGACACATCATAATTAAAATGGCAACGGTTAAAGACAAAAAGAGAATCTTAAAAGCAGCAAGAGAAAGATAGTAAGCTTTCTTCAAGGGAACTCCCATAAGGCTGCAACCTGATTTCTCATCAGAAACACGTCAGGCCAGTAGGATTATATATGAAATATTCAAACTGATGAAAAGCAAAAACAAGAACCTACAAACAAAACTACTCTATCCAGCAAGGCTATCGTTTAAAACTGAAGTCAAAATAAAGTGCTTCCCAGAGAAAACAACAACAAAAAATAAACTAAAGGAGCTCATTCCAAACCAGTATAGCAATAAATAGTAAAGGGCCTGCTTTAAGAAGAAAAGCAATAGAGAGTAACATAGGTATAAGAAATAAAATGGTGCCTAGCTGGCATGGCTCTGTTGTTAAGCCTCAACCTGTGAACTAGGAGGTCACAGTTTGATTCCCAGTCAGGGCATATACCCAAATTGTGGGCTCAGTTCCCAGTGGGGTGTGTGCAGGAGGTAGCCTTTCAATGATTCTCTCTCATCATTGATGTTTCTATCTCTCTGTCCCTCTCCTTTCCTCTATGAAATCAATAAAAATACATTTAAAGAAAGAATAAAGAGGCAATAAATAACTATTAATAATAATCTTAAATGTGAACAGATTAAATGTTCCAATCAAAAGCCAGAGGGTGGTTGAATGGATGAAAGAATAAGAAGACATAACCCACATATATACTGTCTATAAGGGACTGACATTAGGACAAAAGACATACATAGATTGAAAGTAAAAGTATGGAAAAACTAGCCCATGCAAGTGGAAATGAAATAAAGCTGGAATAACAATACGTATATTATACAAATAGACTTGAAAACAAAGACCATAAAAGAGAGAAAGAAGAACATTATATAATACTAAAGGGATTGATCCAACAAGAGGATATAACCCTTATAAACAAACATGCAACCCTCACAGATGCACCTAAACATATAAAGACAATCTTGGTGGACATTAATGAAAAGATCAACAGCAATACAGTCATAGATGGAGACTTTAACACTCCATTGACATCAATGAATAGATCTTCCAGACCAAAAAAAAAAAAAAGAAATCAATAAGGCAACAACAACCTTAAATGATACACTGAACCAGATGGATTTAATTGATATTTGCAGAAAATTTCATCCCAAAGCAGTAGAATATACATTCTTTTCACGTGCACATGAAAAATTCCCTAAGATAGACCACATGTTGGGACACAAGATAAACCTTATTAAATTCCAGAAGATTGAAATCATAACTTCTCTGACCATAATGATATGAAACTAGAAATAAATTACCACAAAAAAACCTCAAAATCACACAAACAAATGGAGATGAAATAACATTTTACTAAATGGGTTAACAATTAGAAGAAGAAATAGAAAGTTACCTGGAAACAAATAAAAACGAACATGCTACACCCAGCATCTATGGTACACAGCAAAAGTAGTCCTGAGATATAAGTTCATAACACTACAGGTCTACATCAAGAAGCAGGAAAAATCTCAAATAAACAATCTAACCCAACACCTAAAAGAACTAGAAAAAAAAAAAAAAACAGAAAAACAATAAATTAAGCACAAAGTAAGTAGAAGGAAGTGAATAATAAAGATTAGAGCCAATATAAATGACATAGAGACTAAAAAAATTGAAACAAAAATCAATAAAACTAAGAGCTGGTTCTTTGAAAATATAAACAAGATTGACAAATTCACCAAGAAAAAAAGATAAATAAAATCAGAAACGAAAGCGGGGAACAACTGACACCACAGACATACAAAGGATTGTAAACATATTAAGAACAACTCTATGCCAACAAATTGGGCAATGGGCAAAATTGATAAATTTCTACAGTCTTCTAAAACTGAATCAGGAGAATCAGAAAATCTGAATAGACTGATTACAACTAATGAAATTGAAAAAGAAAAAAACAAACAAACAAAAAAAAATTCCCAGTGAACAAAAAGTCCTGGTCTGGATGGCTTCACAAGTGAATTTTACCAAACATTGAAAGAAAAACAAACCCTATCACACTCAAACTATTCCCAAAAATTCAAGAGAAGGAAAGTCTCCCAAGATCATTTTATGAGGTCAGCATTATCCTAATACCAAAATCAGATAAATACACAAGTGTCAGAGACAGCAAGATCACTGCTCAGCACTGATACTCGGAGCTGCTCTGAGTCCATATATTCTCCTAAATTCTTCCCAACTACACCAGGGCAGGTTCCTTCTCGAACCCTGCCCACTGTATTAACTGTTGGGAACATATTACAAGTTCCTCCTTTATCCTCTGCTCACTAGTTACAGGTGTTGGGTCCGAGCCCCTCTACCTGGGGCTGGACCTCCTTGGATGCCGGGTCATTGACAGGGAAGCCATGAGAAGTTGTGGGTGTATAAGAATGAGTCTTTACTTCAGAAGCCAGTGGCCATAAGCCATTAGACAAGACAGTCCTTCATAACAGTGTCCCAATCATGCAGCTGTACTCCAGCTGGTAAATACATATCTTTTCCACACAATAGGAGTAGTCTCAGTACCCACAGTTATTATCTGACAGCCGCACGCAGCTTCTGAACTCACCACCTTACACTGTAGCAGCACCTGAACGCTCTGGCTCAGCAGCTTCGCCTGTCTCTCCTGCACAGCACACTCTAGCTGGTTAACATGGTAGCTATATCTGAGCTCTCTATGAGCTCTTAACCTTACATCATGGCAGTACCACCTCTCAGCTCTGTCTGAGCTCTGTAGCCTTCGCCCTTCCTAGCGGCTCATTCTAGCAGACTAGCTGGTCAGTAGCCTGTACATTACTCCAGAGACAAAGAAGGCTAGTTGCCAACATCAATCATTTGGGTTACAGAAGGGCACAGCATAGTTTGTGATCGCTGTGTCCTTGCAGCTGTTTTTGGCATCTCAGCCTTGGACATTTGATGAAGATTCCCATGCTCAGAGCAGCCTTGGCCTTCAGGTATACTGTCAACAAGGTCTCCACACTCTAATTAGCCTTGGCTATTCAGGGACTCGGGTGTGGTTCCCACAACAAGAAAGAAAATGATATGCCAATATACCTGATGAACACAGATACTAAAATCCTCAACAAAATATTCTCAAACCAGATCTAGGAATATATTAAAAAGATCATACACCATGATCAAATGGGATTTATTCTGGTGATGGATGGTTGGAACAATATTCACAAATCAATAAATATGATACATCACATAAACAAAATAAAGGTCACCCCTGAGGGCCTCTCCACCTCCCCTGCTCCTGAGGGGCGAGTGCAGTCGGTGCCCTCAGCTCATGGGAGCAGTGGCAGCAGGAGCGTGGCTGCTGGCAGACAGGGGACTGGGGGCTGTGGCAGGAGGAGCCGGGTGGGGGTGCGAAAGATGGGCCAAGACCCGTCCCTGTGCCTCATGATCCACAGTATCTTTCAAGGTGCACAAATTCATGCACTGGTACCCTAATATATATGTAATTGTTAATCCTCACCCAAGAATATTTTTTCCATTGATTTTTGAGAAAGTAGAAGAGAAGAAGGGAGAGGCAGAGAGAGAGACAGAGAAAAAGAGACACAGAGAGAGAAACATGGATGTGAGAGAGTGGAGACACATTGATTGGTGGCCTTCCATGCAAGCCTTGACCAGGGCAAGGATGAACGTGCAACTCGGGTAAGTGTCCTTGACTGGGAATCAAATCCATGACCCTTTGGTATGCAGGCCCACACTCTAACCATTTAGCCTCACCGGCCAAGGCAGTTATTTTACAGTTTTATATTTCAATTTCTGTTAGAATGTATACTACGTAGTGAGAAATGAATTCAAACATACCTCCCTTTTAATAAATTCATAATGGTGAAAAAAGAGAAGAAAATAATTGCTTTTAACTGTTAGAGGAGAAAAATCTTTACTTAAAACAGCACCAGGCACATAGCGGCAACTCAGAAATGTTTACTATTATTATAGTTAAATGTGAAGAACCGTGAGGACCACCAAACCATCCTCTCTAATAAAATGGTAATATGCAAATTAACCATCACTCCGCTACATAAGCCACGCCCACCAGCCAAGCCATGCCCACCAGCCAATCAGGGCGAGTATGCAAATTAACCCCATTCCAAGATGGCTACAGCCACAGAGAGAAAGGTTTCCCAGGTAACAGAGTAAGCCAAGCTTTCCATAGCCGTTGCAGGCCTAAGCCTCCACTCAAGCTACAAAGTTTCAATTATAGAAGGTAAACAAATTCAAACAAATGGCAGCAGAATGGAGCTTGAGAGAGCAGGCCAGGGTTGCCGGCGGCAACAGGGGAAGCAAAGCTTTCCGTACACCCTGGCCGGGCCCACCCGCTTAAGGCTACAAAGTTTCAACTGTAGAAGGTGAATTAACTGCCACAGAAATGGCTGTCGGAGCCCCAGGCTTGGCTCTGCTCCAGGCTACAAAGTTTCAATTGTAGAAGGAAAATAAATTCCAGATACCAGGGCCTCCCCTTGCGTTGCCAGGGGGCGTGGCCTGCAAACCACCACAGGCCCCTCGCTCAGGCCGCCCCACGCCCCAAGGGAACCCCACCCTGATCCGGGACACCCTTCAGGGCAAACCAGCTGGCCCCCACCCGTGCACCAGGCCTCTAACCTATCTAATAAAGGAGTAATATACAGATTGATCATCACTGCAACACACAATATAGCTGCCCCCATGTGGTCAAAGATCCTGCCCCCATGTGGACACAAGATGGCCACTACAAGATGGCCAGCAGGAGAGGGCAGTTGGGAGGCACCCGGCCTGCAAGGGAGGGCAGTTGAGAGGGACCAGGCTTGCAAGGGAGGGCAGTTGGAGGTGATCAACCCTGCAGGAGAGGGCAGTAGGGGTGACCAGGCTGGCAGAGGAGGGAAGTTGGGGGCAAACAGGCTGGCAGGGGAGCAGTTAAGAATCAACCAGACTGGCAGCAGAGTGGTTAGGGGGTGATCAGGCTGGCAGGCAGAAGCGGTTAGGGGCAATCAGGAAGGCAGGCAGGCAAGCAGTTGGGAGCCAGCAGTCCTGGATTGTGAGAGGGATGTCCGACTGCCCGTTTAGGCCCGATCCTGGGATCGGGCCTAAACGGGCAGTCGGACATCCCTCCAGGAGTCCCAGATTGGAGAGGGTACAGGCTGGGCTGAGGGACAACCCCCTGCCGTGCACGAATTTCGTGCACCGGGCTTCTAGTTACTCCATAAAACTACTGAGTGTGTGCTTACATACCGATGGGCTTTCTCAAAATAATGATAGAAACTAATTTCATAGGGAGAAATATGCCAACTTTCTTTTACTGAAACCTAATTGAGTCTACTCACAAAACTCTCACAAACCCCTTCTAGAACTACACTTACTATCATTCTCAGATAGTAAACTTCTAAAGAAGTTTGATAATGTTTTTGCTCACCACAAAAATTAATAACAATAATAGTTGTCATTCATGAAATAATTAAATATGCTATACACTAATAAGCTGTAAACATTCATTAGAGTGTTGAATATCCTTAACAGTCCTTTGAGGCAATTACAAAGAATATTCCTCATTTTACAGATTTGGGAACTGAGTCTAGAGTTTAAGTAACTTGTTTGAACTAACCTAGTATGTGGTAAATGTGGGGTCTGAATCCAGGCGTCCAGGCTCCAGAAACAATAAAATTAACTACTTTACCCCATGGAAACTACACGACAGCATTTTTCTTCCACTAACCACACAGTGGCATTTTCTGTGCTCTTGTACGTTTGTAAGATGCAGTTATCCCCAATAACCCCATTTGCAAGAAGACTTAAATCCTAGTGCTTTTTAAATAAGTATAAATTTGGATGTATAATTATGTATTTTTAAATATATTTTTATTGATTTCAGAGAGAAAAGTAGAGAGAGATTGAACATCAATGATGAGACAGAATCATTGATTGACTGCCTCCTGCACGCCCCCTTCTAGGGAATAGAGCCTGAAACCTGGGCATGTGCCCTGACCAGGAATCTAACTGTCATGCACAACCACTGAGCAACACCGGCTGGGCTAATTATGTAATCCTACAACAAAGAGAAGTCTGCAATAACGCCACGGTTTAAAAACATCCTAAAATATATTTCAGCATCATTCATATGCATTTGCAAATCAAAGATATCAATCTTTTATCTAAGATATACAGTCTTTAATTAGGGGTTGCATGAACTAAATCTTTTTCTGGGGGAACATTTGAGGTGATACATGTTTTTTATAGAAGGATCTGTTATTTTTTTCTGGAAAAGTCTATCTTCCCCACAGGCCTTCTTTACTTCTCTATTCCTTGGCCTCTAAGAAAAGTTCGCTTTATTTTTGAGTTGCACTGAGGAGTTTTATAAAAAATAAATCACATCTCTCTCTCCTTGTAGGTTTATCATTTTGATGACTTTTGTGGCTTTCATTTCAGCTGAGAAATTATGAATTCTCATTATGCCTGCTCCTGGCTCTTCAGTATTATTTAGGTGGAATAGAGGCAAACCCCATGGGCTGAATCAATTTTAATTCTATCTTCTGTAATTTGTCTGCTGCACCTTTGAAACTTGGTCTAGAATTTTTTTTTTTTTTTCCCAAGCATGTTTCTTCCTGCAATCTCTCTGGCACACTAGCCTACAGATGTTGGCTCCACTATTGTCTCCTGTGACCAAGATTCTTCTTTTCAAAATCTCTACCTTTTCCCCCTGCCATTTATCTTCTAAACTACCTTCAAATGCTTTTCGATTACCAAGTCTATACTTGAGTGTCTTGCTGAATTTTGAGAGGCTGAGCTATGTCTCTTTAAAGCTGATGACTATTCTGTCTAAACATGCAAATTCTGGGAGAGTGGAATAACATAATGAATGGGATTTACCTAGAGGCTTAGAGTGGATGCTGCAGGGTCCAGGCCAGGTGGTCCCTTCTTTACCCCAACCTTCCACACTTACTTCCCTGCTGCTGGCCACTGCTTGCTCACAAATGACTTCCCTGAAATTGCTTTCGGTTAAGGAAAGCTCCCTCACTCAATGTTTCATTGTTTACCCAGGGGCAGCCCATGTCCAACAACTGTTTAGTGGGGCCAGGTGAAACGCTTGGACCCTTTTCCATCAACTTATTACAACTCAGAAGGGCTACTACAACCCCCATTGGGGATCAGCTAGGGCCTCTTTGGTAACTAGGCTGCAGTTCAAATTCTCCCTTCACCCAGTTCTTCTTTCCTCAGCTCCTAGGGCGCCATTCCTGAGAAACTCACCATCAACCTCTGTTCTGGGAATCACCAGCTGTTTCTTTCCAAGGAACTAGTCTAAGACAACATTGAAATGAATCCTTGCTGACAACACTTAATTCTGTAAAAATTTACTAGTATTTTTTAACTAAGCTATTTATCCATTTGCCTTCTTTTTTCAAATCCATTCCCTTTTTGTGCTAACAGGCAAATCAGCTGCAGTGAAGTACTGAGAATTCTTTTTATTGGAGTTACCTTGTTTAATGGTGACTTGATGCCATTATAAGGTAATTTAATTTTAAAAAGAACTCAACCAATCCTCTATCTCTATTTCTCTCTCTATCTGTAATCTATCCCTCTTTCCCTCACGGACACACACACACACTTGTTCTCCCCCTTTATGAGCCAGGTTACTGAGGAAAATAGGATGTTGTTTAGTTACAATTTATTGATAGTGAATATTTCTTAATTGAGGATGTACAGGTATCCCCTGCTTTTCAACAGTTTGTTTTAGGCCACTTTGCTTTTAAATATTAGTATCTGCTTGTGCTAACCAAAGGAAATCAAAGGGGGGTTTCACTTTTAGAAAAAGGTCACAAAACGGCAAAAAGCGAAAACAGCATTGAGCGTTTGTTTGGCAGGGAGCTGTTGTGGAGGAGCGCACACCTGGAGCAGGGTGGGGGACATGGCCACGCTCCTTCCCCGGACTACACTCAGCAGCTCAGCATCCAGCTGCCGTAGCTTTGATCTGTGACTGTGAGCATCTGTGCTTTATGTCGATTTATGTTGTGTATCCATTAGCAAGATGTGTCCTAAAGTACCTGCTTCTTCGATTTAGCCATTTTCAGCTTATGAAATGGTTTTATAGGGAACACTCTACTTTTGCATAGCAGGGAAACCTGGACTACTTTCTGTTCTTTCCTTAGACTCTCAGCCCTAGGAGGTTAACAAGTCCCTTCAATTCTCTAATCCCAAGTATGGACTAGACTCTCAAATAACGTAGTATGGATAAATGAACTTTTAACTTTCATTCAGACAACTGGAAACAGCAATTATAGCACCACCTTCAAAGGGTAACACTACAGAGAATTACATTTTATTCATAATTTATTATATATATATATATATATATATATATATATATATATATATATATATCTTACCTTATAATAGTCAAATATGCAAATTGACCGCACCTTCGCTATGCCCAAGCCACGCCCACCAACCACGCCCACCAGGAAACCGTTGCAGGGACATTGGGGTGTGGCGGAGCCCAAGGCCGGGAAAGCCTCGGGGTGGAGGTTTTCCCGGCCTTGGGCACCATTGGGCAGCCTGCACGGATCGCAGGAAACCACTGGGGGTCGGCTCCTGCGATTGGTAGCAGGGACGCTGGGTGCGGCCGAGCCCAAGGCTGGGAAAGCCGCCCGAGGCCAAGCCCCCACCCTGAAAAAGGCAGAAGGCGGTGGCCACAGCCAAGGCCTGGGTCCCTGGTGCCGGCAGAAAACTGGTGCAGGCAGCCAGGTGAATGAAGGTCTATTGCACGAATCTTCGTGCAAACGGGCTACTAGTATATATATATATATATATATATATATATATATATATATATATAATACTTTGTAAACATTTTATAATTGAAATAATAATAGTAATTGTTATTATTTTTGAGGCTTTAAGCCATACTTTCCTTCCAAGCATTTAGAAACCAAATTTGCTGTCACATGTTAGCACAGAGATTATTGATCCAGTCCAACCATGCTGGTTTGACTTTCTCAGGATCTATTCTCTTTAAAACAAACAGAGGCACTCTTCACTGAGCAAGAACTAACTGCCCCTGCACTTGCAGACACCTTCACAGACAGCTTCCTGCCAGCTGCCTCAGCAGACTATGAATGTAGGCACCTGTGTTGCCCTTCCCAGGCCCTTAGCAGCAAAGGTAATCACATACTCATATGTTTGCCTTACAGGTTCCTTTGCAAGAAGGGAGTCAAGCTATGAAGTGTGTGGTACCCTTGACTCATCGAAGGGCATTCTGCTTTCCAGAGAGCACAGGTCCAGTAGAAACACACAGGGATTTGACAGGAGAGGACCCCTAGCAACTGTGAGACTAAAAGATTTTAATGGAGGGTGGCGGGTGTCACAGAGAGACCATTTTCACATGCTAATTCTCTCCAATGCTCCAGCAAATATTTAAAAACTTTATATTTCTTTATTCCTCTCATACCTATTCACTTATTAATTTTGAGGCCTTTAAGGAGACATGGGGGTTATTCCCTTTCCCTTCTCACACAGGGATTTTTTTGCTCTTAACATTTTACATAATCTTCCAGCTTCCAACTTCCTGCTACAGGTGGCTCTGTGGCAGGGCATCCATCCCATCCCCCTACCTCTCTGATCTTAAAGCAACCACTAGCACACAACTCTTGCTAAAATGGGTCACTTAAAACAAGTTGATACATATTTATTGACCTGAGCTCTAATACTTTTGATACTTTCCTGAATTAATAAAGCCATTTAGGACAACAGCTTTCTTAGTCACACTAGAATTCTTAGACATTAGTGAATCCTAAATTATGATTATGTACCCCCCCATGGTTAATCACAATAATCATAAGTGTAAGAATAGCTGACATATATAGAAAAAACAAGAAACTTATGTTAAAGTAGCTTCTATAGCTCCACTGATTTTGTAAGAGGTTATTTCAACAACCACAACTGAATATATATATCTGCATTTACATACAACACACATTTATTTAACTTTCTTGCCAGCCACAGCTGATTTATTTTGAGTTAGTATTCAACTGAATCCTAAAGTTTTTTCACACAAATTGCTGTCAAGAGCTTTTCAAATATTGACTGTTATACAGCATCTTAGCTATTTCTCCCAGCTTTTTGTCATCTGAAATTTTTATAAGCACATATTTTTATTCTTATCCAAGTCACTGATAAAACTGTTAGATAGGACAAGGCTTAGGATGGTGGCCTATGTAATCACTCTGGGGAAACCATCATTGAATCATCTGAATGTGCTATCATCAGACTCTGATAAAATTTGATTTTTTCTCTCATCTGCCCTACATTTTTTACAACTTGTAAACAAATAAGTCATGAGATATCTGAACAGTTTTCATAGAATAGACTGTGGAATCTCAGAGGGAAGGTGAGGGGTGGGTGGGAAGAGACTAACCAAAGAACTTGTATGCAGAACCCATAGACACAGACGATAGGGTGGTGGAGGCCTGGGGCTGGGGTTGGGGGAATGTCTATAAGTGGTCAATGGAAGAAAAAAGGGAATATATGTAATCCTTCCAACAATAATTTTTTTTTAAGTTTTCTGAAATCCAGATAATCTTTGTGACTAGCCTTTGCTTGGCCAATCTTATAAGATACTACCTTCTTTAAAAAGCCAATGGTGTGATTATATTTCCATATTGACTCTGCATCTGTGCTGATCCCTTCTCTTTTTAGATTCTTTAAACTCACCCATTTTAACAATTATCGACCACCTTCTGAGTGTCATGTGCTATGTTAGGTTCCACAACTATAAAAACATCTGCTCTATAATTCTTGCTCTCACTAAGCTCACTGCCTGCTCCTTGGCATGTTGTGGAGTGTGTTCAGAATCTGTAATTTCTGACATTGATTCTTTGGAAAATTGAGATCATGTTGGATGATAACAGCTATTCTGGTACTTATTTTCTATGACACCTCAAGAAGTGGTTCTGATATGATATAATTCACAAGTTACTGTGCAGTGCTTTACTGTGTACTTCATCTAAAGCTGAAACCATAAATGCATTTATAATAATTCTCCTATTTGCTTCCTATCAGGGATTCCCAAGATCACTTTCAGAATTGAAGATGTGCCAAAAGGATTCACAGCTTTCAGAAAAGTTGGTATACTCACATTAATATTTATTACAGTCAAAGGAAAAGGCACATGAGATAAAAAATAAAAGAAACCAGACACAAGTTTTCAGGAGTCCCTCCCAATGGAGTTATATAGAAACACACTTAATTCTTCTAGCAACAATGTGTGACAGCACAGGAAAACTATTGCCAACCAGGAAAGCTCACCTACACTTTGGAGTACAGAGATTATTTTGGGTGTCAATCATGTAGGCATTCGTCACCCTCTTGACAAACCTTAACTTCTCAAACTTTAGCCACCCTTACAACAGAAACAGTTTTCATCTTAAATCATATTGTTAGGATGAAATTATCTGTCAATCCTGCACATTAGGTCCCAAGGCCTCAGGCACATAAAAACATTTTCATCAGGCACAACATTCTAAGAAGTTATCTCCCAGGAAATTGGGAAGGGCCAGTTCTAAAGACAGACCTTTATTTGGAATGTGCACTCTAGAGCTGCTCAGTCAATCCTTTGCTGCCCAGCTAGTTCTATGTCCCAATCTTTAATAAATTAGCAATCATTTTCTTTTTTTGATAATATGAGATCAAAATTGACATAGAGTAGTTCTGCATTCTCTCCTTGATTCAAGAATTTACATTTGCACTATTTCTTCTTCAGATTCATCAAAGAGGTTTCTTTTCATTTAAAATTCATATTTTTGTTGTTGTATTGAAACAACATACTTAGTACATACTAAAACTAATTGCCTCTTGATGTTTTGTTATGATGCACACCACTTTTTACTATTTGGCACAAACACTTTGCTTTTCCTATACATCATCCCCACCTCTATGAGTGGTTATGTGTCTTGGGGAGCATAAATTATATATTTTAAATAAATTAGGAAAAGGAAATAAAGGCTTCCCACCACTGACAAATAAAAAATATGAACAGCCCTAGCTGGTTTGGCTCAGTGGATAGAGAGTTGGCCTGCAGACTCAAGGGTCCCGGGTTTGATCCCGGTCAAGGGCACATGTCTAGGTTGTGGCCTCAATCCCCAGTACGGGGTGTGTAGGAGGCAGCCAAACAATAATTCTCTCTCATCATTGATGTTTCAATCTCTCTCTTCCTCTCCCTTCCTCTCTGAAATCAATATAAAACAAAATAAAACAGAAACAAATTCATAGATTTAGGAAACAAACTCATAGTTTCCATAGAAGGTGAGGTTTTGGGGGGGCAGCACAATAAGCAAAGGGGATTAAGAGGGATAAATGTCCAGTTATAAGATAAATATGTCATAGGTATGTAATGTACAGCATAGAGAATGTATTCAATAGTATTGTAATAATTTTGTATGATGACAGTAACTAGACTTATCATAGGGAATATTTCACAATATACATAATATCATATCATTATTATGTACACCTGAAACTAATAGGATATTGTATATGAATTATACCTCAGTAAATTAATATAAAATATTTTAAAAACTTATAAAAATAACAACAAAAAAAGCATAACAACTGAGCACTAGATCTCTTAGATCCCTGAAAATTGTATTATAAAATAAGCAAAATCAGGAATTCTAATAATTCTTAGTAAATTCTATTTAACTAAATGACATATAACAACATTAGTTATAGCTGCATAGTAAAAGACCACAAAACCTCACCCCTTAAGACTCAAATTCTTACTATGTTATAGTTCCTGAGCTCAGATTGCAGGCACAGTGTATGTGGGTGCTCTGACTGGGTCTCCCACAGGCAGAAAACTGAGTGTCACTGGGCCTGTGGTCATTTCAAGACACGTGAAGGAAGATCCCCTTTCAAGCTCACTCAAGTGGTTGTTAGTCGAATTCAGACCCCGTTGACTTTTGATTGGAGGCCTTCTTCAGTTTCTTTTCACCTGGTTCTCTGCACAATATGGCAGCTGCTTTTCATCACAGGGAGCAAGGGAGAGAGCAAGAGAGAGTGAATAAGACAGAATACATTGTCCATTTATAACTTTGTGTCTCAAGTGGTATTCCATCACTTTTGTCATGGACAATTGGTTAGAAACAGATCATTAAGTCCATCTGACACTCAAGGAAAGATTACATAAGAACATGAATACAGGGAGGTGAGGCTCAGAGGTGGCCATCTTAGAGACTGCCAACCACAGTCATTGGTGTAATAGTCTCATAAAATACCGCAGATATTATTTGAACCAATATCAGTGTTTCTCAACTGATGTTTTGCCCTGGATATTTGGCAATGTCTAGAGCCATTTTTTATTGTCACAGCTTCAGGGAGAGAGGCATCTAGTGAGTAGAAGCCAGGAATGCTGCTCAGTATCCTGCATGTCACAGACAAGCCCCCACAATAAAGCATTTTCCAGTTCAGATTGGCAACATTGCTGAGGTAAGAAACCCTGTAAATGTTAGTAAATATTAAGGTTGGTTAGATGAGATTAGTCAATCCATAAAGTCTGGGCTGCTCTTTAGGTAAAATATGCTCAAGTGCTAGAAAATGGCAAAATAAACAATCCCCCATTGGCTCAGTTAATCTGAAACACAAGTGTTACATAGAATGATTATTATAGATCCATCTATGCAGTAGTCACCTCATTTCTATTTTACTGAGGACAAAACTGCTTCCTAGTCTCTGCCTTACAGACATATTAAGTGGTGTGTCCAAAGTCAAAACATAAGAAGTGGTAGAGTAGACATTTTAGTGAATGGCAGTCTATACATCTACAAACGATTCAATAACAATATGTGACTTAATAATTTCAGCCTTGGCTCTCATTCTTTCTGGCATGTTTGAGTCACACGTAGTTTTTCTGTTTTATTTTGTTTGTTTGATTTTTACATGGATACCTGGACCACATCCAAAGACCAATTACATTACCCACTATGGAGGTGAGGCTCCGGTTTGGTACAGTTGAAAGGGTCAAGGTTAATAGTTTTGAGAACCACTAAAGCAGAGTTTTGTATGAATTATTACATCTATCTAAGTAACCTGGTAATATTAGATGTGGGATTGCTGAGATAAAGTTATTTTTTTCATCTCTGATACAGATTAGCACTATCACAGAAATTTAGGTATTCTAAAATCAAATTTTAAATTTAAATGTTTTATTGAAAGGAGTTATCAAACTGGCTAGGGGGCTAAATATGGATCATTTTCTGTTTTTGTAAATAATATTTTATTAGAACACAAGCATAGTGGTTCAGTTTTGTATTGTTTAGCAGATTTAAATATTTTCAACAGAAACTATATGGGGCCCACATAGCCTTAAATATTTAATATTTGCTTTATTAAAGAAAATGTTTGCCAAGTCCTATTCCAATACCAAGACACTTTGATTTTATTGGACTTAGTTTTGCTATTTATTATTGGTTGTTCCTATTCCCTCTTTTTATGATGTGTTTCAACGTGATAAGCTTGAGAGGAGACAAGACAGAACAGGGGTAAATGCTAAAATAAGCAAGAGTTTCTTTATTTGCATTAATGTTATATTTATTATATATTATTACAATAATTTTATTATGTAAAGATAATCTCTCTTGATCAATTTTTAATTACTTTAACAATAGGTACTTCTAGACTGTGCTTTTCCCCATTAAGTCAGTTGAAAGAGTTAGTGATTACTCTAAAGATAATAGCAGCAATCACTTATCATTGTAATTTACCTAAAGTTACATACTAATATGCTGATGCAACCACAGAAGGCACCTATGGAGTCTGGGCTCTTATTCATAAAATAAAAAATAGTTCTTCCTACAGGATGATCACTTACTTTAACACTATATATTCCAAAACTCCTCAAAATCAACTCAACTTTCCATTATCATTAAAATTTAAAAAAACATATTTTAAAGCCATTTCATATTTCTGCTTACAAAATAGACACAGGTAGGTATCTCAATGAAGATCCTTTGGGTTGCAAGTGCATTCAATTCTGCTATTACACTTGTTTGGAGGACCAATTTGTTCCAATGCAATTCATCTATTAGGGGGGGACAAGGGGAACAAATTTTAATTTGCTTATATGCAATTTGATCTCCAAGAACTACTAAGTGAATACAGAAAACTGTACCCAGCTGAACTGAGCCTAGCGGAATACACAAATGCATATATGCACACTGCACATCTCTTCTATCAGCTCACTGTTCACTGCATGAGTTATCCTAAAAGATTGTGTTTTGCTATTCTTCAACATTTGTGGACATTCTTTCTACATCTCAAACATATGTAAGTGTCCTGGTTGGAAAAATGTGAAGCAGTGCATGGAAAAAAAAGCTTTAAGTATTTTTTAAAAGTTTGCTATGAAAGAAACAGGAGAACATGTGGTAGCACCCAAGCAGCAAGTGTAAAGGAATCCACACTGGGGACCATCAGAGACATTTTAAAAAATAATAAAAAACATACCTATGATGAGAACAACTCCAAACACTGCAAAGTCAATAAGAATAGAGCCTAAAGAAATAAAAGTGATGGAAAGATTTTCGAGCTCATACATTGAGGACCAAACATTAAAAAATCAGAAACAAGTTTTCTCACAATCAAATAAAAGCACAATCTATAAATTAATACCTTAAACAGAAAATGCCAAACTCCACAGAAGCAGCTCCTATTAGCATTAGAAGTGTCCGGTGTGGTATTTGCAAAAATCAATCAAGTTGCCAAAGCTTTAGCTGATGTGCAAAGCCTAAGTGAAGACTAAAAGCAGCAACGGAATTTCCAGAAGTGATACAGGAGTTAATTGAAGATGGTTATAAAACATACTACATTTTCAGTTTTGATTGAAACAGTTATCTACTATAAACACATGCTTTGAATGAATTATATCTCACAGGCAAAAAAGACCCCAAAAAATGCCTCAGGTTTTAAGGCTATACACAATTACAAATTGTGTAACTCTTCATCTACCACTTCACTATAACACAATAGCTTCAATCCATCCGAAGGGCGTCCATTTACACAAACAAAAATCACACACCCCCACGATAAAGTGCAATATTTATTGCAGTATTTATCTTTTTCTTAGCCATTTAACAAGTGTAAAACTGGGCTATCATTTTTGTTATGTTCTCACCTTTTCTTTGTAATGTGTCAATAATGAAGCTTTTGAGGGTTTTGCTTTTAACTTCACATTTATCATCAGCTCTGTATTTTTTATTGCATGATTATGCATAGTGCGGTGATTTTTAGGATTGCGCATGTTGCATTATAACATAACTAGTTGTAACAGAAAGTCATTCAAGTGAAATTATACAAGGAATAAATGAATTAAGTGGTTCTTCAGACAACCAAAACCAGAAAGTTTAAATAGGACTCATAGTGCATTCTAATTGGAATCCTTAAAATTTCTGAGAAAACCATAGAGCTATTCTTACCTTTCAGGTCCAAATGATCCCCATTTTCTTCTTTCTGCAAGTCTGTTTAATATTTGTTTATTTTTTGTTTATAATTACCTATTAATGAGTTTTATCTTCCAAACAAGCACATGGAAGAGATGTCTACCCATCAGCCTTTCAGAGGAGGAAAAAACAAGAGGGTGACTATTATCTGGCAATGATCCTCCAAATTTTTGTGAGAGATCATTTGATTAACCAATCTTGAACTATTCACATTACCACAACATTTAATTCAATTATTAAATGAGACATTTAATAATTAGTTGTGAAATGTGTTACAACAGGTTGAGTTGAACCCATTTGAAACTTGAAACATGTCTTTGTTCCCCATAGCAATAATGCTAGGCATGATGGATGAGCTTTCTGTTTTGTTTTATTTTGTGTGTTTTAATGAGGGTACTTCTCTATTTAACAAGCCATAGAATTTCAGCTAGAGGGGATCTTTGTTATCCAGATATCCATCTAGTTCCCAAGTTTAAGACACTGAGCTCCAGACAGTTTACAAATTTCCCAAGATAATATTTTCTATAAAGTGACATTGGGCTGAAGTGGCAATGCTAATGCTCTCCTTAGTTGTGGTTCCTGGCAGCTGGAAAACAGGTACTACAATAAAAAATAAAAAGGGGAAAATATGTCCTAATTCTATCGTAGTGTATTTCTGGCCTTAATATCAATAATAAATTAATTAAGCATATATTACTTGCTATTGGAAACAATATCAATAATTTAAAATGTCTTCATGGTGAGGATTTTTAAGCAATAAAAATGGAACCTGAGTTGAGATAAAATATTGGGTGATTAAAGATGGCAAAAAATATATAGTGAGAAAACTCCAGAGAGATTTACCTCTGTGGAGGAATGTACTTATATTTCAAAGGCAGATAAAGCCCAAACAATGGGGACATTTCAGAGGCTGTAAACTAGAGACAGGTGTATTATCTATCCCACTACAGAGAATTACTCTCATTCCAAAGAGAAAGAACCAAGGGACTTAACTTGTTACCTTCTATGGAGACTTGGTTCACTTAATGAGACTAGTTTATATCCTTCTCTCAGGAATGGAGAACTACTGTGCCACCAAATTCTATGAATTCATGGATTCATAATTGTGGGGCTCTTCTCCAATAGTACAATCCCCATATCTGTGGGTCTAACCATTTGGCCCGTGTCACATCACCCTGAGGTAAAAAAAATGTTATGTCAAAAGCACGGCTTTTACTGTGATAAGTAATAATATCCCTTGACTCCGCCACTTCATATTTGCATTCAGAAACATAAATAAATATAGATTTTAAAAATGGATCATTTAGGAATGGTCGTATAAGGAGCTCTGTGTATCCACTCCTCAGTGGGAAAAAAAACACAAACTGGTAAAAGTTATAAAAAGAAACAAACCAAAAGTAAAAATATACATGAGTACATTTATTGCTAGCAGTCACCTTATTAAAAAACATATAAAGAAATATTTTACAATGAAAGTGACACTAGAATGTAATTTGAAACCACATAAAAGAGATTTGTTAAGGGTAATTTTTTATAATAAGAAATAGTAGTAATGTATATTCCTTTTTTTCATTAACTGATTTACAAAGCAACTGTACTTATCACAATATATACATAATTCTAGTAGTGAAATTATTTAAATCATAAAATATATAATAATAGCACCAAAAAGGGGAAAAGGAAATACAGTTTTATAAAATTAACATTTCTATATCTCACTGGAACTCAGTAAGTATAAATCAGAAGGTGATTCTGATAAGTTAAGATATATTTGGTAAGCCCTAAAGCAACCACTAAGAAAATAAATCAAATAGTGAAAAAACATTAAAGGAATTAAAATGTTACCCTAGAAAATATTCACTTAAAAATAAAAGAGTAAAGAATGATTAAAGGAAATTCTATATGTTTCAAAGTACAAATAAGCACACAGGAAACAAAAGGTAAAACGGAATGCATAAACCCACATATATCAAGAATAATGTCAAATGTGAATGGATCAAACATCTTATTTAAAAGTCAGAGATTGTCAGATTGGGTAAAAAACAAGATCCAACTATATGCTATCTATAGGACACATACTTTAAGTCCAAACATATATAAATAGGTTAAAATTAAAAAAGAGAAAAAATACACAAACAGCAAGCATAAGAAAGATGCAGTGCCTTACTACTATTAGACAAAATAGATTTTAAGACAAAAATAAAGTTACTAGAGATGAGAGGATGTTTTATGATGTTAAAATGACCAATTATTCAAAAACTAGAGGCCTGGTGCACAAATTTGTGCATGGGTGGGGTTTGGCTGGCCAGCCCCGATTGGGGGGGTGATTGAGGGAGGAGCCAACTGGGGAAGGGGCAAGGCCAGCCAGGGGGAGGGGCTGCAAGCAGTTGGCAGACTGACCCTGCCCCCTGGTCGAACTCCAGGTTGAATTGCCGGTAGAGGGGACAATTTGCATATTAGCCTTTTATTATATAGGACGTAACAAATTAGAAGTTACAAAGGGTTTGAGTTACAAGTCCTCTTGCTGGACTCCCTAGAATAATAAGAGTAGGGGACTATAAGAGTGTGTCTATATAGAATATCATCACAATTTCTTTAGTACTAATACAGACAAAGGAGGAATTTGCTTGTATTGCATACTATTAAGTATAATTTTAGAGTTGATAACTTCCCCCTCTTCATCATTATATTCAAAACTCATTTACCCATGCTTGTAAGTGAAATAAAAAGCATATTCTTAAATGAAAAAAAATATATTTTAAATGAGTGTTAGTTATACATTTTACATGTCTTAAATTAATTTTAGACAAAATTGGATTGTTATTTATTTATTATAAGGTGGTTGGTTTCCAAGGACTTTCTAATAATTTGTTTTATCTATTTGATAGGGAACTGTAAATATTTCAATGCAATTATAAACATTCATGTACTTCACAATGGAGCTCAAAATACATGAACCAAAAACTAACAGAATTTAAGGAAGACACAATTCAACAACAACAACAAAAATTAGAGACTTTCATTTTCCATAATGGATAGAACTTAAAAGAAGATAATTAAGGAAACTATTTATCCAGCAACATATAAAAGGGATTATACAACAAATGAAATGTAATTTATCTCAGGAATGTTAGACTTATTTTACATAGAAAGTTAATTGATGTAATTCACCATATCAATGGGAAAGAATAAGAACCACATGATCATTTCAATAGAGACACAAAATAGCATTTAACTAAATCCCACATTCTTTAATATTAAAATATTTTAAAAATTAGGAATGGAGTCTAATTCCTTAACTTGGTAAAGGACATCAAACAAAAACATCCTGCTAATATCATACTTAATGGTGAAAGTCTAAAATGCTTAAGAAAAAAGAAAACAGTGAAATAAATCTATATATATAAAGGCTAAGTGACTGTCCAACCGTCCGACCATCTGACCCGCCACTATGATGCGCACTGACCACCAGGGGGCAGACACTTAACACAGGAGCTGTCCAGCTGCGGTGACTTGGCAGCAGTGGTTCTCAGATGAAGCACCCTGGAACCAGAGAGGAGGGAGCCTGATTCCGGGGTGTGTCACCTGAGAACTCTCCTCTTATAATCTGGTACCCCTTAGGGGATGTTGAAGAGCAGGTTTCAGACTGATCCCTGCAGACCAGGCCAAGGGACCCCACCTGCCAGAGGGACCCTGCTTACTCTGCAGATGCCCTTTGAGCTTCGGCACCACTCCATGTGTGACAGGCCAGGAAGGGACTGCAGGAGGTTGGCTCTAAGGCATGTCTGCCCCATCTCCCCCAGTCCTGCCCTGCTGTTCACCTTCTAATTAATTTCCTTTTAATGTGCATGAATCCATGCACTGGGGCACTAGTACATTATAATAAACTCAGGAAAGAAATTATAATTATCAAAGTACAAAAATAAGTTTACTGAAAACATATATAATGTATTAGGCCACACATGGTAGTAGAGAATAATTGCATTTATGCTGGAATACTCTTGGACTCACATAAATATAAAATAAAACATTGTTAAATAGCAAAACAAACAAACAAAAAATAAGACAAGGGTGTCTAACCTTTTATCTATTCTATTTAATTTTGTTCTTGAGGTTCTAGCCAAGACAATTAGGCAAAATAAACGTAAAACTATCTCTATTTTCAGATGACACCGTTTTGTATATATATGATCCATGGAATCTGCTACAAAAAATATTATTACTAATAATCCAGATCAGTGATGCTACAATGTTCAATATCAATAAACAAAAATCAATTGTATTTCTGTAAACAAACAATAAATAACATAAAATTAAGCTAAACAATTTTATTTACAATACCATCAAACTTAATATACTTAGTATTAAATTGAATATAAAGGTGTACAACTTATACCCTGAAAATTACCAAGCATTTTTGAAATAAATTATAGTAGACCTGATAATGAAAATAAAATCTATGCTCATGAATTAGAAGAGTAGTAATACTATTAAGATGGCAATACTCCCAAATTGATCTACACATTCAACTTAATCTTTGTCAATATCTCAGCTGTCACATTTGTGGAAAACTGATAAGATGTCCTAAAACACATTTGAAAATGCAAGGGATTTATAATAGGCAAAATCATGTTGAAAAAGACCAAAGTAGGTTGTCTCATATTTCTTGATTTCAAAACTATGAAACTCCAGTAATCAATAAGGTGTGGTACTGGAATGGGATAGACATATAGATTCATCAGACAGAATTGTATGTCCAAAAATAAATTCTAGTATTTATGGTCAATTGACTTTTGACGAAGGTTCCAGAACAATCCAATGGAGAAAAAATAGCCCTTACCACCAATCGTTGTCAGACAACTGGATATCCAAATGCAAAGAATGTAGTTGTTACCCTTCTTCACAACATACTCAGAAATTTACTCAAACTGGATCATAGACCTAATAATAAGAGTTAAAATTTACACTCTGAGAGGAAAATATTGGAATAAACCTGTTACCTTGTAACAAAGCCTTGTTATATATGCCACAAACAGCACATGCAGCAAAGAAAAAATACATAAATTGGACTTCATCAAAATTAAAAACATTTGTGATTCAAAGAAATCCTTCAAGAAGGTGAATACACAGCCCACAGAATGGGATAAATGTTTAAAAATTATAGATATGATGAGGGACTCATATCCAGAATATAAACAGAACACTAACACCTAATAATAAAAAGACACTTTTTAAATGGACAAATGATTTGAATAGACACTTCAAATAGAAGTAATACAAATGTAGAACCACAAGAAAAGACATTCAACATCATTAGCCATCAGGGAAATGCCAGTCAAAACCATAATGAGATACCAGTTCCCACCCATTAAGATGGCGATCCTTAAAACAAAATACAGATAATACAAATTGTTACCAAGAAATAAGAGAAATTAGATTCCTCATGCATTGCTTGGTGGGATTGTAAAATGATACTTCACAGACATTTTTTAAAATAGGTAGTCTCTTAAAAAGTTAAGCATAGAGTTAACCATATAACCTAGCAATTCTATTTCTAGTTACATACTCAAGAGAACCATATGTCCACACAAAAACTTGTACATTGCATAATTATTCATAATAGCCAAATAGTGGAAGCAACCCAAATTTTCATGGTTAAATAAACTGTTGCTTATCCACACAATGGTATTTTATTCAGCTATGCAAAGGAATTACATATTGATACATGCTATATGAATAAATCTTGAAAACATTATGCTAAGTGAAAGAAACCAGTCACAAATGGCCACCTATTGAATGATTCTATTTATATAAAATATCCAGAATAGAGGAAGTATGGAAAATAGAATAATGGTTGTCTAGAGCAAATAGATTAATGGTTTTGGGGCAAATGAAGAGTGACTGTTAATAAGTTTAGGGTTTCTTTGTATGTTTGTACATTATACTTTAATAAAGCTATTATGTCAAAAATTATTGCCTATATGCTTTTTATCACCTTTCCATAAATTCCACATTTGCAGTAAGAGTGTCAGGGTATACACAATTGACTGAAATGTCAGTGAGCTAGATAAGCCTCAGCTCCTTCATATCAGATCTATCACCTGTCTCTATTTGCTCTGGTCTGTTCATTATCCAGGCTCTACATATTGTCTCTCTCTTCCCAACTCTTCTCCTAACTAACCCCATGCTCAAATCCTGGGTCCAAGTTCCAAGCTTTTAACGCAGTGGAAGAAATTTCAGGCTGAAAGAGTAAGAGAGCTTTAGTGTCTCAATATTCCCAGGAAAATTCATGAGGTTTAATGGGGTTAGACCAGTTTAGGTCAAGTAATTAACCTCCCAGACTGAACCAATCACTATGGCAAGGAGAATGGAAAATGTGTTGATTCAGTTAGGCCTATGTAACATGTCAATTGCCCCTGAAATAATCATTGGCCAAGGGGAATAGATATGTAGATTGATTTCAGCCAATCAAGCACAATTTCCTTCAGACTACATGGCTGAGGATGGGGACAGGATGGTTCCCAACAGGAAAATTAAAGTGTGGTCTGTGGTAGAAAACAGAACCACTAAAGCTAAGCAGAAATCAGCCAGGCAAGTTAAGTGGGAGAAATAAACTTGAAAAATTCAGCAGTCTATTTTATGCATATCCTGGTCAAGTATGTTCATTAATTTATGTTTTATTCTAAGAAATATTATTTGTAAAGAGTTGTAAATGTGCAAATTAAGTGTTCAAATTTGTATTTCAGAAAATTTATTGTGGCTGCAGTGAAGGATTTATTTATTTTAACTACTAGATTTCCAGCTTCCCCTAGAACTTCTCAATGCATTCCTTCAGACACATACAATGCTTTAAAATCTCTAAGTAATTTTATAATAACTTATAAACCTCTAATAGAAACTGTGTTCAGGCTAAAGATCAAGAAGGAGCCATATCGAGGAGACAAAATATAAGGTAAATCAAGGGCCATCTGCATTTACAATGAACCTTTTAGAACAGGGGTCCTCAAACTTTTTGAACAGGGGGCCAGTTCAATGTCCCTCAGACCATTGGAGGGCCGGACTATAGTTTAAAAAAAAACTATGAACAAATTCCTATGCACACTGCACATATCTTATTTTGAAGTAAAAAGACAAAATGGCAAAAACACCCGCATGTGGCCCGCGGGCCGTAGCTTGAAGATGCCTGTTTTAGAGCATCTTTTTTCTCCATATAGTAAGACAATTGTGTTGATCATCTATCTACTACAATCCAGGTATTGTGCAAATTGCTGTAAGGACACAAAGATAAATAAGACACTGTCCCCAGCTTTAATGCAGTGAGAGAAATATATAGGTTACTGCAATTTAGCCTGTGGAACTATCTGTGGAAACTGTTCCATGGAGTCTGGGGTCTGAACTTGCTTAGAACCGGTTTTTAGTACCTAGAACATTCCCGGGCACACAGCAGTCATTCAGCAATTATGTGTTGAATGGATATATGAAAAGACGATATAAATTTGGTGTTATAATAGTTCAGAGATGATCATTTCAGGGTGTGGAGGTGATGGAATCCAGCTATTGGTAGCACTTACCTATGTCTTGAAAGATAGGTTAATACTGTAAGAGAAGGAGCTAGATGAATGCATGAGAGACTTCCAGGAAGAAGTGCCAATGAAACCAAAACCAAAGCAAGGTGGAAGGAAAAGAAAAGAATATTTAAACAGATAGTTGAAATTGTCTAGATTTGGGTATATATATAAAGCGGTAGAGCCTGGCCAGTGTGACTCAGTGGTTGAGCGTGAACCTCTGCACCAGGAGGTCGCCAATTGATTCCAGGTAAGGGCACATGCCCAGGTTTCAGGCTTGATCCCCAGAAATGTAGTAGGCAGCCCATCAATGATTCTCTCTTATCCATGTTTCTAGATCTCTTTCCCTCTCCTTTCCACTCTCTAAAGAGCAATAAAGATATACTTTAAAAAAACACACAGTAGAGAAAGGGTTAGAGAAGTGAAATGGTGTTTTATTTTGTTTGGTTTTGCATTGGACTGGGATGAGAGTTTGCTCCCTGGCTAAAGAGTTTGAAGAACTTAAAAGACATAAATAGAGTAAAACAGTATATTTCTCGATTTGTTTTGTGTTGCTGGGCAGTGGGAGAAAGTAATTGGCATTGGAAATTAAAAACAGAAATAATAACCTTAGCTGGCCCAAAAGAATCATAATCTATAGGCATTACATCATGTTTTCTTTAGGCTATAGGATTTTGCCCTAATGAAAATCAATAATAATTGTCATTTTTCTAAATATGTCTTTCAGAAATATTTTCCTATTCCATTAGTTCTGTAATAAATAACCCTCACAAATAAAAACATGATAGTGAATGATTGAGGGCCTTTTATCTAATATTTTAATTATGTTTTAACAAGTAAAAAAATATTTCTAAAGAAGAAAATATCATATTTTCTCTTGAAAAAGTGACTTACAGTATTATCTCTTCACTTTAAATATTTCTATTTTATTTTTATTTAAATTATTAAACATTTTAATAAATTATTCAAAGCTGGTTATGATAATTTTGAATCTACTGGTGAACAATTTTAATTAAAAAAAACTATGGTTACTCATATGGTTATAACAAGGTGTCATTTTTAAATGAATAATTTAATCATATTTATGTTAGCAATTTTGCTACTTATTATCTGACGAACTAAAGTTAAAGACATCCATGCCTTATAGTTCAAATATGGTGCTATAAATTAAAAGTAATCAATAGCCGATTACTCATAAAAGGTGTACTTCAAATTAATCAACTTTCATTAATTTTAGTCTTCCTCAGCTTATAAATTAAATATAATAATAATTATATGATATGTATTTTTTTCTTTTTAAAATACTGTCTGATTCAAAATATGGTTAGGCCATATAATAGCAGTACAATTTGTATGGGTCTGGTACTCATAGGACATGCTCTGAATTATTGATGTAATGGCAATAATTCCCTTATGGACCAGGGATTATCTTTTGTTTGCCAAAATGAAAAAAAGTGTCTCCAGGCATAATCAGAAATTACTAATTATATTAGAGAAACAAGTTGCCTAAGGGTGATCAAAAGATAATTAAGCAAATCCAAAAACTATTATGCAAGGCTATTTTTTCACTATGGTTGTCTAGATTTAGGTGATGTTATGGGGTAACCTGCTTCAGAATAGTCTGAGGAGAATTTGATAAGGTGGTGGTGTAGATAAGTAAGTGTGGTAGTCCAATCCTCCCATAACCACATCAAAATTACAACTAAACTACAGAAAAAAATGATAACTCCTGTGCTCAAAGGTCTCCCCTCCTCCTTCCTTATTGTTTCCCCACTCCCCTTGGACTTTCTTCTTCTCCTTCTGAATTAAGGACTTCCTTCTCTTTATTTTGTAAATATAGACCTTTCTTGGCTACTTCCAGTTCCCTTGTCTTATGGAATTATTCCTGTTGCTGCTTCTTTGTCCTATGGAGATGTAACTGCACCTGGCTTCCTTGTGTTATGGAAATGTACCTTCTCCCAGTCTGTGACCCTGTGTTTTTCCATGGACCCCAATTCTAAAACATCCCTAAGCCTGCCTATATTCCCCTAAAATTCCTGCTTCATAAGTGCTAGGGAAACATAATTAAAAACAAAATCTTCTCCCAACCCACATATTCTCTCCACAGAGGTAGTAGAGACACAGCACACTTTTATTATTGAATCAAATTTAATCCGAATGTGATACGCATCACAGGCAATCTGCTAAGAAATTACAGAGACAGAAAGAAATCTCATCCCTTTTATAGCCAAGTAGACTCAACCAGTATTTCCAAGTTAAATAATAACTGGTCCTCAATTAAGAGGGTTTGACCGCACCTTTTCTCACACAAACTTTCCCTAGCTTTACCTAGTAATCAGAATGACCATCTGTGTTAGCTTGTTAACTTTATCCACAGAAAAACAAAAAACAAAACCCATACCTTTAATGACTAAAGATAGCTTTGCAAATTGGCTCAAAGTGCCCAGGGATGTTAGCCTCCTATCATCCCACAGAAACTGGGAAATATGGGTGCTATCTTTCTTAATTTTTTTTATTCTAAAAAGATGGCTCCCATGTCCTGACAAAAACATTTCTGGGTCCTTCTGGGGCTGATGAGCAGCCCCTGAGTGACGGGTGAACAGATTACTCTGACATAGTTTCACTGTGGGGGAGAGGGCTAAGGGATGGCCTGGCTGATTGCAACCAGGCAGCCTCCATTGTCTGCCTCATTAGGCTTTTATTGGAATTTTTATCTTTAGATGCAATCAGCAGGGTGAGTAATCTTGGGAGGACACATGAGTTTACATTGTCCTCTAGGCAAGGACATCCAGGTTTTAAGCATAAGGATTCCAGTAAACACCCAGGGGTCTGCACATGCACAGACTTGTTTGGAAAGGTCAAGGAATAACCAGGGGTACCACCTCGGACACTCCCCTGTCTCCCCTAAGTTGGAATTTCGATAAATAATTCCAACTTCCACCCACTCCCCTTTTCTCAGAATGTCCTCCTTACAACTTTCCAACCAAGTCTCTTGTGCTCCCCAACAGGTCATAAAGCTGACAAAAGGCCTACCTAGTATTCAGAAAGATTTATATACATTTCAATAAGAAGAGAAAGTACGTACAAGTAAATTTTTCTAAAAGAAATGTTATGAAAAAGAAGTGACACACAAAAGTTTCTTCAGTTATTTAAAGTTTTGTTTTATTTTCTTATTTTTTATCACCATACACAAAGTCCACCTGACTTTCCTCCCCTACATAAAAGCAGCTTAAAAATATTTTTAATATAGTGCTTTTTAACAATGGAAATTACTGGCACTTATGAAGTAATTATAGTTTTGAGAATTAGAGAGCTTTTCAAAATGAAGTTTCTAGGAACCCTTAATCTTAGATGCTGACTGACTAGAGATCAGTCAGGATTTAATTCAAATATTGTCATTTTTTTTTTTTTACTTTAAACAAATAATTTTTAATATTTCAATTACAGTTGACATATAATATTTTATTAGTTTCAGGTATACAACTCATTGATTAGACATTATATAACATACCAAGGAATCATCCCAATAAATTTTGCATCCATCTGGAAACATACATAGTTATTGCAATATTATTGACTACATTCTCATCCCACTGACTATTCTGTATCTACCAATGTGTACTTCTCAATTCCTTCACCTTTTTCACTTATCCCACCAAACTGCCTCCCATCTGGCAGTCGTCAAAATATCCTCTGTGTTGATGAGTCTGTTCCTATCTGCTTGTTTGTTTCTTTTGGTCTTATATTCAATTACTGATGGATATGTATTTATTGCCTTTTATTACTCATATTTTTGGTGATTTTTTTCTTCTTCTTCCTCTTCTTAAAGAAGACTGTTAACATGTCTTGGTTTAGTGGTGATAAATTCCTTTAGTGTTTTCTTATCTGAGGGGCTCTTTATATGTCCTTCAATTCTAAATGATAGCAGTAACTCTTAGGCTCCCCCGCCCCTCCTTCCTTATTGTTTTCCTATTCCCTTTGGGCTTTCTTCTTCTCCTTCTGGATGAAGGGCTTCCTTCCCTTTATTTTGTAAATATAAACCCTTTGGCTGTTCTCAGCTCCCTCATTCTATGGAAATGTACCTGTTACAGCTTTTCAGCTCCCCCATTCTATGGAAGTATACCTTCTGCTGCTCTGCAGCCCTGTGCTTCCTCCATGGACCCTTAATTTCCAAAATTTCTATAATTTCCTAAAACCTGTCTTTTTCACCACCAAACATTCCTGTTTCAGCACTAATCAGGTAATCTGCCTGAAAAACGCCTGCCATTTCCTAAAAGAAAGTAACTTTCATTAATCAACCTGCTTGGTGCCCTATAACTTTATTGACTCCACTCCTTTCTATCTATAGAAAAATCCTTCATTCCTCCAAGTTCTTTTTTTTTTCTTTCATTTTATTAATATATTTTTATTTATTTCAGAGAGGGAGGGAGGGAGAGAGAGAGAGAGAGAGAGAGAGAGAGAGAGAGAGAGAGAGAGAGATCAATGATGAGAATGAATCATTGATGGGCTGCCTCCTGCATGCCCCCTACTGGGGATCAAGCCTGCAACCCCAGCATGTACCCTGACCAGGAATCAAACTGTGATCTCCTGGCCCTGGCCAGGTTGCTCAGTGGATAGAACATTAGCCTGTGAACTGAAGGGTCCCAGGTTTGATTCCAGTCAGGGGCACATGCCCAGGTTATGGGCTTCATCCCCAGTAGAGGGTGTGCAGGAAGCAGCTGATCAATGATTCTCTTTCATCATTGATGTTTCTATCTCACTCCCTCTCCCTTCCTCTCTCTGAAACAAATAAAAACGTATTAAAACAAACTGTGACCTCCTGGTTCATAGGTCTGTTAATGTAAAAAAACCATTGAAACCTGTAAAAAATTTTTGTGAGTTTATTTGAGCCAAACTGTCGACATAAGTCGGGAAGCAGAACCTCAATGAATTAAGATAATGCTCTGGAGAATGGCGGGTTACATTTGTATTTATACATTGCAATCAAAGGAGGGACATAGGTGGGTTACATGAAATTCATTGGTGATAGATTAAGGAGGTGGGATAAAACAAAGGGGGTGGGGTGAGGAGAAGGGGGAAACGCCTGGGATTGGATAAAAAGTGATATGATGGACACATACTTAGGTGGGTGCAGGAACAATTAACATGATATTGAAGGAATTTGTGGTATCTGTCCTGGTGCCCACCACATTTGGTTGTGCCCCAGGGGCTCCAGAAAAAGGGAAGTTACAAGTTACCCAGACATTTCAAGGGTATGTTATCATAGATGCAAAAAAACAGATAGGCTCAGTTAAGGTAAAGGTTGACCTAGTCAGTGAAGATACCGGCCTAAGATGTAACTGCCCACCATCAATGCTTTTAGTTAAAATTTAATTTCAGACCATCCTTGGTGGTTACTTTAGGTCTCTGAGTTTGCAAGACTGCCATGCAGGCCTTCCCTGAGCTTGTCAGGTCAGCATGTGGCCCCTTTCATCCACAGGTCAATGCTCAACCAGTGAGCCACACCAGCCAGGCTAAATGTTTTCTTTGTTTGTTAATTCTCACCTGAGGATATTTTTTCCATTAATTTTACAGAGTGGAAAGGGGTTAGAGAAAAGGGATTAGGAAGAGAGAGAAGAGAGAAATGAGAAACGTTGATATGAGAGAGATACATCAATTGGTTGTCTCCTATACACACCCCAACCACACACCCCCTGACCTGGGCCAAGGATAGAACCTGCAACCGAGGTACAGGTTCTTGACCAAGAATTGAATCGTGATCCTTTGATGCATGGGCTGACACTCTAACCATTTCCCACGCCAACCTCTTTACTCTGTGCTAGCGTGGATGCTACCTGATTTGCATCAACTTTTGCTCAAATACACTAAAACTTTTAATATGTCCCAGTTTATCTTTTAACAGTTCTGGCATCAGAAGATGAAACTGAAGGAGACTCCTGACAACCCCCCGGAGGGTAAGGTACCTATTAAGCCCCGGACCTCACTGCTTTCTCACTGCCTCTGGAAGTTGTGGGTAAGACCCCTTCAGATCCAAGCTCCACAGCTTTGCACTAATCTTTCAGACTTAATCTTGAATTGCAGTAGCTACAATGGAGAAATGTTAACCTAGATAAGTATCCACTTATGAAGTGCCCTATAGAAAACAGGGTCTCAGCCAAGAACTCAACAATAAAGGATAGAGGGAAAACTATTTTTTCTCCTCTACAATTTCTGCTATCCAGGATGAGACCCAACTGGGACACCCCAGCTGCTCCAAAGCCTACAGATAAGTTCCTGAGAAAACTGACAGAAGGCTGAGAATCCTTACCAAAGTCAGCCTCCCAGATCTCTTATCTGTGGTGACTGGCTAGTGTGGGACTTGAACTTTTACATTGTTTCTTCCTTTTCAAATTCCGATCAGCAGAAAAAAAGAAAAGAAAAGAAAAGTTAGATCTTTAAATTGTGACTCATGAATTTCCTTCTTGTTTGTCTCATTTGTGTCCTGAGAACATGGCTTGGCAACCACCAGATTGGGGGCCCCAAAACTATGGCCAGACAGAAATGTGGGTTGCATTCTATTTGCATCCAGGGTCTTACTGATTATTGCCAACTCTCAGTGGAATTGTTTGAGCCTTTCCTTCTTTTGGTTACCTTTGGGGGCACCTTTGAATCTTGGGAGATTAGTATCTTTTGCACCCTCTTTGGGGACATCTCATGTATCCAAGAGGTTGTTTAATCTGGCAGGAGTATTTACTGTTTGCCCCAGCTGGAACCTAACAAGATGTTTAAAATAATTTTTTTATTTTTATTTTTTTTTTTAGTAACACCATGGTCAGAAGTTGGCCAATTAGAAGCTGATATTCAAAGCCTGATAGAAATTATTTTTACTTTTTTTTTTTTTTCTGGCCTTCCCTAAACTATTTGCCTAGAGGGAAAGAAACACATTCTAAAGCCTCTGTGGAAGGATTTACTACAACATTCCAAAGGCACACAGCTTTAAATCTAGAACATAAGAATCTTTTGATTTTCATCTCACTTGAGGATCTCCCTGATACAAAGAAGCAAATTAAAAATGGAAGATAATGTAGTTGAATAAGGTAGCTTCTTGAGGTCATTCAGATTGCAACCCAATTCTCCAAGGCATTCAAAACAACTGTATTTGCCTTATAAATCTGCCCTTTCCAAGAACAGAAATGCAGCTCTAGAAACAATTCAAAGCCCACCTATCCTTTCCACCAACCACCCAACCTCCTCTACCCATCTCAAAAGGCTTGCAGACATTGTAAACACATGGGGAACAACAGTCCTTCTTGGGGGAGCTGGCATTCTTTCTCTGTGCCTTGCAAGATGTAAATATTCTACATGGTCTTCAGGAACCAAGGTAATTTTTTGAAGGACAAAAAAACAAACAAACAAAAAGGCTATTTTGAAAACTAAAACTAGGTCTTTGATAAATCTTAAAGGTCTCTTCTACAGATATTACTAAAAAGCTTGCCATGGCGGGTGTGGTTCAGTTGGTTGAACATTCTTCCATGCACTGAGAAGTCGCAGTTTCCATTCCCTTAAGGGCCCATGACCAGGTCATGGGCTAGCTCCCAAGCAGGGGGCATGCATGAGGCAATCAGTCAACATTTCTCTCTCAGTGATCTCCCTCTCTCTCTCTCAATAATCAATAAAAAAATATATTAAAAAAGAAAGCTTTAATCATCTGCACAGGTAAACTTAACTTATTCTATCTGCCAGAAAAACAATTTGGACCCAACTGTTCTTTTTTTTTTTTTTAAAAAATATATTTTTATTGATTTCAGAGAGGAAGGTAGAGGGAGAGAGAGATAGAAACATCAATGATGAGAGAGTCATTGATTGGCTGCCTCCTGCACGACCCCACTGGGATTGAGCCCACAACCCGGGCATGTGCCCTTGACCGGAATCGAACTTGGGACCTTTCAGTCCGCAGGCTGATGCTCTATCCAGTGAGCCAAACCGGAGAGGGCCTAACTGTTCTTTTATAAACTAGTGAGTTTTCTATTATTCTGTTTCATGGCTGAAATTTTAAAACAAAAACTATAAAGTATCTGCATCTTTCTTTATGTTTTTGTATGTCTAAGTATGTATGACTGTAATTTTTTCTACTTCTAAATGATATTACCAAAACTAATTTATAAAGAGTTCTATTTTATTGACTTAAATACAGAAACGTATTTTTTTAAAATATATTTTATTGATTTTTTACAGAGAGGAAGAGAGAGGGATAGAGAGCTAGAAACATCGATCAGCTGCCTCTTGCACACCCCCTACTGGGGATGTGCCCGCAACCAAGGTACATGCCCTTGACCGGAATCGAACCTGGGACCCTTGAGTCTGCAGGCCTACGCTCTATCCACTCTATCCACTGAGCCAAACCGGTTTCGGCCAGAAATGTATTTTCATAAATCAAGTATGTACTCAGAAATATCAAAACTGACCAAAGAAGTTTTCAAGTTCACATGATCTAGGGTACACTTTGGGAACTGAAAGTTAATTTTAGTTTTTTTGTTTTACTTAAAGTAGTATGTCTTTAGAATTATCAGAATTAAATATAATACTTTTATTATTTTATACACTTTGTTGAGAAATACTAGAGTAATAATACTTTTATTCTAAGTTTACTAATCAAATATGCTCATGTTACCTTGGTTATAGAATTTGTCAAGAAAAATAAGTGAAGATGGTTGGCTGTTTAATGTCTCATGAGACATAAACATAATTGTTAATAAGTAAATTAAATAGATTTTATAAATGGATAAAATCTATTTATAAAATAGATTTGATTTTGGATTTTGAAAACATAAAGTTATGTAGAGATAAATTACAAGATGAATATTCATCATCTAGATCATCTCAAATAAAATGTTAGTTGTTGAACACAAGTATTATTATTTTTTTTGTTTTACTTTTTTATTACAAAGGAACTAAAGATATTTGGGTCTATCCATAAATAGATCTTGTACAACTTTAAAAATTTTACTATGAGAAAGAACATACTTCTAAAAATCATGAAATGTATCTATAAATCTGCCAGTCAACAGAATACTAGTTTTAACAGACAATCCACATTAACTTCTTAGTTTTTACTAGGAATAAAGAATTCTTAGGGTAGTAATCCCAAACAACAAATTTTAATATCATAAAGTATATTGGTACAAAATTAGAATTTGGTTTTCTCTTTGTTAAAAGAACAATGTTTTTTGGACTAGTGATCTGCTGTTGATAAGAGATTGTGAAAGTCTTGTGCTTTTTTGGTTTTGTTTGTTTTTTTACCTTTTGGGTAATCTGACTGGGAAGCTATTTTTGTGCCTTACCAAAATAATTTACTGTGCTTCATATTGTCTCTACTTGGTGTTTAATTACTTAAGAAAATGCAGTTTTCTCAATATTAAGAGAGCTAAGTTTTGTTCACAACTATGTAACCTTCTGTATTTGCCTTTAACATCTTCTATTGTCACTTTGATGAAATAGATAATTAAGCATTTTTAAATAATCTGTGATCCTATTTTGTCAAATGTTCAAGCCATTTGATGTTTTGACAACTTCCCAAAATCAAATTATAAATACCATCTTTCTGACCTCAAAGTAACTTTGAGATTTTCCCACAGGCTCCCTGGAAAATTTCAAAGGACTTGTCTCTCACCTTGTAAAAGAGGTATTTAAAACTAATTAGGTTCACTTATGTTAAATTACATGGGAAGCATTGTCAAATAAGTAATGATAAACTTTCTTAGGTTATAGTTGTATGGATGAGTGTTTTTAATTTGCGTTCTAGAAATTGTAAAATTCCTAAAAATCTGATAAATCCCAGAATAATGTTATTAGTCACAATTTCAGTTACTATTTTCAGATGTTACAGAGATAATCACATTTTCTTGCCAATTTCATTGTACTGAACTCTCATCAGATCTTTGACCATGGGCATTTTAAAGTCTTTTGTCATTTACAGACAATTATTGTTTTACTCTGATGCTTTGTAAAAATGAGATCCCTGGAACAACCTTACCAAGTAATCTTTTAAAATTTTTATTGATATTTAGAAAGAGGAAGGGGGAGAGAGAGAGAAATATTGATGTGAGAGAGAAACACTGATCGTAGGCTCCCTGACTGAGGATTAAACCTACAACTTGAGCATGTGCCCTGCCATGGAATGAATCAAACCCACCACAGTTTGGTGTATGGGAAGACCATACAACCAACTGACCAACACTGGTCAGGACTGTTTTATTTCTTTTTTGTACCAAGTACTCTTTGTGATGACTGATACTACTGCCAAATGTTAAAGTGTTGAAACTAGGGTGCTTATCATACAGCTAAAGAAGGTTCCACCTGACATCTGGCCTTGTGCAAATGTTGGAGACATCAAAATGAAATCGAGTAGGGAGAGAAGTAGCTGACATATAGGTAGACTGCTTCCTCCTAAGATGTCAGATGTTTCTTTCCATTCCTCCTCGCATCTCTGATCATTGTTTTCCCAATTATTACACCATTAAAGCATTTATTATTGTTTTGTTCTCCTTTTCTCATTTTCTGGCCTGGAAAAATAATGTTCTTTTTCACATACTTCTGGTCATTGCAATGGGGGTAGTAAATCACACTCCAAATGATTGTTGAATTTGCCACAATGCTAGTGATACTGTAGTTCGGCCCATCACAAACTTCTGTATTTTTAATGCCTCAGTTCTATTCACACTCCATAACCGTGGGGGTCCATTTTCCTGCCTCTGGTTATCACTTCCAAAAGCAGGTATCTCTAAATCCAGGTTCTGTACACGTAAAGGGACAAGGCAAAGTTAACCAGAATAAAAGCATCTGTGTGATCTACAGGCCCTTGAATTTTACTGGCCTCCATGCTGTCACCTTTCCAGTTCCTAGTGACAGTGTCAAATAAGGATTACCAGAAGGCATTCATGATTCGATATTGGCTTCTTTGGGCAGATTGCTAATGCCCTGGCTAGGAGTAAGTGAAAATGAGGCTATGATCAGGAACCTCTTCTTAGCTCTTCAAGACATTGCAGAATCTATTGCTAAGCAATAGCTGCCCATCAGAAATCCCTGAACTTTCTGGCTGAAGATGTTCTTGAGAATAAGATTGTTCTTTATTGTGTTTTAGCTGAGCAAGGAAGTGTTTATAGTACGACCAACACCACTTGCTAAAATGGAATTGACACTTATGGGCAAGTTGAGACTCAATCAACTTGGGGAAGATCAATCAACAAGCCAGTTCTCTCTCTATGGTATCATGTGTTCTGCAAATGATGTCAGTTTTACTTCTTCTTTTTTAATATGAATACCTTTTAATTTTCTTTCCTGATTGCTGTGGCTAGGACTTATAATGTATGTTTAAAAAAAAGTGATAAAAGAGGACTGCTGGAGGCTGAGAATAGTAGTTAGCATAATAAATGAGAAGTTAGTCAGAAGGCTGATGGACATCTTCAGCAGGGCTGAAGATCTGCATATTATTACCTGCTGCCAAACAGTTCAGGGCAATTCCCCTAACCTGATAATCCTTTATTGTTTACCAAAGCTTACCTTTAATATGTATATCTGCTTTGCTAAAGGGAAAAATGTGTGAATCAAAAGCTGTGGGTCCAGACATTCGAGGAGCCCATTCCACTAGAGAAGGGTTTCCGTCTGGCTCTCCCAATGCCTTCCAAACTTATATTTCTTGTCTAGTGTATCCATTTATGTCGCAGTCCCTTATTCAGATTCCTGGACCCTTACAGCAAAAAGACTGCAACAGTGGACATCCTCTTCTTGTTTCTGATCGTAAAGAAAAAGCTTTCAGCTTTTCATCATTACATGTGATGTTAGCTGTGGTTTTGCCATATAAAGCTTCTATTATGTTCACGTATGTTCCCTGTATTCCCACTTTGCTGAGAGGTTTTTGTTTTTGTTTTTTTTTTAATCACAAATGAATGTTGGATTTTATCAAATGCTTTTTCTGTATCTAATTTGTATGATTATATGATTATACAATATTTATCCTATAAAGCCATCTGGTCCAGAGCTTTTGTTTCTTGGCATTTTTGTGATTACTGATTTGATTTTGTTAGTCATTTCCAATCTGTTCAGATTTTCTGTTTCTTCATAACTAGGCCAACAAAAGAAAATAATTTTCATTTTAATAAAAAATGTGGAGAACACAAATAAGCTGTAATCTCAATGAAAAAGGCAAACACCACTCTTAAAGATCCACAATACCTGGTGACATTACTCAGCCATAGGTATAATAGCACCTGCAATGGATTTGATTTCTAATGTCAACATGATTTCAAAGTGAAATTTCTAAATATACTAGAGCTAGAGGCCTGGTGCACAAAAATTCATGCACTCGGGGTGGGGAGGGGGTCCCCCTGCCTGGCCTGTGCCCTCTCACAATCTGGGAGCCCTCAGGGGATGTCTTACTGACAGCTTAGGCTCACTCCCTGTGGGGCGTGGGCCTAAGCCACAGTCTGGCCTCCCTCTGCGGAAGGGAGGTGACACGGGGCCCGATCAGGGAACAGTGCCAGTTGGCATGGCCCCACCCCCCCATCATGCCTCCAGTGTTCCCTGCTGCCTCCCCTGCCATCGCTGTCCCCTCCCTCTGCCCACTGGCAAACACCTTGGCTGGCCTGGCACCGCCTGCTCACTGGCCCTGCCCCCTACCAACTGGTCATTCTGCTGTTCGGTCAATTTGCATATTACTCTTTTATTATATAGGATATAACAAAACTCTTAAACTACTTCATAAAAATCAATCCACATCATGCTCAAAAGGTGGTCAATGGGCTTTAAGTATAAAAAAACAACAAGAAAATAAACTACTAAGAAAGTATATGAAGGGTAGTGATAGGTAGCCTTTGAAACTTTGAAATTAATGTACTAGTATAATAAGAAAATAAATGTACTTGTGCAATTTTTTTTATTGTAAAGAAAAGGTGTTTCATATAAATTGCTGTGTCAATGTCAATACAGAAAAAAATATGATACATAATCCTCAGTTGGTTTTGTCTAAAGAATGAAAAGCTATATTAACACTAAAAAATCAATCCGTCTAATTTACCCAACTGACAGATAAAGAACATCATATGATCATTTGACAAAATTCTATACCTAGTTCTATAAACTATTTTTCACAGATTGTGTATGAATGGAACTTCCTCAATCAGACAAGGCCATCCTAAGGAAAAAAACACACAAAAATCTAGTTAATATCATACCTAATGGTGTAATATTGAACTCTTTCCTGAGAATATCAGACACAAGTCAAGGATTCCTATTCTCATCACTTCTATTCAACATTCTACTAGATATGTGTTTATGTAAAAAAATACAAAAACATCTAAAAATACATAATAGACTTAATAAATAAATTCAACTAGATCATAGAATCCAAGATTAATATGTGAAAACCAACTGTTTTTTAATACTAGCAGCAAACATTTCAAATATAAAAATAAAAATTTAAAATCCATTTACAATAGCATAAGGAGATATAAATCATTTAGGCCTTTTTATTTATGTTTATGGGCATTCGGTTGTGGTAGCCTACATGTATTTGTACTTTGGGCAGTATTTTATATATGGTTTCATATAACTTCAAAACAACTTTTGAGGTAGGTTTTTTTATACATTATCCAAATGACACAACTAAAAATAGACAGAGAGTTGAACTCTAGGTTGAGGGACTCTAAACCCATCTTGGTTCTACTATATAAACCTTGGGAAAAGGTATAAAGTATAATATCAGTGCATTAATGTTCTAATGAATCATTTTTCCACAAATATCATTAGACTCAAAGTTGTTTTGGTAAAATTTGTATATTTTAAAGTATTGTTATTTACGATAACCAAATGTTGTAAGATAGGAGAGACAGATTTACTTCTGGAGGAAGTGAAACAAATCCTAAAATAAGAAAATTGTGGTAATCTAATCATGATAAAAACTGGCATCCTTATCTGGCTGGTGTAGCTCAGTTGGTTGGACATTGTCCAGTGCACCAAAAGGCTACCAGTTTGATTCCCAATCAGGGCACATACCCGGATTTTGGGCTCAATCTCTGGTAAGGGGTATGCAGGAGGTAGCCAATTGATGTTTCTCTCTCACATTGGTGTTTCTCTTTCTCTACTCCTCTCTCTTCCTCTCTCTCTAAAAATCAATTGAAAAATCTTTTTTAAAAACTGGCATTCTAATATGAAGCAAAAGGCAGTATGTCTTAAATATGTTTAGATTTTTTAATGTCTTGAAATATTAAGAGTATCAAGTCACATGGAATTAAAATGAAACATTAAAAAATGCATGTATAAACAACTAAATTGTTAGTTTGGCAGTCCCACATAATGCTTTGGTAACTTATCAGAAGGACTCACATGGTTCAACATGAAAGTTATATTCATGGCTAAGATTAATTATAGCAAAGCATACAGGGCAAGAAGAATAGGATACACACACACACACACACACACACACACACACACACACACACGTGAAAGTTAGAAAGGTCACTTACAGGATTTCTTATCCTCCTGCATGGATTGCACAAATATATATTTTTTTCTTTAGCTATGAACTTCAGGGACACATGAGAGACATACTTTTCCTGGAAAGCCCTTAAAGATGGTTGGTCACAAACCTACCACATGACCAGCTCTAGTGTGGACTCCAAACCAAGAACCAGGTTTGGGGTCCACACTATTATTTCTGTAAAAAGGCAAAAAGAAATTGCCCAAGAAGCTATTTTGAATGTAATCTGGAATAAAAAGGTCAGATATAAAATTAAAGATATAAAAATCTGACAAAAACAATATATAGATATAATTAATCTCTTAACATTTAGAAGTGAACATCATCAGGGAACACAGGACCTAGCATGCAACTTTTCCTTTTCTCTTTTTATTTTATCATGAATTTAATGATAACTTTCAACATACATACAACTTCCTTCATCTGGGCAACTGCTTTCTGAATTATATAGAATAACATCATTATTCAGTAACTATGCAAACACTCCTGGTGCTTAGTTCTCAGTGTTGATATAGGGTCATCACAATGGCTTTAACAATAAGTAAGAACTGAATGAAACGGATCTGCTACATTGAAATTGCATAAAATCATCTACAGGAAGAATGTTGATAAGACTTTTGCTTGAAATGTTAATAAATGCCTTTTTGAAAGGGAAGAAGTGACAGCAAAGGAGAGATCAGACTAATAAACCAGACTGTCTATGATTCTAAGCTCATGAGATAACTTTTAATGTGGTTAAAATAAATCATCAACATTATAATCAATAAGAAAACAATTTCCTATAATGGACTTATCTTTACAAGGGATCAAGATCCAGAGATAGAAGCTGAGGTCTTGACTAGAGCACAGCATAGGAGTCTGAATTCCTCCTAATTGTGCATTCTTGGGTAGTTTCTTAATATGTAGGTTACCTTTTGAACTTCTGATAAAAATAAATGTGTAACATATCTCTGTCTCAAAAATATTAAGAGAGTTTGTATCTATATCTGATACATCCTTATACACCCTACTCTAGCTTAATTACAGACTTAACACTTATTTAGTAAATTGATGCATTTTAGTAAACAAATAAGTTGATATTTATAATAGGTATTAAAATAAGCTTAATTCTGTACATGAAAATATAAATAGCATTAAAAATCCTTATTATGATGATGAAAAAGGACATAATTTATGTGGTCCATAGATGAGCATTTAGTTCATGCTGTAGGGAGTATGATAATACAAAACCACTATTTGCAGAAAAGGGAAGAAAGTTCCATTGTAGACCTTATTTAATGAGCAATAGCTGTGGAGACCAGAGTCTACAATTGCATCCAGCAGACTGAAAATGCAGAACTCTGAGATCACATGAAAAAATTGCTGTTAAAAACAAAACTAAGATGAAAACAAAATGGTACATTTAACATAATTATAAAAATTCTTAAAGGAAGTAGGAAAGATTACACTTAAGTATATGAATTTAGCATTTCAGCAACATAAATCAGTCCAAGTTGTTTGCTTGAGTTAAATTGATTTTATTCATTAATAATGGTCTAGTAAGAAATGGTATTATTTTTTATTAAGTGTAGGCACATATATAAGAAAAATAGTTAGCTCTTACTTCAAATAATTAATATACTTTTCTGAGTAAAGTTAAAATGAAAATTAAAAAACAACAACAGTTACTTTTATAAAGTGCTTCATGAAGGATATAAATATAATGAGGTGGACAAGCATAAAGAACTCATGATATGTTAATTAAAAGCAATTATATAACATAAATAACAATATCATATGGGTCAAAATTCATTCAGCCCCTAATATTATTAGCAAGGCATTATGCTGGCTTTTGTGGAGAAGGAAAAAAAATATGTTATATTCAGTAAATAAGAGAAATATATGTGATTGTAATGTATACACACTATAATAATATAAAAATTAACAGACACATACAGGATTTTAGAAAAGTATTAGAATCACTTCTAGAAAGATGAGGCAATGTTTTGAAAATAAAACTCATTTTCTGAAATCTCTGAGCTCATGACTTTTACAAGATCATTAAATTCCTAAAAGGCAGAGAAAAGATTTGAATCCAGGCAGCCTTGACTCCAGAGCTCCTACTTTCAATCACCTCTAATAAAAGCTATGCTAGTGGCTGAGATAACATGAGGATTCAGAAGAGAGAGCATCTATTATTTCTGTAAAAAGGCAAAATAAATTGCCCAAGAAGCTATTTGAACATAATCTGGAATAAAAAGGTCAGACATAAAATTAAATATATAAAAATCTGACAAAAACAATATATAGATATAATTAATCTCTTAACATTTAGAAGTGAACATCATCAGGGAATACAGTAGCTAGCATGCAACTTTTCCTTCTTTTCTTTTCCTCTTTTTTTTTTTTTTTTAATCTTGCATCAGGTCCAAATCAGGAGAGAAAAATATTATGACATATTTTTCAATTGAAATTAAAGTATTTGGTTGACTAGAATTGGAAGAAATAGGTATACTTGTTATTTGAGTTAACTATTTTATTAAAAATAACGATGTCAATGAAAAGGTTAGTACAAGACAAATTTTAATATTCAGGAATATTTTTAAAATAGATATTTAGAGGCAACTTTCTAGTTTTGAATGTGGAAATATGTTTTCTGATTGCATCATTCAATGAGTTTATCTCGTGATGTTTGACATGGCTGTATGGAGACAAGAACGGTGCACTGTCAAGAGATATGAGGGAAAACTAATATTGAGGGGATTAGTAGAAGTTGGGGACATAACAACAGAGAATTAGAAACAATAGACAGATACAATCTACTTCAGGATAATATTTACAAATAGGGTAGTAAGCAATGAAAAATGCTGCACAGAAGTTACTGAGTGGGGGACAGAAAGGCATTTGCTTTTGAGTTTAGGTGATTATTGATGCCTTTGTTGAAAGCATGTTTGATAAAAAGCAAATAAAATTTCTGTATTATCTATTATCATAAACAGACTACTCTACAGCTTACTAGTTTAAATCAACCATTTTATTTTTCTCACGACTGTCCCACTAGGCATTAGCCGGTGTGCCCAGGTCTGGAAGATCCACTTCTAAGATGGCTTCTTTACTCACATGTCTGGTGCCTCAGTGTTCTTTGATAACTCTCTCTTTCTCATCACAACCTCTTTCTCTCTCTTTCTCCTCATCAATGATCTACTGGAAAGATATACTAGAAGTTTCTCAAAAGAGTTCATTTGGGTTTACATAATCTCTGTAACAATTGCTGAATATCTACATCCCCCAAGGTAGAACTTCCCTAGAGTATTGAGTGCCA
The DNA here is from genome assembly GCF_951640355.1 of Cnephaeus nilssonii. Taxonomy (NCBI): domain Eukaryota; kingdom Metazoa; phylum Chordata; class Mammalia; order Chiroptera; family Vespertilionidae; genus Cnephaeus; species Cnephaeus nilssonii. Next base: position 73,771,408 of record NC_137084.1, read on the forward strand.
GGGAGGGTCATAGGGGGAGATGCTTGGGTAATCTTCTCAGAGAGAAGGACCCATGTACCCCAAGGCAGAGAAGGCAAAGTCTCCCTGCAGACCTCTCTTCAGCTCTGCTGACTGGCTCCCCTGAGGATGGAGCAAAGTCAGGTAAGAGGAGGGGCCCTCTGTGAAACCAGGGGCACAGAATATATGACCTCATAAAGTCTCTTATGAACGTGATTTATTATTATCATCTAGTTTCTTCATAGCACCTGCTGTTACATTTACTTTTCCTAAAAGACAACAAATAAGTACTGTATGTAGAAAAAAACAAAACATGTAAAAATATGGGACATGGCATAGATGAATCCCTGTCATGTAAAATCTTACCCCAAACACGCTCTTATCCAAATATAAATATTTAAGTGACATATATTTAATTATGTGTCAGTTTTTATTTTATTTCACCTATTAGTTGGTTTACAATGATGCGTCATTTCTATTTATCTTTTTTTAACTGATGTCAACATTGCTTATCCTCATATAAAACAGTAAAACACCAGCCTTCTATAGGATTTATAAAAGTTGTATATACAATATAAATATAACATTATAATTATTATATTAATTCATGAATATAACTTTACCTTAAACATATATTATTTATATTCATGTTATTTTATATTAACATTAAAAATTCATATTATATATATTTATATGTGTTAGATTGACTTATTTTTTTCTTCCAAAAGCTGGCAAAATACTTGTCATATGGTGGATACTCAATACATTTTTGTTGAATGACCAAGTAAATGAATGACTGCTCAGATAACTTTAATTCCTCTGTAGCTTCTGAGAAAGAAAAATCATTCTGTGTTTAATATAAACACTAATCAAACAACCTTTTTGGAGCCATCATCTATTAATACAGAAAGAAAATGACATCGGGAGAAGGTTGTAAAAGAAGGTAATTAACATTCTGATATCAACCTTCAAGGTTAGCAAGGTTCCCAGAAAATCCTATTTACCTTTATCACTGCCTATGGGTAGAACACACACAAAATCTCTAACTTCTGCTTTAAAACTGAAGCTACTCTTGGGAGAATAATCTTCAAGTTGGCTACCTAATGCATAAAAATGTATTTTCGGGTGTTTAAATTTTCTTTAAATCTAAGTCAGTTGGTCTGAGGCAGGGGCTGATAATGGAGTGTCCTTTTGAGACTATTATGATGTAACATCATTTCAATTCTGTTCCCTTGACTTCAATGCTAAAAAGTACAGAAGGTAAAATAAATGTAACCCCTTTAAGAAGTGGGGTAGCAGTTCCTCCAAACTCTGGCATCAAACAGCTGCCACCTTATTCCCTCCAACTGACTCAGTCATGCTTCTAGCTTCTTCCCAATGATCCCAAAATGTCATGCATTAGGAGTATCAAGGGTTTGAAACCAACGACTCCTCAGCCCAGGAAAATTCTATAATAGCTCCCATTGAGCCCATGGGAATTGTAGGATGCAGAAGAAAAATCCTTTATTTTATCACACAAGTGATTTGATTTATCTTTCAAATCTACTTAGGGCTAAGGCAGGTCTCCCAGTTTCTCTGAGATCTTTGAGACATTAAAAAGTCCCCCAGTCACATTTTGGTCTAATAATAGCCTCGTTTTAGTTATCCGAATATCCAATCTTCTGTAGTAACCATGAGTTCTTTATCACTGGGGATCTCTCATCTTTCTTTGAAAGAGTGCTTCTCCCCTTGTGAGTCAAACAGAATTCCTCCTTCATTTTCAGGTTCATGGCGGCCCAGCCTGACTCTTTCTGTGGCCCTTTAACTCAATGGCACTCTCCATTCTTGGGAACTTCTTTGCTGAAACCAGGTGTTCTCCGATTCAGTTTGTATTGGTTATTATCTATATGAATTAAACAACTGTCAACTTTGAGTTGGCATTTATTACTATAAAAAAAAACCATTTGCCTCTCTCTTGTGTTGGAAACCCTGTTTCCTGGACCCCAGGAAGTGTATGTCTTAATTTGAGTGGCACATATCCGTCAAAGAGAGAATGCATCGAACTTCTCTAAATGCTCTACTCACAATTATTTGCATACCCTGTGTATATGAAACATATTAATTTTTCACTCATACTGGACTGTTGTTACATAAAATTTCTCAGGGCTGAGAGACCATAGGAAGGGACTGACAACTCTATCATTATATCAAGAGTTTACTAAGGGAACTTACATACCAGTAAGTCTCCGTGGCAGCAAGTCAACATGGATATCTTCCCAGCTGTATGGCAGATGCTAGGGAGGCATACAGGACATGGCAGGAAGAAGGGTAGAGGTATGAGGGCATTAGCGTGAGCTACCCCAGATACAGGGAAGATGCCTTACATGTGGGGCATAGGAGAGGGGTCAATCAGGCTGAGGCTGGGGGCGTGGTGGGGATTTTCCAGAAGCAACCTCTGTTCTGACCAGAATCTAGCTAGTAGGTCTGGCAGTGGTTAGGCAGCAATCACTATATGGAATATTCTCTCCTCCACATTGTGCATCAGGCTTGGCATAGATTCCTAGATTTGGAAACCTGGTGGCAATATTTCCTACCTGTCTATTTGATTATTTAAAAGTTTGCTATGAAAGGTATGTACATATGTATATGTGCCTGTGTGTGTGTGTGTGTGTGTGTGTGTGTGTGTGTGTGTGTATGAATGAGTGGTTGTATCCTGAATTTTTAATAATATTTTTATTACTACATGATATCCTGAAAATGTTTATGTGCCTTAATGTAAATAATTTTCTACTTACTGCATGGGACACTTAGTGGCTATCTCAATTTGAAAACTCATATTCTGGAAAATTTATTTTATTTCATCTTTAAATGTATTTCCCTCCACCACTTTCTCTTTTCTTTCTCTTTCTTAGTCTATTCTTGGACATATGTGAAATCCCCTAGATTAATACTCTAATTTCCTAGTTTCTTACCTCTCTCCTATCTGAGTTGACATTCTAGCCTAAGTTTATCCGAGATTGGCAACATCAGTGTCATCTGCAAGCTTGTTAGCAATGCACAGTCTCAGGCCCTTCCCATAGATTACTGAATCGGAATTTGCATTTTGTCAAGTTCCCCAAGTGATTGTATGCACATTAAAATCTGAAAAATGCTACTCTACCAGAACCACTGTGAATGTGTGCTTCAGTCATTATGTGGAACTTTACATTTCTGCTGCCATATTTTTATGTCACTGGTCTCCTTTGTTCTCTGAATAGTCCATTTTATAGTAGCACTAGAGGCCCAGTGCATGAAATTCATGCACAGAGTGGGGGGTGTCCCTCAGCCCAGCCTGTACGCTCTCCAATCTGGGACCCCTCGAGGGATGTCCGACTGCCCATTTAGGCCCGATCCCACTGGGATCGGGCCTAAATGGGCAGTTGGTTATCCCTCTCACAATCCAGAACTGCTGGCTCCCAACTGCTTGCCTGCCTGCCTTCCTGATTGCCCCTAACTGCTTCTGCCTACCAGCCTGATCACCCCCTAACCACTCCCATGCCAGCCTGATTGATGCCTAATTGCTCCCCTGCCAGCCTGTTTGCCTCCAACTTCCCTCCTCTGCTGGCCCGGTCACCCCTAACTGCCCTCCCCTGCAGGGTTGATTGCCTCCAACTTCCCTCCCTTGCAGGCCGGGTGCCTCCCAACTGCCCTCCCCTGCTGGCCATCTTGTGGTGGCCATCTTGTGTCCACATGGGGGCAGGATCTTTGACCACATGGGGGCAGACATATTGTGTGTTGGAGTGGTGGTCAATCTGCATATCACTTTTATTAGATAGGATAGAGGCCTGGTACAGGGGTGGGGGCCAGCTGGTTTGCCCTGAAGGGTGTCCCAGATAAGGGTGGGGGTTCCCTTGGGGCATGGAGCAGCCTGAGCAAGGGGCCTGTGGTGGTTTGCAGGCCAGCCACGCCCCCTGGCACCCAATCGGAGGCCTGGTATCTGGAATTTATTTACCTTCTACAATTGAAACTTTGTAGCCTGGAACGGAGCCAAGCCTCCTGCATGCTCCACCGGCAGCCATTTCTGTTTGAGTTAATTCACCTTCTATAATTGAAACTTTGTAGCCTTAAGCAGAGGCCTGAGCCCGGCCAGGGTGTGTGGAAAGCTTTGCTTTCTCCGTTACCGCGGGCAACCCTGGCCTGGTCTCTCCAGGTCCGTGGCTGCCGCCATTCTGTTTGAATTTGTTTACCTTCTATAATTGAAACTTTGTAGCTTGAGTGGAGGCTTAGGCCTGTCAAGGGCAGGCGGAAAGCTTGTTTCCCTCTGTTGCCTGGGAAACCTTGCTCTAGGTGGCTGTAGCCATCTTGGTTCGGTTTATTTGCATACTCGCCCTGATTGGCTGGTGGGCATGGCTTGGGCTGGTGGGCGTGGCTTGGGTGTAGCGGAGGTATGGTCAATTTACATATTTGTCTATTATTAGGTAAGATTCTTCCCTTGTTTTGCAAAGAAAATATTTTATTTTATCTCTCCGATAATATAATTAGGCATGTTGAGCTTTCCCCCTACTCTCTGCTTCCTTAAATGTCTTAATCTGTGTATTTGTTTTCGTCTCTGTCGTTCATGTTAGAGTTGTTCTTCAAATATCTAGTAATTTTGACTGTTCAATTTTAAAGTGAGGTAGCAAAAAACTGAATGGTAGCTTGCTGTGTGTTTTGGATTTGTTGAAATGGAGATGAGGTGAGTGCCTGGCTTTATCATATCAATATGTGAAGAGTGTGTGTGTGTGTGTGTGTGTGTGTGTGTGTGTGTGTGTGTGTGTTTTCTCATAGATCAGTCCAATTCTACCAGGTTTATAAGCCTGAATGTGAATAGCACGCTGGTGAATTTTTAGAATAGAGTTGAGGGGCAATCACCATTCATAATACAGATTTTACTTAAGCTACTTTTATTCAGTAAGATCAGATATCCATCTTCAGTCGGCCTAGTGTCCCAGAACTCAAAGTCAAATGTATCAACATATATACAAACTAAATATCCAATCCTTTTGTCACAGAGGAGGGGTAGGAAAGAACTACTGCTAGTTGATGTGCGGGATCTGGCAGGTTAAATGCCCTATGTACCAATTTTCTTGTGTTTAGCATCACCCAGTGTCCTCACCTTGGGATGTACTATGTCAACTCCCAAATCTTTCTGAAGTCTGGGACCACAAGTCAGTTCCCTTCTTAGTTTATCTTCTGCAGATACTTAACCTTCAGATTTCTTAACTCTAATAAAGCAGCTGCTATTCATATCTGAGCTTTATATATTCAAGAGTTTTGCTGATGTGTCTTATCTCTGGCACCTTCTCTCTTACCATTTTTGTTCTTGTGAATTTATCCTTGCCATTGGCTGTCAGTTTAGTGGGGGAAAATATGGGACAATTTTTTTTAAAAAATTATGAGTCCTATGGTCCCTGTTTACATGGGTGTCTTTTGTCTTACTTTTTATCTTTTTAACAATCCTGTCCCCTAGTGATTATATTGCAATGAGCTAAAAAAGGAACTTTTGAAAGATAACATGCTTCGCCAAGGTAAAATACTATTAAAGACATTCAATGTAACTTGTAGCTACATTTTCTGACTTCTAGTCCTCTGGTCTTTCTACTACACCCACCTATCAGGGGTGGGTCAGCAAACTACAGACCATCAAATCTGGCTCTCTGTATGTTTTGTAAATATTGTTTTATTGAAACAGTCAATACATTTATTTATGTATTACCTGTGGCAGCTTCCATATCACAGTGGTTGAGTATTTCCAAAGAGTCCAAAATATTTACTATCCAGACCTTTGCAGAAGAAGTTTGCCAATTTGTATTCTAAATTTTTGCATGGATGCTACCCCATATAACTTGTTCTACTAGCCCTGTCTCAACCTTTTCATATAATTTTAACTCTGGAAAATGAACAACTCGATCACACTGTATTGTACCCTTTAAAACACGTGTGTGTGTGTGTGTGTGTGTGTGTGTGTGTGTGTGTGTTGTTCAACCAGCTCCTTAAATGATTGAATAAGAAATATAAACTCTGGTTTAATCCCCAAGTTATCCAGAGACATTTTTTTTTTACTTTTTATTTTTGATCATAAAAATATTTACAACTCTCAAGACACTTGGTAGATTTTTAGAAAAGGACATTTGGTCCAAAATGGTTTGCACAGTTAATGGTTTTAGAATGTCACCACCAGCTATATGAACACATCTGGATTTGGTCAAATAGCATAATTATGTCCTTGCTAACCAAATAGAAGCATCTGTCACGTCTTATTAAGTCCTAAGTGATATTGGACTTAATAAAAGTTAAAAGCATGGACATTTATACAGATTTTTAGGCTCTCTCTCATTCAAGTTATATTTTATATGAATATTTTCCTATCTCTGACCCCACAAAATAGGGTACATACAGAAAGTAATCTATTGGCCCATATAGGCAATTCTGCAATATGAATTTAACAATTTTAATATCCTTAATATGTTTTTAATTTGTGTCTCATTAGGAGCAGTTTTTAATTCAAGGCATGGCTTTGATGAAGACTTTTCATGTGTATAATTCAAATCACAAAAACACACACATAATTTGCAGCATGATGGAATTTTTTGTGTTGCCATCAAAGGCACATTCTTTGGAGATTTGCTGCCATATAATGAAACCTCACATTCCAAAAATAATTAGTCAGTAATGTAGAAGCACACTTCAAAGTGAAAAGACAACCAAAATGCATTGAAATAATTCTGTTTGACAAAATGTCACCAGAAAGACACTGAAGCAGATTGAGAAAGGATAAGCATACAGAATTGTGTGTAGCATTATACAAAACAAAGACAGGGTGGTGTGGCACCTGAACTGGGCATCAAAGTAACTGGTTTTCACTCTGGTCTCTGCACTAGAATTCTCTGTGACATTTACTCTTCATAGGTATCAGCTTCATTACAAAAAAAAAAAAAAAAAAGTTAAAATACAGACTTGTTTGGGCTCTAAAGAAAAAAACCTGATAGGAGCATGTTACACATGGCCCTAGATGTATTTCCAATTTCATCATATCACAAAGGGAATTTTTCACAGAGCAAAATCCTCACATTCAAAATTCTGAGACAACTAAAGGGGAAATTAGTGATTCCGCCAACTCAGGAAACAGCTTGTAGAAGTGCACCTTGGAACAGAGACCTAAGGGAATGGCTCTCTGTTTAAAATATCCCAACAGGAAAAAAAATCAGAAATTGAACATCCTTGTCTGAGCTAAGAGTGTCTTGTTGAATGGCATATGATTAACCATGTGCATATTATGATACATTGAAAAGTGGTTTGAATTGTGTTATAAAATAATTTTAAGACTTTATTTTTAGAGTAGTTTTAGATTCATAGCAAAAGTAAAAGGGAAGTACAGAGATTTCTTGATACTCCCTGTCCCCACACATGCATAATTTCCATTATATACATCACCTGCCAGAGTAGTACATTTGACAATTGATGAATCAAAATTGACACATTATCATCACCCTAAGTCAATAGTTTTATGTGAAGAGTTTACTATTGGTGTTGTACTTTCTACGGATTTAGAAGTATAATGCAATGTATCCATCATTATAGTATCAAACAGAGTATTTTACTGCCCTAAAAATCCTGTTTCAACCATTCACCTTTCCCCTGTTTCCCAATCCCAATCCCTGAGAAATACCAATTCTTTTACTTTCTCCATAGTTTTGCCTTTTCCAGAATGTCATATAATTAGAATCTTATAGTATGTAGTCTTTTCAGATTGGCTTCTTCAGTAATATGCATTTAAGGTGTGGGTTTTTTTTATGTCTTTTCATGGCTTCATAGATGATTTTTTTGTTGTTGTTAGTCCTCACCTGAGGATATTTTTACATTGATTCTTAGAGAGTGGAAGGGAAAAGGAGAGATAGAGAGAAACATCAATGTGAGAGAGAGACATCTATTGGTTGATTCCTGCATGCACCCAACCAGGGCGGGGGAACCTGCAACCAAGGTACTTGCCATTGACAATAATCAAACCCAGGACCCTTCAGTTCATGGGCTGATGCTCTCTATCCACTGAGCCAAACCAGCTAGGTCCATAGATGATTTCTATTTTAGCACCAAATATTATTACTTTTTCTAAATGTACCAAATATGTGTATCCACTCACCTGCTGAAGGACATCTTGGTAGCTTCCAAGTTTTGTCAATTATGAACAAAGTTGCTATAAGTATTCATGTATAGGCTATGGTGTGGGCTGAAACAATAGTTTGACCAAATTTTAGAGTTGCAGTCTGTCCTTCCCATTTGCTTAATTCGCTTGAATTACCTAATTCTCAGCATTAAGCATCCACTTCAAATAAAATTGGGTTGACAATATTGTTATAGGTTGAATTGTGTCCACCAAAATGACATGTTGAAGTTTTAACTCCTGGTACCTGTCAATGTGACTTTATTTAGAAATGAGGTTATTAGATATGCAATTTTGTCACAACAAGGTCATACTCAATAAAAGTGGGCCCTACCCCAACATAATTGGTGTCCTCATAAGAAGAAAAATCAGACCCAGACACATAGGTAAAAACACCATTTAAAGATGAAAAAGAGAATGATTTTGTAACTGCAGGCTAAGAAATAGAAAGAATTGAAGACCAAGATAAAGGCTAGAAGGAGGCAAGTAAGGATACTACCCAGAGTCTCAGATGGATCATGGCCTTGCTGAGCTTATAAACATCTGATGTATGAGCTCCAAACTATGAGAGAATTTTGTTGTTTTAACTACCCAATTTTTAGTTTTTGTTATGGCAGATGTAGGAAATTGTATACATACAAAAATTATTTTGATGTAGTCCCATTTGTTTATTTTCTTCTTAGTTTCTATTGCCCTAGGAGCTGTATTGATAAAGATATTACTATGACATATGTCTGATATTTTGGTACCTGTGGATTCTTCTAAGATTTTTATGGTTTTTCCCTCTTACATTTAAGACTTTTATCCATTTTGAGTTTATTTTTGTGTATGGTGCAAGTTGGTGGTCTAGTTTCATTTTTTTGCATGTATCTGTCCAATTTTCCCAAGACCATTTATTGAAGAGACTGTCTTGACTCCATTGTATGCTCTTGCCTCCTTTGTCAAATAGTAATTGAGCATACTGGCTTGCGTCAATTTCTGGGTTCTCTGTTCTGTTCCATTGGTCTACATGTCTGTTCTTGTGCCAGTGAAAGGCAGTTTTGAGAACAATGGCTTTGTAATACAGCTTGATATCTGGTATTGAGATCCCTCCAACTTTGTTCTTCTTTCTCAGGATTGCTGCAGCTATTTGGGGCCTTTTTCATTCCAAATGATTTTTTGGACAGTTTGTTCTACGTCTATGAAATATGTCATTGGTATTTTAATGGGGAGTGCATTGAATCTATAGATTGCTTTGGGCAGTATGGACATTTTAATTATCTTGATTCTACTAATCAATGCACATGGTATATTATTCCCTTTGTTTATGTCTTCCTCTATGTCTGTTTTTAACCTCCTGTAGTTTTCCGAGTAGAGGTCTTTTACCTTCTTAGTTAAGTTTATTCCTAGGTATCTTAATTATTTTGTTGCAATAGTAAAATAGATTGTATTTTTTAAATTTCTCTTTCTGTAAGTTCACTATTGATGTATAAAAAATGCCATGGGTTTCTGGGAGTTAATTTGGTATCTTGTTACATTGTCGGATTCATTAATTAAGTCTAATACTTTGTGATGGAGTCTTTAGATTTTTTTATATACAACATCATGTCATCTGCAACTAATGACAGTTTACTTCTTCTTTTCCAGTTTGGATGCCTTTTATTTTTTCTTCTTGTATAATCTCTATGGCTAGCACTTCCAGTACTATGTCAAACAGGAGTGGTGAGAGTGGGCATCCCTGTCTTGTTCCTGTTCTTAAGGGAAATGGTTTTAGTTTTTGCCCATTGAGTATGATGTTGGCTGTAGGTTTGTCATGTAAGACTTTTATTATGTTGAGCTATGATCCCTCTATTCCCACTTTGCTGAGGGTTTTTATCAAGAAAGGGTGTTGGATTTTGTCAAATGATTTTTCTGCATCTATTGATATGACTATGTGATTTTTATCTCTCAATTTGTTTATGTGATGTGTCACATTTATTGATTTGCTGATATAGCACCATTCTTGCATCCTCAGAATAAATCCCACTTGGTCATGGTATGATCTTTCTAATGTAATGCTGAATCCAAATTGCTAGAATTTTGTTCACGATTTTGGCATCTATGTTCATGAGGGATATTAGCATGTAATTCTTTTCTTTGTATTATCTTTATCTAGTTTTGGGATTAGGGTAATCCTGGCTTCAGGGAAATGGCTTGGAAGTATTCCTTCCTGTTGTATTTTTTGGAATATTTTGAGGAGAATAGGTTTTAGTTCTTCTTTGAATGTTAGGTAAAACTCCCTTGTGAAGCTGTCTGGCCCAGGGCTTTTGTTTGCTGGAAATTTATTTATTACTGCTTCAATTTCCTCCATAGCTATTGGCCTATTCAGATTTTTTTATTCTTCCTGATTAAGGTTTGGAAGGTTTATTTTATTTTTTATTTTTTTCTAGGAATATGTCCATTTCTTCTATGTTGACCAATTTTTTGGAAAATAATTTTTCATAGTATTTTTTTTTACATTGTATTTCTTTGGGGTCTATTATTTCGCCTCTTTCATTTCTGATTTTGTTTATTTGGGTCTTCTCTCTTTGATTCTTGGTGAGCCTGGCTAGAGGTTTATCAATTTTGTTTATCCTTTCAAATAACCAGCTCTTGGTTTTCATTGACCTTTTGTACCTTTTCTGGGATCTCTATGTCATTTATTTCCACTCTGTCTTTATTATTTCCTTCCTTCTGCTCACTCTGGGCTTTTCATGTTGCTCTTTTTCTAGTTCTTTAAGTTGCAAAGTTAGATAATTTATTGCCAGTTCTTATTTTTTTATTTATTTTTTTTATGGTAGACCTGCAATGCTATGAACGTCCCTCTCAGGCCTGCTTTCACTGTGTCCCATAGACGTTGGATTGCTATGTTTTCATTGTCATTTGTTTCCAGGATGTTTTTAATTAGCTCTTTGATCTTTTTGGTAACCCATTCGTTGTTTAATAGCATGGTATTTAGTCTCCAAGTGTTTGGATATTTTTATTGTTTTTATTGTAGTTGATTTCTAATATTATGTCATTGTGATCTGAGAAGGTGCTCGATATGATTTCAATCTTCTAGAATTTGAAGAGACTTTGTGTCCCAATATGTGGTGTATCTTTGAAAATTCCCCATGTGCACTTGAGAAGAATGTATATACCGTAGCTTTGGGGTGAAATGTTTTGAAGATGTTGATTAAGTCCATCTGATCTAGTGAGTCATTTAGGATTGCTGTTTCTTTGCTGATTTTTTTTTTTTTTTTTTTTTTTTGGGTCTAGAGGATTTATCCAATTATGTCAGTGTAGTATTAAAGTTCCCTACTATGATTGTATTGTTGTCAATCTGTCCCTTGATAACTTCTAAAAAAATTTTTAGGTATTTGGGTGTTTCTGGATTCGGTTTATATATGTTTACCAGAGTTATATCCTCTTGTATCAATCTCTTTAGTATTATGAAGTGGCCTTCCTTATCTCTTGTCATGGCCTTCACTTTGAGGTCTATTTTGTCAGATATAATTATTGCTACCCCAGATTTTTTTTTTAATTTTCATTTTCCTGAAAATTATTTTTCCTTCACTTTCAGTCTCTGTGAGTCTCTTGTTCTGAGGTGGGTTCTTGTAGGCAGCATATATATATATATATATATATATATATATATATATATATATATGTCATGTTTTCTTATCCATTCAACCACTCCATGTCTTTTGATTGGAGCATTTAGTCCAATTATATTTAAGGTTATTATTGATATGTACTTGCATGTAGCCATTTTTATTTTTTGTGCTGTGTTCCTTCTTCCCTTTCTATTTATTCTTTTTACAATGGTCCCTTTAGCATTTCATGCATTACTAGCTTGGTAGTGATAAACTCCCTTAGCTTTTTTTGTCTGTGAAGCTCATAATTTTCCCTTCAATTTTGAATGTAGACTTGCTGGATAAAGTATTCTTGGATTCAGTCCCTTGCTTTGCATCACTTTGAAAACTTCCATTGCTTTCTCACCTGATGTGTTTCTGTTGATAAATCATTTGCTAATCTAATGGAGGATCCCTTGTAAATAACTCTGTCTCTCTCTTGCAGCCTTTAAGTTTGTCTCTTTGTCATTAATGTTTGCCATTGTAATTATGATGTATCTTGGTGTGGGTCTTTTTGGGTTCATCTTGTTTAGGACTCTCTGTGCTTGAGACGTTTTTCTTCTCCAAATCAGGGAAGTTTTCTGACATTATTTCTTCAAATAGTTTTTTTAAATTCTTGCTCCTCTTCTTGTCATTCTGGCACCCCTATTATATGTATGTTACCTTGTTTCATGTTGTCCCAAAGCTCCTTTAGACTCTCCTGCTGCTTTTTTTTTTTTCTCCAATTGCAGTTCAGATTGGGGATGTTTTTCTGCCTTGCCATCTAATTCACTAATTTGGCCTTCTGCTTCTTCTAGTCTACTGTAGAAACCTTCCATTGTGTTTTTTTATTGTAGCTATATTACTTGATAGTTCCTCTTGAAACTTACATAAGTTGTTGATTTTCTCATTCATCTGGTTTATGAACAGTATGACACTCATTCATAATTCTTTTTCTGACACATAGCATGTTTTGTTTCATTTAGTTCCTTTTCTGCGATTCCTACTTTTCTTTCCTTTGGGGTTGTTTCTTTGTCTCCCCATTTTTGCTCTCACCAAAGGAAGTAGGCATAGACTTGTGTGGGGCCTGGACTGCAGTGGCGGGCGTGACGGCAGTTGCATTGTTGCAAGGCCCTGGGTTGATATGGCAGGCTCATGGTCCCCAGGCTTGGGGTCATAGCAGTGGGCTTGGTGGCAGGTTGCATGTGGCACCAGGCCCAAATTTGAAGTGGCGGACTTGAAGGCAAGTTGTGCAGTCACCAAGCCCAGGGTTAAAGCAGTGGGCTTGGTGGTGGCTCGTTCATTCGCAACACCCATCGCTGAACTGGTGGTCCAGTGGACGGGAAGCATGCTCTGGAACACACAGGAGCCTGCTGCCAGGGAGGCTTGAGTCCCGGTATTTGTGGGTCTGCAGCAGAGGCAGCTGTTCCCTATTCAGAGTGGCTATAGGGTCCCAGGTGGTGTCTAAGGGCACCCTGGGTGGTGGTGAGGCTGGTCTCCTAGTCACATCATCTTTCCCCTTCAAGATGGCATGGCCTCTGTGGCAGAACTGTCTGCCCTGGAAGTGATTAATATAAAAATGTTTTCATTAACAATGACTATGTTGAGTACAGAGAACATGAGGCAACATATTTGAGGTAAATATTTGAATTAAGTATATCTTGTGAGTGATTTCTACAATCTCTTTTTATCCCCACAGAACATTAACTGATGATTTCCATGGTGGAGTCTATATAGGATTCAGAATTGCAAATAATCAGCTTGATTATTTTTGTCTAACATGTATGTTGATAAGTCTCATTTTAAATCCTGAATAATACATACTGTCTCTTAAAAACCTGAAATAAGCCTGGGTTTTACAGTCAAATCTATTTAGGCATTTCCTTCAGATTGCTTTCTCTGCCTTCTTGAAACATTAGTGTAAAGTATTTTTTATCTTATGTGAGGAGTAAAGATCCATTATGTAGATAATAGTAAGGAAATTTTGGTTGGAAAAGAATTGCTGGCAGCAGGTTTAATGAGAGTGCTATGTTAAGTTTGGTTGCCTATGTTTTAGTATGTAAAGTTAGATACCCTTAAACATTGTTCTTCAAATTTAAGATATTAAAATCCTTCTAAAAATCATCGCCAAGTCTAACATTTGTCATGCCAGCAATATATAGTGAAGGCATAAGAACAAGAATGAAACAATAGAGTTGCTTGTTGACCAAACATTTGGAGCTCTGTTATTTGTGGAAGATGATACCTTTGGATTTTAAGCTGGTTGGATTTTAAGGTTTAAACTGGAATGAGCTGTCTTGTTCAGAACTTTGATTTTTCTAGCTATTATGAAAACTTCTTGACCTCTGAGTGGCACAGTGAAAATAACAATTGCCCAGAGAATTTTACTTAGCAAACTTTACCCCACATCACTTACCGCATGAGGGGGCTGGAGAGGAAATTAATATTTGTTCAATAATCATGGCCAATATCACTGACTGATACATCACTAAATTCAGGGTCGATAGCCAGCAAGACACACAGATTTTTTGCCCCCAATTTAATCTCCATAAGAAATATGATATTTATTCTATGCAATATTATAGATGAGGAAACCAAGGTTTAAGATTTGTGTCTCCATTGCCTAAGATACAGTAGGAGTTCAAGGGATGGTTGTGAAAGAAAAAAGGGAAGGAGAGAAGAAAGAAAAGAAACAAAGAAGAAGGGAAAGAAGAAGAAGAAATCCAAAAAATAAAAAGGAAGAAAGAAAAAAATGACAAGAAGGAGGGATGGTAGAAAGAAGTAATGGGAAATGGTTGACTTTCAATAATATCACTAAAATTTAAAGTGTCAAGACTCAGAATTTGGCAATATTCTTCCCAAATTTGTATTATTTTCATTCTCACACATTCATTTTCTTTGTCATTGTTTCTGTTCCTTCCTTCCTTCCTTCCTTCCTTCCTTCCTTCCTTCCTTCCTTCCTTCCTTCCTTCCTTCCTTCCTTCCTTCTTTCCTTCCTTCCTTCTTTTTCTTGCTTTCTTGCTTTCTTTCTTGACTGTGTTAGGGGTAACATTGGTTCACAAAACCATACAGGTTTCAAGTGTACAACTCCATAAAACATCATCTGCCCACTGCATCGTGTGCCCTTCACCCCAAGCAAAGTCTCTTTCTGCCCCCATTTTCTCCCACTTTTATCACCTCCACATACCCCCCAGCTCCCTTTACCTCTGGCTAACACCACATTGTTGTTAGTCTATTCATTATATATGTGTAACCCCTTCACCTTCCTTCATCCAGCTCTCCAACCTCCAACCCCTCTGACAGCTGTCAGTCTGCTCCATGTATCCATGCCTCTGTATTTTGTTCATAAACACTTATCAATCTTCATCCTATCTCATGTGCTGACAAAGAGATCCTCCCCTACTTCCAGATATCAGATGGAATACTGAGGACAGGGAATGAATGTTAAGATCATTCTGCAGCCTTATATGTTTATTCCTATACTAGAGGCCCAGTGCATGATTAAATCATGCACATGTAGGGTCCCCTACACGCTTTCGCTTTCGATCATGGGGGAGCTGGGTTCCTGTCCGCTGGTGCACCAGGCCTTTCAGAAGCCTCCACCACGCCAGAGGCTTCTGAAAGGCCTGGTGCCTGAGCCGACAGGCACCCAGCTCCCACGCTTTCGCTTTCAATCGCGGGGGAGCTGGGTGCCTGTCTGCTGGTGCACCAGGCCTTTCAGAAGCCTCTGGCGGCTCCCACGCTTTTGCTTTTGATCGCGGGGGAGTTGGGTGCCTGTCGGCTCAGGCCCCAGGCCTTTCAGAAGCCTCCGGCGTGGCGGAGGCTTCTGAAAGGCCTGGTGCACCAGCGGACAGGCACCCAGCTCCCACGCTTTTGATGGTCCGCGACGGGATGTGAGCTCGCTGCCCCAGAGGCCCCTTCTGTGCCGCAGCACAGCCATGGCACAGTCACTGAGCTCACGTCACCACTGGAGAAGTGAGCTCAGCTTTCTGCTGGCCCAATTGGCCACCCCAGCTACCCCGAGTCCCGCCACCCCGCGCCTCCTGGCCAATCGTGGGCATAGCGAAGGTATGGTCAATTTGCATATTTGTCTATTATTAGGTAGGAGATTCTGTTGCTATTTTCACATCCAAAATATAGGGTGGCAACAGAAGAAGGACAATTACTGATTGAATTAGTAATATCAATAGCAGAGCTAACATAACGAATTGTGGTTAAATGGAATTATTCTGTTACAAGATTTTTATATTTCATATGAAGTGATACAATATTAAATGTAAATAGAATATATTAATTAAAAAAGCCTATTTTAATCCTTAGAAGGACTATTTAAAAATAATAATGCAAGAAGGTATATTTGAAAAGCCCAATAGGGAAATAAAAATAAAAGAATATAAAAATAATTATTGAATGTAAAAGAAGGAACAAAAAGGAATAGATAAAATATCATATCAGACAAATTAAAATAAATTGAGGATCATTGTGATAAGTATATCAGATTACTTTTATTTATATTAGATTGATTGTGAATGAATTCAACAAATTTAAAAGGAGATTCAAAAACTAAGATTCAACATTTTATTCTTCATAAGAGATGAACTTTAAATATAAAACAAGTTCATTTAAAAGCAAATTTATGGAAACAGATCTATTATGCAAGTATTATGCATAAAGAAACTGGCATGCCTATGTAAACACAGACAAAATAAATTTTAATACAAGAAACATGACTAGAGATAAAGAAGGACATATCATTAAGATAAAATCACCAATCCAAATGGAAGTCACAAACCCCAAAAAGTGTGTGCACTAAAACATGCTCCAAAATATACAAAGTCAAATAGAACTATCGTGAGAAAGAAGAAGATAAATCCAAAATTATAGTTGGAGAATTTAGTATTTGTCTTTTGGAAACTAATAGAACAATTAGACAAAAAGCAAAAGGTATACAGGGGAATTGAACAACACTACCAAATACATGGTTCTCTCTCATCATCTCTCTCTCCTCTTCATTCCTCTTGGAATCAATAAAAATATTTTTAAAAATGAAACCCTACATCTAACAATTGCAGAATATACATTCTGTTCAAGGACATGTGGGATGTTCATCAATGTATGGTCTCTGACTAGCGTAAAATTATACAAGGAAGCCACCAAACAAAATATCTTAAAAAATTTTTTTGAAAATTAAATAATTCACTTCAGCACATGACCAATGATGAAGAAACAGAAATTATCAAAAAGAAAATTATAAATATATAGACAGAATAATAATAAAAGTTTAACACATCAAATTTTATGGTATGCAAATAAAGCAGTGATTAAACAGGAAATTTATATCCTGAAGAGCTATATAAGAAAATAAAGGTTTGAATGCAATGATCTACATTTTTACCAAAATCAAGTTTGTAAAAGATAACTAAAGTAAACTCACTATAAGGTGAAGGTAGAAAATTGTCATTATAAAGACAGAAATCAGTGAAACAGAAAGTAGTTCACAGAAAAAGAGTTCAAGCCAAAGTAGATTTTAAGGAAAAAAAAAAGTTTTAAAACCAATAAACCTATAGAAAGGTTAAACAAAATAGAGAAAACAAATTACTAATGTCAAGAAATAAAGGAGGAGATAAGACTGAAACTCCTGATCTTGGAACAAGAAATATGATGAACAAACTATGTCAATGATTTTGACAACTCAGATGAAATGGACAAATTAATTTCTTTTAAAAATAACTTTACAAAAAGGTAAAATAAAAAATGTTGAATAGATTTTTAAAAAAGAAGGTTGAATTATCAAAAAGCTTTCTATAAAGAAAATTTTAAGCTCAGATGGTTTCACTGGTAAATTCTAACATTTAAGAAAAAAACAAACGATTACCAGTTGTACATTAACATTCGGACTGCACAGAATAAGGAACATTTCCCAGCTGATCTTATGTGACTGGCATAACCTTAATACCAACACTTACCATTATAAAAATTAAAAAAAATTGGACTAAATCTTTAAAAAGAAGGATTTATACATTTTAAAGAAAATATTAGCAACTAACATACAATAAAGCATAATAATATATAGAAGAGAAGTTTATCACTGTAGAGTTTATAAGAATGAAAAAATGCAAAATTAGTTAAAAATGAAAACCATTTAAGATTAATCACCACATTAACAGAACAGAACAAATGTGTGTGTGTGTGTGTGGCGGGGGGGATTCCATTTCAAATCATCTCAATAGATTCAGAATAAAACATCTGACAAAATGCAAAACCTGTCAGAATTAAAAAATGAAGATGAATGTGGGGAAACATATTGGAAAAATAGAAAGCAAAGGGAAGTTTGAAGTCCAATAAAAGGAATCAGAGGAGAATTATAGCTAACAGAAATAACTATTGGTAAAATATTGAATATACCTTCACTAATGTCAGGAACAAGATAAGGGATGTGAGGTACAGAGCTATAATTGACCTATAAATTCTAAAATTTCACTACATGTTAATTTTATCTCAAAAAAGGAGTTCTAAACAAATATTGACTGTCAATAAGTTTGTTTTCACAGTGATATGGGTTAGAAAAGCTGAAACTAACTTCTGTCTTCTATCCTTAAGCAAAAGAACAAATCCATTGAGAATTATGGAAGCCAGATTTCTCCCAATTATGAAGGTGAAAATGTGGAAATTGCAACTAGAATGTTCCCACTACTGTTGGACTGAAACTGGATATTCTCTGAAATTAGAGATGTATATGAAAATGTAAAAATAAGTATGAACATATGCTTAATGTGTGCATATGTGTGTGTATATGTTAGCTCTATGAGAAGGCCTAGAAATAATGGCATGCCCATAGTAATGAACATACTTGGGACCCAGATCTTGTTTTGCACATACCATTCAGCATGAAAAGGAATCAAGGCTCTTTGCAGAAATGCTTGACTGCAGGTTTTTTTTTTTGTTTTGTTTTTTTTTTGTTCCATTATTTCTTTTTTATTTCTGTTCAACTTACAATCTCAACTCAAATGTAATTGAGAAACTGATAGAAAGTTTCCAAAGGAAGAAATTGCAATATTTTCTTTTTTATAAGCATTCTTTATGTAACATAGAAGACAGGATGCTGAATATAATAGCCCATCTTTATTTGTATTTAATCTACTAGAGTCTATCTTGCTACTACATTAAATTTTTAATTTTGAGGCTAATTTTATCTGCCTTTCATAAACTATGATAATTTACCAATTCATTCTCCTTTCTTTTTTTTTGACTGCAGGTTTGGGGAAGGAAAAGTTCAAGATGAGCCTGGATCATCTTTTGCCAGAGTGAGGTAGTGCTCAAGAAATCAAAGGGACATCGCAAAATGACACAGAATTCTTCTTGGGAGGACTTTCTCTGGCCAAATCTGGGAAAATTTTTGCAATGAAATAAGTAATGACAGTAATAAATTATAAACTACTAGTGGCCCAATGCATAGATTTGTGCATATTGAAAGGAAATTAAGTAGAATAAATATTTTAATATTGCTAATTGCCCTTTCTCAATAATAGAAATGTCAACCAAATTCATGATCAACAATGACAGATCGAAACATGTGCATGAAATTGGTGCCAGTGAGAGCTTTATATGTATTGCACATGCGCGAGTCAACTTAGCCTTTTATATATATATATGTACTAGAGGCCCAGTGCATGATTGAATCATGCACGTCAGGGTCCCGATGGACTCACCATCATGTATCCCAGCAGGCCAGGCGGCACCTCCACCTCCTCGCCCCTCAGACTGCGGCCCTTCGAGTCCATCGGGACCCTGACGGATGGCCGGGGTGAAAAAGCGCCCCACAGGGGCGGGCCGGTTAACCCGGACTTCACAGGGCAGGAGGTGCAGCATGTGCGCAGAGCGACGGGGCGTAGGTGGATGCGGTGCTTCTCCATGTCTTCCTCCTCGCTGCTCTCCATCCTCTGCCGGGTTTCCGTGGCTAGCTGACTGAGGCCAGAGCTCGCTCCCCCACTTTTGATGATCCACGGCTGCTGAGGGGGGTCTCCCCTGCTGTTGAGAGGCGCAGAGGGTGGGACCCCCTCAGCGGCCCGGATCTGGCCGTTGAGAGGCACCTCTCGACAGCAGCGTAGCCCCGCTCAGTGGCAGCGGATCCGTGCCTCTCAATGGCCGGATAGGCCACCCTGAGTCCCGCCCCCCAGCCTCCGCCGCCCAATCGTGAGCGTAGCGGAGTGATGGTAATTTACATGGTACGCTATTATTAGATAGGATATATATATATATATAATAAACTTGCTTAATTAGACCTGCTTTCAGATGTAGCTAAACTTTTTCCAGCCCAGTGAAGCACCCAACTTCTCTTTCAGGTGATTGTCAGCAACATAGCGGTAAATATCAACATGAAGCAGATTATTATTGTAGATCACACAGGGAGAACAAAGGGTAAAATATTTAACTGCAGCAGTATTTGACTAAATTCTGCACAGTGAGAAAACCTGAAGTCATTTTCAAGGTCCACCATTTCTTTCTTCTTCTCAGTCAGGTCAAGTTCTCTAAATCTCTGTTTTCCAGATAATGAAAAAGAAAATAGGAGTCCACCGAGTCTCCTATCTACCCACTCTAAGACTTCTATGAAGATCAAATGAGATGAGGCATGGGAAAACACTTCACAGACATTTGGTTAAAGTGTGAAATGTTTGCACCTGGCTATAAAGCAAGTCATGTTCCCAGGCTGAAGAAACTGCAAGGAGGCTAGTTGTCACTAAGGAAAGGAAACCAGAGGCGTTGCTACGTGACATCATTACCCGGCGCCCACAGCGACCATTTCTGGGCTGAGCTGTGGTCTGCATTTTGAGCCATGGAGTCTTGGCAGCATGGGCTGCAATTTGATGGGCTGTAGCTCCGGGCTGGTGGCGGGGCCTGTGCCCCACTTGGGGGAAGCTGAGTGTTGCTTTGTGGGTGCCAGGTCTGTGGTGATGTTTCTCTGTGCATGTCACAGCAGCTCCTGCATTGAGTGTCTGCCCCCTGGTTGTCAGTGCACATCATAGGGACCAGTAGGAGGGTTGGACACGTAGCATATTAGCCTTTTATATATATATAGATTGCATAAAATAAGAACCATTGAGTCCATAATGATATAAAAATAATTAATTAATAGAATGCCAATTAACAAATAATATAAAGAATAATGGAATTTAATATTTGTCAATTGATGTTAAAAGCAGTGGCCAGAAATTTGATGGGAGTCAGATATTTACATTATATCAAAGCACCTTCATACAAATTGCTAGTATGGAGACACCACCATAACTATGTGACAGAACTAACATGGGCACTATTAGCATGAACTGGTGTCGTGTACCTCCTGATGTGAGGCTTTGGGGAGGCCAGACCATCTCCTCAGTGCTACCCTCACCATAATATGAATCCAATTATGAGGAAAATGTAGATATCCCCACATTCAGGAATATTCTTCTAAATAAAACTCTTCAAAAAATAGATCAAGAGCAAAAGTAAACCTGAGGAATTATTTTATCTGAAAAAGGCCTAAAGAAACATACAATTAAATCTTAAATATGATCAGATATTGGATATTGAAACAGGAGTAAACATGAAATATAAATGTCATTATGGTAAGTAATAAAATATGTATATAAAATATTGTTTAGATAATGATATGTCAATGCCAAATTTCCTAAATGTGTAACTGTTCCTTGGTTTTATAAAGCTGTTTCTTTGATCGCAGGAAATAGTCACCAAAGTATTTAGGAGTAGTAAGGATCATAATGGTTAAAATTATTTTTACATATATACACATAATGACTAAGAAACAAATGGCAAATGTAAATATTTGGTGAATCTGAGCATGTGTGTAAAAGATCCTCATTTTATTCGTGCAACTACTCTGTAATTTTGAAATATCAAAGTAAAAAGAAACAAATTTAGAAGACTTCTTCAAAAGTGGTTGGTAAATTTAAAGCTACAACTAGTTGACAGAGGGGGCTAGTTACTGGGAGAGTGGGTTTTTATAGAAGGGCTGTCTTTTTCTTCAGCAGTCACTTTATGTGATACAATCAGAGCAATTTCAAGGGGAATCAATAAAGATCTCAAAGCTTCCTGGATGTTATGTCCCTGCTAACTACAAGTTGGCTTTCACTGCAAATAGCAAATTCTTTCATTCCAAAAGCTGTTTCAACGCAATTCTTCACACTCCACTAACTACTCTGCACCACACTTTCCTAAATAATTAGGTCATTTGGAAACTTTAGTTCTGTTATTTCTTCCCAACTCTCCAAATCTGTATATGACTCTCAAGATACTCTGTGCCATCAACTATCCTGAACTTCTTCCTGCCTCAGAAAACTTGTTCCATTTTCCAAATTTGCTTTCCTTTTACCAGAACAACCCTATTTCTTAACTACTTCTCTCATCCTGCCTGGCCTCCTGAAAAAGAAATCTCATTCTATAACATAGACAGGAAGCTTCCAAAATCTATCTTCCTTTTTGCATCTTTACTCTAGCTTTAATTTCCTTTGATATATTTTCCACCACCCCTTCCTGTAGTTGAGTTGGTTTTTTTAAGGCTCTATATTTTTAAAACAGATTTAAGTTTACAAAAAATTTGAAGGAAGGTACAGAGATTTCCCATATACCCCATAGACTTCCCCATTGTCAACATAATTCATCTGAATGGTACATTTTTTTACTAAGGGTGAACCTATATTTATTTTTTATTGATTTTAAACAAAGGAAGGGAGAATATAGAGACAGAAACATCCATGACAGAGAAGCATCGATCCCCTGCCACGTGCACGCCCCCACATGGGGATCAAACCTACAACCAGGCCATGTGCCCTGACTGGGAATGGAACCGGAAATCTTTTGGTTTATGGGTCGACACTCAACCACTGAGCCACACGAGCCAGGCGTGAACCTACATTTACACATCATATTCACCCAAAAGTCACAGGTACTATTATTTTAATTTTTGGGACACCAAGAATCATTTTCTCTTGACTTTAAACTTTAAATTAATGCATATATGTATAAAATATATTTTTTTGTATTTCACATATCTGCAGAAAATTTCTTCTGGCATTAATATCACCATGCAGATGTCTGAAGCAAACTTAATCTTTCTTGTACATCACTGACTTTTTACCATCTGCATGCCTAAAATTAAGATATATTATCAGAACATACTCTGTGCTTGTCCTTAAATTGTTTGAACTATGTTTTCAATTATATACAATCTTTATATCAGAAAATGTTTTCCAATTGTGTAACTTAATATATTCTTCATCATCCCTGGCCATATGCTTTTATTAGCCTGATATCTTTGGGCAAGTCTCCCTTCTCTCATGATATCCCTGGGCCATTTGTGGCAGTTGAATTCCATGGGCACCAACCACAGACAATCGTGATTGGTGCTATCTAGTTGTACAACATGTTGGCCTTGGCCTATCCATACCTATACATACAGTCCTCCTAATAAACTATTTGCAGGAAGATTAAGTTTAATCTAAAAATGAACTCTGACAGTTACCTCTCCCGAAGTTGGTATAGTCTTTGAAGTCAG
Organism: Cnephaeus nilssonii; assembly: GCF_951640355.1. Classification (NCBI taxonomy): domain Eukaryota; kingdom Metazoa; phylum Chordata; class Mammalia; order Chiroptera; family Vespertilionidae; genus Cnephaeus; species Cnephaeus nilssonii. Next base: position 73,794,707 of record NC_137084.1, read on the forward strand.
AGATGTATATGCTTATTTCTAATGCCGTGACTGAATCGTGAATGTGAGTATTTCATGAGGGATATTTGTCTATCATTTCCTTTTTCTAGTTATGTCTTTTTATGGGTTGCTAGCCTTATAAATGAGAAGAAAATGTTTTATTTTGTATTTTCAGGAAGAGTTTGTATAGAATTGGCATTAATTACTCCATAACCATTTGATAAACATAATAGTGAAGCCACCAGTTCTAGAGTGTTTCTGGGAATGATTTTTAAACTGCAATTTAATTGATGAAAATTCAACATTATCTACTTTTTCATGAATAGGCTTCGGTAATTGGTGTCTTCTAAGATATTTCCCCATTTTATCCCAGTTTTTAAATTTCTTGGAATGTAATTCATCACAGTAATATGTTGGTATTTTAATGTTAGTAGTGACATCACACTTGCATTCCTGAAAATATTTGTTTTACATTCTCTATTTTTATCAGTATTTTTGGAGATGTGTGAATATTTTTGTTCCTATTAGAGAACCAGCTTCTTATTTTATTAATTTTCTCCCCTGTTTGCTTTCTATTTCATTGGTTATTGTTCTTAGCCTAATTATATTTTTCCTTGTGCTTACTTTGCATTTAGTTTGCACTTTTTTTTTTCTATTTTCTTAGGGTGGAAGATTACATAATTAAGATCTTACTTGTTTTCCAATATATAATTTAATACTATAAGTTTCCTTTTTGGCACTGTTTTGAATATGTTCCAAAATTGTTGATATGTTTTATTTTTATTTATTTATTTATTATATATTTTATTGATTTTTTTGCAGAGAGGAAGGGAGAGGGATAGAGAGTTAGAAACATCGATGAGAGAGAAACATTGATCAGCCACCTTCTGCACACCCCCCACTGAAGATGTGCCCACAACCAAGGTACATGCCCTTGACCAGAATCGAACCCGGGACCCTTCAGTCCACAGGCTGATGCTCCATCCACTGAGCCAAACTGGTTTTGGCAATATATGTTTTATTTTTAATTTATTTTATTTTAATTCTTAGTGAATTGATCTCTTTATTATCCTATTTAATAATAGAGTAAAATGTAAATTACCATCACTCCGCTACGCCCACGATTGGGCTGTGGGAGGCTGGGGGGCGGGACTCGGGGTGGCCTATCCGGCCATTGAGAGGCACGGATCCACTGCCACTGAGGGGGGCGGGACTCCCGCCCCCTGCGACTCTCAACGGCCAGATCGAGGCCAGATCCGCGGCCGCTGAGGCGGCCTGCGCGGACACCCAGCTGCGCCTCTCAACGGCAGGGTAGCCAGGTGTCCGCAGCAGCCCCCCTCAGCAGCCGTTGAGAGGCGCAGGGGGTGGGACACCCGCCCCCTGCACCTCTCCACAGCAGGGTAGCCCCCCTCAGCGGCCACGGACCATCAAAAGCGTGGGAGCTGGGTGCCTGTCCGCTCAGGCACCCAGCTCCCCACGATCAAAAGCAAAAGTGTGGCAGCTGGATGCCTTCGCTTCTGAAAGGCCTGGTGCACCAGCAGACAGGCACCCAACTCCCCGCGATCAAAAGCAAAAGCGTGGCAGCTGGATGCCTTTCCGCTCAGACACCAGGCCTTTCAGAAGCCTCCGCCGCGCTGGAGGCTTCTGAAAGGCCTGGTGCACTAGCGGACAGGCACCCAGCTCCCCGTGATCAAAAGCAAAAGCGTGTAGGGGACACTACACGTGCATGATTCAATCATGCACTGGGCCTCTAGTTATATAATAGGGAGGTTGTTGTTGTTGCTTTAGTGTGAATCTTGTAATTTTTGGTCAAATACCTGACATCATGTGTAAAAGACTAGAGACTGTGGCAAATCATGTTAATACCTGCAAATACTATTTTATCATGCAGTTATTAACAGTATTGAGTCAATGTTGTTAGGATTTGAGGTGAGTTTGGGTTGTGGTTGCTTTGGTTACCTGTAGTGCAATGTAGTTTTAAATTCCTCCAATGGCTTTCTGGTACTGGGATTTGAGTGCTGAAGGATTTCTCACTATATTTGTGCTCCATCTTTCGAATTTAGTCAAACCTGAATACCTGTACCATATAGGATTCTCTCACTGTGCTCTTACCCTCCCAGAGCAATAGATTCTACCTACTGCTTAGCAAGGGCTTTCCAGGTAGGTTGTTAAGAGGTGGGATAGTCGCTCTTGTTGTTCTTGAAGCTCAATCTTATATAAGCACTGTGTGTCTGGTTCTTGGTGGTGGGCAGTTGGCAACATTCCTGACACTCTTCTCCAAGGCAGACAAATGCTGTCTTGTATCTGCAGTGGACCTTGTCTGAGAGTTGTCTGTTCCTACACCAATCAAATACCTCTAATTCAATTTTTCAGGATTCGAGAGTGTTCTTTCTCCTACCTTTTCCCAGCAAAAACAGCTATTTAACTCTTCCTTGCAGGTGACATAGTTTTCTACCTTTCCACAAAAGCTTAAACATTTTGTTCCATATGAGAGAATAGACTGTCCATGCCTTTATTGCAACACATGCTGACCACTTCTGTATTAATCAGAATTCAATAAGAGAAGTAAATCACTAGAATATGCCTATAGATTTATTATTGGAATTTGGCCTTAATCAATTGTGGGAGCTAGTTAAGCAGCCATTATGTCTTTTCACCTAACACTGGAACTTTAAATCCATTGGAAAGGCAATTGGGAGAAGAAGATGCATATAAAGTGGGAAGATGAAGAACATGCTGGAAACTTCAAGGACAGGCTAGAGTCTTATTAGGATAAATTAAAAAATTTTAAATGCCTAGCATTTTAACTATCAACAAGGTCTTAATGATTTATCATTGCACTAATGCTCTGTAATTATCTCCTGCTTCCCTCCCATCATTTACTCCACTTTAGGTCCATGGGCTTTATTGCTTTTCCTCTTGCATCCAAGACACTTCTTCCCTTAGGGTCACTGCTCATGTCACTCCCTCTTACTTTTGTGCCCTCACTAGAAAGCTGCATGACATTCTCCTTTTTTTCTTTAACCAAATGTCACTCCATCAGAGATGCCATCCTTACACTTGTATATTTCCTTTCATAGCACTGATCACTTCATGCTGTAATTTTAATTGGTTTGCCTGTTTCTTTTCATCTTCTTCCAACTAATATGTAAACTTGGTTGCTTTTGATGACTGGTTTTATTCCCAGTGTCCATATCGTTGTTTCACACACAACAAGTACTTGGTAAATATTTGTTGAATGAATAAATGAAAGAATGGATAATAGGGAAATTTCATGACCAGGATTGTAATTTGCTAGTTAATGAAAGACTGGTGTTAGAGCTAAATCTGGATTATTCAGGAGTCCTGCTTTTCTCTATACAGAGGCCACTGGTTTCAGAGATGAGAGTCAACACAAGGAGAGGGAAAGAGATTTGAGAGTTAGCTCAGTGGAGCTTTAGGTTTTTATTCTTTTAGTTATGGTTTTAAAAATGTGTCCTAGTTAATTTAGCTCATAATAGAATATACAAAGGAACCATCATACACAAGTATGGAGAAATGCAAAACTACAAGTAATAAGAGATGCAATTTCCAGACCACACACAACAAACACTCATGCTGCACATTGTTAAGCTTTCAAGGTAGGATATTATCTTGGCTTTTACAAAGTATTTCCCTTAAACATAGTAATTCATTATCAGTTCCATTTAATTACTGGGTAATATACTTAATTGATATACTCTAATTTCAGTCCTGTTAAATGGAACAGATCTCTGGTGTAAAATAATTTTACAATCAACATAAAAATAGTGAGCACATTAGTGTAATTTTATATTCTGCATAGATCTTAACAGTTTAGATCAACCTATAATTAAAACTTGCATTAGAAATATGAATGTTTTGTACACATAAGTGGTTTGGGTTTCAAACAGCTGCCTTTACAAATATATTGTAAAAATACATTTATCAGGTAAACTTGATTTCAAATTTCTTGGAGGATACATTAAAAAAAATGTTTGAGCTAACCAAAGTCTCCATATCTTTATGAAATTTTCAACACTGCTGCTGTACACGTAAGGCATTTAACAATGCCAGTTAACCCCTTAGTTTCTAGGCTCTCTCCTAATCCTCCCCTTACCTCTACATTGTAGCACAAAAACTTACTTTGGTCAAATACCTTGTTGTTCTCTACATGGCAAAATACTTCATCAAGTCCAAAATGAGTCGATATAAATCTGAATTACTTGTTTTCACTTAATGTCAAATCATGTTTAAATTGGAATTATATGACAATGTGTATATACATAAAGGACATTGATAAGGACAAAATTTACATAATCAAATATCTCTGAATCAAGCATACTTAAAAATGAAATGCAATTTTTTATTTAAATAACCAAGGTTGGATAAAGAAGAAAACAAAGAGGAAGAAGGCAAAGTGGAGGACTTGAAGAGATGAACTCTCATTGTGCATTGGAGCAAAAATGTAGATGGGAAAATAAATTATGATACCAAACCCAGTACAAAATTATTAAAGCCCATGACCAATTTTCAATAATGGAATATAAATTTTCCTAAAACTTTAAATTTATATTATAGTAACTCTTTTTCCAAAAGTATAATAGCTGCAGAGAGAGAGAGAGAGAGAGAGAGAGAGAGAGAGAGAGAGAGAGAGAGAAAGAGAGAGAGAAACACATACATAGATTTATATATATTAACAATTAGGAAGAAATGAATCAGTTGTAGGAATGGAGACTACACCGATTTTGCAACTTTTCTGAGTCCCAGTCACATCATCTTTAGAACGGTGTTAATAATTTCTGTCCTATATAGGTCTCAAGGTTATGTTTAGGTTCCAATGGAATTGAATAAGGAAGCCTTCCGTGGCTGTAAAGTCATGAGGAGGCCAGTAAACCAGTTCTTTGGTTTTCTATCTCTCCTAATTCATCTCATTCTGAATGAGGAGACTGTGCCTTAGCAGCATACCTGGCTTTAACCACATTCTAACTAAGGTCCATAGTATACATTAGGGTTCACTCCTGGTGTCCTGCTATGAATTATGACAAATGAATAATGACATGTATCCACCATGATAGTATGATACAGGATAGTTTTACTACCCTAAAAATCCTCTTTGTCTATTAATTTCTTCCTCTTCCTCCTCTCCCCTACAACCAATTGCTTTTTGCCGTTTTTATAGTTTTGCCTTTCCCAGAATGTCACATGGTTGGAAGCATACCAAATGAAGCCCCTTCAGACTGTTTTTTCACTTAACAATATGCATTTAATTTTTCTTTATGTCATTTTGTTGCTTGGTAGCTCATTTCTTTTTATAACAGAACTAGAGGCCCAGTGCATGAAATAGTGCATGGGAAGGATCCCCAGGCCTGGCCAGCAATCAGGGCCGATCAGGTTCCCTGTCTCCCCGCCTCCCCACCTTCCCGCCTCCCTGCCTCCCCGCCTCCTCCTTCCCTCGATCCTTTTGTGCCAGCATTCTCCACTGCCGCTGGTCCCCGCCATGTTCCATGCCACCCCCTGGTAGTCAGCACACATCATAGCGAGCAATCGAACTCCCAGTGGAACTCCTGAGAGGACATTTTGCATATTAGCCTTGTATATATATAAGTATTTTATTGTATGAACATAACAAGTTTTTTTTTTTATCCATTTACCTATTGAAGGACACCTTGGTTGTTCATAATTTGGGGCAGTTATGAATAAATAAAGCTGTCATTATAGACATCCACATGTAGGTTTTTTTCATGAACATATGTTTATAACACATTTAGGTAAATACCCAGGGACATGATTGTTGGATTGTATGGTAAGAGTAAGTTTAGCTTTTAAGAAACTGTCAAACTGTCTTCAAATTAACTATACCAGTGGTTGGCAAACTCATTAGTCAACAGAGCCAAATATCAACAGTACAACGATTGAAATTTCTCTTGAGAGCCAAATTTTTTAAAACTTAAACTTCTTCTAATGCCTCTTCTTCAAAATAGACTCGCCCAGGCCGTGGTATTTTGTGGAAGAGCCACACTCAAGGGGCCAAAGAGCCGCATGTGGCTCGCGAGCAGCAGTTTGCCGACCACGAAACTATACCATTCCCTCCTGCAATAAATGAGAATTCCTTTTATATTCTTGTCAGCATTTGGTGTTGTCAGTGTTTTGGGTTTAAGCCATAATAATAGGTATGGAGTGGTATCTCAATTTTTAATTTCCAATTACATAATGACATAGAATGTTGAGCATTTGTCCATATACTTGCTTGCCATCTTTATAGCTTCTTTTATGTAGTGTTTGTTAAGGTATTTGACCCATTTTTAAAAATTGAATTGTTTTCTTATTATTGAATTTAAAAGTTCTTTGTATGTTTTAGATAATATTACTTTATCAGATACATTTTAAACTATTTTCTCCCAGTCTGTGAGTCATATTTTTAATCTCTTAATGCACTGAATTTTCATTCATGGAAAGTACCGTTATCTAAAGAAAACATCAAACAGAAACATTCATTGAATGTGTCAGGCATTGTGCAAAGGAAATAGTGCTGAATGAGATGATCTTTGCATGTTAGAAGCCCAGTATGCAAGGAGAAAGTTAGGAAAAAGATTAAAAAAAAGAAAAAAGATTACTCCATAATGCGTGTTATTACAGAGGTTATAAAGGCATCATATTCAGCATGAACATAAAAAGTAATACAGAATTAAGGCTTCTTGGTGGAGGTAAATTCAAGTATGACATTTAAAGTATGTTAGATAGTGAGTGAGGAAAAGACTTTGCAGAAAAAGAGGTCATTTTGAGATGAGATATGGACAAGAGAAATAGCATGGTTTGTGAGGGGGACCCTAAACCTTTTAGTATTTAAATCAGGGGATGACAAGAGATGTGGCTGAAGGGATAGTTGTAATTAGATTGTGGGGTAACTAGAATGAATCTGAGAGGTGATACATGAGAATACCTGACAAAAATTTATCTGAATAAAATTAACATGTGATTAATAAAGAAGGGCAGAGGAAATAAAGCCTACATAACAAATAAAATCTGCTCATAAACTATATGAAATATCCGTACAAAGTCAATTGCAATCAAAAGCAAGACCATGGCTGCCTCTGTTGAGGAAAAGAGACTGATTTAATAACAAGCCAATTTGGGTCCAAAGGAATATGGAGAAGTTCACCAGTAGAGCATGGATGTGGAATTAGGAAAATAATATAAAAAGAAAAAAAAAACACACAAGTAATCATATATAACTGATAACATGACAAGGAGGCAACAAGTCCAGTGAGAGGATGAATTTTCCTCACTACCTTTAACAAGTCTTGGGGGGCAATTTGTATAAAAACATCTCTATTTTTATATGCAGATCTGTCTTAATTATATGAATAAACAATGAGCATGGTAGTAATTCTTTATTACATTATTATATTTTGTAGAATTCCAAGTCAACTCCAGAGGCTATCTTCTTAAGTTTCCAAAATGACTAATCTGAAGAGATAAATTTGCATTTAAAATATTCAAGGCAAGGCTCACCTTCATCAGGTAGCTCATGTACCTAAACATTATTTATTGAAATGTGCTTAAGAGCATCAAAACTTACAATTTTATCTCATTAAAAACCTCGATTTAGCTAAGCTCCCATTCAGGATGGAGAAAACTGGAAGAAGTACTGCTTCCATTTTAACAACAAGAAAAACAGATTACACAATCAGAGGTTGTCTTGAATCCATCAGGAACCTGGGGCTGCATGGCAAAACGTAGAGTGGAAGTTAAAAGAAAGATAGGAGTTTCTCAGAAGAGACAGGACGTGCGCCCAGGATTACCTGCGGCAGAACATGGAAGGAAAATATACCAGGTGCCATAAAAAGCAGGAAGAATTCAGTTACATTTTTAACACTCTCCTAAAGTTGATTGCAGGCTAGCATAAGAGTATGACAGAAAGGAATTCCTGGCAGCCACAGACACACAAGTATCCCATTCACATTCACAAGTTCTTCACCAACCTCCACTGCATGCTTAACAGAAACACTGGGACCAGACAGAGCCCCTGGTGATGTCTGCCTACAAAGACAATTCAGCAAGTTTTATGAAGTTAAACATACATTTAAAATACAACTGAACAATCTCACTCCTAAGTATTTACCCAAGATAAATAAATACTTTTATTCACATAATATCCTATATGTGAATCTTTGTAGTGTTTTTTTTTTCTTTGTAAATATATTTTTTTTAATTTTTCAAATACACTTGATGTACAATATTATGTTAGTTACAGGTGTACAACCCCATAATTAGACATTTATATAAGTTACCAGATGATCATCCCAATAAATCTAGTACCCAACTGACACCATTCATAGTTATTAAAGTACTAGAGGCCCGATGCATGAAAATTCATGCAAGAGTAGGCTTTCCTTCCCCCAGCTGCTGGCACTGGCTTCCCTGCATCACTGGCTTCCCTCCAGCACCCGGGACTGGGGTTCCCTCCTCCGGCTGCCCGCAGGCACCCAGGACCCAGACTAGTGCCTCTCAGTGGTTAGAGCACAGGCCATTGTGCTGAAGGGTCAAGGGTTCAATTTCTGGTTAAGGGCACATCCCTGGGTTGTAGGTTTGATCCCCAGCTTCCGTCAGGGGACATGCAGGAGGCAATAAACTGGTGTGTCTCTCTCACATCAGTGTTTCTTTCTCTCTCCCCTGCTTCCTTCCACTTTCTATAAAAATCAATGGGAAAAAGTATCCTCTCTTGAGGAGTAATAAGAGGAACACTTTGGACTCCAGCTACCTTCCATGTCACTCAGCCACAATCCTCGTTGGTTTTCAGTCAGGATTGTGGGGACTTCTCTTCCTGGCAGTGACCCCCTGGACTGGGGAGGGGGTGTGGGTGTGGGCCTGGGACCCCTTGCTGTCAGAGGCCAAGTCCGCAATTGAGATAACTCTCCAAATTTTCAATCACTACATGTGGGTGTGAGCCCAGCCCGTTCTGCATCCTTGCTCCTTCAACCAGTCTGGACTTGGCTTCTTCTTTATAGCCTTAGTTACAGCACTTCTGTTCACCTATATTTCAGGTGGTTCTGAATGATGGTTGTTCTGTACTTTAGTTGTAATTTTGAGGTGGTGTGGAAGGATGCGAGTACCACATTTGCCTATGCTGCCATCTTGACCAGAAGTTAAATATAGCTGTTTTATTCATAACTACCAAAAACAAATATGCATCAAATGGTGAATGGATAAACAAATGTGTTGCATCCATATAGTGGAAAACTAGTCAATGACAAAAATAAATCTCTAAAACACTTAACATGAGTTAATATCACATTCACTACAAGTTCCAGAAAGCAGAATGGAAAAGCTACACACTGAAACAAATGTATTTATATTATACCCTGAAGGTACAAATATAGAGATAGAAAACAGATCAGCAGTTTCCTTCGGCTGGGGCGGATTAGGGTTTAACTTGAAGGGAGTGTATACGACTTTTTTGAAGAGATGAAACTAAACTATTCTCTTTTTTGTTGCATTGATAATTATAGGATTGTCTACATTTGTCAAAATCATAGTACTATGCACTAAAAATGGTGAATTCTACTGTATGAAAGTTATACCATAATGAAAATATAATATAATAATGAATCCTCGTCCTGTTTTGCAAACTGAGCCATTGACCCTGTCTTGACAAGTGAGAAGAGAAGCCACAAAGTGATTTTAGTTTCCAGGGTCAGCCAAATACCCATGTTACATTTGTCATCATAATTCTGGTCTCCTTTCTTTAAAACCGAGCTGTAAGTGACTGAACAGCCTATTTGGAAAGCTGAATTCAAAACAGCAAGTGGAATTTGTTGAGAATGCATTTTACGCCTATATGTTTAAATTTGCAGCAACATTCTAACAGTACTCTAAATAAAATAAAATACTCCAAAACAAAATAGTGCCTATTATTTATAACAAAAAATGAATAAGGATTCTATACTAGTTTTTAATCAACCTGTTATTTTTAGGACAAATAATTGACCTTGAATATGTGCTATTCCCATGTAATTTGAGACAATATTTTATTCTAGTAAAATTCAAGCCAAAAATGCTGTGTGTGTGTGTGTGTGTGTGTGTGTGTGTGTGTGTGTGTGTGTATTTGTGATTAGCTCAGATTTTCATAAGCTGCTAACTGGTTAAAATTGCTGTGAAATACAGGGGTGGGCAAAAGTAGGTTTACGGTTGTTCATATGGAAAAACACAATAATTAATAAGTAATAGTACAAGAATAAATTCCGTGCTTCACATACTCTAAACTGTAAGCCTACTGATGCCTACCCTTATACAAAAGAAGGCAGTGTCCTTGATCTTCTCAAAAATAGGTACATATGCCATCTATACTTTTTTACTTGGTTATAATTTGCATGAAGCAATGTAACCAGGACTATTGCTATGAGGGAGGGAAAAAAAAAAGATTTCAGTAATGTGCTTTCTTTGTAAACATTGAAGAGAACAGTAAGTGGACACCTTTGCTCCTATTCTGGCACAAGGGAACCCGGTGGCCCACCTGAAACCACAGATGTCATACCAGGAGCACTACTCTGTCTAGTGTCTGCCTGCTTGGCAGACTCTCCCAGAGCCAGCTGGTGAGACGAGCAGCTCTTGAACTGCCTTGAGGGCTGTCATATGCCTTGGTGGTGGTTGAATTGGTCCTCTCCGCAATCCTGACCCCAAATTCTTTAGTTTGCTTAGATTATCAAGCTAAAGGAGCAAATAAATAAAAATGAAATAAAATTGAAGTGATTTTATGATTTCAGCAGTCTCATAAAATAAAATTACAACCATTCCCAGATGGGTGTGTCAGAGAGTCAGATAACTGAAAGTGAACCATTTGTTTCGCTATTTATGGAATCTGGGCCATTTCTTTGATTGCTCATTTATTGAGCAAGTACTGTATGTCCATCATTGTTGTAAGCACTGTGTATACATCAATGAACAAGGCATGGGCCTTGTGCTCAATAATTGAACATCTAATAGGCAGGATAAATATATAACAATATTGAGACATTGCTGCTTAATGAATTAATTTTTATAGATATCTGAACACTAGACCAAGAAACACACACAAAAAAGGCAACTAAATCTTTTTCAAGGCATTGGGAAAAGTTTCACAGAAGTTAAATATAATTGACCTGGATTTTAAAGAATAAATATGAATTTGCCAGGTGGAGAAAGAGAAAAAAGGCATTTCAAGCAGAAGAAATGGCATTTATAAAATTAAGTATATGGGAAAATGATGAGATATTAGAAATAACTAAAGAAGAATACATTGAGGAAAGTTACAGTATATAAGACCGAAGAGTTAGATATAGATTAAATTGATAAATATTGTGTATGCTTATTCTAGACATTGTTTTTTTGTTGCAAGGCATAGAGAATCCTAAATAGAAAAACTGAGGGAATAATAAAAAGAAGGCTCTTTGAATATAAGAACAGATCATTTATCAGGTCCAGACAGCAGGTTGATTTCCTTTCTCACCCCATGATGTTTCCCTATAAGATACAGTGTATTTGCCATTCTGTGATCCTTTTTAATTTCAATATTTGAGGCAGCCTTCAGCACAGACATTTGCTTTTCTATTCTTTGGTCATTGTGGAATTTTTATCTTTATCCAATTTCCTAAATACTCATTAGATATTATTGGAATATCTGGACCAATTCTCTGTATATCACAACACTTTCCCTTATATCAGATATCTTTGTCCTTTTGCTTTATAATTTGAAGATTTCTTAGGTCAATTTTTTATTGCCTCATGAAATTTTCTGCTGTGCCCATTTTATTAAATCTATCTATTAAGACAATTTTCCTTCTCCTCATCCTTCTTCTTTTAATGAGGATTAGTCACGTTAAGCAATACTGTGGTAGCAAATTAAACCTGAAATTTTAGTAGCCTAACACATTAGTAATTAATTATTTACTCAATAAATATTGACAATCAGGGAACTTTTCTCCATTGGGGGGCTATGAAATCAGAAACATGTAGCTTTCACTGTCATAGTGGCAGAGAAAGAGATGCTGAATGAATGCATATAAGAACCAGTCCTGCCTGACTTTCACTTCCTTTTCATTGTTGGTAGCCAAGTCATTCAACCTAAATGCCTGGGAGTTTAGAGAATAAACTCAGAAAAATAAAAATAAAACAATATTTGATAAAAATATATTTGTCTCTGCCATAATTTTAATATCCAATATATCTATAGGTTATACTGGTGGGAATTTTGTTTAGATATTACCTCCATTTATCTAAAACTATTTTTGTATTCACTATTACTGTCTCTGCTGCAGCAATTGGTCTTAAGATTGTAATTGATATTCATCATCTCCTTCTTCTACTGATTGTTCTAGATGCTACTCATCCTCAGCCAACTATTCTGCTGAACTAGAGGGCCAGATGTTCATCCCTGGTGGGATAACTTAAATCTCCATCCTGTTTGCCATGCCCATTCAGACCATGCTTACTTCAATTCCCCATCTATAGTTATTACCAACATAGAGAATCAAGATGAACCTTAACACATCCCTGATTTCAGACACACTCCTCCCTACTCCAATAACGTAGCAACAACCCTTTCACCTCAATATAACAAGTCAATTACTTCTGCTAGAATAGTAATTCCTTTCTTTACTTGATAGAAGACTGTCATAGGAGTTGACAAAATATTCAGTGGCAAACAGACCTCTGGGCTTAATGGAACCCTCTTGTGTCCATTAATATAAGAACTCTCCCTTCAAAACTGGAACTCAAATCAGGCAGAACCTGATGTCTGAAGAAAGGTGGTAAAAATCATCCAAGTGAGACAATGACTTTCAGTGATGGTGAAAGGGATATACTTCTACTCTCAGAGACATCTATTCTACCATTGAGGATACTTCACCATATACTTCATAGATGTTGGCTTAAACTCCAAACCCACAAGGATTCATACCAAAGAACTCAATGTAGATATATTTTATTAAGTCATTCTAATGTTCTATCAGGAAACAATTTCTGAATGATGCAGCACAGTATAGGACCAATGGAGCTCATAGTCTTATATGTTTATATCTTTAGTCAATCTTCTCTCATGTATTCAAATATAATTCCTTCTTGCCCTGGCTGGTTTGGCTCAGTTGATGGAGCATCAGCCTGTAGACTGAGGGGTCCCAGGTTCAATTCTGGTCAGGGGCACATGCCCGGGTTGGGGGCTCAATCCTTGGTGGGGGGCATGCAGGAGGCAGCCGATCAATGATTCTCATCATTGTTGCTTCTCTCTCTCTCTCTCTCTCTCTCTCTCCCCATTTCCTCTCTGAAATCAACAAATATATATTTTAAAAAATGTAATTCCTTCTCAACCAATTGTTGTTATTACTTTATTGTCATTATATTCAGTGTTATAGAAAGTCCATGGGCCATATATACATATTTCACTTATAATTTACCACTTTGAAGCTTGGTGTCCTTAAGCAACTCTTTAGTTTTATTTAAGAATAACACCTAAGTAATAGAGTTGTTGCTGAAATTCTACTAACAAAAATGAGGCCTGCAAAAGAATACTACTATGTTAGTTCTCTTTTTCTTTAACTTGGGACAGCATAAAGAAGGCACTAAGAAAGATGACAGGCAGGTAAATTGGGTACTCACATCCTCTCACAACCACATCAAAATGTCAACTAAACTACTGAACAATCATCATTCAGAACAGCCTGAAATCTAAACGTGCAGAAGTCCTATAGCTAAGAATATAAAGTAAAAGCCACATTGAGACTGATGGGAGATATCGAGACTCAGAAAAGGCCAGTCACACAAAAACCTGTGATGTTTAAAAATTGAGAGGGACATCTCAGCTGCAGAGGTCCCCCTGAGGAGTGAGGTACACCAGCCCCACTCCAGACACCCTCTCCCCCCGCAGCCCAAGGTTCCAGTGCCAGGAAGAGAAGTCCCCATAACTGCTGGCTGTGAAGTCCCCATAACAGCGGGGGTTGTGACTCAGTGATACAGAAGGCTGCTGCAATCCCAGGCATTTCCCGTAAAGAATCCATGCATGAACTTATCAGCCTCACTCCCTCTGAGTTCCAGTGCTGGGGCAGCAGATCAAATGGCATCTGGGACATGAGGAAAGAACTGAATTGTGTGGCTTCAAGACAAGAGCAAAAGAGAGAGTTTTCTTTCAGACAGAAGTGCTGGCAGAAGCCATTGTTCCTTTGCTGAGCTCTCTCTGCAGAGCCTGCAGGTGGGCACTCTATCTGAATCTCCATCAACCTGTTTGCTCCACTCTGTTGATTCCCTGAGACCTTGCTCCATCCAATTTGTGCGCCCACCCATGTCCTTTCCAATGACTTTTCCATACAAATGGCCTGTCTTGGCTTATTCTGTGGAGATTCATAAAACCTCTTAAACAAGCAGCATCTGACCTCCTCATACCCTATACCTTTTGCTAAATGGCTCCAGGATGGGCACTAGCAACAGCCAGCCTAGGTTTGCAGTTTGGCCTCTCTAAGGAACTTCCCAGTCCAGCACAAGTAGCAGCCATCTGCAGATTATTTTGTAGTTCTTGTCAGGTGGCCCCAGGCAGAACACAAGTGGTGGCTGACCTTGGCCTACACCTAGCAGGAGGAGCCAGAGCCAACACCCCTGTGGACAGCTTCAGTACCAACCAACCATATCCATGAAAAACACACTCAAGGGGTGGTCTCTGCAGGTACCCAAACCTCACTGAAGTGAGTTCTGCTCCATTGGTCATCCCCTGCAAAGCAGATCCTCCACTGTAGTCACAACCAGTCCTTGCAGCTAATTGTTCTCAGTGTAAATAACTCCCATTGACATGCTGACAGCAATAAATGCTCAACTACAACAGGAGGGTGCACAAAGCTCACATAGGAGGCACATCTGTAGCATCCAGCTCAAGTAACTATGGAGGATGTGCCACTGTTTCCTATTACATAGAAACGAACACAAGGAGGCAGCCAAAATTAGGAGACAAAAAAATGTCCCAAATGAAAGAAAAAAACAAAACTCCAGAACCAGAACTAAACAAAATGGAGATAAGAAATCCAGGAGATGAAGAGCTCAAAACACTTGATATAAAGATGCTCAATAAAATTAGGGGAAGAGAAGATGAACTCAGTGATAAGTTCAACAAAGAGATAGGAAATATAATAAGACTAGAAAACAGCTTGGCTGCAGTGGCTCAGTTGTTGAGTGCTGATCTATGGACCAGGAGGTCACAATTCAATTCCCAATGAGGGCACATACCTGGGGCATGCAAGAGGCAGGTGGTCAGTGATTATCTATAATCACTGATATTTCTATCTCTCTCTTCCTCTCTATTTCTCTCTGAAATCAATAAAAATATATATTTTTTAAAAGAAAACAGAAAAAAGCATGAAGGATACATTACAGAAAATCAACAGTATAGTAGATAAAGCAAAGGATCAAGTCAGCAATCTATAATAATAAAAGCATAATATGCTAATTAGACTGGTCACCAAACGACCTTCCAGACGTCCTTCCAGAATACCTTCTGGATGAAGCCAGGCTGCGAGGGCCGAGGCAAGCCACTGTGGCTGCGAAGGCTTAGCCCCATGTACGAATTTCGTGCATGAGGCCTCTAGTCCTATCTAATAAAGAGGGAATAAGCAAATTGACTGTCACACCATCACAAAGGTAGCAGCGCCCATAGCCACAAGATGCTGGCGCCCAGTCCCCTCAGCACTGCCAGAGTCCCCCAGTCCTTTCAGCCCAACTGGGGTGGGGTGCTGGCAGGATCATGGTGTGGCCGGACCCGCCCTCAGCCCCCCAGCCACCCAGGGCCGGCCCGAGACACAGGCAAGTCTTGGATAGCGGCTACCCAGCTGCCCAGAGCCACCCAAGGCTCAGGTAACCAGGGCTGGACGAGGCTTGCACTGCTGGCAGTGGCAGCAGCAGAGGTGTGACGGGGGAATTGCCTTCCCCTGATCACCGGGTTGCCTCCCACCCCTGAGAGCTCCCAGACTTTGAGAGGGGGCAGGCCCGGCTGAGGGAATCCCCCTCCAGTGCATGAATTTTCATGCACCGGGCCTCTAGTTTAGAATATAAGGAAGCAAAAAATACCCAATCAGAACAGCAAAACAAAATTTAAAAAAAAGGAATCCCCACAAATGAGGATAGTGTAAGCATCCTCTGGGACAACAATGCATTATGGGGTGACTAAAGGAGAAGCAAAAGAGTCCAGGAAGCACAGAGAGTCCCAACATGATGAATGCAAAGAGGTCCCACCAAGACAAATCATAAGTAAAATGTCAAAGGTTAATACACAGTGAGAATTTTAAAAGAAGCAAAAGTTAAGCAGTTAGTTATCAACAAGGGAACTCCCATAAGATTTTCGGTTTCTCAATAGAAACTTTGTAGGTCAGAAGGGATTAGCAAGAAATATTCAAAGTGATAAGAAGTAAGGATCTACATCCAAGATTACTATTCTCAGCAAAGCTATAATTTGGATTTGAAAATTAGATAATGAACTTCCCAGACAAGAACAAGCTAAAGAGATTATCACCACCAAAGCAGTGTTACAAGATTTGTTAAACAGTATTCTTTTTTATAAAGGGAAGAAAAAAAAAGGTAAAAAATGTGAATAATAAAAGGGCAATAAATACTTACTTAAGAAAAATGACTTGAAATGCAAATGGATCAAATGTACTAATTAAAAGACGTACAGTGGCCTGGTTGGTGTGGCTCAGTGATTGGTCATCAACCTATAAACCAGGAGGTCACTGTTCAATTCTTAGTCAGGGCACATGCCTGAGTAGTGGGCTTGATCCCCAGTAAGGGGCATGTAGGAGGCAAGCAATCAATGATTCTCTCTCATCATTGATGTTTCTATCTCTCTCCCTCTCCCTTCCCTCTAAAATCAATTTATAGACATATGGTGGCTGAATAAATACCAAAACACCCTTACACATGCTGTCTATAAAAAAAATTCAGATTAATGGACACATATAGACTGAAAGTAAATGAATGGAAAAATATATTTCATAAAATATAAACAAAAAATAAAAAAACTGAGTTAGCAATAATTATACCTGATAAAATAGACTTTAAAACAAAGGCCATAACACTACCTTGAAAAGACACATACATCTATATGTCCATTGCAGCATTATTTATAATAGCCAAGATATAGAAGCAACCTAAGTGTTCATGAGATGAGTAGATGAATAAAGAGTAGATTAATAGATAAAGAAGTGGTGCATATATACAGCGCAATAAGATTCAGCCAAAAAAAAAAAAAAAAAAAAAAAGAATGAAATCTTGCCATCTGCAACAACATGAATAGACCTAGAGGGTATTGTTCTGAGTGAAATAAGTCAGACAGAGAAAGACAAATGCCAGATAATTTTACTCATATGTGGAATCTAAAAATAAAATAAATAAACAGAACAGAAACAGACTATAAATATAGAGAACATTTTGACAGTTGCCTGATAGGAGGGAATTCAGGGGGATGGGTGAAAAGGTGAAGGAATCAAGAAGTATAAATTTGTAGTTTTACTGAATCATCAGGGTGATGTAAAGTATAGCATAGGGAATGTAGTCAATCATATTTTCACAAGTAAGCTGGTGCAGATTCATGCATATTGAAAGGAAATTAATTAGAAGAAAGATTCGTGCAGTAATTACATTACTGCAAAAAATTACATGTCAAAATAGTAAATACAATATAGTATTATAAAATTAAAATACAAAATATTTTAATATCACTATTCACCCTTTCTCTATAATAGAATTGCCAAAGATGAAAGAAAATTAGTAAAATGTATATGAAAATAATATATAAATCCTATCTAATAAAAAAGTAATATGCAAATTAACCATCACTCTGCTATACCCACAAGCCATGCCCGCAAGCCACGCCCACCAGCCAATAAGGAGCAAATATGCAAATAAACCCAACCAACATGGCTACGGCCACAGAGAGCAGGAGGGAGGCTTGGGTTTCCCCGGCAATGGAAGAAGCCAAGCTTTCTGCCTGCCCTTGCTGGCCTAGGCCTCCACTCAAGGCTACAAAGTTTCAATGATAGAAGATACATAAATCCAAACAGAAATGGCGGCAGCCATGGAGCTGGAAAGAGCAGGAGGCTAGGGTTGCCCCTGGCAATGGAGGAAGCCAAGCTATCTGCACACCCTGACCGGCCAAGGCCTCCACTTAAGGCTACAAAGTTTCAATTATAGAAGATACATAAATTCCAACAGAAATGGCTGCCACCACAGAGCGAGCAGGAGGCTTGGCTCCGCTCCAGGCTACTAAGTTTCAGTTGTAGAGGATAAATAAACCCCAGATACCAGGGCATCCACTTGGGTCGCTGGGGGTTGTCGCCGGCCTGCAAACTACCACAGGCCCTTCGCCCAGGCCACCCCACGCCCCAAGGGAACCCCCACCCTGATCCAGGACACCCTTCAGGGAAAAACAGCCAGCCCCCACCCTTGCACAGGCCTCTATCCTATCTAATAAAAGAGTAATATGCAGATTGACCATCACTCCAACATACAAGATGGCTGCAATCATGTGATCAAAGATCCTGCCCCCATGTGGACACAAGATGGCCATCACAAGATGGCCAGCAGGGAGGGCAGTTGGGAGGGACCAGGACTGCAAGGGAGGGCAGTTGGGGGCAATCAAGCCTACAGGGGAGGGCAGTTAGGGGTGACCAAGCCAGCAGAGGAGGGAAGTTGGGGCGACCAGGCCTGCAGGGGAGGACAGTTGGGGGGGAACCAGGTCTGCAGGGGAGGGCAGTTAGGGGTGACCAGGCCTGCAGAGGAGAGCAGTTAGGGGCAAACAGGCTGGCAGGGGAGCAGTTAGGCATCAATCAGGCTGGCAGGAGAGTGGTTAGGGGGTGATCAGGCAGGCAGGCAGAAGTGGTTAGGGGCAATCAGGAAGGCAGGCAGGCGAGCAGTTGGGAGCCAGCAGAACTGGCCTAAATGGGCAGTCAGACATCCCTCAAGGGGTCCCAGATTGGAGAGGGTGCAGGCTGGGTTGAGGGACACCCCCTCCTATGCACGAATTTCATGCACCATGCCTCTAGTCTTATTAATGAAAGCCTATGTGATCATCACGCCCTCACACCATGATGTCCTAACCCCACAACAAGTGATCACCAGGAGGCTGCGTGCGCAGCGTGTGCATGCGGGTGGGTGGGGTGCATGGGCACATGGGTGGGCGGGGGCTTGACGCTGCATGTGTGACACAGAGGCAGGGTTCATGGCTCTGTGCAGCAAGGTGGGGGGTCCTGCAGCTCTGCACGGCGAGGCAGGGAGTGGAGGTGGGACCCCCGGCTCAAGCCTACCTCTTTGGGGCAATCCATCAAGGAGCCCTGGATGGGTTGGGGGGGGCCTACCTCTCCTGCACTGTGAGAGGGCACAAGCAAGGCTACGGGAACCCCCCCCCCACCTGAGTGCATGAATATTGTGCACTGGGCCTCTAGTTGATTAATAAGTAAACAATAACAAAGACATGATATAAAAATAACAAAAACAACATTGATAAAAACAATGACTGATAAATTGATTAAACTTATTCTAATATCTCCCTGTACACCACATTAAGAGTAAAAACACTTTCAGAGTGCTTGAGTAATTTCCCTTGTAATGAAGTATTTACAACTTTAACTTTAACTTTAATGTCACATACTCTTTGAACTTAAGAGAAAGCAACATATAACTGACCATGTCCAAAAACGGGTTCAGGTAGGAATATTCCTACTCTGTCCAGAGTTTGTCCTTGTGATTTATTAATAGTCAACACAAATACTGGCATCATGGGAAAAAGTCTTTGAATTAATTTAAATGGGAGACCAGTGTCAGACAGGGATAAATCAATTCTTGGAATCAGAACAACTTCTCCTTTCGCAGATCCTGTTCATACTTCAGCTTTGATTATGTGAGGTCACAATCTTTTGAGCCAATAGTTGGTCTTCAACAATGCCACTTTCTTTCAGCTTCAGAGGTACATTGTGCCAATAATTGGTCTTCAGAAACATTCTGGAGTCATGTGCGATTGGTGTCAGCGAGAGCTTTATATGTAACATGCACGCATGAGTCAACATTTATTTTTAAATTGCCACTGCATGTTATATGTACTGTCCAATCGATTGGTCAGACGGTCGGACGATCACTTAGCCTTTTACATCCCCTATAATAAAAGGCTAATATGTAAATTGAGTGAATGGTGAAACAACCGGTCACTATGACATGCACTGACCACCAGGGGGCAGACGCTCAACACAGGAGCTGCCCCTGGTGGTCAGTGTGCTCCCACAGGGGTAGTGCTGCTCAGCCAGAAGGTGGTGGAAACCTCTCCTGCCTCTGTGGCAGCGCTAAGAATGTCCAACTGCCAGCTTAGGCTTGTTCCCTGTGGGACATCCCCTGAGGGCTCCCAGACTGTGAAAGGGTGCAGGCTGGGCTGAGGGACCCCCCTGCTTCCCTCTCCCCACAAGTGCACAAATGTCATGCACTAGGCCTCTAGTATAGAGATAACTATGTATGGCTTCAGATAGTTACTAGATCACTTCCTAATTTATAAATGTCTAAACATGGAGTTGTACACCTGAAACTAATATAATATTGTACATCAACTGTAATTTAAAACATTTTAGCCCTATCCAGCTTGGCTCAGTGAATAGAGCATTGGCTTGTGGACTGAAAAATCCCAGGTTCGATTCTGGTCAAGGGTACATGCCTGGGTTGTGGGCTTGATCCCCAGTGTGGGGCATGTAGGAGGCAGGCAACCAATGGTTCTCTCTCATCATTGATGTTTCTATCTCTTTCTCCTTCTCCCTTTCTCTCTGAAATCAATAAAAATATATTTAAATAAATAAATAAATAATTTTAAATAATATAAATGAAAATATTAAGGCACTAACTAAAATAGTCATTTTTTAGACTATTCCTTTGTACTATAATTTATTCAACATTAAGATTTATATTTAATCTCCTTATTTATATATTCAGAAACAGGAATAGCACTATACATACAGTCATCATTCAAAAAAGATGTTTGTTGACTTAAACTATTATTGCAAGTAAAATGTAAACAACCTTTTACCTCTTGACATCATCTGTACATATTGACCATCTGCCTCAACAGCAGGATTAAACTACATTGAAAATAACTTTATAGATAATAAACTTTATAAATACTTTTCGGAATAGTTTATGTTATTTTCAAGTCTTTCTCACTCTGGGCATTAGAATTTCTGACAATATTCTACCAATTTCAGTCATTAACTTATATATGACCATATTTGTATTTTTTTATTGTCATCTTTACAAGCCTCTTCAGGGGCAAAGTAAATATAGAAAATCAGAGGGGACGCCTTGACATTTCCTCACCTAATAAAACACTACATACTTTAGTCTTAATTTTATTATAAAAGACACGAGATGATAATATCATGTGTGCCTACCACAGATAATCTGTTTAGAATCATTAGTCTAACATTAAGAATTTATTTCACAAGAATATTATCATCCAACTAGGTCTGTACATTGGTTTTAGTTTTTCCTAGTCACATACTTTCCTTACTTTGGAGACCTATGGATAATCAGGGAAAGTTTATGGCTGAACCTTCAACAGTATCCTATTGCCTAATAAATCAAGAGATACTTTCTGACTGTTAGTCTGTTCCTAAAATACTCATCAAACAATGTCTCATAATACTCAGCATAATTCCTTTGGGAAATCTGGTGAAAATCTCACTCCTACAATGCCCCTCAACCTCCACCATGCTTCAGCTCTTTACAATATAGTAGCCTCTAGCTTGATCATGGGGGGTACATTCCAATAGCCCCTGAATGTCTGAAACCTTTGATAGCTCTGAATCCTATACATACTATGTTTTATACTATACACACATACCAATAATAGCTTAATTTATCAGTTAGTCATATAAGGGATCAACAATAGCAAATAATAAAACAGAAGCATTATAGCAATATACTGTAATAAAACCTATGTAAATGTGATGTTTCTCTCTTTCTCAAAATATTTTATTGTATTGTACTCACCTTCCCACTTAAAGAAAGCACTTTACAACATCTCTTTGAACAATCCGAGCTAACTCTTATGCTTTAGGGCTGTTACTACTTGAACTGTGATCCAGGGACAGTTGCTCTGAAAAGCAAGATGGCAGCTACTAAGTAACAACCTGACAGGGAACGTATAAAGTGAGTATATACAGTGAGACAGTAAGTATATGCAGTGAGTATATGCAGTGAGTATATGCAGCGAGTATATGCAGCGAGTATATACAGTGAGTATATACAGTGAGTATATACTGTGAGTATATACAGTGAGTTTATGCAGTGAGGAGATAGTGGACAAAGGGATGATTCAGGTCCTGGGCAGGACTTAAGAGATTTCATCCAGCTACTCAGAATTATTTCTAGAATTTTCCATTTAATATTTTCAGAACACAGTTGCTGAGGGTAACTGAGAGTGCAGAAAGTGAGCCCGTGAACGGGGGCGGCTGCATCTGTTCCATGTCCCTTGAATTAGTGGACAGTGACAATGTCCCTGAAATATTTACTGGACTCCATAGACATCATTAGGTCGGTTAGTCATCTGTTGGCTCTACATAAGACATGATGAGGAACCTGCCATTGCCTCCTCCAATAATTTCATAGCATTAAAGTTTTAGATTTTAGTAACATAATTTGAATAATGGCAGTTTGGATCTTTAAAAAAAATTTCAGAAATCCAAAATACAGGCTAAATTTTCTCAGACCATGCTCTTTGAACTATCTGAACCATAATCACATGGACTATTTATAAAAATACATATTCCTGAATTCATCCAGACTCCCTAAATCAGTGTCTTTGAGTGTAACTTTAAAGAATTTGCATATTTTACAGCAAACCCAGGTGGTTGTTTTTCTAGCATAATGTTTGAAAACCACTGCTCTGGCCTGTGTTTCTGAGGTTGAATAGTTTGTGTTTTGTAGGCAAAATGACATCAGACTTTACTTTTGCAGAGGGATCAAGGGAACATTGATACCCAAAACCAGTTAAAGGTGTTTTTTGTTGTTGGTTTTTAATGGAAAATAAAAATAGTAATATTAGATGATATTCTGCAGTTAAACAATAGATCAAAATCTTGACATATAGGGAGGAGTAGGAGGAGAAATAGAATTAGCATACCTTATGCATTCTAATTGAATTTTCACACAAATTGCTCTTGGGTTAGATTCATTTGTACCCCCTGACTTATAGAGGTGAGGACAGAAAAAGAGAGAAGGACACTAAAGAAAAAAGAAATAAAAGGCAGTATCTGAGAGGTTTGTCCCATCTGAAAGCAAAGATACTGAATTAAACAGACTAATAAAAGATCAGAAACACTTATTGCTAAAAGGGTATATTGATAATAAAATAAATAAAATAAAATAAATGTCCATATCAACCCTACAGAAAACTTGTCTGCTGCCCTCACAGTTATTAGCAGTTATAATGAAATTCTAGCAAAAACATAATGAGTTTTCTGCATAATGGCTAAATGTAGAAAATACAGAGGAAAGGGAAAATTATATCATAAACCATGTAGAACATCCCAATATGCCAAACAGCAGGCGATTTTAAGCAGATTAATAAATATTTTGAACTAATATAAAGTAAGAGACCAGGGGATATTACTTTATATAAAAAATAATAGGTACTGTTATAAAAGCAACATTTATTATAATGTATTCCTCAGAGAATATCCTGTATATTAAAATATATATTTACATTGTCATCAAAATTACCACACAGAATAAATGCATTGCAGTTTAGTGCACATAATAGGAGACTGTTTTCTCCTGTTACCTTTCTGTGGTCAGCAAACTGCAGCTCCCCTCACTCCAACCTCAAATTGCTATTTACATATTTATACATATTTTCATTAACAGTATTAATAGCAAACAAGTTAGTATTTTCTATGCCAAATTATAGTGATGCTTAGGACCCTTTCCTCTTTTAAGTCAATCTACACTTCTCTAAGTCAATATACACTTCTCATATGTTAAGTTAAAGCTTACAATCTAAAAGTCTTCATATTTCAGAGATCTTAGAACAAATGGATAGAGTTATGTAAAATATTAGTCAACATAAGTTTCAGACTTTTAAACTATTAATGTTAGGGATTTGAAAGGATTTCTGCATTGCAACAAAAAATTCTATGTCTTAACCTACATATTCACAACCTTCAAGCAAAGTTTTAAATGCTTAAATTCTGGTGGCACCAGTTAAATTATGAGTAAATAAGTCTAATGTTAATATCTATTCTATGATATGTTTTACTCACTGTTGTAAATCTAGGCACTGGATAAAATTTATGGTACTTTAAGATGATCCAATATTTGTTAAATATGGAATAAGAGCATGCCTAGTTATTATTTTTTAGTTTCAAATACATTATCTTATTTGGTCATCAAATACCCTGGGTTTATTATAGCATATTACAAGTGGTGTAGTATTCATTTTTAAAAATAGCTATATATTTAACTTTATTGCTTAAGAAATTTCTTATGGCTATGTCTTGATTTGAGAAGACCTATTAGGTTAATCCAAATTGCTTTGTCTTTAGAGAACATGACAAATGACCTACTCTAATGATAAGACCTGCACGGGGATGAGGGAATTTAAGCATAAGGAGAAGCATTAACCTTTCTGGGTCACACAACAGTTGAAGATGGAGTAAGAATTTGACCTAGGCAGTCAGAATCCTATGCCTGCCCAAGATTCAGATCACCTAAGATAACCAAAAGAGCACAGCTGCTTGCAATGTGGGGGAGGAAGACGTTCCAGGAAGGAAAGAAAAGGGGATTTATAATTTCAGCAGTGCATTCCAGGGCAGTGAGGAAGAAACGTTCTTACCGATAATGAGTAGGAAGCCATTTTGCAGGAGGTTAAGGTTGGCGTGGAAGAAAGAGGAAGACAATGAGAATAAATTATTTTTTGCATTGACAGTTAAAGAAAGACAAGGGAATAGTCAAGCAGATCGAAAGAAGAAAGTGGATGTGTAAGGAAGGAAAAAGGTAGTGGTAAGGAAGAAATTAAAGACACAGAGAGAAAAAAAAATGTAAAAGAAAGCAATGATAGAAGTTCTCAGAGGACAGGAAGAAGGGCACACACTGAGAAAATGGTATTACACAGAATAGATCATTTGTCTGAATCTACCATTTAATCATTAGACTAGAACTAGCAATCACACTGAAAATCTAGGTATTTTAAAATACAGCAGTCTACTTGTATATTTCAAGTTGATTTCAGAACATCTTGATACAGCTGATAGCTATATTTTCAAGGGTAAGTGTCTGTTTTAAAGAATTTCATATACAACTTTCTACAGTACCTATAAACTTCATTTATGAACCATGGAGTTAGTTAGGAAATAGTCATAAATATCTATGTGTACAGATGAGTGGGAGAAACATAAAAATCAGCTTGTTTAAACACATCTCTAAACATTTATCTTGCTGAACAGAAGAGGTATTGAAACCTTTTTTTAGCATAATGTCTTTTTGATGGATTTTATGGGAGCAAGGATCCTCAGTCTGCTATTCACATAGAAAACTGGATAAATCAGTGTTCCCCAAATGCATTACCAAGATCTCCACTGTACAGTGTGTGTATGTTTAACCTTTACAAAAAGAGCTTGAGGGAAAGACATTAAAAAAACAAACCTTCAGTTAAAAGCCATTGGAAATGTACCTTTCTCAAATGTAATTGATTCAATATTGCTGAACTACATCGTGACATGTA
This sequence comes from Cnephaeus nilssonii, assembly GCF_951640355.1. NCBI lineage: Eukaryota > Metazoa > Chordata > Mammalia > Chiroptera > Vespertilionidae > Cnephaeus > Cnephaeus nilssonii. Next base: position 73,820,442 of record NC_137084.1, read on the forward strand.
GTTTTACACCAGAGTCAGTACTCTGTTTTATTACAATTTTTGAATTAAAAAAAGAGTAAGGGTAAATAAAGGAAATTGAGTGGATTTAAATTCATATTTATCTTTGCATTATGCATACCCTAAAATATCTAGAAGTATTGGGAAAGAAAAACATTATACAGTATTTATATGCTGTTAAATAAATAGAAGAGAATGTTATATTTGTTCTACCTCATAAATAAATAGTTGTATTATATAATGTACAAACATTTCCTAATCAAGAGAATCAAAGTAAAAAGTAACAAGGTTTGTCAAATTGGAGCTCTAGAATGATATTACAAAGATTCAGGAGGTATAATGTCTTTGGGAAAAGACATTAGGAACTATCTCATCTAACCTGTCACAGATACAGAATTTTCTCTACAGTGTCCATTTCAACATATAATAACCACCTCCTGTGCACTAGTCCCCAGATTTGCAAGATAACTAAGATGTTTCTTATGCTCAAGAAAAGTACAGTATAGAAGTACAAAGATCAGGAAAATAAATAGCTTGTAGGGTATGTTAATTTTCTCCTAGTAATCTGACAATACCAGAGAAGAGGGAGTGAATAATTATGATAGGTCAGAGAAGGCGTCAGGATGAAGGTAACAATGAGAGGGTTACAGAAGTGTTATAAAAACTTATGAGGAAGAGGCAGCAATAAATGGGATCAGCAAATATGTGAGATATAAAATAGAGTGATGTGTTTGAGAAAAGTGTTTTTTAATGCCTCTGAATGATAACATACATATATGTAGCTATACCAATTTATACAAGGGGAAGGTTGCTGGGTTAGGAGATTGGAAAGGTGGGTAGGAGCCAGATCATCTGAGTTCTTATATGTCAGGCCAAAATATTCCAACTTAAAACTGGAAGCATCAAGAGGTAGGGGAGAGAATTAAATAAGTGATAGGTGGTATGATCAGATTTGGTTTTAGATAGATCATGGTATTGGAGCATGTAGAGTGAGGCTTGATTAAGGACAGGGAGGTCACAAAGGAGATCTTTATAACAGCCCAGACACAACAGAAGGGAAGAAGAACAGGGTTGAGAGATATGCATGCAGTAGAATTCCAAGATGTGTTATTTTCTTAGACGTATTGGTTAAAGAATGAGTTGAAGATAATACTTGATGAGTGAAACAGGATAATTTAATTGAAATTAATATTTATGCAATGCTTTATCTCTGGATGATATAGGTGGTTCAGCCATTGGTGCTTAGGGTTCTAAGAAAGACTGTGAGCTGTCTTTAATGAATGTAAACTCTTCTGTGACAGTTTTAAGACACTCAGGATGCCACTTACTTTATGGCGATGATGTCCCAGGCACCTGTGATTAGTGAGCATTGCCTTCTTCATGGGCCTTTAGCTGTCACATAAATCAGCAGTATATGTGATTCAAGGAGCATTTGTAAATAACTCACAAATTAATTGCTCCTGTTTTTCATATAATTCTACAGAAAGATGAATTAAATTAAAAGTGTTCTGTAGTTTATTTGGCAGAACGGAGGGAAATTGACCTATTAACTTATGCAAAACATGGCATATATGTACATTTTATGGTTATCATAAAAACCATAGTTAAGAAAAAATCCTTTTGATGTGTTTTTGGCAAAAAGCACTACACAAAGTTAACTTCCCCATATCAAAACGACATCCTTGGACCATTTTACAAATGAAGATGTTATGAGGGTTATTCCCCTTTGTAGAAATCGCTATCACTGGAATCTGCACCAACATTTATTTAGCTCCTCTGTGCTTATATCATCTGCAGAATGAGCTTTACAGAAAATAATGCTTTGAATCTCAATTTCAATCCTTGGCATAGCTCTGCTGGGACAAGTTTCTACTCATTGTTTGGCTCAGGAATTTAGGCTGCTGAGAAGAAAATAAAATTATCCAAGAAGCTTTAAAATTTTATCATTGACATTTTATTTTATACTTCAGAATGCTCAATCTCAGGTTTTTGTTTTAAGGAAAAATGTCTCATTTTAATTTCTATTAATGTATTCAAAATTTTTATGACCTCTAATCCTATTTGTATTGTACCATGGATAAGGTAGGAAACACTGTTCTAATGTATATATTCATAAGGTCTATATCTTTGGCAAATCCAATCATTAGAAAATTAGTGGTGTAACATACAAACAAGAAATTGTAAAATAAGCTAGGTATTTTATAATATTACTAGCGTTCCCATTGCAGGAAAAATCCTGCAATAGGGTTTCTTGCTGCACTCTACCCCACCCCACCTGCTTTCCTCCCTTCTCCCCCGCCCCGCCTTCTCCACCAGCCCGCCTGCTTTTCTCCCTTCTCCCCCGGCCCCGCCTGCGCTCCTCCCTTCTCCCCAACCCTGCTTTCTCCACCAGTCCGCCTGCTCTCCTTCCTTCTCTCCCAACCCCGCCTCCGCTCCTCCCTTCTCCACCAGCCCACCTGCTCTCCTTCCTTCTCCCCCAACCCCGCCTCCGCTCCTCCCTTCTACTCCCCCAACTTGTTTGCTTCTCCGCAGCTTTGCTCCCTTCTGCAGCTCTTGGCTTCTTTCTACGCTGTCTTGATATGCAAATTAGCCGCCATCTTGGTTGGGGTGATTTGCATACTCGTCCTGATTGGTTGATGGACGTGGCTTGGCTGGTGGGCGTGGCTTGGGCATAGCAAAGGTGTGGTCAATTTGCATATTTGTCTATTATTAGGTAGGATTTCCAATTTTACAATTTTATTGAAGAGTAATTTACATAAGCTCAAATCAAACCATTTTATGTATACAGGTGATGAATTGTGAAAATTTTACAATGTTGTGTAAGTACAACCAAAATTAAGATACAGAACATTGCCCTAACTCTAAAAATGTCTCTGCTATTTACAGTTGATCTTCTCACTAAACTCCTAGGTCTAGGTGAACAATAATTTACTTTTGTTAAAAGAGTTTGAGCTTTCTAGAATTTTTTGTAAATGAAATTTTTATACAGTTGTAGTCTTGTATTTTACTAATTTAATTTAGTATTATGTAATCAAAATTATCCTCATTTTGTTGTTCCTAAACTGAGTAGTATACAATAGTATGGATATACTATAATGTATCCATTCACTGGTTTATGGATTTGGATTTTTTAAATAATTTAGTGATTGTAAATAGTGTTGCTATTGACAGTCTGACTAGAGAGATGTTTGATGGAAACAAGAATAGGATTGATGAGAAGAAGGGTCATGAGCCATGGAATCGAGGTGGACTTCAGAAGCTGAAAAAGATAAAGAAGTGGGTTTTTCCTCAAAGTCTCCAGAAGGAATACAGACCTGCCAACACATTGATTTTAGACTCTGTCCTACAGAACTATAAAATAATGAATTTGTGTTGTCTTAACCCAGTAGTTTGCGATAATTTGTTACAGTAGTATTTATAGGACTTCAACCAGAAATGTTAATGAGGCTGTTCTGGCTAGAACTGATGAATAGAAGAAGGGGTGGAAGATGACACTGCCAGTATTTGGGGACTTGAATTTTTGCGTGATATCTAAGGAGGAGAGATGAATTTTGTTCAAAATTGAAATTTGATGTGGCATAATGTTTGATGTAATCTATCTGGTCAGTTTGTATGGCTAACCTAACTCAGCTTGATTTGATATGGAAACTAGAATAAAAGAGGAGATCTTATCATTCTGTATCAGTTGATGTAATCCCCTGATGCATGTCAGGGGCTTCTGGGCATAAAATAAATAAATTTTTGCAAAGGCCCTCGAGGGTCTGTTGAAGAAAAGCATGAGTTTCTCATTCAACCCTAAAATGGACAGGGAGTGGTATCTTCAAGGTTCACCAAGAAACCAATAGAGAGGATCCAAATAAACAAAATTAGAAATGAAAGAGGTGAAGTAACAACAGATCCCACAGAACTACAAAGGATTGTAAAAAAAAAATTGTACAAACAACTCTATTCCAACAAACTGGACAACCTAGACGAAATGGACATTTACCCAGAAAAAATACAATCTTCCAAAACTCAATCAGCAAGAATCAGAAACCTGAATAGACTGATAATTACCAATGAAATTGAAGCAGTAATCAAAAAACTTCCAGCAAACAAAAGCCCAGGTCCCGACGGCTTCACAGGGGAATTTTACCAAACATTCATAGATGAACTAACACCGATCCTCCTCAGACTATCCCAAAAAATTCAAGAGGAAGGAACACTTCCAAGCTCTTTCTATGACTTGAGCATTAATCTAATTCTAAAATCTGATAAAGATACTACAAAAAAAGAGAATTACAGGCCAATATCCCTGATGAACATAGATGATAAAATCCTCAACAAAGTATTAGCAGATTGTAGCCAGCAATACATTAATAAGATCATACACCATCACCAAGTGGACTTTATTCTGGGGATGCAAGGCTAGTACAATATCCACAATCAATAAACATGATATATCACATAAATAAACTGAAATACAAAAGCCACACAATTATATAAATTGATAGAGAAAAAGCACTTGACAAAATCCAACACCCTTTCTTGATAAAAATGCTCAGCAAAGTGGGAATAGAGGGATCATACCTCATCATAATAAAAGCCTTATATGACAAACTTACATCCAACATCATACTCAATGGGAAAAAACTAAAACTATTTTCCTAAGAACAGGAAAAAGACACTCCTGTTCAACTTAGTAATGGAAGTGCTAGCAATAGCTATCAGATAAGAAGAAGAAATAAAAGATAACCAAATTGGAAAAGAAGAAGTAAAATTGTCATTATTCACAGATGGCATGATAGTGCACATAGAAAATCCTAGAGACTCCATCAAAAAACTAATAGATTTAGTAAATTAATTTGTCAATGCAGCAGGATACAAAAGTAAGACCCAGATATGTATGGAATTTTTATAAAGCAATAATGAACTCACAGAAAGAGAAACTAAAAAGACAATGCCATTTACTATTGCAACAAAAAAATTAAGATACCTAGGAATAAACTTAACTAAGGAAGTTAAAGGCCTTTACTTGGAAAACTACAGGGTATTGAAAAAAGAGATAGAGAAAGATATAAACAAATGGAAGAATATTCCGCATTTATAGATTGGTAGAATCAACATCATTAAAATGTCCATACTACCCAAAGCAATCTATAGATTCAATGCAATCCCCACTAAAATACCAATGGCATATTTCAAAGACCTAGAAAAAGATATCAAAACATTTATATGGAATAAAAAAAAGACCCCTTAAAGCCATAGCAATCCTGAGAAAGAAGAACAAAGTTGGAGGGGTCACAATACCAGATATCAAACTATATTACAAAGCCACTGTTCTCAAAACTGCCTGGTAATAGCAAAAGAATAGACATACAGACAAATGGAACAGAACAGAGAACCCAGAAATCAACCCAAGCTATTATGCTCAATTAATATTTGACAAAGGAGGCATGAATATACAATGGAGTCAAGATAGTCTCTTCAATAAATGGGGTTGAGAAAATTGGACAGATATATGCAAAAAAAAAAAAAAAAGAAACTAGACCACCAACTTACACCATACACAAAAATAAACTCAAAATGGATAAGGGAATTAAAAGTAAGATAGGAAACCATAAAAACCTTAGAAGAATGATAGGCAGCAAAATATCAGACATATCCCATAGCAATATGTTTACTTATATATCTCCTAGGACAATGGAAAACAAGGAGAAAATAAACAAATGGGACTACATCAAAATAAAAAGCTTCTGCACAGCAAAAGAAACCATCAACAAAACAACAAGAAAGCCCACTGCATGGGAGAAAATATTTACCAATGTTATCACTGATAAGCGTTTAATTTCCAAAATTTATAGGGAACTCGTACAACTTAATAAAAGGAAGATAAGCAATCCAATCATAAAATGGGCAAAGGAACTAAATAGACACTTTTTGAACATGGACATACAGAAGGCCAAAAGACATATGAAAAAATGCTCAAAGGCACTAATCATTGGAGAGATGCAAATCAAAACAACATTGAGGTCCATCTCATACCTGTCAGAATGGCTATCATCAACAAATCAACATACAACAAGTGATGGTGAAGTTGTGGAGTAAAGGAACCCTAGTGCACTGCTGGTGGGAATGCAGACTGGTGCAGTCATTGTGGAAAGCAGCATGGAATTTCCGCAAAAATTTAAAAATAGAACTCCCATTTGTACCCAGTGAATACATCCTAAGAAACCTGAAACACTCATCAGAAAGAATATATGCACCCCTCTGTTCATAGCAGTGCAATTTACAATAGCTAAGACTTGGAAACAGCTTAAGTGCCCATCAGCAGATGAGTGAATTAAAAAACAGTGGTACATCTATACAATGGAATACTAAGCGGCAATAATAAGAAATAACTTACCATTTGCAAAAGCATGGAGGAACTTGGAGTGTATTATGCTGAGTGAAGCAAGCCAGTCAGAGAAAGATAAGCATCACATGATCTCACTCATATGTGGAATCTAATGAACCAAATGAACAATGACAAAAATAGACCCAGAGTCATAGAAGCATGAATAGACTACTGAACCTCAGAGAGAAGGCAGCAGAGGGTGGGTGGCGGGAGATCAAACAATAAACTTATATGCATATGTGTGTAACCTGTGGACACAGATAACAGGGTGGTGAGGGCCTGGGGGTGGGGAGGATGGAAGCGGGCTGGAAGAGGTTAAGGGGGAAAAAAGGAGGACCTTTGTAATACTTTCAACAACAAATTTTTTTTTTTAATTTATAACTCCCCAAAGCCAACTTTTAAACCCCTGTTGAAAATGTCTGATCTGTATACAGATCAATAACAATAGTTCCCATCTTATGAAAAAAAAGGTATTTCTAGTTTTGTTTACTTAATAGAAGAAAAGCCATTCTGTCTGATCTTTGAGACACAAATCTTATCGTAAGAGTGCTCTCCTTTTTACAACAGTCCTCACCTTTTACCATATTGCCTCACCCTCTATTGCAATAGTCTTTATCAACAAAGTCTCTCCTTACCAAAGGTCAGATTTGCTTTTATTTGCTACTTATAAAGGATGGATTAAATTAGCACTACCTGAACTGATCAATTTATCACCAAGAGTAGAGAAATCAGACAATATAAATTACCTGGTATGATCCACAGGAAATACAAGTCACCAACTATGAAATATTCTAGCCAAAAAACAAACAAACAATGCCCCCCCCAAAAAAAACAACCCTCAAAAAACAAACAAAATAACAACATGAACTTGAATTTCACCAAGTCTCTAGCTCCAACTACCCATTATAAAGAAGATGAAAGAACACATTTTTAAAAACACTACGAGGGTACAAAGTACCAAAACAAGATCATGGATAATTCTACAGGACATATTACCTGGTTCTTTCGATGAACTATTCTCCTGAAGAAAATAGGGGAGGGGGAAGAAATCTTAGGTTTAAAGATATATTAAGAAAAATGCCTAGACTTTGATTGGACCCTGATTTTAATTATCTGTAAATAGATATTTGAGAATATTAGGGAAATTTTAACATGGGCGGAGTATTAGATGGAATTATTAATTTTGTTGGGTCTTATTGCAGTTATGTTTTTGAAATTGCTTCACTTATTAGAGATATATGCTGAGATATTTATGGGTAAAATTGAATGCTACTTGATATTTGCTTTAAAATATGCAGCCAAAATAAAAACATGGAAGCCAAAGATAAAACAAATCAACAAATGTTGCTATTTGTGATGGATTATGTAATGGGCTATTAGGGTTCTGTATACTACTCTTAATAATTTGTGTATATTTGATAGTTTTAAAAATAAATGCTTAAAATAATGGCTCTGGACTTACATTTTGAATTCTGTCATGAAAATATCTTGTAAGTCATCATTTCTGTCCTGCCAACAAGAAAAAAAAATGCTGAACAAACTGAAAATGAGATAACTATCAGGGAATTAAGGACACAGTGCAAAGTGGAACCAAAATATATTCAGAATAAAGAAGAGATCAGCTTACTTGGAGTAGAAGCCACTGGGACCATAAACTGTGAAGGAAATGTAAGTGGTCATTTTGATGAATTGCTGAAGAGAGTCAGAAACTCCTGGGGGCTGAGTGTGAAGGGACAATCATACATTCATGGCTTTTACTGTCAAGAACCCCATCAGGTCCTCAAGTGAAAATCTTCCCAAAACATTCTCTTTAGTTTCTGTCACAAAAAGAAAAAAAATTAACCATTTTGAAATATTCTCAGAACATTCCTCATAGCAAGGGCCTACTTTCTAAGGAAACAACAACAACAACAACAAAAACACCCAGAAACAAACAAAACAATTGCCAGATCCTCTTCTGACCTGAGTAAGGGCAGTTTTCTCGCTCTAGGCCTATCTAGCCTTCCTGTCTCTCTAAGGGTAGAAAACATGTTAAGTAACACTTGTGAAGGTCACAGCTCTGGAGCCCAGTCCCATTAAAAAATTGAGATTTATGATGTATTCATAGGGTTTCATGAATTGAGATAAGTGAACCATCTATATATATAAAAGACTAAGCAACCGGCCAACTGGCCAACCAGCTGACCAGATGGTAGCTATGATGCGCACTGACCACCAGGAGGCAGACACTCAATGCAGGAGCAGAAACCACAGGCATGGAAACATGGAACAGACTGATGAATCTCAGTAGGAAGCGGGGAGGAAGAGGGCAGGAAGAGATTAACCAAAGATCTTATATGCATACTAGAGGCCCAGTGCATGGATTCTGCATGAGTGGGGTCCCTCAGCCTGGCCTGCAGGGATAGGGCCAAAACAGGCTCTCCAACATTCCCTGAGGGTCCCAGATTGAGAGAGGGTGCAGGCCAGGCCGAGGGACCCCACCGGTGCATGAATCCATGCAATAGGCTTCTAGTAGTAACATAAAATACTAGTAGTAGGGGAAATTGGGTGTGGGATATATGGTATCTCTGTACAATATTCACAATTTTGATGTAAAAATAAAACTAGTCTAAAATTAAAAAAAAAACACTGATACTTAATCATAAAATTATGTAATATTCCCCCACACTTTACTACCACATGGGTAGGGCTTTATTATAAAAACTAGAGGCCCAGTGCATGAAATTTGTGCACTGGGGGGGAGATGTCCCTCAGCCCAGCCTGCACCCTCTCCAATCTGGGACCCCTGTGGAATTGGGCCTAAACCGGCAGTCAGACATCCCCCTCACAATCTGGGACTGCTGGCTCCCAACCGCTCACCTGCCTGCCTGCCTGATTGGTCCTAACCGCTTCTGCCTGCCAGCCTGATCATCCCCTAACCATTCCCCTGCCAGCTTGATTGATGCCTAACTGCTCCCCTGCCGGCCCAATCGCCCCCAACTGCCCTCTCCTTCTGGCCTGGTCACCCCTAACTGCCCTCTCCTGCAGGCCTGATCCCTGCCAACTGCCCTCTCTCCCCTGCAGGACTGGTCCTCTCCAACTGCCCTCCCTCCCCTGCTGTCCTGGTCGCTCCTAACTACCCTCCCCTGATGGCCTGATCTCCCACAACTGCCCTCCCCTGCCGGCCATCTTGTGGTGGCCATCTTGTGACCACATGGGGTGGCCATCTTGTGTGATGGCATGACAGTCAATTTGCATATTACCTCTTTATTATATAGGATAGTGGATTACAGCTGGAAGAGCTACAAGACACAGACTTTACTTAAGAAGGAACCCTTTGCCCCTCTTTGCCAAAAATAATGGGAGAGACAAAGCAAGGACAGCAGGAGGAACTCTGCCTCTGACACCCACAGGTGCTGCAAATATTAAACACAGCCCAACTCCTTCCAGGATCCGCATGGAACCTCACACCGGGGCCTCCTTGCACAGGTCCTGTTACTTGATACATCATGTCTGGCTTTTAACAAGAGTTTCAGGGCATGAGGCAAGGAAAAACCAATTAGGCCAACTTTGATCCAGCACATGATTGGTTCATTTTGATTTAAAACGAGCAAATTAGTAATAAAAGATAGGATTAATAAATATTTGCAACATTTCTTAGGGACAATGTATCTTTTTTTTTATATTTGAATCTCAAAACATTTCTAGGACATGTTTGCTGACATCTGTAGCAATTTGTGATTGACCTTCCCAGTTAAGTAACCATGATTTAAAAAACAACATTTTTCACAAAATTGTAATATTCATGTGTAACTATACCAATTACGTGGATTCTTTAATTTTCTTGGGAAAAAGAAATGTCTAAACCCCTTCTTCCTAAGGCAAATAAATAATCTTTTGGTGAAGAGAAGTTTTCTTTAAAAAGCAAACAGAGATAGTGGCCATGGTTATCCCACTCATTCAGTGACTACACTCGTGTTAACTGGTTTGAAGAAATAACATCTGACAAGGTTAATACAAGTGATTTATTCTGAAGGTGAATAATATTTCAGAAACCGTAGAAATGTTTTTTAAAAAAACACACACATAGAGAACAAGTGCTTCTATGGATCCGCGAACAAATTTAACGGCCATGAATGACACGGCAGCTGCAGGATAAATATAGAGGGAAATTACACATTTAGAGGGAAAGACTGAGATGTTGAAACAAGAGCTAAATTAGAGAGGGGTGGACTCAGATGCCAACCAACCCTCAGAAGCCATGAAATGCAAAGCTCAGTGTATTAAAGTCAAGTTCTTGTCCGACCTGGACCGAGACCAAGGCAAGCCGGCTGGAGGAGTCTGGAAACGCATGCTTTTGAGAAGTATTTCGGGGACTCATGCTTAGGAGGATGGGGGATGTACTGTGGGTGCGCAGGTCATAGATGCCCCTGAAGAGGCTGTTGCACTACCTCATCCACGACTAGGTGGCTTAGCTCCACCTCCTTGTGGAAGCAATCCTGCCTCCAGGGCCTCAGGCCCGCACTTGTCCCCACCAAGCCCAGGAGGACTCAGAGCTGCTGTGCCATTAGCCAGGCATTGGTCTCGGGGGGCCCTTAATAGTTTAGTTTAGTCTCTGTCGCCCCAGGCCTCCTGGCTGCAATACTGAGAGAGAAGCAATCCCCACCTCACCCCTACCACGGGCCTTTGTTAAGCTTTGATTATATTTTCATGGGCTTGGGAGAGCAGGCTTTCTTTCAAACTAACCTGTTGTCTCCCTAATCCTCCCCTTATCCAATCCCCTTTTCAGATCTTCTGGGGGTTTCGTGCCCTATGCTATCCAATCTTTGGCCAAGATTTTTCCAGGCTATCCTCCTCACCTTTATGGTCCTCATTTGGACTCCTACCTAGCATACCTCAGAGGTTTGCCTTGTCATCTGCCTTCTACTGTGCATGCCTCAGCAGAATTCCCCCCATCGCTGGTTCTTGGTCCACCTGCTAGTCTGTAGACCAGTTGTTCCCAGCAGAGATTGGAAAGCTGGTCTTTCCTGCCTGCTTGGGAATTAAGTCCCTTTGGTGAGGATGCAGCTATATCCTGGGGTGACTGTGAAGCTGTGGCTTCCTAATTTAATCCTGCTTAATTAGATGTCTGGCTCCCTTCTCTTTCATTAATATCTAACTAGCTGCCGCTGTAACAAAGTCATTGCAGTGACTTAAGAGCTATTATATATTCCTTGATTTTCTGCTAAAGTTACATTGTTGTTAAACAATATACAGAAACAGCAATATTTACTTCAGGTACATCATCAAGGAAAGGGTCAGAAGTATGTAAAGAGATAGATGAAATAGGATTGGCTATAGGCGATGGGGAAAATAAGACATTTTCGGGGGGCTAGCAATCTGAATCTGCGCCAGTTACCTAATGCACATTCTATATAGCCTATAATTTTAAGTCACTGCCCCTTACTCTACAATCTGGTCTTGCGAGGCATGTTTACCTAAGTACTCCCATTTTACGGAGCCTTAAACCATGAACAATACACAACCTTCAGAGGGCGTTATCAGCACTGGCGCCAAGCCAGGTTTTAAGTGTGGTCTCAAAGCCCCCATCCCAACAACGAGGCTTTTTGCAAAGCCCGAGAAAGGTCCGGAAGTCCCATCCATATTTGGGGGACAAAGAAACCAAAGGGTATAACCAAAGGAGAGCTTCCTCCAAATTGGTTTGCTCAGGATTTGGAGAGAAACAGACTCCCCTGAGTCACTGTGGTAGCACATGTGAAACATCTGAAAATAAATGGGTTTTTCCTGTATATCCAAGTACTCCTGTGTATTTTTTGGTAACCTGGTAAATTCTGTAACATAGGAAGGTATTTATTAAAGCTGTGTCCTGGATATATGTGATTTCATAACACCCTGCTCCTTACAGTATTATTTGCTAAGTTTTCCTCAATAAAATGTTTCACATTTTCCTTTGACATTGAGAATATCAATGAATTTTTACTGGTCTGCCTACCAGCAGAGTATCAAGACCTTTCATTGATGTATTCATTGTTTATTATCTTGGATTTATCACATTTTTTCACATTTCAACCAAGAACTTAGAGGGGAGGTAAAAAGAATGATAATACTTATCATCAGGTTCTAAAGAGTACTAGAACAATGATAATCATGATGCATTTGTAGCAATTATACAATATTTCCCAAACTTAATAGAGAACAAATGAATAAACGCAAAGTAATCAGTAAACTGGCAGAATAATCAAAATTTTTGTCAACCAGAGCCACCTGCATGGAGTCTGTGTTGCTCAACAAGATGAATAATTTAACACATTAGAATAATAATCTCATCATAAGGTCAGAATATTTCTGTTTATTGTAAAATAAAACTGCTTTACTTCCTGCAACTTGATTAACATTTTCTCTTTACTGCAGATGCTTTATATTGAGAAAGTGACAAATAAGATTCACTTTATTCTTGGCAAAGGAAAGGAAGTAGGTAAGAAATCTAATAGTGAGTTACTGCCTTGGGACCCCAGTCCAGTTAGCAAATTCTCATGGTTATCAAGGTCATCACTCAGCATTTCCTGTATGCCTAAGGGTGAGACAGAGTACTAAATATCTTGGGCGAGGTACAGCTCAAGCAGAAAATGCAGCTGCCAATAATACAGATGAGTTATTAATGATTTCACAGTCACATATTTTACTCTATAAAAATTTAATGTAGCTATTTGAATGTTGAGTCCCTGAACTCGGCTGCCTCAAAATGCCATCTCTCTATAGTAAAATCTTATTTAAAGCACCAACCAGGAACTAATTGAAAATGACTTATTTCTGCTAAACAAGATATTTTATTTAATTTTGTATCTTCCCATTTTCTCAATACCATCTTAAATTCAAGTTGTTCTAAGAGCTGTTGAACCTGCTGATTCTTTCATAATATCCCCTCCTTTTATCTCTGGTTTGCTATAGGCTCACATTGTTTCTAATGGGGTCTAATGCAATAACTATGAACTTGTCTTCCTTCCTACAGCAGTGACCCCACCCTGTCCATCATATACTCTGTGTGATTTATATATTTATATAATGATTGCATTTATTGCCTAAAATTCTTCAATAGTTGTTCATTGTCTTCAGAAAAATATCTGAGTTTCATAATTTGGTATGTTAGATATTTGATGACATCACTCCTGCTTTTTCTTCTCGTCATCTCCAACCATGCCTGCAAAACTATTTCTAGCTTTGATCATCACTTGTTCTTCAAAATTGCCATTTTTGTGCTATTATATATAACTTTTTTCCATTTGCAATATTCAACTTTTCAAACAAGTTACCTGCTCATAATTTTTAGAACCAGGTTTCTGGGGGACTTTGTTTTGGAAGTTTTCAATCACCGATCCTCTCTGAACCATCCCAGGTAAACATAATTGTTTTTGTATTCTCTGTATCCAAGCAAATCTCCACCTTCACTTTAACCTGTTTCACTTTAATTATTGGTTTTGTTAGTGGTAGTTCCACTAGATTTAGCTCCTAAAGACATGGATTATTGCCTTAATTTTCTATATAGCTTTGTGTCTAGTACTCTGTCTGAGATATAATAGAAACTCACTAAATGTTTACTAAATATATTAACACTAGTGGCCTGTAGCACGAAATTCATGCACAGGGGGAGGGAGGTGTTCCTCAGCCCGGCCTGCACCCTCTCCAATCTGGGACCCCTCAAAGGATGTCCTACTGCCGGTTTACAGGGATCAGGCCTAAAACAGCCAGTTTACAGGGATCAGGCCTAAACCAGCAGTCAGACATCTCTCTCACAATCTGGGACTGCTGGCTCCAGCCACTCACCTGCCTGCCTGCCTGCCTGATTGCCCCTAACCACTCTGCCTGCAGGCCTGCTCGCCCCCAACTGCCCCCCGCCACCGGCCTGCTCACTCCCAAATGCCCCCCCCAGCCAGCCTGATCACCCCCAACTGCCCCCCACTAATCTGATCACCCCCAACTGCCCCCCCTGCTGGCCTGCTCACTCCAAACTGCCCCCCGCTCTCCTGATCACCTCCAACTGACCCCCACTGACGGCCTGCTCACCCCCAACTGGTCCCCCTGCTGGTCTGGTTACCCCCAATGGCCCCCACCATCCCATCCTGGCCTGATCACCCCCTGACAAACCAAGGTCCCAGCCCCTCCTTTTTTTCTTTTTCTTTTCTTTTTTTTTTTTTCAGCACCTCCTTGAACGGAGGCCAGAGCCAGCTGGAAGCAAGTATCTAGAATTTATTTATCTTCTATAATTGAAACTTTGCAGCCTTGAGCAGGGCCAGGGCCGGCCAGGGCAGGCGGGAAGCTTGGCTTCCTCCATCGCATCTTGGTTGGGTTAATTTGCATACTTGCTCATGATTGGCTGCTGGGCATGGCTTGTGGGTGTAGCGGAGTGAGGGTTAATTTGCATGTTTCTCTTTTATTAGTGTAAATTTTATAATAACAACTGTTCTCAAGATATGTCTTCTTTTTAATTCTGTCCTTTGCTATGATTTCATATTTATCTTGAGAAAGTAACTCATTGAGCATTTTACTCCTAATTAACATTTTTAAAACACTTCTCATTGCCAAGTAAATAAACTCCAAGTGTGCCTTTCAGTAGTTCTTTTTCCATGTTTTTTGAAAAGCTCTTTTTTAGATGAGGTGTACCCAAGTAAATTAGATATAATTACTCCCTTTCTTTACACAACCTATGCCCATCTTTGTCTTCAAATCTTTGTTCATGCATCCCTTGTGCCTTTAGTGTTCTTCATTATTAAAAACTAGAGGCCCGGTGCACCAATTCCTGCACCTGTGGGGTCCCTCAGCCTGGCCTGCAGGGACCAGGCTGAAACCAGCTCTCTGACATCCCCTGAGGGGTCCTGGATTGCGAGATGGCAGTTCTCAGGTAACACACCCTGGAATTGGGTTTCCCTCTCTCTGGTTCTGGGTGCATCACCTGAGAACCATAGCTGCCAAGTGACAGCAGCTCAGCAGCTCCTGCATTGAGCATCTGCCCCCTGGAGGTCTGTGCATTGTAGCTACTGGCCAGTAGGCCAGTCACTTAGGCTTTTAAATGTGTAGATTATAGAGACCTAGGCAGTTTGGCTCAGTGGATAGAGTGTTGGCTGCAGACCAAAGTGTCCCAAGATAAATTCTGGCCAAGGGCACATGACTTGGTTGCAGGCTCCTCCCCAGCTGGGCCCTGGTCAGGACTTTGTGCAGGAGGCAACCAATCCATGAGTTTCTCTCACATCGATGTTTCTCTCTGTTTTTCCCTCTCTCTCCCACTCTCCCTAAAAATCAATGGAAAAATGTCTTCGGGTGAGGATTAAAACAACAACAAAATATATAGAATTTACACTAACTAGAAAAAGCATAGCCAATCTTATCATATCTAATTTTATTTCACTAATTTTAGAGTAATTTTCTCATTTCCCTATGGGATTAATTAAAAACAAGAACCACACATTAATTTTTATTTCTTACAATATATTGTACATCACAAGTGATTAATAAGTTTTTGTTGTATGAAATTATAAATGAATGAGTGAATAATAAATAAGTAGTTAGTATATGTATACAAGTATATGTCTGCGTATTTGTGTGTATACCAAGTTGATTTCTATAACCTAATTATGGAGATTCTGTACTGCACATTCTGAGCCATTTTTAAAAATAGGTAATTCATTGAAAATTTCAGTTAAGTCTATCATATAAAAAATATAATTGTTTAACAATTAATAGGCAGTTGGGTCATTGTTAATGACTAAAAGGGGTATTCAAAATCTTTTAAAAATTATGGAAAATCAGAAGTTGTAGCAATGCAGAACAAAACCAAAAAATTACAGAAAATACATTTATCACTGTTATTAGGCATAGGTGTCATTTTACAAATTTCATTTCCAACCTCTAAATATTATGCAAAGCTAGACACAAGAAAGAGAAAAAGGGGAAAAAGAATAAAGTGTATTTTGAATAATTTTCTGACCAGAAGAAAATTTACTTAGTTCAGTGCAGGACCAGCTCCCAGAGGCATGGAAATTTAACCCAACAATACTTCTAATCACACTATTTTTATAGCATGTTAACACCTTGAGTAGGCTCTGACCTTAACATGTTAGTCATTTTTAATAATTAATTATGGATAGAAGGAATTCTTTTCTTTGTAACTTACGTCTCTCACTGAATTTAGTGAAATATCAAATACCACTGGTTCATTTCAAATTCAATGTTGACAGACTGCATTCACCAATATACTTTTAGCAACATCAGAAATGCATCCATGTGATCAGAGAAAAGATGGACATTTGACACTATCAATAAACCATCATTACAAGTAATTATAAAGTCATCCATATTATAGAATCACTTCTGAAGATAAATTGTAAGTACAGGTATAAATAAATAAATCATTTATTTAGGTCAATTAAGTGTTGTTTAATGAAAAGTTTTAAACCATACATACAAGTTTTAAAATAAATTCCATTT
Source organism: Cnephaeus nilssonii (assembly GCF_951640355.1). NCBI lineage: Eukaryota > Metazoa > Chordata > Mammalia > Chiroptera > Vespertilionidae > Cnephaeus > Cnephaeus nilssonii. The sequence goes on from NC_137084.1 coordinate 73,837,273, forward strand.
CTAGGAACTGAAGGTAAATAAATAAATATAGGTAAAAATAATCGGTTAGAGGGATGGTTATTGCAGCACTGGTCATTAGAAAAAACTGCAATAAGGCAGTAATAATAATAAATATTGCATTGAGCACTATCTAGTATTCACAATATGTGGCTTATATTTACTCACTTGGGTAGTATTCACAAGTGCAAAAGAATAGATATACACTTATATATGTCATGATTGTAACTTTTATAGTATAAAAGATAAGAATCGATCTGGGTCTTCATGTCAACACAACAAGCACTCAGTCCTTGATCATTACTAATGGGTATATCATCTAGGCAAGTTGTTTAGTATTTCTGGGTCTGTTTTCTCAAGTGAAAAATGATTTACCTAGTGCTGTGGTCGGCAAACTCATTAGTCAACAGAGCCAAATATCAACAGTACAACGACTGAAATTTATTTTGAGAGGCAAATTTTTAAAATTTAAACTTCTTCTAACACCACTTCTTCAAAATAGACTCACCCAGGCCGTGGTATTTTGTAGAAGAGCCACACTCAAGGGGCCAAAGAGCTGCATGTGGCTCAATAGCCGCAGTTTGCCGACCATGGACTTAGTGAAATTGTTTTAGATCCCTAATACATAATGAAATATTTATATTTCAATGTTGGATGCAACCAGAAAAACAACAACAAACCAACCAAACAAAAACTACCACTCCCCCAACACACAAGTACAGCTCAACTCTATTTTGATTCTAGTTTGCAGTACTTAGCCACTGAGCTAAGAAGTAATGAGGTGGTGTTTAAAATTTATATACTTGCTGTATTTTTATATTCTTCACCATTTAGTTGGGATCTAGACTGAAATAAAAGTGATTTCAGCTGTACTGTTATCCTAGATTATCTAAACACTAGAGGCCCGGTGCACGAAATTCGTGCATGGTGCGGGGGGTGTCCCTCAGCACAGCCTACACCCTGTCCAATCTGGAACCCCTCGAGGGATGTCTGACTGCCCGTTTAGGCCAAATCCCAATAGGATCAGGCCTAAACGGGCAGCCAGACATCCCTCTCACAATCCAGGACTGTTGGCTCCCAACTGCTCACCTGCCTGCCTTCCTGATTGCCCCTAACTGCTTCTGCCTGCCAGCCGGATCACCCCCTAACCACTCCCCTGCCAGCCTGATTGATGCCTAACTGCTCCCCTGCCAGCCAGATTGCCTCTAACTGCCCTCCCCTGCAGGCTTGGTCCCCCCAACTGCTCTCCCCTGCAGGCCTGGGTCCCCCAAACTGCCCTTCCCTGCAGGCCCAGTAACCCCCAACTTCCCTCCTCTGCCGGCCTGGTCACCCCTAACTGCCCTTTCCTGCAGGCCTGGTCCCCCCAACTGCTCTCCCTTGCAGGCCTGGTCCCTCCCAACTGCCCTCCCCTGCTGGCCTGATTGCTCACAACTGCCCTCCCCTGCTGGCCTGATCCCTCTCAACTGCCCTCCACTGCTGGTCATCTTGTGGAAGCCATCTTGTGTCCACATGGGGGCAGCCATCTTTGAACACATGGGGGCAGCCATCTTGTGTGTTGGAGTGATGGTCAATCTGCATATTACTCTTTTATTAGATAGGATAGAGGCCTGTTGCACGGGTGGGGACTGGCTGGTTTGCCCTGAAGGGTGTCCTGGTTCCGGGTGGGGGTTCCCTTGGGGCAAGAGACAGCCTGGGCGAGGGGCCTGTGGTGGTTTGCAGGCCGGTCATGCCCCCCAGCAACCCAAGCGGAGGCCCTGGTATCTGGGATTTATCTTCTATAATTGAAACTTTGTAGCCTTGATCAGAGGCCTGGGCCAGCTAGGGTGTGCAGGAAGCTTTGCTTTTTCCATTGCCAGGGAAATCCAAGCCTCCTGTTTGCTCTGTGGCCACAGCCATCTTGGTTCGGTTAATTTGCCTACTTGCCCCTAAATGGCTGGTGGGCATGGCTTGTGGGTGTAGTGGAAGTACGGTCAATTTGCATATAACTTTTATTAGATAGGATTTCATGATATTGATATTGGATTTAATAAGAAATCTTTCAAGTTCTGATGATTATATCATTTATAATTTAATTTAAAATGTTACAAGTCTTTTTTTTTATATATTTTATTGATTTTTTACAGAGAGGAAGGGAGAGGGATAGAGAGTTAGAAACATCGATAAGAGAGAAACATCAGTCAGCTGCCTTCTGCACACCTCCCACTGGGGATGTGCCTGCAACTAAGGTACATGCCCTTGATCAGAATCGAACCTGGGACCCATCAGTCCGCAGGCCAACGCTCTATCCACTGAGCCAAACCAATCAGGGCTAAAATGTTACAAGTCTTATAATAATAGCATTAAATTGTCTTCATTGAGTTTATATTCCTCCCACTAAACAAGAAAAATATCCTGGAATGAACAGGGGCTTATACATAGAATTTATATCTTAGCCTAACTGTATAATTATTTCAAATATGTCAATTTTACCCTAAGGCACTCTGATCCAAGCATTTACTTAATCTTGTAGCTTCTAAACTTGGGTTTTCTGGACTGTTGCAGTTGATAGGAAACACATTCATGTGAACCCTGAGAATCTGCCTTCTCCATTTTCCTTTTTTTGTTTGTTTGCTTGTTGTTGTTTCTTTGCCTTCTATATTAGTTTCCTATGTAACAAATCACCACAAACTTAGTGGCTTAGAAGAACATAAATGCATTGTTTTCTTGTTCTGGAAGTTAGAAGTCCAGAATGGGTCTCACTGGGCTAAAATCAGTGTCAATAGGCTGGCATTCCCTCTGGGGGCTCTAGAGAAAAATCAATTTCCTTGACTTTTAAAAAATATATTTTTTATAGATTTTTATTGATTTTAGAGAGAGGAAGATAGAGGGATAGATGATGACAGAGAAATAACGTTCAACTGCCTCCTGCACGTCCCCACTGGGGATCTAGCAAGACCACAACCCGGGCATGTGCCCCAACTGGGAATCAAACCAGTAACCTCCTGGCTCCTGGGTGGACATCTAACCATTGAGCAACACCAGCAGGGCCATTTCCTTGACTTTTACAGTTTCTAGAAGCCACTTTTACCCTCTGGCTAATGGATGGCCTGTTTCTTCAACTTTAAGGCAGCGAGATATCATCTTCAAATCTCTCTCTCTCTCTCTCTCTCTCTCTCTCTCTCTCTCTCTTTCTGTCTCCCAGGTATAGGACACTGATTTCTTTGGGGGATGAAATGGGGTACAGGAAACCATCATTTTGTTTATCATGTCTTCCTTCTAAACAATATCTTACCACTAATTTTGTTTTAGGATAATTGCACACACTTATTAATATCCTTCAGTGATTTCCCATACATTTCAGTAAAAATCCAAGATCTTACCACGAAGGTCACTACTCAGTAGATTTCCATTTCCATCCATAACTTGCACCAGTCTTCCACTCATAGCTTCTGTTCCAGCTGCACTGACACTGTTCGGCTCCCTCTTCCCTACACATGGCCTCCTCCCTTGGTCCAGGTAAGAGACAAAATGGGAATAAATGAAGTGACAACATGATAAATGAAGAAAAGAGGAGATTTTAGTGACATATATAGGAAATATAAATATTTGCCCTAACCAGTTTGGCTCAGTGGATAGAGCGTCGGCCTGCGGACTGAAGGGTTCCAGGTTCGGTTCTGGTCAAGGGCATGTACCTTGGTTGCGGGCACTTCCCTAATAGGGGGTGTGCTGGAGGCAGCTGATCGATGATTCTCTCTCATCGATGTTTCTAACTCTCTATCCCTAACCCTTCCTCTCTGTAAAAAATAAATTATATATATATATATATATATATATATATATATATATATATATATATATATATATATTTGAATTATACATTTTAAAATCCAGACAAACATCTACAATAAATACGCCCTACAAATATGCCCCTGTAATGTCACCTACAAATACGCCCCTGTAATGGCCTCTGAGCGTTCCTTCTCAGGTATTCTACACAATCTTACAAGACCAATGCAAGTGATAAATGAAAATATTTTTTTATTTGCACAGTAGTGCCAAGCATATTGTCAGCTGTGAAAGACAGTTGGCCCACAATCCTTAGATGTTAGTTTACTCAGTGCTTTTGATTTAATTCCAAGAGCAGGCTATGAATAGCTAACTTGGTGAGATTTGTCTTTAGTTTGCTTGCAAAGCTTTATTTGATGCTGATTCATAAATTATACTTGCTGCATTACAGAATCTCATTATCCTTCATTAGAAAAAGCATACTAAATAGAAGTTAGTATTCCATGCCAGGCACTGCCTGTGAAATGAAAGACCATTGAAGGCAATGGCATTGCAGTTTACATAAAGAGGCAAGAAAATTCAGGCTCTAATCCTTTTGTCTCTGATATGTAGCATAGCATAAGTCTTATAATACAAGACAACAGTTAGACTAATATCTGATTAATATATAAGAACAATTAGTAAGTAAACTCTTTAGTAATGAGATGTTTATTATATCCTAAGCCCTTCACAAAAGACTGTGGCTAATACAGTGCTTGGCATATAAAAACATGACTGAAAAGTCTTTAAGTAAATGTGATTATAAACTTTATTCCCATAAGTGAAAATAATTGTATTTGTCAACTAGGAATATTAAAATCTGCAGAAGGGGATATTAAATATTCATTACATATTCATTTTAACCAAGATATGCAATGCTTATGAATACTTCCTTTCACACACATGTATACATGCACAGACACACAACTTAAGACAAAAAATCAAAACTTGTCTTTAACTTCTCCCTTACTTTGTTACTATAATGATTACAAAGTACCTTAAGTTGATAAAGAAATAAAAAACGCAATCTATTACCTCAAGGTCCTAATGGTACACCAGGGATAATAAAGAAAATATAATGGAACAAGCTAGAATACTCTTAATAATCAAGTCACTAATTTCAAATACATTTATAACATTTTAAAGATGTACAAATATATGGTGATAGGAGAAGATCTGACTTTGGGTGGTGGGCTCATGCCGAAATATACAGATTTTGTGACATAGAAACCCATACATGAAACCTACATGATCATGTCGACCAATGTCATCCCAATAAATTTAATTTAAAAAACATGCTATGGAATACATGCATATTATCATATAGGTTCAAATGAAGGTTTATGTTTGATCTTATAGTGTGATTAAGACCTTTTCAACCGCAGAAGAGTAAAGGTCATCTGTTTACTTCAGGAATCTTATGATCAGCACCAATTGATACTGTTAACTGGTTATACCCATGATCCACATGAAAAAATATCTCAGAAATAGTGTTGTCATTCTGGAGTCTATGTCTGCATCTTTAACATTACTAGTATACGTAAGGCTTAAAAGAATTCACATTTTCTGAATTAGCTGGCCCTGTGCATTTACTTTTCTTTCAAATTACTTATAAAGTATGGCTAGGATTACTTAGACCAGGCCAGGATAATGAAATTTAATACTAGAACTTTAATTCCAACTAAGAAAGAGGGCCTCTTTTCCCATGGTATCGAAGCTGGAAAGATTGAAACGAGCTCCTGAGAGCCTGCCTGATAGTAAATACAACACAGAGAAAGTGGAACGGAGACATACAGGGAGAGTTCCACTTGGCCTGCATCCAGCCATGCATGCAGCAGACAGTGATGTCGATAAAGGTCATGTCTATACTTTTTAGTCTTACAAACCAATAAATTCCTTGTTTTCCCTAAGCTAAAAAAATGTGCATACTAAATATCTAGAATTTAGTGTTACTATAAATCAGACAACGGGTATTTTTTACTCAAATATTTTAAATCAACTTCTTAAAATAGAGAGTGCTTGTTAGAAGTGGGAACATTTAGATTTTAGGGGATCCAGTTTTGAAGAGCTTTGGAAACAATCAGAAGGTAATAATTCAGAAAACACAGGACATTTAATTACAGCTGGACCAAACTTTGCAGCACAAGGGCCTTTGGTGTTCCCATCATTCTAACCTGCTAAGTTAAAGGGCTATATGCCCCAGATAAGAAGGAAGAATAGGTCTGATAACACCACAGATGCCACCTGTAAGAGTGCTAGATAGATTTTGCAGATATATACCAGATCTTCTGTGCAAGATTTTAAATTGCCATGTCTGTAGCAAGGTTGAGGGGTAAAGGAGCTGGAGGGAAAAGTGATCATAAATAGTGAGCTGTGTAAAAGAGCAGTAGAGTCATGGGTAGAAAAAAATATATACGTACTTAACTTTATCTGGGAAATTTTTAAATGAGTAGACATTTCTGATTTGATTTTCAAACCATCATTTATCCGATTAAATGAAAAGAAAGTAAGTTCATATAATTCAAGCAAGGGAGTATGCACTGATTTTATTGCTCCAGACCTAGGATACTTTGAAGATGAAATAATTTGAAATAAAACCAAGTCAAAGAGGAATACAGAAATAGTTGACCTGATCAGATTTCCACATGGAGCCATAATAAATGAAACAGACTCAGAATGTATGTGCTGAAATGATGAATATCATGAAAGATGTATATGAATTGAGGAAAGACAGAAAAAATTAAAGTTGAATTTCATTATTCTTTGAGTGTGGTGACTATTAAAATGATGTTAGAGAGAGAAGAAAAATTTACGAACATTTGGCCTCTGTAACAATTTTGCTCTTTTTCTGAAGAAACATTTCATAATTGCATGTCATTTTAATACAGGCAAACAAAAGGATCATTGAAGAGGGAAAGAACAGAATGTTCTGGGATTTATTTTTAAGGAGCTTCCTTTAAAAGACTATACCAGTCAGGGTTCTCTAGAGAAACAGAACCATCGCCAAGATCTTTTTATAAAATATTCAAAGAAGAAAATTTGAATGACAGTAGATAAACAAAATAGAAATCATTTCTCCATCTTCAGAATTTGATTTGTCAATTATTGGCTTCATTTTTTCTGATGGCTTGCAGTGAACAAATTTTTAGTTCTTTCATTTTCTGAGGAAGGACTGAAAATAGATAAGCTAATAGTAAACTCTGGGAAATTGCCATATTCAATGAAGCCCGAATCACTCACTAAACCCTGCTGCAAATGAAGGAAAGGATCTAATAGTTTTTCCTTCATGGCTGGTTAAATATTTATATGAAAGAGAGTAATGTATCTCAATAAATAAAATACATTCAATTTATAATAGTTGCAGAATAAATTGTCACTGATTCTAAGCAGAGAAATTGCATGGAACAATGCATTCATATTGAAGCAAAAACTGTCCTTTGTCCTGATTATTTAAAATTTATCTTTATTGTCGAAAGTATTACAGATGTCCCCTTTTCCCCCCATTGAACCCCTATTCCCTCTTACCCATTCCCATTTTAATAAAGCTTCTTTATGTAGCTAGATTCTAATATTATTTTACTAATTTGTTAGATCTAATTATTTTCCATGTCAAATTGAACTACTTCAGAATTTCCAATTTGCAAGTTTAGTATCTAAAACAATTCATTTGCTATATTTTGGCACCCAAACTGTTGTTTTATAATATCGCTGTACTTGCCATCCACTTGCATCATCCATGGTCAAATCTATACTAATAAAAGGGTAATATGCTAATTATACCAGACATCTTCAGGACATCTTCCGGACGTCCTTCCGGACAAAGCTATGGTGGCAGGGGCCAAGGCAGAGGCAGTTAGGAGGCAATCAGGCCAGCAGGGCAGAGCAGTTAGGGGGGGATCAGGCTGGCAGGTAGAGGCAGTTAGGGGCAATCAGGCCAGCAGGCAGAAGTAGTTAGAGGCAATCAGGCAGGCAGGCAGGCAGGCAGGCAGACGAATGGTTAGGAGCCAGCAGTCCCGGATTGTGAGAGGAATGTCGATTGCCAGTTTAGGCCCAATCACACAGGAATCATCCCCTGAGGGGTCCTGGATTGGAGAGGGTGCAGGCTTGGCTGAGGGACAACCCGCATGCATGAATTTCATGCACTGGGGCTCTAGTATTATAATACCAAGTATAATAGCAAAATGCTTAGAGCAGCAGAAAACTGATTTGCTGCTGCAAAATCTTAACTTATGCTTAGAGTTTCCAAGACCCCGAATGGTTCAGCCATGCTCAATTCTGTATCTAAGATGTAATGTCAAGTAAAAAAAAATAGCTTGATAAAGAATGTCAACATCATAAATGCATTTTAAAGAAAGCACTTTTATGGCCTTGCTCTGAATCTGGCTTTAAATATGCATAAAGATTGAAATATAGTCACAATATAAGAATGCTTTGAGATCATGGTTTTGCTACTTTTGAAAAACATTCATTGCCACCATTGAAAAAGGTTTTTCTTAGGGTATAGGGAAAAGTAGGAAGAAAAATCCACAGTAGTTTCATTATAGGTTTTGCAGAAACTGACACTTCATTCACTTAAAGAGGTGGAAACATTTTAATCTATTATTCCAAATGAATAGGAATAGTTTAAAAACTGCAATTGTAATTAGAACCAGGCATATTGAAGTTTTTGCAGTTCTGCCTTCCTTCCATGGACCATTGAATATTCGCTCACTGCTTATTTTGCCTCAGGGTGGTCAATTGCTAAGGAAAATATCCTCCACATTTTCCCATGGATGGGAATCATTCATGTCTGCTTCCATGGATTTTTATTACATTTTGTATAAAATTGTCATTGCCTATGGTACATTTCAAAATGGGAGGGCATTATTGAAAGGTTTTTCCTAGCAAGCTGTTTTGATGTAGGAGTCCCCAAATATACAGCTGTATAACTAGGAGAACATGTATCACAATTACAGAATAGCTAAAATTTTTACATTTGGTCTCTTAATACTTTTTGTTTTTTTTCATTCCATGATATGAAATAGCAAACTAATCCTATATAATAAAGAGGTAATATGCAAATTGGCCCTCATGCCCTTGCACAAGATGGCCACCCCCATGTGGTCAAAGATGGCCACCCCCATGTGGACAAATATGGCTGCCCCTATTTGGTCAAAGATGGCCACCACAAGATGGCCAGTAGGGGAGGGCAGTTGGGGGAAACCAGGCTGGCAGGGGAGGGAAGCTGGGGGCGACCGGGCATGCAGGGGAGGGCAGTTAGGGGCGACCAGGTCTGCAGGGGAGGGCAGTTGGGGCAATCAGGCTGGCAGAGGAGTGGTTAGGGGGTGATCAGGCTGTCAGGCAGGTGAGTGACTGGGAGCCAGCAGTCCCATATTGTGAGAGGGATGGCAGTCAGACATCCCCAAGGGGAGGGCAGCTATGGTCTCAGATTGGAAAGGGTGCATGCTGGGCTGAGAGACATCCCCCCTCCCCAGTGCATGAATTTTGTGCACCAGGCCTCTAGTTTACTATCAGATTAGTATGACATATAAGTTAGCCCAAAAGAAAACCATATTAGGCTATTTATTATTTGCTAATAAAATGAGAGACCAGTAGATGTATCCTAACATATAAAAACCCAGGGTCTGTAACTACTGAAGGCTCCACCGACCAGAAGTCAGTCCTGCAGTCAGTGCTGGGTTGCCATAGCGACCCAGCACTGACTGTCACTGCTGAGGGCCCAGAGACCCAGGACTGACTGCCAAGGGGGCTGTGGATCACGCCCAGAGAGAGGCCTGGAGAGAGAAGCAGGGTCTGATCCGTAGCCTCCATGGCAGCTGTTGATCAGCCCTTGCCTCTCTCTTTCTTTCCGTGCCTGGCCAGCAGCCATGCCTCTCTTTCTCTCTGGGCCTCTGCAGGGGCTGTTGATCAGCCCTGCCTCTTTGTTCAGGCCTGGAGATAGTCCCAGAGATGCTGACTGGCATAGAAACTGACCAATCAGAACCAAATCTGTGTGAACTGTAAGGAGACAATGGCTGCGTAGGAGGCGGAACTTTTGACACTGACTGGCATAGAAACTGACCAATCAAAACCTAATCTGGGTAAACTGCTAAGGCAGAACCTAAGGTGGGGGCTGAGGAGGGTTTAAGGGTAACATGTGTTTGGTGTAAGGTGTAAGAAAGCGGTTCACTTTTTTAATGACTGGTTTAACACTATAGTGCATATGGCTGGCTATCAGTCCAGATATAAGGATTATCAGTCCAGATATAACCCCCCCCCCATTTAAGCAATCCTATCATATATAATCTATCTATACTAATAAAAGGGTAATATACTAATTAGACCAGGTCTACCGGCCATCTTCCAGAAGTCTGACTTCCTTCCGAACAAAGCCATTGTGGTGGGGGCCGAGGCAGAGAGCGCAGTTGGGGGCGAGATCAGGTTGGCAGGGGAGGGCATTTGGGGGTGAGATCAGGCCGGCAGGGGAGGGCAGTTAGGGGTGATCAGGCAGGCAGACAGAGAGGTTAGGGGCAATCAGGCAGTCAGGCAGGTGAATGTTTAGGAGCCAGTGGTCCCAGATTGTGAGAGGTATGTCCGATTGCCAGGGATCAGGCCTAAACTGGTAGTCGTGCATCCCCCAAGGGGTCCCCAATTGAAGAGGGTACAGGTTGGGCTGAGGGAACCCCCCCCCCCCCGCATGCATGAATTCGTGCACCGGGCCCCTAGTATTATTATAAACCAGCAGTCAGTTTATTATAATACTAAGGGCTTGGTGCACAAATTCGTGCACCTTGAAAGGAACTGTGGGCCACAAGGTTGCCGTGGGCACAGGGGCGGGTCTTGGCCCATCCTCTGCATCCCTGCCCAACACTTCCTGCCATGGCCCCAGGTCCCCTGTCTCCCAGCAGCCCTGCTCCTGCCTCCACCCCTCCAATGTGCCAACCGCACAGGCCCCACTCGCATCTGCTGACAGTGCAGAACAATTGGGGCCAGTGCCAGCTGCGGGTGCAAGCGGGTCTGGCGCCATCAGTGGGTACGAGCAGTGGCTGCTGCCCCAATCTCCCCTCAGGAGCAAGGGCAGGTGGAGAAGCCCCCAGGGGCAAATGGGGCCGGCAGCTCCTGCATGCACCCACTGATGGCACTGAGCAATCGGGACCGGCGCCAGTGCCGACAGTGGGTGTGAGCAGGGATGGTGCCAACAGTGGGTGCGAGAGACGACTCTGCCACCAGCTGTGGGTGCGAGCGGGGCCGGTGGCGCTGGCAGCAGTTGCGAGTGCCGGGCAGGACCACAGCATGCGGGAGCAAAGAATTTTCAGTAACCACCAGAGGCTCACCCTGATGACAGGGACCAGCTCCCTGCCTTGGTCTGGCGCCCCCGCTCATCTGCTCCACCATCCTGCCACAGCTGATGCCTACCATGTTTTGTGTGTGCCCTCTGGTGGTCAGCACACATCATAGCGACTGGTTGTTCAGTTGTTCGGTTGTTCCACCGTTTGCTCTATTTGCATATTAGGGTTTTATATGTAGAGATTAGAGAGTATACTATTTGTTCCTAAGACTTTCCACAAAAAAAGATACTAGAATAAAAGTTACCTATTTATTCCCTAAGATCTAAAGTTAATGTTTTAAGTAGGTGGTTAGGAAATGACCAAGGATTCTGTCTGAAACCTTCAAATGATAAATTCCTATTCAATACAGGCTATTTTCCACCAGGTACTCAATAAATGTTAGTAATGATGACCAATGTGATGGGTCAAAGTGACTTTAGAGTTTCTGTGAAATCTAATTGTGCTTTCATTTTAAGAATGAAACTATGGACCAAGAATTTTTACCTATAAAAAGATGTGTTAGGTATTCTACCTTGTGTCAAAATGATTCCCAATATTTTAAAGCTTCAAGGTTTGAGAATTTTAAGTTTTGTAATTTAATTAATATATTTACACAACAGTAAATGAATATTACTTTAAATAAGCCAATGTATGTATTTTCAAGCTGGATACTAAAAAAAATTTGTGAAGGGAAATGCATTCTGACAAATTATGCAATTACTATCTTGAATTATATGATCTACAATGATTATAGTTAGGCCTCTTTCTGCCTATTTTATTCAATTCTGAATACTCTTTTTCATGAGGGTGTCTGACACTTATTAAACATTCTATAAAAGTTCATTCAGTAAAGAAAGTATATACCCATGAAACAAATATTGTTCACATTTCATTTTGAATGAAAACTTAAAAATATTTTTTAAGGCTAGTGACTATTAAATAGACAAAATTATAAATACAGCTTAAGAAAATAATACAAGCAATATTGGGGTGAGATACTTTAATACACAATAAAATTCAACTTCATTTGCAAGAATCTTAAAACCAATAGAGTGAGAGTCAGAATTAAGTTCTTATTAGCTACAAATATTTACTTGTCCATTTCACCATTGGGCCCTGAAGAAATATGAAAGACAATGTATACACGAGCAGGGATTAGCTAATGGCCAAATATCTTTTAGAAATCATATAGAATTTCTCTCTCTCTTCCAAATAGTGTTGCAGCAAAAATATATTCAATTGTGTCACCCAGAGTGCCTAAAACGTATTTGGCCAAAGAATCTTTCATTTGAGGGCCATCTATTAATGGCTGGTATAACCAGCATGCTAAGGATCATAGTTTTAGAATATGTAATAATATTGCTTAATTACAGCTATTTTCCCTAAATAATTTATCTACTTAATGCAGTTCAACTAAAGATATAAAGAAGATTTGGGGATAGAATGGTGTTTTATTTCCATTTCAACAAAAGTATATGTCCATACAGGTTTATAGGTGCATAAAAAGAGAGTGAAGGAGAATTACTTCTGTTAAATTAAAAATATTTTCACATTCTTTGATTTAAAAAATATTAACAGGTGTGAAAACTTACCATAAGTACTTCTGTCCTGAGATAAGCATAGGGTTTCTCTCTTTGATTTATTAATATGAAATATTAGGTTTTCTGACAATTCAAACATTATTTCATTCTTTACTTGCTAATGGCTTATCATTCAATTGGTAATTTACTATAGATGATTTGATAAAAATTTTATTTAAGATTTTATATCCTTATTTATGAATGAGATTTATTTCAAATGCTATCTATACAGTATTTTGCATCCATGTTGTTATATACCTTTAAATTATTTTCAAAATTCTTTTTTCTTCAGTTTTTAAAGAGTCAAATAGCACAGAATTATTTGCTTGAAGTTTACAATACATGTAACTCTATAATCTGCTATTTATGTTGGTTGTTTTTAACAACTATCTCCAAGATTTTCCAAGGCTCTTTGTCTATTCAACTTACTACTTAATTTTGTGATCATTTTGATAATTTATATTTCCGAGAGAATCATTTCAACCATATTCAATTTTATTAGCATTGTAAAATACAAAGTGTCTTTATATCTCTTTGCTCATGCTAAATTTTTTACAAATGCTCTCTATTTCTTTTCTTAATGGTAGCAATCGGTTTATGTGTTTTATTGTTTACAAGGAACTGACTCATAGCTACATTTAACAGTATAAACATATTTTGTCTTCTACTTAGATACTTATATATTTTAATTGTTTTACTTATTGACTTTTTTTCTTATATTAGTTTTGTGGCTATCTTTGCAATAAATTTTATTTCTGATTCAATTTATTTTAATATTATTATATAATCAAATTGTCTAAGAAGAGAGACTTTTTCTGACAACATGCTTTTCTACAATTCATATTGCATGATATGTAGAACCATTAATATCTACATAATTGTAGTTAGGACTCATTTTATGAAAATTTAAAATAGTGTAAAGAAATGTTTCCTGACTAGTATAAATATGAATAGCATTTATTTATTTTATTGATGCCTGTCATCTATTTCCATGTTGATTATAGTGAACACAAACTATTTTTCCAGGAAAAAAATTTTTCTAGTCATGATAGCCTGTAAATCCTTGATTGGGAGCAAACCTTCTGGTCTCAATACAAAAGAAATGGGATGACTATGACAATAAATTGTATGAAAATATAATATATAAAGAAACACATTAAATGAATACATGATTTTGCATGGAGAGGAAAGAGTTGAATAAGGATGTATCTATCCTCTGGTCAGCTGGAAGCAGGAGGTTTGGCCAGGAATTGGTTTCAGAGCAGTTCAAGGATTAAAATCATTGTCTGTGTGGTGGAAAACAGAAGGTGAATTCAGGCTCCTCCAAAATAACTTAACCTATTTAGTAATCAGAGGAAAGCAAATTAAAGCAAACATGAAGTATTATTTCACACCAAATGATTGGGAAAAATGAATCAATTTCAGGCTAAACATTGGAACTTTCCTATGCTGCTGGTAATGGCTTGATAAATAATATTCACTTTGCATTTAAAATGTTACACTGTTCCAAATGCTTTATACATATAACCTGTTTAATATTTACTGCAACCCAATAAAATATATATCAATATATTCACTTGACAGAGGGGAAACCTGAGTCATAGAGAAGTATCTTGCCAAAATCAGATGGCTAATTCTCAGGGAGTATGACTCTAGAATCCATATAATCCTGAAAACATGAAATGGTACAATGACTTTGGAGAGCATATGGGAAAATTGTAAAAATGTTAAAGAGGTACACACTCAAAACAACATATTTCCACTTCTGGATGTCATTCCTACATTTTACAATTAGAGTTTTAAAAATCGATGCATATGCTAAGTGAAATAAGCCAGGCAGAGAAAGATAAGTATCACATGATCTCACTCATTTGTGGAATATAATGAACAACATAAACTGATGAACAAAAATAGATCCACAGACAGAGAAACATCAATCAGAATTTCAAACCTCAGGGAAGGTAGGGGAGGGTGGGGCTAAAGGGGAGAGATCAACCAAAGGACTTGTATGCATGCATATAAGCCTAATCAATGGACAGAGACAACAGGGGGATGGGGGCATGAATGGGAGTTGGGGGGTAATGGGGGAATAAGGACACATATGTAATACCTTAATCAATAAAGAAATTTAAAAAAAAAAAAGATCCTTGCAACATTATCCTATCTAATAAAAGAGTAATACACAAATTAACCATCACTTCGTTACACCCACAAGCCACTCCCACAAGCCACACCCACCAATCAATCAGGAGCGAGTATGCAAATTAACCCAACCAAGATGGCTGCAGTCATGGAGAGAGCAGGAGGGAGGCTTGGATTTCCCCGGTGTTGAAGGAAACCAAGATTTCCGCATACCCTGGATGGCCCAGGCCTCCACTCCAGGCTACAAAGTTTCAATTATAGAAGATAAATAAATCCAACAGAAATGGCTGCAGCCACGGAGCAAGCAGGAGGCTTGGCTCCGCTCAAGGGTACAAAGTTTCAATTATAGAAGATGAATAAATGCCAGATACCAGGGCCTCCGCTTGGGTCTCGGAGGGTGTGGCCCCCCTGCAAAGCACCACAGGCCCCTCGTCCAGGCCACCCCATGCCCCAAGGGAACCCCCACCCTGATCCGGGACACCCTTCAGGGCAAACCAGCTGGCCCCCACCCATGCACCAGGCCTCTATTCTATCTAATAAAAGAGTAATATGCAGATTGACCATCACTCCAACACACAAGATGGCTTCCCCCATGTGGTCAAAGATCCTGCCTCCCCTCCATGTGGACACAAGATGGCCATCACAAGAGGGCAGTTGGGAGGGACCAGGCCTGCAAGGGAGGGCAGTTGTGGGCGATCAAGCCTGCAGGGGAGGGCAGTTAGGGGTGACCAGGCCTGCAGGGGAGGGCAGTTAGGGGCAAACAGGCTGGCAGGGGAGTGGTTAGGGTTGATCAGGCTGGCAGGCAGAAGCAGTTAGGGGCAATCAGGAAGGCAGGCTGGTGAGCAGTTGGGAGCCAGCAGTCCTGGATTGTGAGAGGGATGTCCGACTGCTTGTTTAACATCCCTCGAGGGGTTCCAGATTGGAAAGGGTGCAGGCTGGGCTGAGGGACACACACACACCCCTGTGCATGAATTTCATGCACCGGGCCTCTAGTTTATAATAAGAGAATGCATATAGTACTTATTTTGCACCAAGCATGAATTTTATATTTGTTAACTATTTTATTCAGCAAAACAAACCTATGATGAAGTTACTATTAATATTTCCAATTTAAAACTGAGGAGAAGGAGGCACAAAGAGGTGTGCACAAAATAGCAAACTATTGAATGTAACTAAATGCTTATTAAGAAGAGCACATTTTTAAGTCTGACATATGCATACCTGGGAAGCTTAAAGTACTTATATAATGAATAATCTATATAATGAAGTATACAAATCTAAAAAATATTCTAAAAATATTTATTGATGCTAATATATTTTTAAAGGTAGGGAAATATAATGTTCTACATGTACTTACAAATTTTCCTATGAATCAGTAGGGAAGAAAATGGAATTGGCAATTTTCTACCCAGGGCTGTTAATATCTATTTTGTCTCATTTTTTTTTTAGCAACATAAACTCTGATGTTAATGTACACTTTTGTTTTAAACTGTATTTTTGTCTGGTATAAGTATTGATATCCCAGATTTTTATTTTGTTTCCATTTTCATAAAATACCTTTGGCCATTACTTTATTTTAAGTCTGTTTGTGTCTTTTGATTGAAAGTGAGTCTCTTGCAGACAGCATATGTAAGGGTTTTGTTTTGTGATCCATTCAGTCACTATATATTTTTGATGGAGCATTTAATCCATCTGCTTTTAAAGAAATTATTAATAGATATGTATTTTAAGCCATTTTATTATTCATATTCTTATCTTTTCTTTCCTTCTTCATAAAGAAGAACCTTTAACATTTCTTGCAATATTGGTTTTATGGTGATGAACTCCATCTTTTTCTTGTCTGGACAGCTTTTTATCTGTTGTTCAATTCTAAATGATAGCTTTGCTGGGTATTATAGGTCTTTGCTTCCCATCATTTTGAATATTTCTAGGCAATCACTTCTGGCCTATAAAGTTTCTGTTGAGAAACCAAGTGAGATTCTCACAGGAGCTCCCTTATAAGTTACTAACTACTCTTGCTGCTTTTAAGATTCTCTCTTTATTTTTAATCTTTGGCATTTTAATTATGATGTGTCTTGGTGTGGGCCTCTTTGGTTTTTTTCTTGTTTGGAACTCTCTATGTTTTCTGCACTTGTATGTCTATTTCCTTCACCAGGTTAGGAAAGTTTCCCATCACTATTTTCAAATAGTTGTTTTTAATTATTTTTGTTGTTGTTGTTTAATTTCTTGCTCTCTTTCTCTTCTCCTTCTGGCACTCCTGTGATGTGAATGTTGGTACACTTGAAGTTGTCCCAAATCCTCCTCATATTTTGTATTCCCTTTTTTTTTAATATTCAAATTCTAAATTGCTGATTTGATCCTCTATTTTATTTACTCTACTGCTGATTCTCTGTGATAGATCCTTTATTTCAGTTAGCGTATCCTTCCTTTATGCTTGGTCCTTTTTTATGGTTTGCATATCCTTCTTTTTATGCTGTTGAAGTTCTCACTAAGTTTCTTGAGCACACTTAAATCCATTGTTTGGAACTCTGTATCTGATAGTTTCTTGCTCCATTTCCTTTAGTTTTTGTTTGTTTGTTAGTTTTTTTAGCTTTCTTCTGTTCTTTCATTTGAGGCATGTTTCTTTGTCTCCTCATTTTGGCTGTTTCTCTGTGCTTGTTTTCAGTATTAGGCAGAGTTGCTATGTGCCCTGGATTTCACAGAGTGGCCTTATATAGTAGGCATCTGATAGGGCCCAGCAGTGCAGCCTCCCCAGTCACTTGAGCTTAGTGCTCCCGGTGTGAACACTGTGTGGCCTGTGTGCACTGTCCTGTTGCAGTTGAGCCTCTATTACTATTGGCACATCACTGGGAGGGACTGACCTTCAGGCTGATTAGCTGTGAGAAAATGCTATGCAGAGGAATACCCCACTGAGCTGACTCACTTCAGTGAGGCTTTGGTGCCCACTGAATCCACCCCTTGAGTGTGTTGCTCATGGAGGTGGTTAGGATATAATCAGCTGTGGTCTGAAACTGTCCACTATGTACGCTGACTCTGAGGCCTCCCAAGAGATGCATGATTAGCCAGATCCACCCAACATAAGTTATAGAACAATTTGCAGAAATTGACTACTTGTGGGTACTTGGATATGCTTGAAAGAGGCCAAGCTACAAACTGAGACTGGCAAATGCTAGTGCTGGGCGTGGGCTACTTAGCAAAGGGTATGGGGTTCACTGAGGTCAGATGTTGCTTATTTGAGAAATTTTACAGAAGTCCAAAGCATGAACCAAGACAGCCTCATTGTATGGAAAAGCCACAAGAAATTACTTGGGTGGACCTGCAAGTTGAATGGGGCAGGATCTGAAGGATACACCAGGGTGGGGCCAAGAGTATTAGCCAGGTTTATGAAGACCCAGATATGGCACCCTCCTGCCAGCTCTATGACAGGAGGGCCCAGAAAAGAACAATGGCTTCTGCTAGCGGTTCTCTCTGGGAGAAAGCCACCACCCCTGAGCCCTTTCCTGAAGACAGACAATTCAGTTTCTTCCCATATGTCTCTGGTGCCTTTCAAGCTGTTGCCCCAGTCCTGGAGCTCAGAGTGAGCAAGTCCAAGTAAGTCTGTGTGTAGGCCCTTTAAGAGGAAAGTTTAGGACAGCAGCAGCCTCCCTTTCACTCATCCAAAATCTCCACTGGTTTTCAGAACCAGAAGTTATGGTATCTTCTCTTCAGCACTGGAATCCTGGACTTGGAATTCTGATGTGGGGTTGAGACCCCTGCTCTTAGAGGGGACCTCTTTAGTGAAGATATCCCTCCTGATTTTTAACCACCACACCTAGGTGTGGGACCAGCAGGCTCTGTGTCTCCCCCCTCCTACAAGTCTCCATGTGTCTTTTTTATATTCTTAGTTAGAGGACTTCTGTTTATCTAGATTTCAGGCAGTTCTGAGTTATGGCTCTTCTGTAATTTAGTTGTAATTTTGATGTGGTTGTGGGAGGTCATAAGGACTGCATTAACCTGAACCACCGCCTTGACTAGAATTCCCTTAGACAAATGTGATTTTTTAAAAAGCTGAGTAGCGTGTGTGCTACTGGTTTTATTTCTATATTTTCCACATGATTGATATGTTTTATATGAAAATATTTGTCAGTGAGTTGAAATTGTATCCATCATATAGTAATCAATTTGACTAATTTTATTTACCCTTATTAAAAATGTACATAAGAACACATTATGAAAAATATCAAGTATTTTTTACTGTTTATTGAGAATTTATTTTCTGAAACTCTGTTTTATATTATTTATTCATTTAATTATTTTATAAATTATATTAAATTGGGATAAATATTGTTAAAATTGCTTGCTATAAACAAACAAAATGATTAAGCTGGGGTTATCATAAAAGTGTCTGAAACTCACTTTGACTGGGCTATACTATCTCTATAGAGCACTACAGGTAGCAATATAGACTACAGAGGTCCCAGAATCATTAAAAGGAGAAGCTTTTTCTGGTGTCATAACTGTCTTTTCTGGACATGAGCCCAGGGCAACTTAATCACCTGGACATGCGCCCAATACTGAAATCCCACATGCTTTCATTAGCATAGCCCCAGAAGTCATTGGGATCTGGGTTGTGCCAGGGTTTGGAATTGGCAATGGAAAAATTATTTCATGTATAGATAGGAAAAGTTTAGAGTAATTAATAAGAAGCAAGAATTTTACATAGGTCAGCCTCAGCAGCACAGATTTCCAATTTAGGGTGTGTAGAGCTTTCCTCAAATATGATATCAACCATGTATATTATGCATAATATTTATTGATTATCATATTAAATTTTTTCTCAGCTAATTTTTCTCCTTAATAGAATTACTGCTAACATCACTAAATCCAAAGAAAAAATATATTTTTTTCTTTGTAATTTGCCTTTACCAATGAAGTTACAGATTTTGAAATAATTTATAATAAATGTTGCTTTATATACTAAGTTTACTTATGATAACACTGAGAATGAAAACTTCTGTCCTACAATTTACATTTATTCAAATACAAGTCATGTGATGGGACTTTCACAGCAACTTCATATTGCTGATTACATCTACATATTGACTTCAATAAATGTTTTTTGTCTTTTATGATGTTATAGGTTCCAATTTGTGTGATGTTAAATACAGTTGTTAAATAAGGATCCATGTCCACAGATTTCACATAAGAAAAGAGGCTGCAAAGCTCAACTTTTCCCTTCCCCCCTGTAACTACTCTATGAGTGTATGATGAAGGTACCATGAGGATGTGCTCCAAAATATGTAATGAGTGTCAATATAGAGACGTACTGCCTAAAGATATATTTCATTGGTTTTCCTTTTAAAAAACATGGTATATGCCTATATTTCTATAGTGGACATAATATAAATTCATATTTGAATATCCCATGACTTTTAAATCTGTATTAACCTTTATATTTTATGTTACTAAGATTAGAGCTTTAATTCTTATCTTCCTCCACATAGAACATTTACAGGAATTCAGAAAGCAGCCATTATTGTGAAATTTAACATGCTGACACATAGCTAGTCCCTTCATCTAATCTGTAATCAATTTCCTCCTAGGTAAAATATGGTTTACATATAAAGTTAATTTCAGGTATAAAACTCACATTTTCTTCATTACCTTTGATAATATAATTTTTATCCTTACACTTACAACATTCCCATGTTTGTTTTTACCCCAATGATATTTATCCTGCACCAATATCCTGACAATGCAGTAGCTCCTGCAACCCAGTGATTTATTGTTGTATAACAAAACACCCTAAAACAGCAAGAACTATTGAGCCATTATTCTGCAGCCTGGCCAAGATTTAGTGAGGATGTGTCGCTGCTTTATGTGATTTGCTGAGGTGGCTTGCATTGCTCTTATGATCATATTCAGCGAAGAGCTGTTTAGTGGACTCCCTTCTATGCCTTCTAAAACACAAATTAAAATGATCCCCCAAAGAAGCATTTCTAGGAAAAATAAACATACCTTTGACCTGTATAGAACAGTATGGATGAAGGGTCAGAGAGAATCTTTAGAAGGAAAGCAAAGATAGAAGCTTTGTAGCAATTATCAAGGGAGGTTAGAACAGATTGCTCATTTAATAAGTCTGCCTACTTGCCTACACATCACTTATGGAAATTGAGCACCTAGAAATGAAACTACCATTTACATCTGAATTAACATATTGGAAACCAAGACTAATAGAGCTTTGAATCTTTTGCAACCTAGAGTTGAAAGCAGCTAGATTATAAGTTCTTTCAAACCCTAAGAGAAATACATCATTAAAAATGTGTCAAAAAGTGATCAGCTTATCATTAATTTAGAAAGCAGCTTATTTCCATTTACTTTTTTTGCCCTACAGATATTTTAGACACTTCATTTTAACACATACTAAGTCATTGTACACTGCAATACAATTTTCCCATTTTACATGTGCAAAGACTTTTTTTTAACAGAGCATCAAACTGGTATCAACCCCCAGAAAAATATTTGAATACAGTTTATTAATATTTTAATTAACAAGATAAATTTACCCTTGAATAAGGGATCTCTCTTTCAGTAAGCCTCCTTTAGATGGAGACTGGATGAGTTCTGTGTATATATCTATTTCAATTCATCTTATTTTGGCTCTATGGCACTTAAGGTAATGTTGCTGTGAAGAATGTGAACTGATTTCCTTCAGCTAAAATAGTGAGTCAGTATGTCAGATGAATGCCAATGGCATTATTCATTATTGTTATAGTTACATTTTTGAACATATTTCATGGCTTTTTTGGTCTACAACAGTAACTCTTAACCTTCAAGAAAGGGTGTATAATGAAACAACATTAAGCAATTCTGGAAAAAAATATATCTTATTTGCATGATCTAGTCATGCATCTTTTTAAACACCTACTTGCATATTTAGATTTGTCCTAAGAGATATGTAAATTATATTTTTCACACCCAAGAGTTGAAAATTGAATGGAAAATATGACAAGCCCACATAAAATAGTGAAGAACAATAATTAAGCATTGAATTTAATATTAAATAATAAGCATAATAAGGATGAACTTTAAAAGCCAATTATCAAAGAGGGAAAATTTGAGAATTTTTTGAGAGTTTAAACTATCTTCACTATTGGTGGGAATGCAGACTTGTGCAGTCACTGTGAAAAACAGTATGGAGTTTCCTCAAAAAATTAAAAATGGCACTGCCTTTTGACCCAACAATACCACTTCTGGGAATATATCTGAAGAAACCCCAAACACTAATTTGGGAGAATATATGTGCCTCTGTGTTCATTGCAGTATTATTTACAAAGCCAAGATCTGAAAAGAGCCCAGGTGCCCATCAGTAGATGAGTATATAAAAAAGCTGTGGTACATTTATGCAGTGGAATATTACACAGCTGTCAACAAGAAGAAAATTTTACCTTTGTGACAACATGGATGGAGCTGGAAATTATTATGCTACGTGAAAGAAGCCAGAGAAAGACAAATACCATATGATCTCACCTGTATGTGAAATCCAATGAGCAAAATATACTGATGAACAAAATAGAAGCAGAGGCATGGATACATGGAACAGACTGACCATTGTCATAGGGAAGAGGGGTTGGAAGGATGAAAGAAGGTGAAGAGAATAAGCAAAAAATATAGAAAACAAATAGACACAGACACCAGTGTGATGATAGCCAAAGGGAAACGGGGGTGGGGGATAGGTAGAGGTGGGCAAGGCAGGGATAAAGGAGGACAGAAAGAAACTTTGCTTGGGGCCATGGGTGCACAATGCAGTGTGCAGATGATGATTTGTTGAGTGGTACACTTGAAACCTGTATAATTTTGTGAATCGATGTCACCCCAACAAATTCAATTTAAAAAGGATTTGAGCCCAGCTGGCATGGCTTAGTGGTTGAGTGTCAACCTATGAACCAGGAGGTCAAGGTTCAATTCCTGGTCAGGGCATATGCCCCGGTTGTGGGCTCAATCCCCAGTAAGGGGCGTGCAGGAAGCAGACGATCAATGGTTCTCTCTCATCCTTGATGTTTCTATCTCTCTCTTCCTCTCCCCACCTCTCTGAAATCAATAAAAATATATTAAAAAATAAAATTAAAGGATTGGAACTAGATCCTACTAGATGTACAAACTTTGGGAAGAAAAGAAAATGTGGAGAGTGTGATAGGCATAGGTAGTAATAATCTGCATTGATATAAGAGGAAAACTAAAGTATATAATTTTAAATATAAAATATGAAATAGTGATGAATAGAATACTTAAATGTTCTATGAATTTAAAAAATGATTCAGATCTTTGTTCAAAGAAATGGAAATCAGAATTTAAGGAGAAATGTTAACAAAAATACAGCTGTAGGTCATCATGCTATATATGATTTTTTAAATTGAATCTTCACTAATCTATTAATTTCATTTAATCACATTTTTTGAGCACCTATTAAATGCCAATAACAAGTTAGAAAAAAATAGGTGCTGTTGCCATTTACTGATATACAAACCTCAGAAAGAGATGGTTTAAAGTTTCTGTGACTAAGTTCAATTTTGGACATATTAAATATGAGTTGTTTATGCAAGATTCAGGTAGAGAAGATGAATACAAAACCATATATATCCATGTAGGGCTTGGAATAGAGGTCAAGACTGGAGATGTAGATTTGGAAAATGGCAGCATAAAAGAGTTACCGAAATTATGAAATAGATGGCATCACCCAGACAATATTAGACTAATTCAAAATGCCTGTAGACCCAGACCTTAATGCAATAATAAAAATAATAAAATAGAAGCAAGCTTTAAAGTAGATTTCCTTAATACAACAAATGTGCTCATAAAACCCCTCAGCTTATGATCAAGAGATCTTGAAAATAGATATTTTCATTATTTGTCTATTTTATTACCAAGAACATCATAATAGAATATATTAGCCATCTGAGTACAAGGTGGAGTTGTGGAGTGGTTACTTTGTATTGCATTGCATTACGCATTGTATTATACTGATTTTAAGAGTGAAGCTTGTAGATGTTTGGCTAATGAGTAGAAGCCCACCGAAAGGATGCAAGGTCTAGAAAGAATATTTTAGGATGGCAATCACAAATGTCAGAAATAGCCTGAATCTAAGAATTAGAGAAAAGTCTTTCTCTATTGAAGAAAATAAGATTTAAAAAAAAATATTTTAACCACATAAACGTTGCACAGCTTAAAATTTTTTGAATCTGCTTTCAACTATATTCTTTCTGATTGGTAGTGGTCCCCTTAAAAAATTTAGCTCAATTCTAAGCCCTCTCTAGTTAATTTGTTATTAAAATTTTAATTTTTATTTTGATAACTGATCATTCAAAATCATCAATGTAATTACTTATTTAAATATATGTATTTTTGAATTTTTGTATTCTCTTGCCAACAGAAGGATCCTTGGTAGCTCTATCAGCTTGGAAGTGGGTGTGGTTTACTCTGACTACCTTCTCTTCTGAGCTCCACCACTGCTGTTAGTTTGAGGAGGAAAAGACTGCTTATCCTCTTGCTTGTGGTCAAAGATTATTACTCTCCTGGTTTGTCCAGAATCTGCGCCAATCCATGTTATTTATTACTGAGTCCACAATCTCACTGTGCTCCCAGGACTTCCAATTTCAGGATCAAAAGGCCAGATTGGCATTTTTTTAGATCTCTTGAAAACTAGGATATATAGGGAATCTCCTTGCTCTCTTCTCTCTTCTGCATCTCCTGTCTCTCCAGGGCTTTTCTCTCTGTTCCAGCATCAAAAAGCAAATCAATATGTCCAAAAGATAAAGAAATTTCCTATTTGGAAACAAAATGCTAGTGTGCTACATTTACAGTACTCTCCATGATGTGAGTGATTTTCTTGTGCCCTTTCTCTCTTTGTTGGGGGAAGGGAGGCAAGCGCTTTGCCTCTTCATAGGCGAGAGGGTAAAGGGAGCAGCTTCTTTTAAAGAGCATTGCACTCTGAAAAAACCCACATCTCTCTCTTCTCAATTTTCTTAAGTTATTAGCTGGGTTTTGTGAGGCAAAGTAGAATGGTTTTCCGGTGGCACCTTTCAGTAACCCCCAGGGAAGAAGGTCAGTGAGTTTGGAATGTGTGGTATTTAGGAATTTCTGTTATTAACTTTGGGCCCTAGCAACACCTTGAAACAGGAACATTCCATTCATTTCTTTATTATGTATAAGAATGAATAAAGATATAGGCTTTGAGGGGGGAGAAGAAATCAAGAGAGTTGGTATACATTAGATTTTGTTTCTGTGGGAAATAAAAGTTGAGGTAATACTGGACATGAAGATACCAGTTTAAACTGAGAAGTGAAAGTGTATAACTGTTAGAGATTGAAGAAAGGATAATGTAAAATAAAATTGTGCATTTTTTGTTTAAATAGTTTTATTGAGATACTAGTGGCCTGGTGCATGAAATTTGTGAATATTAAAAGAGAATTAATTAGAAGAAATATTTTTATATTGCTATTTGCCCTTTCTCTATAATAGAAGTGTCAGAGATAAAAGAACATTAGTAAAATGTATATAAAATCTCCCTCCTGTCAAAGTCTGGGACACACTGCAGGACCTAGAGTCAAGTTCCCGCCCACCACCTGCGCGCACTTCGAAAATGCAGGAGATGCAGACCAGGCCGGCCCCACCCCCATTGGGTGAGACCCAGCCCCAGCCAGCCCCAACCCCGTCAAGCCCCACTGGGCGGGGGGGGGGGGGGGGGGGGGGGGGGGGGGGGGGGGGGGGGGGCGGCGCAGCCTCAGGTCCCCCCGGCCCAGCACCGGGTGGGGAGGCACAGTCTCAGGTCCCCTGTCAAGCCCCACCAGGCAGGGACCGCAGCCTCAGGTCCCCAGACCCAGTGCTGGGGCGGGTGATGTGGCCTGATGTCTCCCATAAAGCCCTGCGGGGTGAGGGGTGTGGCCTGAGGTCTCCTGGCCTGATTCCAGGGTGGGGGGGGGGGGGAGGCCTGAGGTCTGCTGGCCTGATACTGGGGTGGGGGCCATGGCCTGAGGTCCCCCATCAAGCTCAGTCCCCCCCTTTCTTCCTCCCCCCCATCCCCTGGCAGTGTCACATCAGTGCTGAACAAGGATGCACGCAGGCAGGTTCAAGTCCCTAGTCAGGGATGCAGGCAGGCAGCTTCATCTGGGTGCTGGGCAGGACGCAGGTAGGCAGAGTGAGGTTAGTGCTGGGGGTGGAAGTCCCCACCCCCATCCCCGCCCACAGACTGTTCATGACTGGGACACCTTAATGGACAAATTAGCATATTACCTAATTTATAGATAATTATATATATAGCTAATTAATGTACCATAAAATGTATCCATTTAATGTGTACAATTTAATGGTTTTGATATATTCAGAGTTGTGGGTCCATCACCACAATATAATATTAGAACATTTTTTCACCCCCAAAAAAACTCTATACCCTGAACAGTCACTCTTACACCCTCCTCCTCCATCCTCAGCAACCATTAATCTATTTTCTGTCTCTATAGATTTGCCCATTCTAGACATTTCATAAAAATAGAATATAATATGTTTTTTGAGAGTGTCTTCTTTCACTTGACATAATGCTTTCAAGGTTGCTCCATGTTGTAGCATATATCAGAATTTCATTCATTTTTATTGCCAGACAAAATTCCATTATATAGATATATCACATTTTATTCATTCATTCATCCGTTAATGGACACTTAGGTTGTATCTATTTTTAAACTGTTATGAATAATGCAACTCTGAACAATTGTGTACATGTTTTTGTGTGAATGTATATTTTAATTTCTCTTGAGCCCTCACTAGTTTTGCTCAGTGGTTAGAGTGTTGGCCCACGGGCTGAAGGGTCATGGGTTTGATTCTGGTCTAGGGCACATACCTTGGTTGCAGGCTTGATCTCAGCCTCTCCCCCACACACCCTCCCACCCCCTCTTTGGGGCGCGTGTGTGTGAGTCAACCAATCTATGCCTCTCTCACATTGATGTTTCTCTTTCTCTCTGTCTCTCCCCCTCCCTTCCACTCTTTCTAAAATAAACAAACAAAAAAAATGGACGAAATATCCTCAGGTGAGGATTAAGAAAAAAAAATTTTGGGGGTATATACCTAAAAATGGAATTGCTGGATTATGATAATACTGCTATTCTTGAGACACTGCCAAACTGTTTTCCAAAGTTGTACTATTTTACATTCCCATTAGCAATGTATAAAAAATTGTGCACTTTAAAGACTCATCTACATTGAGCAATTTTACTCCTCAATGAATCAGATCGGCATATTCATAAAGTTTTCTTAAACAGAGTAGGTTTACTGTCCAGAATGGATTCTGAATTGAAAATTCAAAGAATAAACATTCCTGAAGTCCATGGTGATCAAGGTAATTGAAGAAACCTGAAGAATATGTTTCAGATCCTTGATGTCTTCATTAATTAAAACCCAAGATTTGGGACTTAGAAAACCAAATATTTGGAGCCAGTTGTTTTGAAAAACTAAACAGATTTTAGAGTCAAAAATAGTTGTGTGTTAATCCAATGTCATTCTAGTTGAAAAGGAAAAGAGGCATGGATGGGAGATAAGCACATTCAGAATTTTAAAAAAGGAGTCAAACCAAGATAAATGGACAAGCAAGTAGGAAGTAAATACAGTATAATTAGCTTGAATTTCAGAAGCTAACTGTGGTCCCATGAACTAGGAAATAGGGAAGGATGACAAAGCATGACTGAAAAAATCATTTCTTGTTTACTTTTAGACATGTTGACTTTGAGTCACCTACACAACTTCTAGGTGGGCATGTCCGGTTGAATACAGGAGTCCTAAGTTTAGGAAAAAAATCAGTTTTGAATTTGGAAATTTAAGCATATAGGCCAGTGATGGCGAACTTATGACACGCGTGTCAGCACTGACACGTGTAGCCATTCCTGATGACACGCGGCCGCTGAGGCGGCCGCATGCCGAGGATAAAACATTTGCTGCTCCTGAGGATGAAACATTTGCGAAATAATGTTTTTTTCTCAAAGTGACACACTACCTGAGTTATGCTCAGTTTTTTGGCGAAGTTTGACACACCAAGCTCAAAAGGTTGCCCATCACTGATATAGACAATAGTTAAAAATTTGAGAGTAGATGTGATTTCTCAAGGACATCATGGGAGTAAAAAGATCAGTGGGTGAAGGATGGTCCACTCATTCTTAAGGGGGTTTGAGGGAGTGTGGAGGGATAAAAAAAAAAAAAATTGATAGAGACTTAGGAAGAAAAGAGCAAAGAGAAAAGGGGAGTGAAGACAGATTTATGGATGTGTCTAGAATGGCTGTGGCATTTTTGATAAATAATTTTATTAACTATTAACTTTAAGATGCTAATTAAGTTATTTAGCTGATGTCTCAACTGCATTTTTATTCTGCAATCTAATTTATTTTTCTTCTGCTATATAGATCTTATCATCATAATTAATAACCAATTACTTTAAACTTTAAAATTAAGTATGAAGTATACTAGATTTATGGATATCTAATGATATTCAAAGTATCTTCAATATTAATTATCATTTAGAGTATCAAATTAGAGATACAGATGTTCATATAAACATCTAAAGGAGAAGTTACTCATGCTTCAAACTTAATTTGTAAGATTATTGTGATAACTACTTCCTTTTTCTAAAAGAAGGTCTGCCTCCAGACAAAGTAAATACTTTAGAAAGGTAAATTTGCTTTGGTAGTTAACTTATAACTCACATAAAATATATTATTCTAAAGGTTACATTTTTATCTCAATGACCTAATATTACTTTGTAGCATATAAAATATTCCAGTCCTGCCTTTGCTGGGGTAACTGTGCTGACCATCTCCTGATTCTGCACTTCACAGGGTTCAATGGCCCACATCCCTCTATAACCTGGTGACTTCCGGTATTGAAGGAAATTTAAAAAGAAGAAGAAGGAGCAGGAGGAGGAGAGGGAGAGGAAGAAGGAGAGGAAAAGGAAGAAGAAGAGGAAGAGGAAGAGGAAGAGGAAGAGAAGCAGCAGCAGCAGCATTCTTGGTCTCTGTATGCTGTAGTTCAATTTCAGACTTTAAAGTACTCTATGGACTGTATTTCTATTCCTCTAGCTATTTACTTGAATTTGCTCCCACCCCACATAGATATCTGTGATAACAGGATTTAACAATGTTAACTCTCCTTCAGCCTGCCCTCTGCCCAAATCCCTGTCACATCTGTGTAGAATTGGTTTATCCCTCTCCACTGAGACAGCAGAACAATTACTTAAATTATTCTGGCCTTTGTTATTATAGGGTGGGGTGAAGGGAAGTACTTTAGGATTAAGTAACTTCATAAAATTATCTTTCAAAGCACTACAAAAATCTCCCCTCTGGCTAAAAAAATCTTTCAACAGCTCCAGGAGGTGGTACTATCACTTTTATTATTCCTATTTTACATATAGTGACTAAGACACAGATGCCCAAGGTCATGGAGTTAGTGAATAATCAAGTGAGGGCACAAGACAGTCTTTTTTTCACATGTTATGCTGCCTCCAGTGCAGCCAGTCTCAGCAAGGCTTGGAGGAGAGAATAGAAAGCACGGGTTCGGTCAGAGCTTTGTATCCACTTACATGTGACTTCCCCTTATGCCCGTAAAATCGTGCTCATTAGGTTACTGACAAGTCAGGAGAGAGCTAAATGCCCTCTCACATTGCTGAGTCACTGGCCAGACAGGGAGAAATGGACTGTCATCCTAACTTCTCCCAGATGGCCTGTGTTAGCTGTTGCATTTCTTAGAGTAAAACAAGATGGGACCACAGTCTTTGCCTCAGTCCCACTGCATTGCCCTGAAAATAGATAAAAATATCTCTTAAAATATGACAATCATTTGACCACTAGTCTTGTGACTATGCTGGTCATTTGAGCCACTGTAGATATTTTAGTGCTAGGTGGGCAAAGACTGCTTGGAGGTTTCCGACAAAGGTTTCCTCTTAGCTGAGAATATCTCTTTAAAAGCTCTTGGGTGTATGAGAAAACTCTGGCTGGTTAACTCTGTTGACTTATTTAATTAATACTATGCACTCAAGGAAAATCACCTAATAATGTCATAATGAATTTTTAGTGTTTGGTACATTTAGTATTAGCTTCTCTATGGTCATAAAATCATTTTGGAATAACATGATTCGTAGACTTAATCTAGCCTTAGACCCTGCTATGCCCTTTGATCCCTGCATTTGCATTCTCTGACAAAGAGATGCAATAAAGAATATTAGAAAGACTAATGAAAGACCATAATAACTGCAGATACTCCTCAGTAAAAGGAGACTGTCCCCAGAAGGCAACAAACCACAAATCCATACTGATATGAAAGATAGTATATTGGTTTTCTATAAAAATAGTAACAGCATTTTAGTTATGGAAACTAATTCAATGACACAAAAGCAAACTGGTAGTATTTAAAATTGATAATGTTAAGATTTTTATGGTTTTAACATGTATTTAATATGTCTCTTATAACTAAAAAATTGAAGTATTTTTCCTTGAATTACAGGTCCTTGAAAGTAATAGGAGGGATATTTTAACACACATACTTATTTAAAATTTATGAAAATAACTTTTTTATGACTGCAATACAAAAAAAGCCTTTGAAACTTTTCCCCCTTTTCATAGGCTGCTGCCAAGAGGAGATGAATAGTGTCTTTGAGAGATTCGCAAACATCCGGCGCAAATGGGGAAGTTCTGTTTGAGAGCCAGAATTTATTCTATTTTCTCTATTTAAACCATTTTCAACAAAGGCTGTTCCCAACTCTGTGTGTTACACTGTCTTCCTGCTGCACCAGATGCTGGAATATTTCTCTGCCCCTTCCTCCTTCAAACACTCATTCTCCCTGTCTTCCTCTTGCTTGTTTCCTATACTGAGATTGGGGGATACTGAGGTTTGTAATATGTCCTGGACTCCCAGCCTCTCCTCCTGCATCAGCACAGGGAGAAGTTCTGGGACATATGATCAGGTCAGGAATTGAGCATCTGTATGAAATGTGCTTCTTAGGAAGGCTTTATTTTCTGCTAGACATGCGACGTCCCCAGGGGGGACTCCATTGGGTGAAACCAAATGTGAGCCTTAGCAGCATCCTCCTGCTAAGTAGAACTCTTTCTCCCCTCCAAGGAAGAGTCTGTGAATTGAGGAAGTATACATATATTTAGTTGCACCAGTTTTCCCTCCAGTAATTCTCTTGGACACAGAGTGTAAAAAAGAATGACCCTTCTACTGCTTACCTCCTCCAAACTTAACGTATGTGATAGGTAGCTAATAGGAGTTTCACATACTATTCCAATGGACCTAATAGAAATCTCTAAGAATACATATACAAATATAATTACACTTTTCCTTCCGACTTCTAACTGGCTGTAGCAATAATATATTTGCTATGACTCATTTCCATCAAATTTCCATACTATCCGGTATTCTGTTTATCTCAAGGCCCACCTGTAGCCTCTCATTATCAGTAGAAAATAGGGATTTTCCCTGAGCTTGCTCTTTAATGCCAGTGGCACTCCCTTCTTACTCTTTTCCAAGCTAATTCTTAAGACTTAGGTTAATTCCTGCCCTCTCCCTCCTTCCCATCGGTTTGCCGGCCTTTCTCTCTGTTGAATTCCACCCCCCTTCTCATGTGGTATCTCTCTCTCTATCTAGTTAGCTCTTTTCTGCTCCGAGGGACCAAGTCCTTACCTTGTCCTTCTAAAATGTCTAATTTTCAGTTCCCTGGTGGATGCCTTATAAATCTCTTCACCCTTTAGCCAGTTTTCAATGTCATAAAATGTTATTGTCTTAAAGATGTGAGCCTGTGAGCTGGCAGCCTTGGCATGAATGAGAATTTGCTTGTGTCTGACTAATTGGTGGTTAAGCCAGTGAACAGCCCTGGGAAAAGATATGAGGTATGAAAAAATAAAGAAGGATCAAGGTGTCCTTTTTGGCCACATCATCCCATAATTTTTGAAATTTAGCCCATATTCCTCTTTAACCCTGTATTTGCCTTCATTCTCACTACCTAATTTCTTTTCTTCCCTCCACTTGGTCCCTAGCACTAATTTGCAAATATTACATTGCCTTTGACCTGTGCAATAACACAAGATTTCATCTGGGAGTAATATACCAATAGAGAAGCAGTGAATGCATTGGAGCAGAAGCTGAGGAGGAGGCTCACCCCAGTGTGGTTGAGGAAATATCTGGAGGTATTCCACCCCCACCAGTAAATCCACTCAGTCCACACAGCAGAATCAGTCACTGCAAGGGGGCCCAGCCAGCTCCCATCATCCTCTAAGGTCAACTTTTTCTCTTAACCAGACAAGATGAGGTAGCTATTACTAAGTCTATTCTAAGGATAGCTTTATTAACAGTTTCTAATGAGTTGGTTCTCTCTTCCATGTCCATTGTGCAAATTTAGAATCACATGAAATAAAACAGAAAACTGCTTTGTCAGAGTAATAAAGAGGAAAAAAACACATCAGCAACTTACTGAGCAGTTTTAATAATTTTACCACTTTTTGGAAGAGTAAAAAGCAATTACAAAGATTGGATCTTGTAAACTAACTAGAGGCTCGATGCACAAAATTCGTGCAAGAGTAGGCCTTCCTTCCCCCAGCTGCTGGCACCGGCCTCCCTCTGGCACCCGGGACCCGGGCTTCCCTCGCAGCCCCGGCTTTGTCCAGAAGGGCATCCAGTCTAATTAGCATATTATGCTTTTATTATTATAGATTGTTAGTTGGGGGCTATATGTGATAAGAAATTTTAAGACCCAACACCAACTTGAGAGCTGGGTTAACTTACCCTGGAAGAGAAGGTTTACTGACAAGCAGATTGAAAAGTCACACAGCAAGAACAGGGAGGACACCAAGATCAGTTAGCAAGAGCGCAGTTTGAGGACCCCAATCTATAATAATAAGAGCGTAATATGCTAATTAGACCGGACAGCTGAATGACCTTCCGGATGTCCTTCCGGATGAAGCTGGGGCTGCGAGGGGCTGCGAGGACCAGCTGGGGCTGTGAGGAGCTGTGAGGGCCGGCCGGGGCTGCCAGGGCCAAGCCCCTTGCACGAATTTCATGCATCAGGCCTCTAGTTAAGATAATAAATACTATAGAGGTCCCTGGGGGTCCTAAAGGACCAAATATTATTTGTGGGTTTTTTTATTGTTGTTGATTTTCTTTCTATCCTTTTGTTTTATTTCTTTCTTATTTAAAAATTTATTTTATTTTAATTTTTTCATCACCTTTTATGCCCTCTATCAGTTCCACACATCCCCTCTACCCCTGCGATCACCACTCTGTTGTCCATATTCGTGAGTTCTCTATTTTTTCTTTTTTGCTCAATCCCTTCACCCCCACCACTCCCAACCCCCAGAGCTGTCTGCTTGCCCTCTATCTATAAGTCTGTCCAAATATTGTTATAATTGCTTCACAAAGCTGTCATTTATACTCAGTTCACATATAGTCTTTCTGACTGCAGGTTTTATATAACCGCAATCTTCCCCAAAAAACCTACAAAATATTTCACTTTCTTCTCAAGAGGTCACTTTTGAAATAAATCCTAAGAAATCAACATGATTTCTAGGGAAGAAAAAGGATTTAAGTGGTTTCAGTTTTCACACTAACTTGAGGAATTTCATTTCCATTAAACACTGCATTTTATACACTTTTATCTATAGTATATCTTTATAGGTGTATCTATCTATATTAATATACATAGAGGGAGATACCGTACAAAGGAACTCAGAAAAGAAAAAAAAACGTTTACAATTTCCCTTATTGCTTATTTTCTGGAAATTTTTATTAAACCCCCTTCTAGTTTTCATAGTCTGAGCAGTAGGCCAGCTCTCCTGAGCAGTGCCATGATCAATGTGAACATGAGAAGCTAACAGCTCACACAGGCAAAATCACAAAAGAAAAAAATCTATAATAACAAGCTAAACACGCTTTCAGTATTAGTTGGATTTTTTAAGTTCCCTTTATATATATACTATGAGTTTCTACATTTACATAATGATTTTCCATTTGTGTTTGTTACTTTTCTCACTGGTTTCAGAGTGAAAGGTTTTGTTTGTTTATTTGTTTGTTTTGCTATGGGATTTTCCCTCTCTTTGCAAAATTTCAAAGCAGGAAATTTTAGGAGCTATATTTAATTCAGATAAGGTCAATGAGCTAGATCCAACTTTCACCAATTACTAACTTGCAGTCTGTCGTGCAAGTTATTTAACTTCAGGTTCATATCTATGCAGAAGCAATAGCAACACCTACTAAGCAAGTTTCATAGGAGGATTAAGTGATATAATATATGTAAAGCATATAACTGATATCTAATTGGGACTAAATCAATGCAAGCTATTTATTATTGCCACAGGTTATATGCATCAGCTTCCATATTTGAAGAGTTTTTCCCACACACATTTCTGAGATTGGAGTAATTATAACTGTACAAGAGCTCAGTTTGAAGACCCCAAATAAGATAAGAAATACTATAGAGTTGGCTGGGGTCCTAACTTGCAGTCTGTTGTTTTTTTTAAATCAAGCATTGGATAAGCAGTATATCCTATTGTTCCATATTCTGGAGCCAAAATGAATAACCATATCATCCATTAACTCAATGCTAAGTAGGGAAGACAGAAACTGAAACAAATGATTTTAACAGACCATGTTGTACACGTATACATATGTGTAATGTCTACTTGTGACTGACATGAAGGTAACTCAGCTCAGTCAGCACAGAAAAAATGACACTTGCCTGGCTCTGAGAGGACAGGCAGAAGTTCTCAATATAAGGGCCACACCTGGATAGATCTGAAACAGGACTGCCTCACAGTTATATGTAGAGGCTTACTGAACCATAAATAATAAAGAATTCATAGATGGCATTGACAGTGCACAGACTCAAAAATATTGGTGTGACCTGGATTTAACCAAATAGTTCAACTTATTGGCAATCACAGATATACCCCCTTCTTCTGAGACAGCATTGCAAATATTGACTTGCACTCTCTTTCCATATTCAGTTTCCTTGCAGCTAGTATATATTGATGTATATGTAATATATATGTACAGGTATATGTATATGTATATGTATGTGTATGTGTATGTATATGTATATTTATATGTATATGAACATATTGAATCATGAAAACAGCTATGAGTTCCCCTGCAGTTTCTTGCTTTTCAGTATCCATTTTCCATTTTTCAAATAATAACATGTCATCTGCCTTTGGAAAACTACCACTTTCCCATTATTGGTTATGCAATGTTGGTGGCATTTCATAGGATTTTATAGGTGCAACTCTTTCTCTTGGCCATAGTGACTGAGGTCATGGAAAGATTTCAATAGATTGATTTAATTGTTGGATGAGATCATAAATCAATGGATAAATATAGACTTCAGCCAATAGGGACAATATAATTCTCCTGGCCATCAGGATTGTTTCGGGCATTGGCCAGTAATTTAATCTGGTCTCATAAGAGTGTTCCTCAGAACAATAACTAAGCATGCCAGACAACAGTTCTCTCTGCAATGGGTGGTATGAGAATGTTAGGCCTGCTGCTGCTGCTACTGCCATTAACATCCATGGGAGGCAATGTCCTGAGAGCTGAGCTAGCCCAGAGAGCAGGGGACAACATAAAGGAGAAATTCTTATCATGAGGATTCTAGTTTCTAATTAAACTAAACTATTTGTTTGCATTAACCAATAAGACTCCAAGTTTATTATTCCAAATGAAGTTTAACTGTTGACCATTTAGAGCAGAAGTATCTGGTCTGAAAGATACCATTATCTTTTTTGTCAACTAATTGCAGTTCTTCCTTGGTGTGAGTCTGTAACTTTTGACTTCCCAAATTTTGTGACCTTTTCAGTTTGTAGAAAGTCTATTTTTATTAACTTTCCACCCATTTCACAAAATCAGGCCAATCCAGGCATCATTATCCACATAACTGAGAGAATGTAAGTGCAATGTTTGTTGATGCTTGTTGCCAACTTGCTTTTCTTCCTTCATTTTACTAATTTTCCTCTCTGACTCAGAAAGTCAATTTCCATTTCCATGGGTCTCCTGCTGGCTTTCAGTTCCTCAGTTTCTTGTTATCTTATTTATACCACTTTTATTTTAGATTTATTTTATGGATGTGTTAAGCTAAAATGTAGAAACATATTTTTGTGACCCATGTTTTTAGGTAACTACTAAACTGTGAAAACAACCATCTCTAAACATCATTGTACCAAAGTTTAAATTTACATTAATATAGAAATTATTTTAAAAAATGATCTGGAAAAAAGTATAACAATTTACCACTGATAAAACTCAGGATTTCCACAAATTTGGTATGAATAACCAAATTCAAAATTATAAACTATAATAAAGTATACATTTCATTAAAAACAAATTGTGCATACTTTAACTTTTTTTCTGAATCCGAAAGTGCTTTAGAGTCATCAATGAACAGCAATTAGCATTTTACTATTAATTTATAATGGAATTCTTAATAGAGAATTCTGGTTGACTGCTTAGATAAGTAAAGCTTTATCTATTTAAATTGACTTACTATCATCCAGTTTTTTCACTTAAGTTCTCTATATTAATATATAATACAAATGTTAATTAATATTTACTCCCTTTGTTTTTCTTGCATCATTGCTTTTCTTAAATAAGTAGCTTCAGATAAAATTCAACTTACTGAGTATGGGTAATAGGTTTTCATCCAATTTATAAATTAGTCTTTCTAATTAAACTCCAACCTTAAAAATTCATTTGCTTTGAATTCATCCTGTTGAGAGGGTACAGAATTGTCCAAGTATATTTCTTCTATCTTGATGATAATAAATTATATGCTGGCTTGCATATCTTTATTATTGTTCATTAGTTGCAAACAGTATGTTTTGGATTTTATGTCCTTGAAACTATGAAATAATGTTCCTATAATTCAATTCTTCTTCATGTTTCTACATTAAATGTAATGTATAGTGAAATTGAGATCTGAACATTTTTAGAAATTCTGAGCTGGAGATATCAGTTGAGTCAGAACAGTGTCAAATGTGGAACCCAAACAACATAATTTGTACTTTGAGATTGAGGTTGATGTGACATCCCTTGAACATATTTTAATGCTTATGCATATTTAAATTAAATTTTTAACCTCCTGACATTCAAACCAACAAGCCATTCACCATCCAGCTAGAGAGGCATGCCTGACAAATAAGATGACACAGAGCAAAAATCACTTGTTTTGAATCTATGCTAATGCACAAGAGAGTTCCAAAAAACTTAGCTGTTTGCTAACAATTTGACAGTAGTTTCTGATATTAACACAGGTTTTCTGACTGGTTATACAGCAAGAATTTGCTTCAAATATTTGTCCATACTAAATGAGTGCTAGGTAAAAATGATGGTATAATATGTATTCAAGTCATGACATCCATTTAGTTTTATAATTTTACTTTTTGTGTGGCAGGTAGTTTCTGTTTATCCTACACAATACAGAGTTTTTCTTCCAAAATAAAATCAGATGAGATAGAAGTCAGTACTCTATTATTCACTCTACCCCTTCCTATCAGAACCCACCTGTCCAGAAGAGTATTGCCAATCTTCATCCATTTTGATCAATGTTGCCAGCTTCAGATTAGCAGGTCTCTGGCAGAGAACTTAGCCTGTAACCATGGCCAGAGCCAGGATGGCAGGTCAGATGCCATAGCTTGTTTTGCCCAACATAATCTTGTCTTGACCCATTTGGTTCCATGCATCTACAGGGATGTTACAGTTGATGATTCTAACTTCATGCATAGCCAAATCACAGCGGGGAAAAAGAATAACTGTTCAGTCAGCCCATGCTATTTCAAATTTATATTTTCATTTCATATTTATCACAATGCCAGCTATGGAGTAAAATAGCGAAGTAAAAATTATCATGTTCAATAGCAGCACAAGTGAAAATGATTGTATCTGACTGAATCTGTACTTGCAGTGAAGAGTGGACATTTAAATTGGGAAGTTGCCAGGGATCTTTGGCTCTATTCCATAATTGTCAAGTCTCATGACATTGAAGAAATTATTTCAATTCCAAGTAATAGGAGTTAGGTCAAAAGCTGCTAAGTAAACAAAATACACCAATATTTATGGCACTGAAATAAAGACCCTCCTTGCAATTGCCTCTATGTTTATTTA
Source organism: Cnephaeus nilssonii (assembly GCF_951640355.1). NCBI lineage: Eukaryota > Metazoa > Chordata > Mammalia > Chiroptera > Vespertilionidae > Cnephaeus > Cnephaeus nilssonii. The sequence goes on from NC_137084.1 coordinate 73,875,257, forward strand.
CTTCAAGTCTTAGATGAATAACCCAGATCAGCTTTGCTACCCACATTAAGAAATAGCATAGCAGATTCATAAAGAAGTCTTTCTTTAAGGAGCAGAAAGGATTCTGAAGTCTGATTTAATACTCAGTGTCCTTGTGAAGGAGATGGGAAATGGCAGAGTATTTGCTCTAATTTCAAGCTCAAGAAAATAAGAAACACAAAAGTTAAGTGGCTATTCTCCATTTATTCACATAGAGCTATTCAGGAGTTGAGCCAGAAATAAAGATGAAATCTCCTGGCCCATGCACCAGGCCCCATGCTGCCTCACAGCTTTCAAAACCTTCATTTTCTTGGAAAATGCTAAAAAGCTTTCCCTTACTACAAGACTAGATTCAGACATACTGCCATCTACTGACCCACCAAGGAAGGCACTGCTTTCCCTTCAGAAGTCCTTCTCCAGGATCAGTGAGCTGTGTCTCCTGGACTATGTAGAAGAGTAAAGTAAGAGGTGAACATATTTAGAATATTTCCTTCCCCATCAATGAGTTAGTATACTTAACATTCTTAATATCTATACAACAATGCAACAATATGCTATGTTGTATATGCACAGAATATCCTTGAAGCCATCTTCCTCCCCATTTCTTTATTTTGACATACTCTTCTAAGGGTTTGAATATTCTAAAATAACCTTTTTGTTTCACACACACACAAAAAAAATGAGTTTGAGCAGTGCCATACCATGTTTGTGTTGTCTATATTGTCTTTTACCAGGGTTCTAGGAGATGTGCTAGTTATCTATCCTACATGGTACTAAGAAAGGAATAGGAAACCAACATAAATAGCCACAGACAGGTGCTTGTAGAAGATTCCATAAAATGTCCTGAAAGGGCTCTAACAATAGGAGAACGTGATTCTAAATATATTTTCAACAGGATTCCCTTTGTTCAGAGCCAAGCTATTATTTTCCAAGAAACTCTGTTAGTATCTTCTTTTACCACACCAACCCCTTACATCCTGCCTGCGTTTTATGTAGGATAACGTATTTCAGACTTAACTAGGTTATAGTGAACACAATTATTTATTTAATCTCTTTAAAATAGTTGAGTTAAAGTTACGATGTTTGCCTTGCTCTGTTGCTCATCATTGTACTTAGTTCATTGTCTCTTAAAAAAAAAGTTGAGTTTAGATACTTGAAATGTATCTAAAAGATACCTCTTTTTGATGAGAAAAATTGAATAAGATTAATATTGTTAACGAAAAAAAACCATTGAAACCTGTAAAGAATTTTAGTGAGTTTATTTGAGCCAAACTGTCGACATATGCCGGGAAGCAGAACCTCAATGAATTGAGATAATGCTCCAAAGAATGGTGGGTTACATCTGTATTTATACATTGCCATCAAAGGAGGGACATAGGTGGTTTACATGAAATTCATTGGTGACGGATTAAGGAGGTGGGATAAAGTCAAACGGTGGGCAACCCCTGGGATTGGATAAAAAGTAAAATGATGGACACATACTTAGGTGGGTACAGGAAAATTAACATGATAATGAAGGAATTTGAGGCATCTGTCCTGGTGCCCACCACATTTGGTTGTGCCCCAGGGGCTCCAGCAAAAGAGGAAGTTACAAGTTACCCAGACATCTCACAGATATGTTATCCTAGAAGCAAAAAAAGGCAAATGGGCTCAGGAAAGATCTAAGTTGATCTTTGTCAGGGAAAATATCAGCCTAGGAATGACTGCCCACTATAACCTGTTTGTAGTTAAATATTTAATTTTCAGACCATCTTTTGTGGTTATCCTAGGTCTCTGAGTTTTCAAGACTGCCACACAGGCCTCCCCTGAGCTTGTCAGGTTAGCAGGTGGCTTCTTTCGTTCACAATATCTTAATACAGAATCAACATATTCAAGAGTAACTCCAACAGCAGCAAAGAGAAATCTATGCCACTCTGGTTATCTGTCTGTATCCTATGTCAAGGTATTTAGAAAAGTTGCTTTTTGAGATGGTGCTTTACAGACATCATGGTTAAGATATGTTGAATATAGAACTTATTTCTATTATTTTAAGATATAAAAGCTTATGTTCATGACAACTTAATTATTTTTACGAAAGAATTTTCTTATCTTTACAATTAATCAAGTAGGAAGTATCCTTTATAGTTTATAATTTGAGATAAAATCTGAAAAAGACCATTCATTTAATTTGGAATAAATGTCTATATTTGTCCATCAAAATATTTATAGACATATCTTATTTTGAGGTCATCTTAGGCAGAAATGAGAAATGATGTAGTTTCCACATTTTTTAAATATCAAGAGGTTGTGGAAAATTACAAAAAGTGGACATACGAGTGGAGATATATTAAAAATTGAAACATTAGGGAAATACTGACTCAGTAAAACCAGAACATTGTGGAATTTTAATTGAAAAGTCTACAGAGAGAAAACTTCACCAGAAATCTGGCCTTCACATACATGTTCAGTCCTTATTGAAGGCCTAATAGATATTGGAAAGTAAGAGTGAAGTCAGGGAACACTTAGAAAATGAGAAGACAAAAGGTGATAAGAAAAAAGGGAAGAAATAGATAGAAGGTGTCAAAGCACTTGAACATCTTTGGTATGAGCTTGCACGAGCACACAGACGTTTGAAGGATTTATCTGAACTAAACTGACCCACAAACTTTTTGAAAGCAGTAACAAAAACATAATATTCTTTAGCTCTCTTCTATTTAAAGCACATGCATCTCTAACAATCACAAAATGATTATACCTGCTTCTCTTTACAACATGGTGACAATGCATCACATTGCAAGAGTCATTAAGTTTTAAAATGCCTATAGAAACTTTATTTCTTTGACATCAAAAGGACGAATTAGTTCAATAGTGGTATTCACATTTCCTATGTTATTTATCATTTTATTTTTTCTACCATTATATTTTATATTATTACAGAATTATGACATATTTTCTTAAATAAAGATAATTTCAAATGAGGTTCCAGTTCTCCATATAAATTAACATGACTTGTTTTAAGTATAAATATAGTTTCTAACCTTGGTGAACCAGAATAAACAATTCCAGAGTGTAACATTCTGGTTGAGTTGAGGAGACAGTTGTGAGGTCAGAGGCCAAAGCAGTGAGGGGTCACAGAGCCCTTACCAAAGAGTAAAAAGTTGCAAGGAAAGAAATCTCTGACATATGCAGAAGGTATGGCTCAAGTTTTGAGTAGAGGACTGATCTGTACATTTGTGTAGGAATCTTCCTGTAGCTTAGGGAAAAAAATATGTGGAAGAATTAGGGAGAACAACTACTGTAGTTCATACAGAGCCAGTAATATTGCCTGTTCCCACCAGACAGAAGAATCAATTCATCAAGAAGCTTTAACACATCTAAACACATCTGCATGTAGTAACAAACCTTCAAAAATTCACGAAGCAAAAGTAGATATAACTGCAAGGAGCAATAGATAGATCCACAATTATAATTGGAGATTTCAACACCCTGCTTTCAATAATTGATAGAAGTATTGCCAGTTCTATAAAGACTTCTAAAAATTAAAGAAGAAGAAATACTTTCCTATTAGCTTAGTGATGACAGAATTACCCTGAACAAAACCAGAAAAAAACTCCACAAGAAAACTAGAGACCAGTATTTCTCATGAACATAGATATAATAAGTACATAGAATCCAACAATATGTAAAAGGAACAATGCATCATTATCAGGTAGAGATTATCCCAGAAAATGCAAGTCTGCTTTAACATTTAAATTTTTATTAATAATTTAACATTAACAGATGAATAAAGAAAAAAAGCCATAAGATAATCTCATTACTTGTAAAGAAAAAAAAATGCTTGGTGAAATACAATATACATTCCTGATTAAAAAGAAAAATAAAACTCTCAGTATTTGAGAAAAAGACATAAACTTGATAAAAAAAAATCTTAAAAAACCTGCATGGTGTTAAAAATTGATTGCTTTTATTCTAAGATCAGAAACAAGAAAATCTCAATACTTCTATTCAACAATGTACTGGAGGTTCTAGTTAATGCATGATGGTAAATAAAGAAATAAATATACCATATTGAGATTGGAAAGAAAGAAGTCAAACTCTCTATGGAGACAACATAATCATCTATGTAGAAAATTCATTGTCATCTACAGAAAAAATAGCTATTAGAACTAATAATTAGGTTTAGAATATTTGCAAGATGTAAGGTCAACATGAATAAATAAATTGTATTTCCATATGCTATAAATAAACAATCAGAAATTTAAAAATAGGATTTGTTATAATATAAAAATATGTAAAGTATTTATGGATAAATGTAGTAAAAGATGTGTAGACCTTGACATTGAAAACTTATGTATTTATGAGCGTAATTAAAGAAGACAAAAACAAATGGATAGATAATCAATGCATGTTCATAGATCAGAAGACACAATATTTTTAAGATATTAATTCTTCACTAGTTGACCCATAGTCAATCCAATTTTAGTTAAAAACTCAGCAGGCTTTTTATGGAACTTGGAAACATAATTCTAAGTTTTTATATGAAAATTGAAAGGTTTTACAAAAGTTAAATTAATTTGGAAAAAGAATGTAGTTGAATGATTTTACAATACTGACTTTAATACAGATTATAAAAGCTATAGTAATCAAGACAATGTAACTTGGCATCAACATAGACAAATAGATCAATGGAACAGATGAAAGAATCCAGAAATTGATTTTCAACAACAGTGCAAAGACAATTCAGTAGAGAAAGAATAGTCTTTTCAAAAAATGATACTGGAACAATTGGATAGCATCTTGGTAAAAAATAATAAAATTTAATCCATACTTCATATCATGTAAAAAATTAACTCAAAATGCATCAGAGATACCAGGCCAGTGTTGTTCAGTGGTTGTTAACCCATGAACCAAGAGGTCACAGGTTCAATTCCTGGTCAGGACACATGACTGGATTGTAGGGTTGATCCCCAGTAGAAGGTATGCAGGAGGCAGTTGATCAGTTTCTCTCCTTATTGATGTTTCTATCTCTCTCTCTCCTTACCTCTCTCTCTAAAAAAAATTTAATAAATGGTCCAGAGACTTAAAAGTAAACTTAAAACTATGAAAATTCCTAGAAGAAAAAAGGAGACATTCATTGTTATCTTGGGTTAGGAAGGATCTCTTACATAAAAAATAAAAAATAGCCCTATCAGGTTTGGGTCAGTGTATAGAGCATCAGCCCTCGGACCCTTGAGCCTCCTGCAGAAGGCAACCAATTAATATGTCTCTCTCACATTGATGTTTCTCTCTGTCTTTCCCCCTTCCTTCCACTTTCTCTAAAACTCAATGGAAAAATATCCTTAGGTGAGGATTAACCAAAAAATATATAATAATAAAAATAATATATAAACTGATGAACAAAAACAGATTCAGAGACAGAATAACATCGATCAGACTGTCAAACCTCAGAGGGAAGGTAGGGGAGGGTGGGGGTAAGGGAGAGAGATCAACCAAAGGACTTGTGTGCATGCATATAAGCCTAACCAATGGACACAGGCACCAGGGGCGTGAGGGCATGAGTGGGGGGGTTTAGGGGAGTAATGGGGGGATAAGGACACATATGTAATACCTTAATCAATAAAGAAATTTAAAAAAATAATATGAAAAGAAAAAAAAAAAACACCAAAAAAACAAAAGCACAAATAAACACAAGAAAAAAAAAAGATAAATCTTATGTGGTCAAAATTAAGTACATTTGCTCATCAAAAGACACTTATAATAGGTAAAAAAAAAAAAAGCCACAGACTGAGAAAATATCTGTAATCCATATAGTCAGCAAAGGACTTATATCTGGAATATGAAACTTTCAAAATAAGAAACAAAAAGCACATTAAATCTTGGGCAAAATTTTTTAACAGACTCTCCACAAAACATGCATGGATGAGCTCACTCTCTTGCTCGCCTGTCCCACAAAGAAGAGTTCACGTGAATACACCGGGAGCTGGCAACTGCCTACATGTCAAGAGAAGAGGCCTGAGGATAAAGCCTACCTTGCCAGCACCCTAATATTGGACTTTTCCAGCCTCCAGAATTGTGAGAAATAAATTTCTGTTGTTTTGGGGGGGAAATATGTGGATGCTATATAAACACAGGAAAAGCTGCTCAAGTTATTGATCACTAGGGAAATACAGACCATAATGAAATATCTCTACACACCAATTAGATATGTTTTCACTTAAAACTACTGACTAGGCCAAGTGTTGAGAAGGATATGGAGCCATCCACCACTCATAAGCATTTGCACAAATAAGTAAAATAAAATGTCCATAGAAAAGTTTGTTCATAATAATATATGAACACATTCTGAACACAACCCAGATTTTCATCCACAGGTGAATGAATGAATGAACAATGGTAGAAAAATGAACTTCTGCTCAGCCTAAGTAAAAAAACATAAAACAAATAAAAAACCCAACAGTGATACAAGAAATAACATTAATTTCAAAATAACTGTGCTGATTGAAATAAGCAAGAGAAAAATGAATATACATGTATGATTAAATTTATATAAAATTATAGAAAATACAAACTAATCCACAGTTATAGGAAATGGATCAGTGGTAAACTGGGAATTGATGTGAGTGATGGAGTGTGGAGGAAGAAAGGGATTATAAGGGACAAAGCAAAACTTTTGAAGATGATATATTTGATATTGTGATTGTGGTGATGGTTTTATGAGTATACAACATGTTTACACTTATAAAATTATATTTTTAATATATTTTATTGATTTTTTACAGAGAGGAAGAGAGAAAGATAAAGAGTTAGAAACATAGATGAGAGAGACACATTGATCAGCTGCTTCCTGCACACCTCCTACTGGGGATGTGCCTGCAACCAAGGTACATGCCCTTGACCGGAATCGAACCTGGGACCTTTCATTCCACATGCCATCACTCTATCCACTGAGTCAAACCAGTTAGAGCAAAATTATATTCTTTCTAAACAGCTTATTGTATATTAATTATTTCTCTTAGAAAACACAAAGCAATGATATGAGGAGATAAATTGGCTGTGCTGGGTTAAAATATATTCAAAGAAGATGATCCCAGTTATTTTCTTGTTTATATCCATGAATTTTGCAATGTCACTTTGCAGTTCCTTCCATCAGAGATGAAGCCTCCAGTAGGATGAAGCAGTGGGATATTATTAAACACCAAAAAGAAAGGAGCTATCATGCCATGAAAAGCCACGAAGGCAGTTTAAATGCAGAGTACTAAGTGAGAGAAGCCAATATGAGGAGGCTATACACTGTATGATACCAACTACATGACATTCTGGAAAAGGCAAAACTGTGAGTATAGTAACAAGATCAGTGGTTGCCAGGGATTTTAGTGGGAAGAAGAGAGGGAGAGTAGGCAAAGCACAGAGGATATTTTTACTGTGATTTCCCAAGAAACCAGTCCTTTATTTTCCCAAGTAGGATACTACAAAACTGGTCAGAAGTGTTTCTGGAAGTTCAGAAATGAAAGAAAATAGTAGGTTAAGCATTAAATATGCTTAATGATTTTGAATATACAAGAGATCTCAAAATAAGGATTCCAGAGCTGGTGCAGTGGCTCATTAATAGTGCAACTGATCTTAATTTTTTTTTTCTTTTCTATTTTTCCTCTCTTCTTGCCTATAACCTTCCAGATACTTCTTTCCTGCTGCACTTGGTGTCCTCAGATTCTCTGGGCAGCGAACTTGCCATCTTATGCTAGGATGGGAAGGGGATGGAAGCCACAGTTTTAAATAGACAGAGAGGAAAAAAATATTTTTTAAATCAGTAGATTCTAAAAATAAATAAATAAACAAACAAATAAATAAATAAATAAATAAATAAATAAATAAATAAATAAATAGATTCTTAGGATTTTGCTCATTACAATTGTATGGAGAGGGTGGTTGATGTTGGTTACTGTATCTCAAAGTAAGATCAGCGCTACGGCCCTGGTCAGGTTGCTCAATTGTTTGGAGTGTCGTCCTGTGCACCAGTCAGGGCATATACCTAGGTTGTGGGTTGATCCAAATTGATCAATGTTTGTTTCTCACGTTGATGTTCCTCTCTATATAGATTAACTTTGCTGAGCTATAAATGACAGGGTCAAATAAGAATGATATTAAAATACTTCCATTTCTAACATATGATTCTTCCAGAAATTTTTGAGGGATAAGTGATTATTTTCCCAATCTCCGTGCTTAAAAATTAGCCTAGGACTATGTACATGTCCTCTGAATACTGACTTGGCAAGAATTTATGGGCAACTTCATTTGCACAGAAAAGCAAAACTCAGGATGCCTCTTTATTACTGATCAGCATTTCTATGATAGCCAGCTCTACAGTATAGGCATGTGAATTTTTAACTGCAGGATTATTGCATTTTCTGCTCGAAGAAAATTATCCCTGACATCATTTACTGGCACTTTTATGCCCTTGGGAATGACAACTAATTTTAATGCTAGCCTAGGCTAAAATTAATTATAAAAGCTAATAAATTCTGCAAAAGACAATGAGCCAATCCTGCATCCCTAATGCAAATATTGCCCTGGTATGCCTCCTGGCAGCACTCAACTAATAGATTTAACTGGCCATTGTGGATTCTTACTGCTAATGTGGGCCAGGTATTCTTATTAACATTGATCCAGTCTTACATGTATTGACCACCTTATATGCATCAGTCACTAAATAAGTGACTAGGAAGAAAGAAAAGAAAACATAGTCACTTGCCTCAGAATATAATTTACTGTGGGCAGGACAGCTGAAGGAAATAGACAAGGTAACACAAGCTTAAACTATGGGTTTATAAATATATGAAAGAGGGTACTGTGACAGTACAAGAAGTTTTTGGAGAAGCCTCAAAAGTACATGCATTGGCATATGCCAGGTTATAAATTTATTTTTATTAAATTTATTGGAGTGACATTGATTAATAAAATTATATAGGTTTTAAGTATACAATTCTATGATAAATCTTCTGTATATTGCATTGTGTATTCATCTTCTAAAGTCAAATCTTCTGTCACCATATATTTCACGCCCTTTTCCCTTTACTACCTCTCACCCCAGGTTATACAGTTTTGACCTAATCCAAGAGTAAAGCATTTATGGATTTTTCAAAAAAGAAATTACATGATTGGATTTGTGTTAGAATTATCATTCTAGTTGTAGTATAAAGAGAGGTAAGACTTCCTTAAAACCCTTTAAGGAGTATGTTGAAATAGACTAGATGAATTACTTTGAGATCCTGGAACATGGGGAGGAGGGGAACATAGTGAATTTTAAAAAGGACAAACTCACCATAAGGCAGATGCAATACCATAAGGAGTATGATATTGTGTTTTAGTTACTGTCCTGTCTGAGGAATGGAAGTAGTTATGGAGACTTCTTGGTCTTCCCCGATCTGATAACTCTTACCCCAAAGTCTAAAGAATCATAATACAGATTCCACCAACTGCCAAGTATTTTAACCTTTTGCACTCGGATGTCGAGTGTGACTCGACACAGTTAGCATCGGTAGCCCATCCCTTCCCTCCCTTCATCCCTCCTCCTTTATTTGGGCTTTTCTTACATTAAATAAATAAGTTTGTATGAAAAGAAACTCCAGTTTTTTATTCTACTGTTGCGCTTTGTAAAATCTGGGGTATTTAAAAAATTAAATCCCGAGTAGAATAAAGGAATCGAGAAAAAAGCAAGCGAGTGCAAAGGGTTAATTATACATTGGAAACAGAAAAATGGCCACTGGATTATTTTATAGACTCAAGAGATCCATTATAAGCTAGAACTTTGCCAATATATATAAAATCACCTGGCCCCATATGACCCAATTCTTATCAGGGGTACCTTGATAATATTTTGGACATCCAGGGATCCATATCAATGCATACAGTTGTCTAATAGTCCTTGAAATGTTTGAATAATACAGGGTGTTTTTTTTTGGTGTTTTTTTTTTTACTTATTGATTAACCCAAGTAACTGGCTGTAGATCCCTTAGGGAAAGACTATGAGATTTATTGCATACTGGGGGCCCGGTGCACGAAATTCGTGCACTGGGGGTGCGGGCGGCCCTCAGCCCAACCTGCCCCCTCTCACATACTGGAAGCCCTCAGGGGATGTCCTGTGGGGAGCGGGCCTAAGCCGCAGTCTGGCCTCCCTTTGTGGGAAGCAACCGGGCTGGTCAGGGGAAGGCACCAGCCCCATCACCCCGCTGCTGCAGCCACTGCCATTCACCACAGCCACCAAGGTGTTTTCATCAACACGGACTCCAGTCCCTTCACCATGAAAAAATGACAACTTTCTTTAGGCATTTTCAAGATGTGTCTTTCATAGGCTATGACATTTCTTTCTTTATTATTTTTTTTATCCTCACCTGAGGATATGTTTCCATTGACTTTTAGAGAATGTGGAAGAGAAAGGGAAAGACAGAGAGAAACATCAAAGTGAGAGGAACACTTTGATTGGTTGCCTCCTGCATGAGCCCTGACCTGGGCCCTGGCCAGCGAGAAGACTGCAACCTAGGTATATGCCCTTGATCAGAATTGAACCCAGATCCTGCGGTCGGCAGGCCGAGGCATTATCCACTGAGCCAAACTGGCTAGGGCAGGATATGACATTTCTTAGCCCTCCAGCAGTGGACCTTCGTTTTTTTCTCCAGAAGTGTGGTTGAAAAGCCCTAGATCACCTTTTTGGATTCTTATTACCCTAGTTACTAAGAATATTACCAGTGGCATACAGGAAGCTTAGCCAATGAGCAGTCAGAAAAGGTGTTTCCTCTGTAGTTCACACCAATCACTGGCTGGGCCCTGCCCAGGCCTAAAGCCTCTAGCAGAGGCTTTAGGCCTGGGCAGGGGACCCCCATTTCCCTCTGATCACCAACTCTGCCCCTGCCCAGGCCTGCCCAGGCTGAAAGCCTCTGGCCCAGGCTTTCAGCCTGGGGAGGGGAACCCCAGCTCCCTCCAATCGCCGGCTCCGCCCCTGCCCAGGCCTAAACCCTCTGGCCAAGGCTTTAGGCCTGGGCAGGGGACCCCCAGCTCCCTCCGATCTCTGTCTCTGCCCCTGCCCCATTAGTTCTGATCACAGGCTTGGCCCTGCCCAGGAGCCCCCTGGCTCAGGCCCTTCCCAGGCTGCTCAGGGCCCACACGGGGCTTATCTCAGAGTGACCTGGTGCCAGGATGTTCCTGGGACCCAGGCACTGGGCGCCTATGTATGCAAATTAACCACCATCTTTGTTGGGTTAATTTGCATACTCACTCTGATGGGCTATGGGCATAGTGGAGGTACAGTCAATTTACATGTTTGTCTATTATTAGGTAAGATACTTGTTGTTTTTAAAGAACCCTTTGTCTTGAGGACTTGGGTCTCCTCTTCAATCAATGAATTTCAGATCAGGAAATTTCAGATCAGGTCAAGATGGGGAACTATGCAAGAGATCATGGCTTTTTATTGAGTAAACTTCCCTCAGCTTCCTGGTCATCCATCCTTGATTTCTTCTGCTGGTACAAGCTAAGTAGTATCCCCATTGACTTCCTATCTGTTATGCCCAAAGGGATGCTTATGTTCAAAATTCTTTGTAGGTTAGATCTTTTGGCTTCCACTTGGACTTGATAGATAATATAATATTTATAGCCTACTAGATTTAGTAATTAACTCTACCACCTGTCCCCTATTTGGGGTAAAGTCTTATTATTCCAATTATTGTCAGTGAGCCACATTTTATAATACTTTCTCTTACTGACAGCCATTGCTTACAGATTAATGCCATCACTGAAAATTTTAGTGTTGTTGATGCTTCTCATAGCCCTTGTGAATGGTATGTCATCTGAGCCTTCCCATGGAATATAATCATCTGGCAGAGTTTTGGCCATATATACTCTATCTATTCCTGGCTTCCCACTTCCATGAGCATTTTAATTTATTTTTCCCATTTCTGGTATGGTAATCTGGCCTTTTAACTTCACTCAGTATAGACCATTGTTTTCTACATGCTTCTCAGAAACATATCAGTAGCAAGTTTGCCCCATTTCCTGGAGTATTTTTCTCAGTGATAACTACTACATCACAGGAGAGCATTTTCAAGTAAAAAAAAAAAGTATTCTATTTTATCTTATTGCCCCTTGATTAAGCACCATCAGAATACAGTCCCACTCATACTTCCCCAGTACCTATTGATATATAAAATCTACAGCTCTTTTATAGAACCACCGAGGTGATGCTACAACTGAACCCTAGTTATAGAAATAGTGGCTATGATGGAAGGTGGGAGAAGATCTTGGAGCACATCTTATAACTGACAGGAAAGAGCCTCAGAGTTATCTTCAAAATGAAAAGTGGGGAATAGGGCATGCTGCTTCTCGATGGGGTGCTTCTTTTGTAGACTCAGAAGGAGATTGAGGGAAGTTGCCTCAATAAAAAACCATGATCTCTTGCACAGTTCCCCATCTTGACCTGTTTCCTGATCAGAAATACACCCTGGTGTCTCCATCCAAAGCATATACCCTGGTGTCTCCATCCAAAGCCATATGATTTCCAACCATTGTAAATGATCTTGACATTCAACCTCTTTAAATTTGTTCTCTCTGATTTGTTTTAGACTTGGTCCTGTTTTTTTTTTTTTTTCTTTCTTTTTTCTGAAATACAACTTGATTCTGAAGGAGAAAGGAATGAGAATGACAGTAACAAGCAAGGTTTTACCACTGAATATTGTGATGTGACTACCAGTTTTATATTTGGAACTCAATAAGGAAACAACTACGTTCCCAAATAAATATGCCACATTCATTCCAAAGTCCATTCCTCTCTTTCAGCATCCCAAAGATCAAGCAAAAGTTCTGCTCTGCACTGACATCACAGGACAGTTGCCTATGATCTAGTCTTCTGATGCTGGGCTCTAGCTTCCCTTTCTCCCAGGCCATCACCCTCACCTAGGAGAGCTGTGGTTTGAGCAACCTCTGGGTTGCGCTCATACTGTGCTGCCAGAGCCGGGTCCAGGACAACCTCTGGCGGGGCAAGAGCAGGCATGGCAGCAAACTCCCAGGTAGGGTCTCCAATTAGTTTTCTAGCAAGCCAGAGAAGGGCTTTCCAAAGTGGTAGTTACTTTTGGCAGAAATGCCACAGTACTGAAGATTCTTCTTTCGGTGGAAGATCATTGATTTAGCCTTAACTTTCCTGTCCTTAATATCCACTTTGTGGCCACACAACTTGATGGGGATGTTTCCCCACACTCGTACCAGATTTCTATGCCAGTTAGCTCACTCTTGTAAGTAACTCTGGAAGTTACATTATAATGGCACACTGGGCTTGGATGTAATAGCCGTCTTTCAATTTCCTGAACTTCTCTTAGCCCGCTGTATCCTACACATTGAAGTTAATAGGCCCTCTATTGGAACACGAGGGGAGGGGCCTCAATACCCAGAGTGGCTACATGCTTCTCAAATTCACCAGTCAGATGACGTTTCATGAATGTCGCTTTCCCAGCCCCACCGTCACGAACCAACACAAGTTTGAATTGAACTTGGGGTTCTCCTTGGGCAGCCATAGTGATGTTACTGCCAGAAGCATCTCCAGGCCAGTCTGAATGAGAGCCAGTCCTTGGCTTTTTCTACCCCTCACTGCAAGAAAGGTTTTCACACCTGGAATTCCATTGCCCAGTACTTCCGTCAGCTCTTCACTGCCTTTCTGTGGAACATCAGTGGTGTTTGGCAATATCCAGGTAAGTATGTCATTCTTATGGCTACCATTTCCTCTGTACATTTCAAAGACCTAATACTTAGGACTAACTAATGCTTCCCTTCCTCCAGCATGCCCTCCAAATCCACTCTCAGTGAAAGGTTTAACAACTGGACAGCCACCTTCTGGCAGGTTTGTCTTTGCTCCACCTACCAGCTGTAGGATACTGATGGTCAGACAGGTGGTGAATGATACAACTTCAAGACCAAACTTCAAAAATTATTCATCTTCTCACCTGCTTTCTTGAACCATTCCCACTACAAATGTTCACACTTTATTAAGGATCAACATTATGATGTCGGCCTGCCAAAACCTTGATCAACATGGCAGGGAGCATTAAGCATTTCCCAAGTTACCCCCATATCAGGTTGAAATTGTGGAGATTTTATATGCTGTTTTGATCAGATATGGGTTGCTCTGGAAAATTATGATTTAGAGCAGATAGTTCTCTACATTTGAGCAGACCACAAAGGGGATAAGAATTGAATGCTTTCTACTTACCACATTTCCCTACAGCTAGGCAGAAAGTCCTCTGCAGGAGAACTCCCTCTATACATTTCTACGTTTACTGTACTAGTGTTTTCAAAAAAACAGCTGTGGGCTTTGTTAATTGCCTCTATTGTCTATTTCACTGACTTCTGCTCTTATTTTATTTCTTCTCTGTTGGTTTACTTACATTTAATTTCCTGTTATTTTTCTAGCTTTATGAGATGTACACATTCACCACTAATATTAAAGTTTTTATTTTGGTCTATTAGAAACTTTTAAACCTAGATATTTCCTACTAGGAACAGATTAACAGCATCAGACAGGTTTATAACTTAATATCTTCCTTGACTAATGGGTTATTTAGAAGTTTATTGCTTAATTATATGTATTTGAACCTTTTCAAGTAACCTTTCTTGTATTGCCTTTGCCTTTTTGTATAACTTAACTGTAGAACAAGAACATACTCTGAAGAGTTTCAACCCTATGAAATGTGTTAGGATTTTCTTTGTCCCTATTTAGAATATATTTTACGTATACTTAAAAATAATGTTATTCAGTTATTTGATATAGTATTCTATTTATTTTACCATGTCAACATTTATGAGTACTGTTTTTTTTTCTTTTTTTCAAACCTTGATTCATTTTCTTCTTGTTCTAAGATAGCTTCTAATATGATTCTACATTTTTAAAGTTTTCTTTTAGTCTTATGTATTTTGAATCTAATTATTTGATGCATACAAATTTAGAATTGTTATAACTTTCTGGTGGATTGAAACTTTTATTTTGATAAAATGTAAATCTTTTAATAGTCTTGTCATTAAGTCAAAGATGTATATTAATATTAATATAGACATACAAGAATTATGTGGTAAAATTTTAATGCTTATCTATCAAAATAGTTGAGATTTTTTTCAAATTGGAAAAAGCAACACGAAAGAGAAACAAAATTCCAATTCTGGTTTTAAAAATAAAACATGTAAGAGTGTTTGCTTCCAATGTAATATCTTAGCAGTTTAGACATATTTTCTAATCTTGTGTTTTATTAGCAAAATACCAAATTTCAAAGAAAATGTTTTGTCCTGTGGTTCCAGCAACATACCAGAGCAATTATGACCTCTTAAGAAAGATCTTAGCTCTTATTGTCCAGTGAGAAAAGGTTAAAAGGAAAAGCCAAAAGCAGAAATATAATAATTTCAGGAACATTGCTGAAATAGTTTATATGTTGGCTGCAATATAAAAAGGAGCATTCTAAAACCCCTGTGTAAACTTTAGGATGCACGATAGAATCCACCCACAGCATGGCGCTTACGTGCGTTCAGTATTTGTGTGTGGTAGGTATACTATTTTTAATGATTTGCAACAAAGGATGAGTCAACTGTGTGACTGAAAAGTCTAGTAGAAGTGTGAATGCTCTTTTATTTATGTCATAATACCCTTAGACTCAATGCCTTACACATTAATATTTTTTTTAATATTTTTTTATTGATTTCAGAGAGGAAGGGAGGGGGAGAGATGGATAGAAACATCAATGAGAGAGAATCACTGATTGGCTCATCCTGCACGCCCCCTACTGGGAATTGAGCCCATAACCCAGGCATGTGCCCTGACAGGTTCACAGGTCAATGCTCAACCATTGAGCCACAACAGCCAGGCAGTATATTATTTTTTTAGAAGCAGAATAGAACAGAAGGGTTTTTTTCAATGTTTAATTTCTTAATAATAGAGTTTCTTCACTTTCCTTGTCTCAAAGAAAGTGGGATGGAAGGAGAATTCAAGATCATCTCTTTCAACCCAGTACCATACACAATGACCGCCTCTGCCACAACCTAAACCATTTTGTATATAGTTTTTGTTTTTAATCATCACCCGAGAGAAAGAGAGAGAGAGAGAGAGAGAGAGAGAGAGAGAGAGAGAGAGAGAGAAAGAAACATCGATGTGTGAGAGGCACATCAATTGGTTGCCTCTCTCACATGCCCCAATTGGGTCAGGGATCAATTGGATATGTGCCCTTGACCAGGAATCAAACATCAAACCTGCGACCCTTCAGTGCACTGGCTGATGCTCTAACCACTTAGCAACACCTGCCAGGGTTTTTATATATCCCTTATTCAAACATCCAATAATAAGAACCTCACTACTTCAAAGTCAGCTTATTTTATTCACAGTCAGTTATAATTGTTAGAAATATTTCTCATAGTGAGCTAAAATTTGTCACTTTCTAAATTTAGGCTAGTTAGCTCTACTGACTCAAATTTATTTCTGGCATATTTACTGGCCTAAATCAGTTTTACTTCTCTTTATATTAGTCATAAAGTTTCCAAAACTAAAATTTGTATTGTTTTTAATGTAACCCTCAGTTATAACCATTGAGAGGTGAATGACACTTTTGGTGCTGCAAGATCCAAAACGGACACAGACCTATTTTTTTTTTTAAAGAAATCTTTTCTAGCAAGTGGAAAGTTAGGTTAACATTCACTCACAAGCATTCCAGAGATTATTGGATTATGCATCCTATATAATAAAGAGCTAATATGCTAATTAGACGGAACAGCAGAACAACCATCCAGAGGACCTTCCGGACGAAGCCAGGGCTGCGAGGGCTGAGCCCCTTACACGAATTTCGTGCATCAGGCCTCTACTTATTTAATAATGAAGCCTGGCTACCTGTTTGATTTTGGACTCCCTTTATGGTCAACTCTGGGTTTTCCCATAATTCTTTGCTGCTTTTCCAGAGTATTTGGGTAGTACAGTATTTATTCTGTTTCTGCCTTACCTAAAAATCTATGAAACACTCAGATCAAATTGAAAAGATGAATAAAGATAATTTGAAGACTATAATTGTTTATTGAGAATGAATTTGTCATTGAGTAAACATTTCTAAGTTAAAAAATCAGAGAGAAGACAGGTTTTAATTTTCTCAAGGCTTTCACTACCCTTTAATATGAGATCAAATCTGTAACAGGGGTGCCTCTGACTCAGACATAAGACTTTGGTTTAAATGTAAGTTCTGCCATTGCCTTACTATGTAACTTTTGGCAAATAACTTGACTCATGAAAGACAATCTTCTCATCTATAAAATAGCACTAATATAAAATGTGTAAGATATGTAATCAATAAAGCATTATTTAGACCTTAGATGTTATTATTTTCCCCCACTAGCCTGAGCTTCTAAAGGGTAGCAGCTACAATAGCTAATATTACTTTTCTTTATATATCAGAGGCCAGCAATTCTGAAACATAGAAGTAAGTGCTCACTAAAGCTTGTTGAAAAAACAAGCTTCAGCAATACCATGTAGTCCCTCTTATTTTGTAGATAAGAAAAATTCCAGTAAGTAGAAAATGAAGTAAACTCTTCAGGGCCAAATATGAGCACAAAGCTTGGAAAATTTTATGTCTTAACAAGATTATAAATCACTTTACATGAAAGTAATGTTAAAGTTTTATTTAAGAACATATAACTTTCTCAATAAAAGGAAAAATAAAAAATAAATGATTTAAACAGAGATTCCCCAGGTAAAGTAAACCTTTCTTGAGTTCCCACAATACGTGATATATTAAGGAAAAAAAAGTGGGTGCTCATCAATATTTATTTTCTGAACAAATGAATATATGTTCTCGCATCCCCAAACCAAGAAAACATCCAAATATCTCCTTTAATTTTAATAAAGTTACATTTTAAGACTTACTTATAATCTCTGGAATTCAAAATAGTAAAAACAATTAGAATGGATATCTTGTGAGAGCTAAACAATATATTCTGAGGATCATCAGATTCTTGGAATATCATCATTAAATAAAGGTCTTTGATGTGGCAACCATTTGAGCCTGAACATTTTACAGAAACAACCTAGTGATTTCATAATCATTAAAATAATAAAAATATTGCTAATAAAAATGGATTTTCAACCTGTATCTTTCTGAAATGTAGTGTTATCCTTTAAAACTCTACTTTAATGCTATTTGGGCTCTCAAAAATTACTCCATGAACGTAAAGGAAGCACTATCACGTTAGTTGTTTTCAGCCTCATAAAATGACTGCCTCTGTAGATACCAACACCTGAAGTCCTTGCCTATTCTGGCTTTCAGTAAGACACAAGGAATAAAGAGATATTTCTCACAAAAACTCTTGTTAGCTGCAACCTCCTGCAGATGTCTGTAATTAGAAATAAATGGGTGACGTGCTTATTTGGAAGTAGAAAGTACTTTAAGAAAGGATTTTTTTGAGTGGGAACTTCAAGGAAGAATAAAGTGTAGGGATCCAGAGTAGGGACAAAGCATTAAGCAGTGGAAAGAGCATAAATAAAGATTAGGGCCCAGCTGGTGTGGCTCAGTGGTTGAGTGTCGACCTTGAACGAGGAGGTCGTGGTTTGATTCTCGGTTGGGCACATGCCCACGTTGCAGGCTCAATCTGGAAATAGCCCAAGTGCCCATCAGTAGATGAGTGGACAAAAAAGCTGTGGTACATTTACAGAATGGAATACTATGCGGCTGTAAAAAAGGATCTCATACCCTTTGCAATAGCATGGATGGTACTGAAGACTATTCTGCTAACTGAAATAAGTCAGTCAGAAAAAAAGACAAGTGTCACATGATCTTACTTATATATGGAATCTAATGAACAAAATAAACTGATGAACAAAATAAACTGATGTACAACATAGTTCCAGAGACATGGAAGCATGTAACAGACTGACAGATCTCAGAGAGAAGGGGGAAAGTAAAGGCGGGGAGTCAGGAAGAGATTAACCAAAGAACTTACATGCATATAGGCATAGCTCACGGACATAGACATTAGTGTGGTGAAGGCCTGGTGTGTGGCGGTAACTGAGTGGAAGGGATCAAAGGAGGGAAAATGGGGGACAAATGTAAAACTCTCAACAATAAAAATAAATTTAAAATAAAAGGGAAAAGGTAGAAGGAATCCAGAGGCCAAAGACTGCTTGTTTAAGAGGTTTTAGGAAAGTCCTCAACATAAATCTGTACAGGCCATTGGATGGAAAAGCCATTGGAAACTGCTTGGGTGGGCATGCAAGTGGGGAATCACCAGGGAGGGGTGAATGGTGTTATCCAAGTTGATGGAGACTCAGATATGGCACCTGCCTGCTGGTTCCGTTGGGGGAGGGCTCAGAAAAGGAATGGTTGGCTCTGCCAACACTTCTGTCTGGAGGAAGCTGTCCCTCCAGCTGTCTCTGAATGATTTGGCTGCTCCCCATATGATCCTGGTGCCTTTTGAGCTTCTGCCCCAACACTACAGCTCAGAGGGAGTGAATCCAAATATGTCTGTGCACAGGCCCTTTAAGAGAAACACAGGGACTCTAAAGCCACTGTCTCACTCAGCCACAATCCCCACTGTTTCTTGTTTTGTTTTTAAATTATTGATTTCGACCCATTGTTCCACTCATCTCTGCATTCACTGGTTGATACGTACTTGCATGTGACCTGACCAGGGATTGAACCCTCAGCCTTGGCATAATGGGACAATGTTCTAACTGACTGAGCTATTCGGCCAGGGCCCTACTGGTTTTTACAACCAGAAGTTATGGGACTTGTCTCTCCAGCACTGGAATATTGGGCTGGTGGGGCTGGTCTTGGAGCCTTGACTCCTCAGAGAGGATTTTCACAGCTGAGATATTCCTCCCTATTTTTAACCACCACATGTAGGTATGGAACCAGCATGCTCTGCATCTCTGCCCCTCTTACCAGCTTCGATGTGGCTTCTTTTTTATATCCTTACTTATAGGACTTCTGTTCATCTACATTTCAGGCATTTCCGAGTGATGGCTGCTCTGTAGTTTAGTTGCAATTTTGATGTGGTTGTTAGAGGTTCTGAGTACTGGATTTCCCTATGCCACCATCTTCCAAAATGTTTTTGCCATGCATTTATTTAACACCAATATTTTTGATACTTTACTATCAAATATAAATTCATATTACCTGATGGCCCATACCATCATAAAAATGTTTTGAAATATGTGAGTTTGGCTTAATAAACATTTATTCTAAGTATAACAACTGATAGTGAGATGCTGTCGTGTACTAGAAAGGTCACTCAACTTAGAGTCAGAGGTGACAGAACTAGCTCTTCCCAACTGTGGATCCATATAATGAGCTCTCACAGATATAAAATTATTTGCTTATTCTCAATTAAGTTTGAGTAATCACTGAAGGCATCAGTTCATACTAATAAAGATAAATATTTATTTAGAATTTAAAAAATGCTTAGATATCCATCTGCCAACCATCAAATTTCCAGGTATTATGAGATATCTGGAATAAAGTTAACCCACTCAGTAATTAATATGTAGTGGTTACTGTGTATTAGTATTAATTGATATAGCTACATCTGCAATGGCCAAGCTCTCTAATATCCTTGAAAATTTTGAAACATTGGCAGATTGAAAAATGTGAACAGATGAATCATTTTCCTATTTAGAACTGGTAATGTATTCCTATAATTAAAGATACTAAATCAACAGATTCATGAATAATTTCTATCATAAATAAATATCACAGAAAATTTCTACTTAGCTAGGTATGCATCCATTTGACAAACTTCTCTTGGAACAAACATAAAGCTCTTGTAAACTTTAACAAGAAAAAAAAATGTCTGTGTACATGAATGGTAGTAAAACTTCAGAGAAGCAGAAATTGTTCATGAATTACAAGGAAAACAAGCATTGTCACCAAAGACAAATGCAGGCATGGTAAGGGAACCTCTCTGATTAAAATCACAACTTTGAGAATTAACAAATTCCTTGATAAACTGTTTCTTTATGTTTTGTGCATATGATATCAGAGTAACTAGTTGAAAAAAAAATGAGAAAAAACAGCAACATAGTACTTGGTTATTTGGTGGTCATTAGGGTTAAATGTTTTGACAGAATTTTTTAGTTCACATTTTTAGAATTATGTTCACACAAAAATCTGAAAAAATAAAATGCAAGAATGAAAGGTTGATAACTATTAGAAGTAGGCTAAAAGGAAAAGGAAAATATCTCAATTTTATTCCTGTTTCCAAGTGCTTTGAGATGCTATTAATTAGAGTCTGGATATTTATAGATACTCATTTTGGCCTAATCAATTTTTGTTTGAATAATCCAAATTTTTAAGTGAATTGTCTTTACCATCACACCTGTTAATGGTTGTGAAAGCATGATGGATATTCTAATTCCTATTAGTTTACCTTTCCCTACAGTGAAGAAGATGGAGGAAAATATATAGAATTTTGCATAAGCACATGATCATTTCATTCCATTATCATCCAATCCTTTACTGGTCAGGTAAGTTCAGTGCTCTTGATTAAATAATTCAAATTGAATTAGCATGGGCTCTTAGTTGCAAGCAATAGGGGGAAAAATTTGATGATTTAATCAGTTAACAGAAAGATGGGAGAACCATATTCAGAAAATAGTAAGAAAAAAGGAAAGACCAGAGTCAAAACCACAGCATACTGAGACCATCGCTGTTGCCACTGTTAATATTGAAGCTACAGATTGCACTTCCGTGGCTGTGAGCCCTGAACACCAGGTATTTTCTCTGCCACTTCCTTCAAAGATGTCTCCTCCTTTTTCGAGATATCTAAATCTAATTAAAATGCAGGGTAAGGATACTAGATTAGTTTCCAACCAATTTCTGCATGGGTGACTCGGAAAACGTATCTGGCTTTTTTTTTTTTTTTTTTACTGTCATTGGGCAGATAAACAAACAGCAAAAGAGACAAATGAGCACTGAACTAGATACAGATAACATTCGTGAAGGTGGGAATGATATAGTGGATGATGAAATTTGGCATTGGATTGAGATAAATGTGAATTTTGGCTCCCCTACTTAATAAAAATGCTACCAACACATTTCCTTGAGAGCATCTGCTGGTTGGTAATTTTCATGAGGGTAAAAACTGTGTCTGGCTTGTTCATGTGGCATTTCCAGCAGCTAGGAAAATGCCTGGCAGTTAGCCAAACTTCAAAATAGTTCTTGAATGAATGACAAGACTAAATCCGACTACCTCATACCTTGACAGCAGCATGTACCATGCCTCCTAAACACTAACACGTTTTACTTGTTTTTGTGATTATTTTAGTGGGCATTTTACCAGACTAAGCACCATAGAATCAAGGAGAGTGACTTTTAATTCTGATTATCTCTACTTGCAGAGTTTGGCTAACTGCCAGGCATTGTTCTAGAGCAGTGGTCGGCAAACTGTGGCTCGCAAGCTGTGGTTTGCCGCTCTGTTGACTAATGAGTTTGCTGACCACTGGGATAGGGGCTTAATCACAAAGAACAACAACAGCCTGTAATTATTGGAATGGAGAGTCAAGGTCAGTGGTTGGCAAACTCATTAGTCAACAGAGCGGCAAACTGCTGTTCTAGAGAAAGGTATGGCTCAGTGGTTGAGCATCGACATATGAACCAATAGGTCACTGTTGGATTCCGTTAGGGCACATGCTGGGGTTCCTAGCTTGATCCCAAGTAGGGGGCATGAAGGAGGCAGCCAATCAATGATTCTCTTTCATCCTTGATGTTTCTATCTCTCTTCCTCTCCCTTCTTCTCTAAAATCAATATATACTAGAGCGCCTTTGCAGGAAGATTCCTGCAAGAATAGGGCTTCCTGTGGCCTTCTCCACTGCCCCGCCTGCTTCCCTCCCTTCTCTACCACCCTGCTGGCTTCCCTCTGTTTGCTGCCTCCCCGCTAGCAAGAGAAGCATCTCTGCAGCTTCGCTCCCTTCTGCAGTGCTTGGCTTCCTTCTATGCTGTCTTCAGTCTTCGCTCTGCATCTGGATATGCAAATTAAATGCCATCTTGGTTGGGTTAATTTACATACTCGATCCTGATTGGCTGGTGGTCATGGCTTGTGGGTGTAGCAGAGGTGTGGTCAACTTGCATGTTTCTCTTTTATTAGATAGGATATATATTTTAAAAACCTTCTCAAATGCAGACAACATGGTCTTAATTTTTGTTTAACCAAAGACACTGCTTACTAATATCTAATCTAAGAACATGTTCATTTTCTTGTAAAAAAGTAAATAAAACATTAATAAATGACTGTGTGGTAATGGACTTTAATTATTTTTTAAAGTACCAAGATTCATCTCAGAACAAGTATAATCACTTTCCATGTTATGAAAGACATACAAATAATATGAATGCAGACTATAGCTTCTTTCCCCTTTATCCACGTTTGCTTGTGAGATCCAAAGTTTAATAAGATGGTTGTGTATATTCTCAGATACGAAAGTTATTTTTCTTTAAGAAGAGAAAGAATTTTGGCAAAAAATAATAAAATCAGTTCTTAGGACACATCAGGTCTAGGTCATAGAAGCAGACAAAGAGAAGGACAAAATTAAAATATAATGACATCTACTAAAAGATTGTTGTGGAGCAAAGTTGGGAAGCAGTGGAGCTGGATAAAACTTATTAGTTGTGGCTAAGAAATCCAAGAGAAGTAGAATGAGTATAAAAGAGGAGACAAAAATGTATGTTTCTTTATAAAATTAACACGTATTATATATATTTGGTATTTTTAAAGAAAGAAAATTTTCTAGAAGTGAAGAAGCACACATTAGATCTCAATAGTGAAAGAATTTGAAGAAAGACCAATGAATAAAATTTTATCCTTGTACATTGTCATGTAATTTCAAAATCTTGTGGATAAAGAGAATATTTTAAAAGCATATGGAGGTGGGGTCAGGAAGTGGGCATATCACAGAAGTGGGAATCAAAATGGCATTGGCTTGCTCAATAGCAATCTGGATCTACAGTAAAATGAAACAATGTCTTCTATATACTGATGAGAATTATTTTTAATTTTGCTTCCTCTACCCAGATCCAATTCCATTACAATCATAAAATAGATTAGAGACACTTTTAAATTCTTACATAATAAAGATTTTAACATTTAATTTTCCAAATACCCTTTCCTAGGAGGTTTTAGCAAGTATGCTGTGAGAAGTAAATCAAGAGAAAGATATGGAATTCAGAAAAGTGGGCCTGAAATATAGAAGGATGATTTTTAAAAGTTCCAGGATAACTATCCTGCAGCAGATCTAAGGATCAACCAGTCCAGACTGGAGCAGAAAAGAAAATTGCTGAGGGAGAGATAGAACCAGAAATAAAATTTAAAAAAAGAACCAGATATATTATTTGCTGTGTTTACGTATTGAAAAAAAAATATGAGTTGTGGTTGGAAAATTATTGCTTTTGGAAAAAGTAGTGGTAGATAAATAGATAATTATGTAAATAAAAGCAATGAGGCAGTGATTAATTCTACATTTTTTGCCTTATTGATAAAAAAAAATGGATTCACCTAGGCAGATTAATGTAAGAGCTTGATACTAATTTAACTAATTATACTATAAGTATATTGGGAAGATAAGAGTAGGGAAATAAGGAATAAATTATTTAAGACAGCTAAGGACTCAGCTACTACAATGAGAAATCATTAATCTCTGCCTCAAGTTGAAAATTTAGCAGAAGTTCTGAGGACATATTGCCCAGAAATAAAGATGTAAATATCAGGAAAGATAGATTAAAAATCAAATTGATTATCATTAGGGACAAAGAGTGATTGGAAGATAAGAAGGATGGGCTTGGGAAAATCTGTTTGAATATGAAGCTTTTAGAATTACTAAAGGGCCGATGCACAAAATTTGTGCAAGGGCTCAGCCCTCACTGCTGCAGTGGTTTGCCTCGTCCAGAAGGTTGTCCAGAAGGACGTCCAGAAGGATGTCCAGAAGGTCTTTCGGCTTTCTGGTATAATTAGCATATTATGCTTTTATTATTATAGATTTGAATTTTATAAACAATATGGAAGTATTGCTTGGAAAATCCTATATAATAAAGAGGTAATATGCAAATTGACTGTCACACCCTCGCACAAGATGGCTGTCCCCATGTGGTCACAAGATGACTGTCCCCATGTGGTCACAAGATGGCTGCCACAAGATGGCCTGCAGGGGATGGCAGTTAGGGGCGACCAGGCCAGCAGGGGAGGGAAGTTGGGGGCGATCAGACTGGCAGGGGAGTGGTAAGAGGGTAATGAGGCTACCAGGCAGAAGCAGTTGGGGGCAATCAGGCAGGCAGGCAGGTGAGCGGTTGGGAGCCAGCAGTCCCCGATTGTGAGAGGGATATCCGACTGCCTAAGGATCGGGCCTAAACTGGCAGTTGGACATCCCCTGAGGGGTCCCAGATTGGAGAGGGTGCAGGCTGGGCTGAGGGACAACCCCCAGTGCACAAATTTTGTGCACCGGGCCTCTAGTAATAACTATAAAAGAAAAAAGAAACAAAATGATTTCAGAAAAAAATTAAGATGCAGTATTAGAAATAGAGATACATTTCTATATCTATATCTATATCTATGTCTATATTTATATTATTTATGTTATCTATATTATTTATATTATTTATATTGATATTTAAATAATATAATAGCTTGTCTGCAAAATGAATTGAATTAAGTAAAAATTTCCTAGAATTAATGAAAACATTAAGAGAAGTAAGCAAATATTGGATGGCCACATAAAACTTAGTAGTTTTCCTATATCCCAGCAAATATTATAGTTATAAATTGTCCAATTTTCCTACTTAAATTCTTACGTAATAAGAATTTACTGAATTTCCCATTTATTGCTCACACCTTCCTTTTATCTAAGGGAAATGTTTCTCCATGTAATGTAATTTTGTGGGAAATAATCCCAGGAATCCAACTTCAGTTGTGGAAATTGAAAAGATCTAAACTTCTTGCCCTGACCAGTTTGGCTCAGTGGATAGAGCATCAGCCTGCAGACTGAAGGGTCCCAGGTTCGATTCCGGTCAAGGGCATGTACCTTGGTTGCGGGCACATCCCCAGTAGGGAGTGTGCAGGAAGCAGCTGAATCAATGTTTCTCTCTCATCAATGTTTCTAACTCTCTATCCCCCTCCTTCTCCCTTACTCTCTGTAAAAAATCAATAAAATATATTTAAAAAAATAAATAAATAAAAAGAAAACAAACTTCTCCCTCCCAACTCCTTGTAATACAGAGGGGATGAGTATCCCATCTCAGCTCAGCCTATTGACTCTCTAGAGTTTTGAATCTTGCTCATGACTCAGGTTCAGAAAGAATGATTGGATTTAGATTTATTATAACAGCAGAGTACATGCTTGATTTTCCTTGGCTGGGTCAGTGTCATGGTATTTACTTTTTCTTAGCACTCCAAAAGTACTTTGGATATTGCCAATTAACAATCTTCCAGGCTCCTATTGTGATTTGTGAGCCTCCAATATCCTGAGAAAAAGTCTTTATTGCCTATTTTGTACAAGGAATTTTATTGTTTGCAACCTAAAATCCTAACTAATATGATCATCTAGGGATAAATATAACAAGAAATGGCTATAATGCGTATAATAAAATGGCAAAGCTTTACTGAAAAAGGCAAAGAAGACTCAATAATAATAAATTACAAGGAAAGTGGAATGTCCAAACATATATTTATAAATTCAATATGATACCAATGAAAATTTCTAAATGAGTGCTTATGCAACTTGAGCTGATTTTCAAGTTCATCTGGAAGATAAAATGCTCAAGAACACACATGACAATGAAAACAAAGGTCAACAATAAAACTATAAAATTGTGGTATTGTTACAAGTCAATTAAACTAAATAAGGGGTGTATAATCAGATCCTTTTAAACAACAAAAAAGAAATTCAAATCAATGAAAAAACAAATTATTGAAAGAAGTAGGTGACCAACCAGTTGAAAAAAAAATTTATAAAGTTTTATTACTCTTTAATCCTATATAATAAAAAGCTAATATGCAAATTGTCCCCATGGGCCGGAGTTCGACTGACCAGGAGTTAAAGATGCGCTGACCACCAGGGGGCAGCGCAGAACATGGTGACATGGCACTGGTAGTGGGTGGCAGTGGAGGTGCTGCTGGCCCCGATGGGCCCTGACAAGAGCAGGACTGTGGCAGGATGGTGGGGCAGGTGAACGGGCAGTGCCAGGCTAAGGCAGGGATGAATGGGGGTCCCCTACCACCCCACCAGTTGCCCCACAGATGGCAACCAGCAACGGCAGTGGGGGGCAGGACTGGCAAGCCAGTGGCACCAGGCCAAGGCGGGTGTGAGTGGGGGCCCCCATCTCCCCACAGACGGCGACCAGTGGTGGTGGTGGGGGACAGGGCCGGCGAGTGGGCAGCACCAGGTCAAGGCGGGTGTGAGCAGGGGCTTGGATCGCTCCACCGTTCACCCCACAGATCGGCCCTGATTGCTGGCCAGGCCTAGGGACCCTACCCGTGATGAATTTCGTGCACTGGGCCTCTACTACTGTAAATTAAAAGTAATTTTAGAGTTATTTAAAATTCATAGCCAGTATGGGGAAATAGTATTATATTTTAAAATGAAGAAGGTCTTATTAAGCTAGATATAAAAACCAAAAACCATAAGGAAGAAAAACTGACATAATATACACTTCTGTAAGAGGAAAAGCATCATAGAAAAAATTAAAAGAAAATTAATAATTTGAAATCTTATATAAGAAACCAAATTTAACATTCAGAATATATGTTAAAACACCTTTGAATTACTAAAAGAAATATAAATTCAAACATTAAATGAATTAAATGAACAAGATTTTCATAAAGATATGCAACAAAATAAAAATATGGTCAACACTGAATATAATCAGAAAATGCAGATTAAAATCAGATCAGAGATGTCTCTTTATATGTTCTTTATTTTGGTAACATATCTAAAAGTTAGCCATCTGAAACCTGAGAGAAGGTTCTCACTAGAATCTGACCATTCTAGTACCTGGATCTCAGATTTCCAAACTCTAGAACTATGGAAATAATTTTCTGTTGTTGATAAGTCACCCATTTATGCTATTTTGCTATAGCAGGCCAAGAGAACTAAGACAGGATGAAAGTCTTACAAATAAATATTATTATTACTTTTAATAGAGCTATTATTATTGAACACTTGGTAAATGACAGGCTCTAAGCTAAGTGCTTTTAAAATTATCTGTATTTATATATTTTTCCAATTATAGTTTACATTAAATATTCTTTCATATTAGTTTACAGAGTACAGCATAGTGAATAGGCAATCATATGCTTTACAGTGATCCCCCTGATATTTCTAGTACCCGACTGATCCCATACACAGTTATTACAATACTAGAGGCCCGGTGCACAAAATTCTTGCACTTGAGCGGGTCCCTCAGCCTGGCCTGCACCTTCTCACAGTCTGGGAGCCCTCAGGTGATGTCCAACTGATGGCTTAGGCCCACTCCCCATGGGACATCCTTAGCACTGCTGCAGAGGCAGAAGAGGCTCCTTCCGCCACCACTGTGCTCACCAGCAGTGAGCCTGGCTCAGGGATTCTGGCTGAGCAGTGCTCCTCCTGTGGGAGTGCACTGACGACCAGGAGGCAGCTCCTGTGTTGTGTCTGCCCCTGGTGGTCAGTGCGTGTCATAGCGACCAGTCATTCCGCCATTTAGTTGATTTGCATATTAGCTTTTTGTTATATAGGATTATTGACTATGTTTCCTATGCTATACTTTGCGTACACTTGATTAGTTTGTAAATATCAATCTGTACTTCTCAGCCCTTCATCTTTTTCATCTAGTCTCCCCTCCCTAAGCCCCGTCTGCCTCCCCCCAACCTCACCTGTTCCAGATGGAAAACATCAGTCTGTTCTTTGTATCTATGAGTCTATTTCTATTTTGTTTGCTCATTTATATTGGTCTTTAGATTTCAGATATAAGTGAAATCATATAGCATTTGTCTTTCTCTGACTGGCTTATTTCACTTAGCATAGTATATCCAAGGTCTATCCATGCTGCCACAAATATTTTTTTTTTCCTTTTATAGCCAAGTAATATATGTGCCACTGCTTTATTATCCACTTGCTTATTTAAAAAATATATTATTCTTGATTTCAGAAAGAGGGAGAGAGATAGAAACATCAACAATGAGAGAGAATCGCCCTGGCAGGTTTGGCTCAGTGGATAGAGCATTGGCCTGCAGACTGAAAGGTCCCAGGTTCGATTCCGGCCAAGGGCACATGCCTGGGTTGCGGGCTCAATCCCCAGTAGGGGATGTACTGGAGGCAGCCAATCAATGATTCTCTCTCATTATTGATGTTTCACTCTCTCTCTCTCTCTCTCCCTCTCCCTTCCTCTCTGAAATCAATAAAGAAATATATTTAAAAAAAAAAAAAAAACAATGAGAGAGAATCACTGACTGGAATCGAACTGTGACCTCCTGGTTCATAGGTCAATACTCAACCACTGAACCATAGGCCAGGCTATCCATTTGCCTATTGATGGGCACTTGGGTTGCTTCCATATCTTGTCTATTGTAAATAACACTGCAATGAACATAGGAGTACATATATTATTTCAAACTAGTGCTTTGGTTTCCTTTAGATATATACCCAGAGTGGAATAGCTGGTCATAAGGCAGTTCCATTTTTAATATTTTGAGAAAACTCCATACTGTTTTCCATAGTGGCTGCACCAATCTGCAATCCCATCAAAAATTGCACAAGGTTTCCATTTTCTCCACATTCTCACCAACATTTCTTATTTGTTGATTTGTTGATGATGCCATTATGACATATAAGGTGATATTTCATTGTGGTTTTATTTTTCTTTTATCTGATGATTTTTGATGTAGAAAATATTTCCATATGTCTATTGTTCATCTGTATGTCCTCTTTGCATAAGTGCCTATCGAGGTCCTTTGTGCATTTTAAATTGGATTTTTTTTTTTTTTTTGGTCTTAAGTTGTATAAGTTCTTTATAATTGTTGGATAGTAACTCCTTATAAGATGTATATTTGACAAGTATGTCTTCACATACAGTAGGTTGTCTTTCATTTTATTGATGGTATTTTTTCTGTGCAGAAACTTTTTAGTTTGATATAGTTTCATTTTTTTTTTTACTTTTTATTTCATTTCCCTTCCATGAGGAAATATAACAGACAAAATATTTCTAAAAGAAAAGTCTGAGATTTTACTGCTTGTTTTCTTCTAGGATTTCTATGGTATGAAGTCTTACATTTAAGTCTTTAATCCAGTTTGGGTCTATTATTTGTATATGGTATAGGATGGTTGTCTAGTTTCAATATTTTTGTACATATCTGTCCAATTTTCCCAGCACCATTTATTGAATAGACTGTCTTTACTCCATTGTATGTTCTTGTTTCCTTGGTCAATTATTAATTGACTATGTAGGCATAGGTTTATTTCTGGGCTCTCTATTCTGTTCCAATGATCTAATTGACTGTTTTTATGCCAGTACTATGCCATTTTGATTACTATGGCCTTGTATAGTTTGATATCAAGTACTGTGATTCCTTGATTCCTCCAACTTTGCTCTTCTTTTTTAGCATTGTTGTGGCTATTCAGGATCTTTTGTGGTTCCATATAAAGTTTTGGATTGTTTGTTTTAATTCTTTAAATATTCAATTGGTATTTTCATAGGAATTTCATTTAATCTATGGATTGCTTTGGGTAGAATGGATATATTAACCACATTAATTATTCCTATCCATGAACAGACAATATGATTTCATTTGTATCCATTTTCTTTAATTTCTTTCTTCAGTGCCTTACAATTTTCTAAGTATAGGTTTTTTACCTCTTTGGTTCAATTTATTCTATGTATTTTTCTTTGATGCAATTGTAAACTGGTTTCTTTTCTTAGTTTCTGTTTTTTGTTCATTATCGGTATATATAAATGCAATCAATTTCTGGATACTTATTTTGTATTCTGCTATGTTACTAAACTTATTTATCAGTTCAGTTTATTTGTGTGTGTGTTGTGTGTGTGTGTGTGTAATCTTTAGGGTTCTCTACATACAGTATCATATCATCTGTAAATAATGACAGGCTTACTTATCATTTTCAACTTGGATGCCTTTTACTTCTTCTTGTCAGATTGCTGTGTCTAAGACTTCCAGTAATATGTTGAATGGGTGATGGATTTTGTCAAAAGCTTTTTTTTGGTAACTTTTAACATGATCATATGATTTTTAGCCTTCATTTTGTTAATGTGGTATATCACGTTAATTAATTTGTGAATATTGTACCAACCTTCCATTCCAGGAATGAATCTCACTTGATCATCATGTATGATTATTTTAATGTATTGCTGTTTTAGGTGTGCTAATATTTTGTTGAGAATTTTTACATCTATATTCCTCAGGGATGTGGGCCTACATTGTCTTTGTAGTATTTTTATCTGAATAATATGGGCCTTATACAATGAGCATGAAAATTTTCCCTTCTCTGAATATTTTTGAAATAGTTTGAAAGAGACAAGTATTCATTTATCTTTGGATGTTTGGTAAAATTCACTTGTGAAGCCATCTGGTCCAGGACTTTTGGTTTTTGGAAGTTATTTGATTACTGCTTCAATTTCATTAGTTATAATTGTCTATTCAGATTTTCTGTTTCTTCTTGATTCAGTTTTAGATTATATGTTGCTACTAGAGTCCTGATGCATAAATTCATGCAAGAGTAGGCCTTCCCTTTCCCTAGCTGCCAACACCAGCTTCCCTCTGACACCTGGTACACAGGCTTCCCTCATAGCCCGGGCTTTGTCTGGAAGGACAGAAGGAAGTCCAGAAGGACATCCAGTCTCATTAGCATATTATGCTTTTATTATTTCCATTATTATTATTATTTACATTTCTTCCAGATTGTCCAATTTGTAGGCATTTAGTTGTTCATAATATAGTCTTATTTCTATGGTTTCAATTGTTACTTCTCTTTCATTTATGATTTTATTTATTTGTGTCCTCTCTCTTTTTTTCTTGAGTCTGATTAAAGTTTTATCAGTCTTGTTTATCTTTTAAAGAATCAACTCTTGGTTTCATTAATATTTTATATTGTTTGTTTTACAGACTCTATTTCATTTATTTCTGTTCTGTTACTTATTATTTCCTTTCTTCTGCACACTTTGGACTTTGCTGTTCTTTTTCTAGTTTTTCAGTGTAAGGTTAGTGTGTTTACTTGAGATTTTTCCTGTTTCTTGAGGTAGACTTCTAATGTTAAGAATTTCCCCCTTAGGACTGTATTCACTGTTCCTCATACATTTGGGGTTATACAGTTTCATTTTTATTTGTCCTAAGGTATCTTTTGAATCCTTCCTTGATTTCAGTGTTATCCCATTCAATACTTAGTAACATGTTTTTTAGCCTCCATGTGTTTGTGCTTTTCAGTTTTTATTTTCTTGTAATTGATTTCTAGTTTTCTAACATTATGGTCAGAGAAGATGCTTAATAATATTTCAATCTTCTTAAATTTATTGACTTTTTTTGTGTCCTAACATGTGGTGTATTTTAGAAAAATGCTTCACATGCACTCGAAGATAATGTATATTCTGCTGCTTTGGGGTGAAATGCTCCAAAGATATAAAAAAAATCTATATCATCTAGTGTGTCATTTAAGGCTACTGTTTTCTTTTTCTTTAATTTTTTGTCTGAAAGATCTATCCATTATGTCAATGAGATATTAAAACCCCCTACAATGATTATATTACTTTTGATATCACTCTTTATGTCCATCAAATTTGTTCTCTATGTTTAGGTGTTCCTATGTTGGGTGCTTAATGTTTGAAAGGGCTATATACCTTTGTTGGATTGATTTCTTCATTATTACACATGGTCCTTCTTTGCCTTTTAATATATACTTTGTTTTAAAGTTTATTTTGTCTGATGTAAGTATACTATCACAGATTTTTTTCATTTCCATTTGCATAATATACCTTTTTATACCTTTTACTTTTAGTTTGTGTGGGTCTTTTGTTCTAAAGTAGGTCTTTTATAAACAGCATAAATATGGGTCTTGTTTTCTTATCCATTCAACTTCCCTATATCTTTTGAGAATTTAAGCCATTTACTTTTAAAGTGATTATTGACATATACATATTTTTTGCCATTTCATTCTTTTAAACTATGTTCCTCTGTTTTTTTCCTTTCTTCTTCTTAAAGAAGATTCTATAACATTTATTGAAATACTGGTTTGGTGCTAGTGAACTCCTTTAGCTTTTTCTTGACTGGGAAGTTCTTTATTTCTCCTTCAATTTTAAATGACAGCCTTTTTGGTAAAAGTAGTCTGGTTGGAGGTCCTTGCTTTTTATCACATTGAATATTTCATGCCAATCCTTTGGTCTGAAATGTCTCTGTTAAGAAAACAGCTGACAATCTTATAGGATCTTCCTTGTTGATAACTTTATTTCTCTTGTTACTTTTAAAATTCTCTCTTTGGGTTTAATCTTTGTCATTTTGATTATGAGTCATTTGGGGCATGTTTCTTTGTCTCCCCATATTGGCTGCCTCTTTGTATTTGTGTTTGTGTATTATGTAGATCTGCTATTTCTCCCAGTCTTGATAGGGTGGCCTTATAGAGTAGGAGTCCTATGGGACCCAGTGGCACAGTCCTTGGTCATCTGTGCTGGGTACTCCTATGCTAAGTGCTTCACGTGCAATTAATTTTTAATACACATTAAAACCCTATGAAATAGGATCTATTATTATCACCATATTACAAATAAGAATTGTATCATAGGTGTCACAGCTGCCAAGTCATAGAGTTGAGACTCAAGGTAATCCCAGAATACTATGTGAAAGTGCTTTTTATGTATTGTAATTCTAACTACTGGCTTTTCTCTTTTCTGGTTTAGAAAAGAAATAATTTATTTGTTTGTTAGTTTATATTTCTCTTTTAACTTGTATTGATTTCAGAAAGATACCTGATTCTCCTTAAGGGAGGACCAGAATTATATAAAAATAAACATTTTATGAAATATTTTATAGGTCATATCAATAAATCTGATTTTAGTCCAAAGACCTTATGAATCATATGTAGGCAGATACATTCATACAAAAAGAAAACATTCATCGTGTTAGGGTGACATAATTGTGACATTTCTGTTTCCCTGGAAATAAATTAAGATTAGAAGACACAGAGAATATCAATAAGGAATTACCTCAGACATAATATTTGAATTTTGTTATTTTTCTTTTAAAAAATTCTGAAAATAAATTCTTCAAAGTAGGTAGTATAGCAGAACAGTAGCAAAAATAATTCTATTAATTGCTTTAAAAATCTTACTGAAGAAATCAAAATTTAAAACACATATACACTGGTGGTGCTAGTTTATTTTTACCACTATTTTGGGGGATAATGCAGTATATCAAATGAGTTATGTTGAATATTATTCTACTTAACATCATGCATACATAATATAAAAGTATGTATTGCATGAAGAAAAATAAAATGACAGAGGAAAGGAGGAAAACTTTTTAAAGAGTATCTCACCATTCCATTCTTATATATTTTTAATGAGAATGTTATTTGTAGTCAGGATCATCCATGATCAAGAAATTATAGTTTAAACAGAGTTTTGCAAACATTTTCTTTAATGAATGAATGTAAATATTTTAGACTTTGCATGCTAGTTGGTCTCTGTTGCAACTATTGAAATCTGTCATTGGAGCACAAAAGCTGACATAGACATACATAAATGAATTGTATGACTATGTTTCATTAAACTGTATTAAAAGAAAAACTGACAACCAGTCTGCATGCCATCATTTGACAATCTCTGGTCTAGAAGATAAAGATTCAGAAACAAATCTTCCTGAGTATTTGAGAGGGAAAGAGAGATAAAGAGGGAAAGAGAGAGAGAGAGATAGTACTGAATAATGAAATCTTAAAATATCACACTGGATAGCTTGTCAAAATGATTACTAAGGAAATATGTGCTAACATATTTTATATTATTTATGGGTCTAAACAGAAAAAAATGTATTCCATAGCTTGAGGCAGTGATATCCAATTAAAATGAGAAGTTTTTAATGAAGTCAAAACAATATCATCACACAGTTTGTGGGCTAAAGTAATTATTAAAGAGTCTATGAAAATATGAGCAGGAGATCTTTTTAAGAAAATATATCCACATAGAAATATGTTAATTGAATTTGAGACCATTTTAGAATCTTAAATGTGTGAATATGGACAATATATAAGTTCCTTATTGAGGCCCTTACAGACACGTGTCTCATGTCCAACATTACTATTTCTTGCTATTGCTATTACTATAACATTGGTAGTTCTGAAAATTAGCACGCAGTCATTTGCAATGCATACACACCTATATATACATATACATATAGGTAAGAAAAAATGTACTGTTTAAAGAACTAGCTCCTTTATGCACAAAGGTACCATGGAGAATACAGACCTTAAATTCCGTGAATGGGAAGAGAAAAGGCCATTACTGAAAGCACCTCCTTGTTGACCCTCTGATCACAGACACTTCTGAAAGGTTCATACCTTCTCTTTGACCACATGTCAACTTCTGAACAAGCTCAATTACATCAAAGACAAAAGAAAATAAGAGTAGTAATCATTCTTTCTATGGGCATTGTGGTTACTGACCAGTAACCCAGAGATGGAAATTGGGCAGATATTACAATGATTTTATCGAAAATTGCTGCTAGCCCTGGCCTGTATGTCTGTTTGTTGGCGTGTCATTCCAAATACTGAAAGATTGTGGGTTTGATTATTGGTCAGGACATATACCCAGATTGCAGGTTTGATCCTGGTTGGGATGCATATAGAGAAAACAGATCGATGTTCCTCTCTCACATAAATATTTCTCTCTCTGCACTCCCTCTCCATTCCTCTTTTTCTAAAATCAATAGAAACGTATCCTTTGGTGGAGATTTAAAATAATTTGCTACCGGACCTGCTTTTCTTCATGTTTTCAATACATTGTTAATTATAGTACCATCATGAAATCACACAGCTGAAAATATAGGAGTTAAGTTTCGTTCTCATATTCTTCTACTCTCTATTCCCAAGCCCTGAGAATTCTATAGACTCTATTTTCATACCACTCCTCAGGCCTGTCCCCACCTCTGTACACCCATTGCTACTGCCTTCCTTATGTCCATCAATGAAACTTAGCTAGACTTTTAAAATAGTCTCCTAAAATAGCTATCTCTTGTTTTTAAAATATCTATTTCATGCAAATAAAAACCACAATGTGAATGCAAATTGGTACAGTTGTTACAGAAAACAGTATGAAGGGCTCTCAAAACATAAAAAAATGTAGTTAATGTTCTTGACAATGGAACGGAAGTTCACTTTTAAAGACCATATCTTCCATATCACACTTATGCTGTAGCAGAGTAAGATCAAATTTCACCAAGAAAAGTAAAATGAGAAGTGTACACCATCCTGATTGTAGAAGTCCCTGACTAAAGCTGTCTCTAATGCTAGCTTCCATCTAGTTTACCACTCTTTGCATTTCCATCTTGTGGCATGATCTAATGAACTTCCTGTTTTAGCTTCAACCACTGTACTGAGGTATTGTCACTTATAACTAAAGAATTTTGACAGCCCTGACCTGTGTTCCTCATTAGTTAGAGTGTGGGCCCACACAGCAAAGGGTAACGGGTTTTATTCCTTGTCAAGGTCACATACCTAGATTACAGATTCAATCCTAGTCCCAGTCTGGACATGTGCGGGAGGCAATGGATGTATCTCTCTCACATCTCTCTCTCCTCCCCCTTCCTGCCTCCCTTTCTCCCTCCTATCCACTTTATTTAAAATCAATGGGAAAATATCGTTGGCCTAGGATTAACAAAACAACAACAGAAAAAGAATTTTTAGGAGTGCAAACCACCAGTTCTCTAGTTCTCTCCCTGGCTTTATTCCTTTCTGCCAACTCTTTGAAGACCTGCTTCATATTTATAACTACAGCTTTATCCCTTGATTACTCTTGGAAATCACCCTGAGGTCAGAGTCAAAGGCTCAGCACAGCCTTTTTTTCTGTCCTTAATTTCATTCTTGTATTATATAAAGCTTGACTTGTTTATTTTTTCTGAATCCCAACAGGTAGACTGTCAACAGTTTTCGAATTCTAGAATAGGAATTTCCAAGAGCACTGAGAGATTATGATGATACTAAATAGAAATAAATCTTGGTGAACAAAACCAGCTATTGGTGAAATGAACAGTTATGTAACAAGATAAGAAATAAGCTATCCAGCCTGACTGCTTGGCTCAGTGGTTGAGCATTAACCCAAGAACCAGAAGGTCACCATTTGATTCCCAGTCAGTGCACATGCCTGGGTTGCTGGCTCAATCCCTAGTAGGGGGTGTGTGGGAGGCAGCTGATCAATTATTCTCACCTTTGACATTTCTATCTCTCTCCCCTTCTTCCTTCCTTTTTCTGAAATTAACAAAAACATTAAAAAATAAATAAGCTATCCAATGAAAAATTGTAGGAAAGGAAAAGTAATTAGACAAAAATAAAAACAAAACACCTCATAATCGTCCCAATCAAAACACTTATAGTAAATAATCATTAGCACATCATCAGAAGGCCTGAATTTTAATCCTTTATTGTTGAACACATTACATATGTCTCCTTTCTCCCCCATTAATCTCTTGCCACCCATTCCCACCCCCCAGCACATGTCATCATCCCCCTACTCTCTGTGTCCATTGGTTATGCTTATATGCATGCATACAAGTCCTTAGGTTAATCTCTTACCTCTTACCTCCACCTTCCCCTGCCTTCCCTCTGAGGTTTGATACTCTGTTCAATGCTTCTACAGTACGTCTCTGGATCAATTTTTGTCCATCACTTTATATTTTCATTATAATCTACAAATGAGTAAAATCATGTGATACTTATCTTTCTCAGACTGGCTTATTTCACTTAATATAATGCTCTCCAGGTCCATCCGTGCTATTGGGAAGAGTTCTTTCATTTTTACAACAGCATAGTATTCCATTGTGTAGATGTACCACAGTTTTCAATCCACTCGTCTGCTGATGGGCACTTAGGCTGTTTCCAAGTCTTAGCTATTGTAAATTGCTCTGCTATGAACAGACAGGTGCATATATAATTTCTGATGAGTTTTTCAATTTTCTTAGGATATATTTATGGGAGTGGGATGACAGGATCAAATGAGAGTTCCATTGTTAATTTTTTGAGGAAACTCCATACTGTTCTCCATAGTGGCTGCACCAGTCTGCATTCCCACCAGCAGTGCATGAGGGTTCCTTTTTCTCCGCATTCTCGCCAGCACTTGTCTTTTGTTGATTTGTTGATGATAGCCATTCTGACAGGTGTGAGATGGTACCACATTGTCGTTTTGATTTGCATCTCTCAGTTGATTAGTGACTTGTGCATGTTTTCATATGTCTCTTTCTTGGCCTACTGTATGTCCACTTTTGAAAAGTGTCTATTTAGTTCCTTTTCCCATTATTTTAAATTGGATTGTATATCTTCCTTTTGTTAAGTTGTATGAGTTCCCTATAAATTTTGGAGATAAAACCCTTATTAAGATATAACATTGGCAAATATGTTCTCACATGCAGTGGCTCTCTTGTTATTTTGTTGATGGTTTCTTTTGCTGTGCAGAAGTTTTTTATTTTGATGTAGTCCCATTTGCTTATTTTCTCCTTAGTTCCTATTATCCTAGGAGATGTATCAGTAAAGATACTGCTATAAGATAGTCTGATATTTTGCTGCCTATGGATTCTTCTAAGATTTTTATGGTTTCCTGTCTTATGTTAAAATATTTTATCCATTTTGAGTTTATTTTTGTTTATGGTATAAATTGGTGGTCTAGTTTCATTTTTTTGCATGTATCTGTCCAATTTTCCCAACAACATTTATTGAAGAAACTGTCTTGACTCCAGTGTATGCTCTTGCTTCCTTTGTCAAATATTAATTGAGCATACTGGCTTGGGTCAATTTCTGGGTTCTCTGTTCTGTTCCATTGGTCTATATGTCTGTTCTTGTGCCAGTACCAGACAGTTTTGAGAAAAGTGGCTTTCTAATATAGCTTAATATCTGGTATTGTGACCCCTCCAATATTGTTCTTCTTTCTTAGGATTATTATATTTTTCTGGGGGCCTTTTTTTATTCCATCTGAATTTTTGGAGAGTTTGTTCTAGGTCTGTGAAATATGCTGTTGGTATTTTGATGTAGATTGCATTGAATCTATAGATTGCTTTGGGTAGTATGGACATTTTAATTATTTTGATTCTACCAATCCATGAACACAGTATATTCTTCCACTTGGTTATATCTTCTTCTATGTTTTTTTTTCAATGTACTGTAGTTTTCCAAGTACAGGTCTATTACCTCCTTAGTTAAGTTTATTCTAGATATCTAAATTTTTTGTTGCAATGGTAAATGGGATTGTTTTTGTTTAGTTACTCTTTCTGTGAGTTCATTATTGGTGTATACAAATGCCATAGATTTCTGGGTGTTAATTTTGTATCCTGCTCCTTGCCAAATTCATTTATTAAGTCTAATAGTTCTTTGATGGAGTCTTTAGGGTTGTCTATGTACATTATCATGTCATCTGCGAATGACTATTTTACTTCTTTTCTAATTTGGATGCCTTTTATTTCTTCTTCTTGTCTGATCGCTATGGCTAGCACTTCTAATACTATGTAGAACAGGAGTGGTGAAAGTGAGCATCACTGTCTTGTTTCTGTTCTTAGGAAAATGGTTTAATTTTGCCCATTGAGTATGATGTTGGCTATAGGTTTATCATATAAGACTTTTATTATGTTGAGATATGATCCCTCTATTCCCACTTTGCTGAGGGTTTTATCACAAAGGGTATTGGACTTCATCAGTTGCTTTTTCTGCATAATTGATATAATAATGTGGTTTTTGTCTTTCAATTTGTGTATGTGACGTATCATGTTTATTGATTTGTTGATACTGTACCATCCTTGCATCCCCAGAATAAATCCCACTTGGTAATGGTGTATGATCTTTTTAATGTAATGCTGGATCCAATTTGCTAGAATTTTGTTGAGGATTTTAGCATCTGTGTTCATCAGGGATATTGGCCTGTAATTCTCTTTCTTTGTAGTGTCTTTATCTGGTTTTGGGATTAGGGTAATGCTGGCTTCAGAGAAAGGGCTTGTAAGTATTCCTTCCACTTGAATTTTTTTGAATAGTCTGAGGAGGACTGATATTAGTTCTTCCTTGAATGTTTGATAAAACTCCAATGTGAAGCCATCCGGGTTAGGGCTTTATTTTTGTTAGAATTTTTTTTATTATTGCTTCAATTTCACCTGTTGTTATTGGCATATTCTGGTTTTCTTATTCTGCCTGATTGAATTTTGAATTTTGGAAAATTGTATTTTTCTAGGAGTATGTCCATTTTGTCTAGGTTGTCAAGTTTGTTGGAATAGAGTTATTAATAGTATTTTTTATAATCCTTTGTATTTCTGTGGGTTGATTGTTACTTCATCTTTCATTTATGATTTTGTTTATTTAGATCCTCTCTCTTTATTTCTTGGTGAGGCTGGCTAGTATTTTATCAATCTTATTTATCCTTTCAAAGAATCACCTCTTGGTTCTATTGATCTTTTGTATCCTTTTTTTTTCTCTAGTTCATTTATTTCCACTCCGATCTTTATTATTTTCTTTCTTCTACTTACTCTCAGCTTTTCTTGTTGTTCTCTGTCTAGTTCCTAAAGTTGTAGGGTTAGATAGCTTATTACAATTTTTTCTTATTATTTTGAGGTAGGCCTATAGTGCTAGGAACTTCCCTCTCAGGACTGCTTTCACTGTGTCCCATAGATCTTAGATTGTTGAGTTTTCATTTTTAGTTGTTTCCACAGAGTTATATCATCTTGTTGAATTGATCCTTTTAGTATTATGAAGTGGCCTTCCTTATCTCTTGTTATGCCCTTCACTTTGCGCTCAATTTGGTCGCATATAAGTAATGCTAACCCAGCTTTTTTTTTCATTTCCATTTGCCTAAAAAATTTTTTTCCATCCCTTCACTTGCAGTCTGTGTCAATCCTTAGCTCTGAGGTGAGTCTCTTGTAGAGAGCCCATACTATATGGGTCATATTTTCTTATCCATTCCACTACCCTATGTCTTTTGATTGGAGCATTTAAGTTATTTACATTAAATGTTATTATTGAAAGGTACCTGTTTGTTGCCATTTTTATTCTTTATGCCTGTGTTCCTTCTTCCCTATCTATGTCTTCTTTTTATAACAGTCCCTTTAGCATTTCTTGCATTGCTGGCTTGGTGGTAATAAACTTCCTTAGCCATTTTTTGTCTGTGAACCTCCTGAGTTCCCCTTCAATTTGAATAATAGCCTTGCTGGGTAAAGTATTCTTGGATTCAGTTCCTTGCTTTGTATTACTTTGTATACTTCATCCTATTCCCCTCTGGACTGATATGTTTCTGTTGAGAAATCAGCTGATAGTCTAATGGGAGATCCTTGTGGGTAACTTCTGTCTCTCTCTTGCAGCCTTTAAGATTCTTACTTTGTCGTTTATGTTTGCCAATTTAGTTTCGATGTGTCTTGGTGTCAATCTTTTTGAGTTTATCTTGTTTGGGACTCTGTGTGCTTCTTGAACTTGTTTAACTTTTCTCTTCCCCATGTCAGGGAAGTTTTTTGTCATTATTTCTTCAAATAGGTTTTCTATTCCTTGGTCAGCTTCCTCCTCTTCTGGCATCCCTATTATGCAGATGTTGTTTCATTTCATGTTGTCCAAAGTTCCCTTAGACTCTCCTCCTGCTTTTTCATGTTTTTTTTTCCAGTTGCTGCTCTGCTTGGGTGTTTTTTTCTCCCTTGTCTTCTAATTTGATGATTCAATCCTGTTTCTTCTCATCTGCTGTTGAAAACTTCCATTGTGTTCTTTATTGCCACTATGTCATTCTTCATTTCCTCTTGATTCTTACACATGTTGGTGAATTTCCTGTCCAGCCTTTTCAGCATCTGTATAACCATTACTCTGTATTCTTTCTCTGACAAATTGCTTGCCTCCATTTCATTAGTTCCTTTTCTGGTGATTCCTCCCCCCCCCCACCCCCCTTTAGGAATTGTTTCTTTGTCTCCCCATTTTTTCTGTCTCTTTGTATTTGTTTCTATGTAATGTGAGTTGCTGTCACTTTCTGGCCCTGGGAAACCTGCTTTAGGGCTGAGAAGTTGAAGCCCTTAGTGTTCCAATGTTCCAGGATTCCTTAGCTCTGAAGCTGGGTCTGCTTTAAGTTTCCATGCCTGTCTCTGCTCTAAGTTGTATTCCTTTCCCCTGTGGCTCTGGTTCCTCAGTTGCCTGATGCAGGTGCTTGGGGTTGGTGGGACATGTGCACACTTCTTGTAGTGTGTGACTCAGCAAGGTCCCTGAAGCACTGATTCTGGTCACCATGACCAAGTGCACTGGGTTCAGTCATGCAGGGTCCTTGAAATGCAGGTTCCAGGTGTGGGGACTGGACATGTGGTGACCAGGAATGCAGGCTGCTGGTGCAAAGACCTGGCACTGGGACATGGGGGTCCCTAAAGCACCAAGTCTGGGCAGCCACTGGGTGTACACGGGGTCCAGGCAAGCTGGGTCCTGGTATGTGGGGTGCTTGGTGTGCAGGTCAGGAGGCCCAATGAGGGAGGTCTCTCTGTCTTGTGGTCCCTACTAGGAGCTGGCAGTGATGTAAGGCACCACTCACTGCAGAGAGGGCAGGCGAGCAGCTCTCTGTGAGGGTTCCAGGTGGTTTCTGGGGGAAGTCTTGGATGTTGATGTGGCTGCATTTCTGGCCTCTGCTGCTCCCACCTTCAAGATGGCATGTGATCTGGGATCAAGCCCATCTTGTCTGGGAGTACCCTTGCAGTAGCAGGAGCTCCGCATCCAGGAGATTCCATTGTGCCAGTCCTCAAGACTCCTGCGAGATCTTACTGTCCATCACTCACCCACATACACAACATACATGTCCATACACTCCCCTCTCACTCCTTTATTCACTCACATGCTTTCCCTCACCTCTGTCCTGTTGGCTATCATATTGGAATCTTCTGAGTGTTTGCATTGAGTTCTTAGACAAATGTTTTATCCTTGTTTAGTTTTAGTTTCCTTTTTATTATTGGGTATTAATAATGTATCTGGCTATAGTATGGTGTAAAGATGAAAAAAAATAATTAATGGGTAAATACTGAAAATTGGATAGAGCTTTATAAATCAGTAAATCCTATAAACATAATACCTGAAGCCAAAGAGTAAGTCTCAGATAGAGGAACAACAGGTGCTGAGATAGACTAACTGGACTAGAGATGAATTTCTACCCCTAGTCAGAACTAATAGGGGCTATATTTTCTATTTACTTACCTATCAGCATTGCCAAAATTTAGAACAGTACTCCTTTCTAACTAATTTAACTTTTTGAGTATAACAGGAAAATTATGCCTGATTTTCAAGGCCTGGATCCAATAAGTTATATAATTATACCACTTGGTAAAGATGTTGCAATTTCACTGATACTTCTAAAATCAAATAAGAAAAACAAATGCTATTTGGAGCCTTCCTTAAGAGTTGTTGTTTGTTTGTTTGTTTTTGATATTGCAAGGATTCAAGATAGATTTATGACACAACACAGCAAAAGCTCCCAATTTCAGCATTGTGACAGGCTCATTGATAAAATCTGCTCAGGCAGAAACGAAGTTGGAAAAAATTACAGTTTGTTATTCTAGTTTTCCTAAAGTAAAGGAAATATACCTTAGAAACTAAAACCCACCCATCTTCCTTTAAGCAGTAGGTCATTAGTCTCCTTTCCTTTATTAAAATGAGCACAAATTGAACATTTATAAATTGATCCTATTCAGCTTCACCTTGAAACTTAGCTTTCTACACATTTTACTAGGAGTTTTTTGAGTTTGAATCTCCTGGCAACACCTTCAAAATGTAACTCTGACCTTATGACAGCAAAGAAAACCATTTCAACCTGGTAAAAATTTAAAGAAAATATAGTCTCTGCTTATAAACTCAAGAGAATGACAATCAGAACTATTTTTAACCACTAAGTTCCAAGATTTAGCATAATAGTCAGTAGTGCTTCAGTGTAAATATAAAACCACATACTTAATGGTTCCATTCATTGCTATTTCTGTGTATTCCTGCGATAGTTATTTTGCATCTATTATGTGCCAGGCATTGAGCTGTTAATATATATATATATATATATATATATATATATATATATATATTGATATATATATGTATATATATGTGTATATATATATATATATATATATATATATATATATATATATATATATATTAACATCATGATATATATGATGGTACTCCATTCAAAGAATATCAAGTCCAAGAAAGGGAAAGGTGCAACTT
This sequence comes from Cnephaeus nilssonii, assembly GCF_951640355.1. NCBI lineage: Eukaryota > Metazoa > Chordata > Mammalia > Chiroptera > Vespertilionidae > Cnephaeus > Cnephaeus nilssonii. The sequence continues at coordinate 73,919,662 of NC_137084.1, forward strand.
TTCTATCTTCACCTTGACTTTAATTACTTTTCTGTCCTTTGGTAAGTCACTTTTCTTATGCCATCCAATCATTCAACATTTTTTATTGAGGACTTCCCATGGGCCATGGACCATAAACAAGATGGACTGAGGAAGGAATATACCTTTTCCAGCTTTGGTGGAGCTAATGTTATAGTGGATAAGATAGATATTAAATAATTGAGCACAGAAATAAGTACATGCACAGACTATAAAGTACAATAAAAAGCATTTGGTATAAAATAATATTTAAAACTTGGACCATTGATTTATTGTGATAGTTCTAGAAGTCTTATCTGAGGATACAAAATTTAAGCTAATACCCAAAAGAGGAGAGAACACCATGTGCAAAGAGCAAAAGAGGAAGTGTGATAAGCTCTAGAAACTTGAAGTCAGTGTGGCTAGAATGAAAAAAAAATTTCACTGAAGGATATTAAATAATTAAATAACATGATCAGATTGGTGTTCTTAAAGGTTACTTGTGCTTCAGCATAATTAGTGTATTGGTAAAATAAGAAGCAACAGACTGGATATACATACTGAAATGTAGTTGGATATCAAAAAAATCATAGATCTGAATGGAAAATGAAAAGATAGGTTGTGTTCCATAGCATGCCATTTACATAATGATGACCTGACCAGAACACATATGAATAGAAGGATACATGTAAAACCCCTTGTCATGGTTGCTCTTGAGAGGCTGCATAGGAACAGTGACAGGGAGGGGGGTAAATAGAATAAATAACTAGATAAAGCTACAGAGGGGCCTTTATGAATGGTGATGGCAGTAGACTAGGAACTGATGAGGATGATTAACAGAAATTTTTATATTGGAGTTCCTCCTTTGGTGTGCAGATAGGCAGTACCATCTGAGAGAGTCTTAGTGGAGAGTAAAGTTTAGATAGAAAAGGATGAAAAGTGCCTTTTCAGGCACAAAATGAATAAAGCAAATATTTGTAAAACAGAGAGTGTTTGTTTTAGTTTTGCTGGAACATAATTAGAATAATAATAAGAGGATAGGAGAAAAACTAAAAAAATATAGGTTGGGTTTAGATACTAGTTTAACTTCTGTTTCTGTTTTCTTTTTTTTTTAAGTATAAAATTGATTTTCAACAAGAAAGTTTAGAACCTATTAAGAGTAGGACAATACTAGGAACAAAAGCAACAGTGAAGAATTATACCAGTTCCTGCTTTGTCATTCTTATAGTGGGAGATTTTCATATTCAATATTGATTGAACACCTACTATGTGCAGAGGACTGAGGATGGGCAGATGAATGAATACATCCCTTGTGTTGTAGGTGTAAGTGGAATGACAGGGACACCCATAAAAAGGAGACCCCACAGGAGATATTTGGAGCTAGATCTTGAGAAATGATTAGGTGACATCAAGCAAAGTACATTTATATATATTATCACCTCCTTTAATTCTGATCTCAACTCTGTGAGAGTGAATTAAACATCACATATTAAAGGTATACTTCTTAGGGGGTATTCTGAAATATCCAGCAAGATGAGATGAGGATAGTTTGGGAGTCCTGCCAATCTTTGTGTTCCTCTTCCCAATATCATGGCTTTGTTTGAAGTATCACTTTTATTTAGCTCCAGGTGGATGAACAAAAGTATTCCTTGAGAATATTGAACTTTCAGGGTGTTAAATGGTATTTTTACCAAACAAAATACACAATTTCTAACACATATGACTAATTCAGGCAAATACATTCTCTAAAGGGAAGTCTTCCTTTCATTCTCTCTACATAGAGGCAGAATTAGTAAACAGGTTAAAACAAAGTTCCTCTGACAATATAATTGTTTAATGGTATTATTAAGGGTAGCAAAGATTCCCCCTCCATTTAAAGCAGGGTAGCAAGAAGCTAGGAGATTTCCTTGGTAAGTGGAATGGGGAAACTGAGACAGATGGTTGACTCAAACTTGCCTCATCCAGCACGCTGACTAACCTGCCTCCTTCTGCCTTGCACTACCACTCCTTTACCCATTAAGCCCTCAAAACAGTGAGGTTCTGATCAGCATCAAATAATCTTAGGAACAAAGCCTCAGGTCTGTTAACCACAGAGATACAGTTTTGGTCAAACTATAGATAACATCTAAGCCTCAGATTTGCTTCGGCTCCAGGCCCAGAAAAGCAGCAAAACCAGAGGAAGCAACATCATGACTGACATCAAGACCAGATGCAATGACTAGTGACTCCCCTATCCTAACTCCCAACCAAGCAGTAGAGATCACAATCAGAAAGGGCACACCTTAAAATGGATGAATGATCTATTGAGATCCTCTCCTGAGACCTCCCCTAAAATTCTGGCCTTTAAAAAATAGATAAAAACCCTAAGGCAAAAGACCCAATGTATGTTTCCCCCCCCCCCCCCCCCCCGCTTGTTTCTCTCTCTCAATCCCTCCCCCTCCTCATCTGCATCTATTCCTTGGCCCCTTCTTTACTCAGCACAATTCTTTGCTTGTATTTCTCCTAAACTCTAAAGGTTTCTAGAAGACTTACAAACCGGGGAGTAGCTCCTCTCAGGCTAACATCAGCCCTTCTTTTGCCTCTGTAACTTGTTTCCTGAGACCATGCAGCCCGGCTGGCTCACTTCTTCTGCCTCCGTGCTAAATAAACTTCCTCTTGCACTAGAGTCTTGGCTCTGAATTCCTACTCAAGAACTGAGGCTACTGAACCAAGAGCCCACTTTGCCACCAAAACTTTGACAAAGAGCTTTGACTTTCCCAGACACCAATGAATATAGATGTGTAAGCAAAATATTTTTACTTAGGTTTATAGTGTTTGGTATCAATATTCAGTAAAGGATTTACATTTTAGCTGAATGTAAAACTAACAGCCAACATTCTTTTTAAAGATTTTTCTTCAATTGGCTTTTAAAGAGAGAGAGAGAAACATCGATATGGTAGCTAAACATCAATTGACTTCCTCCTGCACACCCCCTAATGGGGTAGAGCCCACAACCTGAGCCTGTGGCCTACCCTGATAGAGAATTGAATGAGGCAACCTTTCAGTGCCCAACTAACTGAGCAACACTGATGAGGGCTAACTGCCAACATTAAAAAGTTAAGTATTATTTTCTAAATTAAGTGCTTTATTTTGCATAGCATGCATTGTGTCTCCTAAGAAACAAGGCATTCATTTTCTTGTTAATTAGCTACTTCTTCCTGTTGATCAGTGTAGGTAGCTTGTCATATCAAGTCAAGGACACTGCTTTGGAATTTATGTAAATAGGATTCAATTATCCCCAGTGAGTTTGCAAAACTTGCATAAATCATTAATTTGACAAACATAAGATCTTAATGCAGGGGAATTTGGAGCTGATGTCAAAGACACTTAAAATTACTCCATTTACACATTAATTATTAACATGCTTAAAATGCCTAGTGTAGCTAATTTTAATTATAACAAATCATAACTTACACAATAAAAATGAAATGGGTCAACTTCTTATTTCTAGCATAATTTTCTATAAAACCTAACATTTATTTATGTTAAAATATAACTTTATTGGACAGTTAATGTCACTTAAAATAAAGACACCAGCAGAGCATATCTAAATTATCCCATTAAGTGCTTTAATCCCCTAAAATTCATGTTATGTATGAGAACATAAAGAGAAGCTCATTGTCTACATGTCTTCCACTTTCTTGTAAACATTTTAGCTGTCCCTGCCCCACTTACACAATGATTTATCTTAGACCTTCAAATATTTTAAAACTTATTCATTTAGCAAATGCCAATTTGCTGAATGTACAACTAACAGCCAACATTATTTTAAAATATTGTTTTATCTATTAAATTTATATTTATCTATTAAATACAAAGTCCCATATAAGACATCCAGTAGTAAAACACATTAGTAATCCATAAATTTGATAAGCTCATAATTTATGAAAGATGAGACAGAGGGCCGGAGAGCAGGACACAGGCTTTATTGAGGAGAAGGAACCCTGCCGGGCTACCTTCCAAGGAAGAAAGAGCACATGTGCGGGGGGTGAAGGCACCTTTTGAGGGGAGGAAAGGGAAGGGATGGGGCTTAGGGTACTCGGCACACGCTGATTGGTGGTTTCATATAAGGCACATAATTAGGGACTTAGGAATAGGGGGCTTAGGGTATTTGGCAGGTGCTGATTGGTGGTTCAATGTACAGTCCATATAAGGTGCCTGGTTAGGTGTTCAGGAATGTCTATGCTGCAGGTAGAGTTTACGTCATTCTCCGTCCATCAGTTGGGGGAAGGGAGGATCTATCAATTTATAAAGTATATTTTATTTTCATTTAAAAGTATATAGTCACTATAATGAATTGATCACTTAAGATACACAAGCTCTATGCTGTTTTAAATATCTTCTTCCTTTTATAGGTAAAATAATGTAGTATTTATTAGACATAATCTCTTCCCCTATTTTTTATAAATCCCCTCATATCATGCTCTCTTGCCTATGACTCAACCAAAATGCTCATATGTATTAACAATAACCTCCACCATACCAAGTCCAGTGTTGAATTCTCAAGCCTCATCTCCTTGACCTATTCATACCTTTAGAATAACATGGTTATTAAATAACAGGAAAGGAGTAAAGGGGTGACTAGATAGAATAGGCATGGCATGTGTACAGCTTTGTCAAGAAGCTGCAATTTAGCAACCTCCAGGTCTGCTCCCGGCAGATTGCTACAGGAAGGGACTGAATAATGGATTCATGCATGCCCAGTAAGTTCTGGGTAATGTGGGAAGATGTTTACCTATCAGTCACACCTGGGACAGAGTCAGTGGCCAGAATAGGCCTGGCCACTGCAGGGCCACAAAATCTGAGATACTTAACTCCTGAACAAAGGGGTCCTCTCTCTCCCTCTTGCTACTAACACCTGACTCCTAGCTTGAAGGGCTTGCAGGAGTTGCATCCGCTATACTACCCCACATGACTCACAGACATGTGGACTCCACACAATGGACTAATGGACTTTTACTAGTGTAATGCTACATCAGACACAGCTCCACCACGGAACAGAAGCTCTGGACACAGGTCCTGCTTTTAGCTCTACTGAGCCCCCAGCTGCACATTTTCCAGGACTGGTTTAAAGACAGTGGGACTTTGCAACCCAAAAAAAATAGAATTCTATGCCAATAAAAACAACTCATTCTCCAATGGGGTCCTCCAGAAATTCTTATTCCAGCAGTACTCCAACAAGCCCACTCCCACTAGTGACTGAGGAATTCCACCCAATTCAATCGTCTGGCAACAATAACAACAGAATATGAGACAGTTGATCACATCCTCTTCTTTAAAATACTTTCTTCACTTCACTTAGATTCTAGGCCTTCATATTCTCCTGACTTTTCTTTAGTCTTCTGGCCAAGTATCCCCCATGTGCCTGACTACTAAATTTTAAAAGAATGTAAATGCCAGAGCTTCCCTTTCTATATTCATGCCTTTGGTTATTTTATTTACTATTATAGTTTACATAGATACACTTATACATGTTGATGACTTTTTAATTTATATCTCTACTCCTGAACTCCTGATTTGTATATCAATTATATATTTGACATTTCCACTTTTATGTCTAATGAAGTCGCAAACTCACCAGGTTCATAGTAGTATTTTGCTGTTTTCTCTACCATTTTCCTCAAAGGGATCCTCCAGTTGGCTCCCTCTCAGTAAATGATACATTGGTCCTTCATTTTGTTTGGGTAAATTCTGTGGAAACATCCTTGACTTCAAAATTTCTCTTATACTTTCACATCTGATATATGAGCAATACCTGCCTTTAAAAATATATCCAAAATATGAACCATTTTTACCTCTTTTACTACTACATTTATGGTCCAAAATAGAAACATGTCTGCCAGGATTTTTGCAGTTTGTTTCACTTTACTTCCATCTCCATCCCCTACTATATTCTACTTTCAAATCAGTTACAAGAGTTACCATTTAGTATTTTAAAGTTTAGCCAGATTATTCTGATCTATTTAGAAGCCTCCAAGGGATCCAGAGTTCATTAAGTTAAAACCAAAGAGTGTGCAATGACTTCCACTTCTTCCCATTGCCCTCAGCTTCACTCTTCTCCAAATGCAGGACAGGCTCACTCTACTATTGTGCCCAAGCTTTCATTGGCTTTCTCCATTCTATCTGTAATGCCATCTACCAGATGTCAGCATGCTCTTCTTACCTCCTTCACATCTCTGCCCAGTGTTAGTCTGGACCAGTGTCAAAAAAATAAAATAAAGCCAAACACTAGTTTAAGTGTGAGGACAGATCCTAATCAATGATATATAATTGTAATAGAGAAAGGTGTCCAGTGTGGACTGAACTCAACTCCAATTTTAACAGAAATGACTGTTTTAGAGGGAGAATGAGAGAAAATGTGGAGTAGTAGTGAACAAGGATTCAATAGAGTAAAAGAATTGAAAAATTACAAAAAGGTGGAAAGAGGGGTTGGGCCATATGAACCCATCTGGATTTGCTAACTGGCACTTATGAAAGTTAGACTCTTAGCCTCCCATAGAGCCTGGGAGACAGGAACCCAATGTTCAGGAGCTGGTTGAAAAAAGCAGTACATTCTTTTGGTAACCTTGAATTTTCTGAGGCAGGTACTTTGAGGGGAGTTAAGGTCACCCTAGACTTGAAGCCATGAAGATATTCAATCTTTATAGGCAAAGTTTCAGGCTTAGTCAAAACATGGCCTCTGAGGATCTTGGCTAGAGTTTAGTCAAGGAGGGGATCTGGTCAGCAGTGCTGTCTTTAATCCAGGGATTATCACTATCCACTGCTGAGCCATGACACTTCAGATACTCCACTCCCTGCAAAACTACCTGGAAACTCTCTCAAGGGTGGGAAAATCATTGGACTCACCTCATTTTCTTCTAGTCACTTAGAGATCACTCTCCTTCATTGGTAAATGTTCTGTTTTGAAGTTACTGTATTATATACTACTAGAGGCCCAGTGCATGAAATTCATGCACTCGGGGAAGTGGGGGGTCCCTCAGCCTAGTCTGTGCCCTCTCACAGTCTGGGAGCTCTCAGGGGATATCTGACTGCCAGCTTAGACCCGTGCATGGAGTGGGCCTAAGCTGGCAGTCAGACATCCTTAGCGCTGCCACGAAAGTAGGAGAGGCTCCCGCTACTACTGCTGCGCTCACCAGCAGTGAGCCCGGCTTCTGGCTGAGCAGCACTCCCCCTGTGGGAGTGCACTGACCACCAGGGGACAGCTCCTGTATTGAGCATTTGCCTCCTGTTGGTCAGTGAGTGTCATAGCAACCAGTTGTTCCACTGTTTGGTCTATTTGCATATTAGCCTTTTATTATATAGGATGTGTTTGTGTTTGGTGTTTTTAGGGAGAAAGATAAATCTGGTTCCTATTAGTCCATTTTATAAGTAGAATTTCTATTCTTTGTTTTTAAATCTCTTCCATCTCATATTAATATAGCCACTCCAACATTCTCTTAATTTGAAATTTGTAGGTTTTGTTTCCATCCTTTGTTTCATGCCTGTATGTTTAAAATTGGTTTATTGTAGAAGTTATAAAATAGTTTCAGAGTTTTGTGTTTTTCCCCAAATCTGACAATCTTTACTTATTAATTGATATGTTCTAAACCTTGCTGATATTTTTGGATATATACTTACCATTTATCTGGTCATTTTCTACTTGCTCCGTATGTTCTTTGAACTTTAGAACTTTTTTTTTTTATTCTGCCTTGTTTTGCATTAATATATTTTTAAGGTTTATAATATGCATCTTTAGTTTATCACTACTCACCTTTAAAAAATATTTATTCTTTCATTCACAATATAGGAAACTCATATTTCCTAGTTTTGTCTCCCATTAGTTTTGTTTTGCTGTCATACCATTTACTCTTACATACATTAAAAACAGTTCATTATTTTGTTATTATTTACAATTTAAGCAACTAAATGTCATTTAAAGTAATTAGAAATAGGGCAAATGTCTCTTATATGCCTTAATTTTAACTATTTTGGGAAATCATTATTCTTTTTGTAGACCCAACTATATGACTAGTATCATAGTCCCTCTGCCTAAAGAACTTTTACATGTCCTTTATGAAAGTCCATTGACAATTATATCATATTTTTTGTCTGAAGAGTGTTTATTTTACCTTCATTTTAAAATAATTGATAAACTTTATTTTTAGAACATTTTTATATTTAAAGGAAAATTGAAAATATACTAAAAGAGTTTCTGTATATTCCACATCGAGATTCTCTTTATTAACATCTTGCATTAGCATAGTACATTTGTTACAGTTAATGAACCATTTTTTATTATTACTACTAGGAGCCCGTTGCAGGAAGATTCCTGCAAGCAGCTGCCACAGCCGCGCGCCCCGCTCACGCTTTCCCTCTGGCAGCCGCCTTGCTTTCTGCTTTCCCTCCCTCTTCCTTCTATGCTGTCTTCAGTCTTCACTCCTCCCTCCCTTAGCATATGCAAACTAACCGCCATCTTTGTTGGATTAATTTGCATACTCGCTCTGATTGGTTGCGGGCATAGCAAAGGTATGGTCAATTAGAATTTTTCTCTTTTATTAGTGTAGATAATCTTATTATATAAAGTCCATAGTTTCTGAAAAGTTTCTTAGATTTTACCTACTGACCTTTTCTGTTCCAGGATATATTCCAGCACCCCAACTGGCATTTAGCTATCATGCCTAGTAAGGCTCCTCTTGGCCTACTATGTTTCAAATTATCCTTGTTTTTGATGACCATGAAAGTTTCAAGAAATACTGGTATTTTTTCCTATAGGAGTTGAAATACTTTTATTTCAGAATACACACACAAACTCATCCTCTCTAATAAAATGGTAATATGCAAATTAACCATCACTCTGCTACATAAGCCACGCCCACCAGCCAAGCCACGCCCACCAGCCAATCAGGACGAGTATGCAAATTAACCCAACCCAAGATGGCTACAGCCACAGAGAGCAAGGTTTCCCAGGTAACAGAGAAAGCCAAGCTTTCCATAGCCGTTACAGGCCTAAGCCTCCACTCAAGCTACAAAGTTTCAGTTATAGAAGGTAAACAAATTCAAACAAATGGCAGAATGGAGCTTGAGAGAGCAGGCCAGGGTTGCGGGCGGCAACAGGGGAAGCAAAGCTTTCCGCACACCCTGGCCGGGCTCACCAGCTTAAGGCTACAAAGTTTCAATTGTAGAAGGTGAATTAACTGCCACAGAAATGGCTGCCGCCCCGGAGGGAGCAACAGGAGGCTTGGCTCTGCTCCAGGCTACAAAGTTTCAATTGTAGAAGGAAAATAAATTCCAGATACCAGAGCCTCCCCTTGGGTTGCCAGGGGGCGTGGCCGGCCTGCAAACCACCACAGGCCCCTCGCTCAGGCCGCCCCACGCCCCAAGGGAACCCCACCCTGATCCGGGACACCCTTCAGGGCAAACCAGCTGGCCCCCACCCGTGCACCAGGCCTCTATCCTATCTAATAAAAGAGTAATATACAGATTGATCATCACTGCAACACACAATATAGCTGCCCCCATGTGGTCAAAGATCCTGCCCCCATGTGGACACAAGATGGCCACTACAAGATGGCCAGCAGGGGAGGGCAGTTGGGAGGCACCCGGCCTGCAAGGGAGGGAAGTTGAGAGGGACCAGGCTTGCAAGGGAGGGCAGTTGGAGGTGATCAACCTTGCAGGAGAGGGCAGTTAGGGGTGACCAGGCTGGCAGAGGAGGGAAGTTGGGGGCAAGCAGGCTGGCAGGGGAGCAGTTAAGCATCAACCAGGCTGGCAGCAGAGTGGTTAGGGGGTGATCAGGCTGGCAGGCAGAAGAGGTTAGGGGCAATCAGGAAGGCAGGCAGGCAAGCAGTTGGGAGCCAGCAGTCCTGGATTGTGAGAGGGATGTCCGACTGCCCGTTTAGGCCCGATCCCACCAGGATCGGGCCTAAACGGGCAGTCGGACATCCCTCCAGGAGTCCCAGATTGGAGAGGTTACAGGCTGGGCTGAGGGACAACCCCCCTCCATGCACGAATTTCGTGCACCGGGCTTCTAGTATGTATATATTCCATGAATTAAGTACTCTGAACTGTAATAATTAGTTTGGATATTTGAGAATGAATATCTTCATTCATTTGAAACAAATATACATAGTACACTTGTTAAATCACAGTGTCTACAAGCTAATATATGTTGGATAATATAAGTTGTCTCTAAAGGTGGAATCAAAGAAATCTAGGCTTATGGTTTTCAACATTCCTTATGTAATCATCAAGAACCTACTATTTGCCAAGCTCTATATAAAAAAATGCTAAGTAATGTTTACAATTTAAAGTTCTGGTATCTGCTCTCAAATCACACACATGTAGTCTAAAAGGGGCAATATACATAAACAAATGATTGTATCAGAGGACAGTGATTCTGAGTTAGAAATGAAGTGCAAAATACAGTGACAACCCACTGAAGGAAGTAACCAACTTCGTCTGGGATGGAAGAACCAAGGAGCATTTATTTAAAGGTCTTGAAGGATAAGCAGCTGGTCATTAGGCAAAAAATGAATGAGTATTCAGTGGGGAAGATACTGCTTGTACAGAGTGAAATATAATGGGTTTTCAAAATGACATGTAATTGACTGGAACTGATGAGGAAAATAAGAGATTTTTTGGGGGGAGACCAGCAGCCTGATTCTGTACCTACATAATTAGTATCCCTAATGCACATTACTGCTAGCCTATAGTCTAGTCACTGCCCCTTCCTTAATTATCTGGTCTTGCAAGACCTGTTTACCTAAATACTCACATTTTACAGAGGCCATAAACCATGCACAATACACAACCCCATAGCGGGTTATCAGCGCTGGTGCCAGGCCAAGCCTTTAGGTGTGGTCTCATGGCCCCCATCCCAGCACATGGGGCTTTTTGCAAAACTCGTGAAAGGTCCGGAAGTCTGATCCTTATTTGGGGGACAAAGAAACCAAAGGGTATAAAGAGAAAGCTTCCTCCATATTGGTTTGCTCAGGATTTGGAGACAGTCTCCCCTGAGTCACACAGTACTAGTACATCTGGAAATAAATGTTTGTTTGTTTGTTTGTTTTTCTGTATCTCTGAGTACTCCTGTGTGTGTATTTTCTGGTTGCCTGCTAAATTCTGTAACAGAACCATATTCATGAGTTTGGACTTTAACCTGGAGATATTGTGAGGTAGTGTTGAGGATTGAGCAGTTTTCATAGGGGATTGCATAGTTGATTTATTGTTCAGAAAGTCCACTAATCATAGAGGACTAGTTAAAAAAAAACAACAAAAACTAGAAAGGAGAGCTCTGAGGTGTCAAGTGCAATATTCCAAGAAAAAGAAGCAAAAAAGACTGAACTAGAGCCCTGGTGATGGTATTGACAGGTGAAGATACATGGGAAAACTCCTTTGATAGTAAATTTGACAGGATTTAGCACTTTATTAGTTGTGTGAGGCTGAAAACATAATCTAAGATAATGTCCAATTTATCTCAAAGTAATGGTTGGTAATTCTAATAATTAAGAGAGGTGATGTGCAAGAAGTATAGGGGGTGGAAGAAAAAACTTGAGAGAGAAAATGATATCTTATATGTAAAATATTTAGCTCATGTGAGGCTGCAATGTGCATATGAGTCTGAGAGGAGATTCAAAATCTGCATTAAATATGTATCCTTGAACTCTCACAGAAGATGTCCAGTTTAGTCTCCTCTCTGATGTGCTCATATCCTCTACCTTAGGTCTTTTATCATACCTATGAGGGAAACATTTATTATCTGGCTTCAGTTCCAATACTATTTAATAGCTAAAACACGAAGACACAATAGCACATTAGAAAGTGATTTTGAAAGCACTATTTTTTCAAAGTTAGAGAAAGGAGAATATCACTAGACACTCTATTCATCCATTTCTTCTAGGTTTCATCTACCAGTGGCTGCTGAAGCTGGGGGCAGGAATGTCAGGATTTATGAAGCATTAAATAACATTATGCTATGACAGTTCCATGTCAAGTTTTAGCAGGTACATTGCTGCTTTGTAAACTAGAACTACACAGGATTTGGTCTTATCCCAGGCAGAAAGCTTGTGTAGTTGCTAGTCTTCATAAAAAACATCCTTTTCCATGTCGAACCCTGATTGTTCTGACCTAAGTTGCCAGCCAGAATATACCTGTATGCAAATTTGGATTCTTTAATATCTTGCTGTTTCCTGCTCTTTCAGTTTCTATGAATTTCCAGCTATTTTTCTCTCTGTTTTGCTTCTTTGATTTTGTGTTCTGCATTCATGCCATAATGTTATCATAGCATAATGTTATCCTTCTGTGATCTGAGCTAAGAAACATCTGTCACATCTGACCTCCACTTTAATACTCAGGTAGTGCTTGAGCAGAGAAGCACTTATTAAGCCAGTTCTTTACTCAAGCCCTCCCCTCTCTAACCGATGCCAACTCTAGCAGAAGATGAAACTAGATGGTAGTGAAGAGTCAGAATATGTAAACAAAAATGTCACAATTTCCTCTGAGTGACCCAATTTACATTTTATTTTTCACATTACCCCTGGAAATAAGTATTCAGTTGTACTTCAGTTAAGAAGCATTTTAAATTTCAACTGTTATGTTAAAAAATAGGAGTGCTAAAAAACAACCTAATAAAACCTTTGTAAGGATAAAACCTTGCAAACCTATCATAATCACTCAGTTAAATGATGCTAGCTTAAGTGGGAATAATCTTTATAACGAACTAATGTGCTATGTACAATTACTATCTCTGTTTTACAAATGAGATATGTGAAGTATAGTGATATTAAGGAATTTGCTGAAGATTACATGGCAAATTATAACCTCAGATCATTCTAAACACAAAGACAATATTCTTAACCTCACCAATACATAGCTATTTAGAAAATACTTTTAAAATCAAGAGAAAATATCTTCTGTAATAACAAAAAGAACATTATATTCTATAAAACCCAAATTAAAAAGTATATATTTATTCTAATTTTAAACTTATGTTGCATCCTGAAAAGGATCTGAGTTTTCTAAGCAGAGCAGTGAAGTCATATATTCAAGAACATGGTTAAATTTGCTCTGGGCCTCTGTTGCAGCAAATATTTATTAAAACAAGTTAGCCTCCTACTGAAAACTCTAAGTAGTTTTATTAAACAGGAATTTCCATTGAAATGCTACCTGTTATTTAAAGTTTCAACAGTATATGATATAATCTCCAAGCCAGGAGCTTCGATTTTAAATAAGTTTGAAAAAGACATGCCAGATACATAGACCATGTAATAATATACACCAATTACTCACATTGATCACAATTTAGAGTCTCTAAATTTTCTCTCTTCTCTCTCTCCTCTCCTCTCCTCTCCTCTCCTCTCCTCTCCTCTCCTCTCCTCTCCTCTCCTCTCCCTCTCCTCTCCTCTTCTCTCTCTTCTCTCTCTTCTCTTCTCTTCTCTTCTCTTCCTCTTCTCTTCTCTCTCTTCTCTTCTCTTCTCTTCTCTTCTCTTCTCTCTCTCTTCTCTTCTCTTCTCTTCTCTTCTCTTCTCTCCTCTCCTCTCCTCTCCTCTCCTCTTCTCTTCTCTTCTCTTCTCTCTCTTCTCTTCTCTTCTCTTCTCTTCTCTTCTCTTCTCTTCTCTTCTCTTCTCTTCTTTCTCTTTTCTCTCCCTCCTACCCCTTCCCTCCTTCCATTTATCCCTCCATCCTTCCCTTCTTTTTTCTCTCATTCCCTCCTCTCGCTTTCTTTTCCTCTCCTTTATTTCATTCTTTAGTTTGTCAGTTTATGAATGATATACATAGAAACTTAAGAAATGGCATGTGAACGAGAGTTTCCTTATAGCAGTCACTGATATAGAATCATTGCCAGATAAATGCAGTGCAGGAAATATTTATGTGTGGGTACACACACTCATGGTAAGGAGTGGGGAGCAAAAGAGATGGAAGAGGAGAAGGAGAAATGAAGCAAGGAAGATATATATATATATATATATATATATATTATATATATATATATAGAGAGAGAGAGAGAGAGAGAGAGAGAGAGAGAGAGAGAGAAGGGCAGCATTCGGTGGGAAAGATATCTGTTAGGCATGTTTGCTGGAAGTCTACTGCCTAGCTGCCTGGAATAAATAGACTCTTTTCTTTTTTCTTTTATCCATAATAGGGTCAGTGGGGTGAGCTCTTATTTATAATGGAAAATTATTCCAGGAAATTGGGTAGGTGGTTACAGTGAAGTCTGTAACCTTGGTCATATTTTTTCACATTTTCTTCTTGAAGAAGGGGGAGGGATTTCTTGTATTATTTCTTACCTACACCCTCCTACCCAAATGTAGACATTACCTTTTCCTTGAACTATTGTCATTTGAATAAGATGTTGATTAGTTTTTTATTTTAAAATTTTCAATCAATTCTCTTATGTGATTTTAAAAAAAGTTTGTGTATTGCAGCTGATTTATTTGTGTTACTACCATTCATCATGATGACTAACCTGTCAAAAAACATTCACATATAATACATGCCAGGCAAGCAAGACATTTTTTAAGTGAAAGAAAATCTAAGCAATCAATAACACTTTAATATTTACTGACTTATGTAATACTTGATGAATACCATATGTGTTTTTATATACATAAACACATATATGTATGCATACACATATTCATATACACAAGTGTGTGCATTAATATAAAGCCTTTAAACTATAATTATCTGCTTTGTCTTTAGTATACTACATTAATTATGTATTGTTAGACCTCTAATTCTAAAATATCAATATCAGTGAAATACAAATAAGCAAGAAAGTATTCAATAACTCAACTTGTCAGTCAGGAGTTGTTTGGTATTGAATGGCAATGGACTGCAATTCCAGCAATATCTAAAAAAGTCCTACCCTTTAAGCTGGTGTCACAAATGAATAATATTGTTTATGGAAAATTCAATCTTAAAGAGGCACAACTTTTTTGACAAAAGAGGGAAATGAAACTGATCCACTTATTACTGGTACATTCTTGATAGTCTCTTTATATACAACTGCAACATATGAAACTTATTGTTCATGCCTGACGTGCAGCTGTAACCCAATAAAATTCTACTTCTGGAGGAGGATTTCATGGCAGATAGGAACACAGCAATGTGAGTCAAAGTAGAGTCAAATCTTAGTTTCAACATTTATTAAAAGCACTAGAGGCCCGGTGCATGAAATTCGTGCACGGTGTGTGTGTGTGTGTGTGTGTGTGTGTGTGTGTGTGTGTGTGGAGTGTCCCTCAGCCCAGCCTGCATCCACTCCAATCTGGGACCCCCTTTAGGAATGTCCGACTGCTTGTTTAGGCCTGACCCCAAATGAGCAGTTGGACATCCCTCTCACAATCCAGAACTGCTGGCTCCCAAATGCTTGCCTGCCTGCCTGCCTGATTGCCCGTAACTGCTTCTGCCTGCCAGCCTGATCACCTCCTAACCACTCCCCTGCCAGCCTGATTAACGCCTAACTGCTCCCCTGCTCGCCCAATTCCCCCTAACTGCCCTACCCTGACAGCCTGGTCACCCCTAACTGCCCTCCCTGCTGACCTGGTTGCCCCTAACTATCCTCCCCTGCAGGCCTGGTCACCTCCAACTGCCCTCCCCTGCCGGCCCAATTGCCCCTAACTGTCCTCCCCTGCAGGCCTGGTCACCCCCAACTGCCCTCCCCTGCCGGCCTGGTTGCTCCTAACTGCCCTCCCTTGCCAGCCCAGTCATCCTTAACTTCCCTCCCCTGCTGGCCTTGTTGCCCCTAACTGCTCTCCCCTGCTGGCCTGATGGCCCACAACTGACCTCCCCTGCCAGCTATCTTGTGGCAGCCATCTTGTGTTCACATGGGGTGGCTATCTTTGACCACATGGGGGTGGCCATCTTGTGTGTTGGAGTGATGGTCAATTTGCATATTACATCTTTATTATATAGGATATCTTTGGGTAATTTATTTAATCTATCTAATGTTTGGTTTTATGTTTTAGAAAATGATAATGATAGGGACAGCTTTACAGAGTAATTATAAAAATTAAATATTGTATAAAACTCATTACAGTTTCTTGGTCATAAAGGGTCTCCTCTGTCTTCATCATTATCATCATCATCATCATCATCACTATCACCATTATTTGTATTTTTTTACCTTTTTTTCTTATAGATTACATATAGTCAGAAATCAGCTAAAGATGAAGAATTACCAAAATTGAGCCACCTAACAAGACCATCATTAGAAATCGGGATCAAGTTGTCATACCAAAGTCAGAAACATGGGGATATTAGGATATAATTAAACTAAGGAGATAATAAAAGAGAGGCTAGATATGTGGGTGAACAGTTTTGGAGAAGGAAAAGAGAAAGCAAAATGAGGACTCAATAGAATATAGGCAGGTGACCACTGGGAGTAGTAAGGGTTTACATGTCTAATGTGTTTGTCTTTAATGACTAATTCCCTTCTTAATTCCGACACACATATTCAAGTTCTCTGTCTGCCTTCCTAAATAGCTATATAATTTTTAGACTTGGTAATATAAATTTACAATAAGTGTGGAAAATAATTTCTTGGAAATGGGAATGAGTGATACTTTAATAAATGAACACAACTTATTTATTAAGTAGTATTGTACATTGTAATAGTTGTATTACAATAGTAATATTTAAACTCTAGTTTCAATATTAAGCTTGAGGTTTGGAAAATATTTCATTTTATTAATATTCACATATAAGAAAATGCCCCACTTACCACTGGTATATTCATGTTGGTCTATTTATAAGCAAACGTACATCTAAAACTTGCAAATTTTATGTATATAATGCATAAAAAGTATTTCTTAAAATACTGTTCCATTTCCAATAAGGAGTGGGTGAAACATTGAGTTGAGCAGGCTATTTCTAGTGAACAAATTATACCGGTAAGGTGCCTACTCCCAAACTACCTGCTGGTGCATAAATTATTAATTTGGTTGTATACCAGCCAAAACAAAAATGTAACAAAAAAGGTTATATTTCTAGAGTCAAGACCATGCCCCCAGTGTTAATTCCTAGGACCTTACTTCTATCATCTCTTCACAGGAAAACTTAGCATTGGACCAGGAACTTTTCAGTTGAGTGGTTAAGGAAGAAATGTATCCCCAAAGCAGGGGAAAGATACTAAGTTTTGCACTTTTCCTTTTCCTGTATATCTTTCTTTTGCAAGTGTAAGCTGTGAAGGTGTCTTTATTTGCCACTATGTACACTGGTTCCAATGCAAATTTAACAGAAGGGGGGTATTGACTGGAAAATGGAATCTACTTAACACCCATTCATACTGATTAGGGTGCTTAATTATCACCTTCCTTCCCATAGAGTATTAAGCCCCATAAAAAATGGCTTATGATTATTTTCATTAAATATAGATCTTTATGTCTATAAATAGGCTTTCTTTCTGTTAATAAAAGAATGCCAGAATACCAAAGGAGTCCAAGGCCATTATTTTTAATGAATACTACTGACTAAAATTATCTATTTATAAATTTATAAATTGTTAAAACTGCATAAAGCATGAAAATAAAATCATCTCAAGATTCACATTTGTGAATTGGAAAAAAATAATCATGTCAGAGACTTTACAACATTTGGAATAGAAATAACCACTAAATAAAGCACAAGTATTTGGCTTTTACCAAATTAGAAACATATTTTTAAACTTAGGAAATATTGAGCAATAGCATTCCAAGTATCATATGCCTTTCTCAATGGAATACAATATCAAGTCAAACTATGGTTAATTATACAGGATGATGTGTTGATGTTAAAAGAATCTTGGGTGTTCACACTGAATAAAAATGAAGCTGCAATTACTTTTCAAAGTGAGTTTACATCTTCTTTCACAGTATTGAAGAGTATCATAAGTAGAAAAATAACATGCCTTGAATGATAATGTTCCTCTAGTGAAAACATCAAAAGCACAGAAGGTAATTGATACAATTATGTTTTCAAAGTCTTTTCTAGGGAATTTGAAAATCTCAACTCATAAATGGCTTGTAAATAATTAATCCCGACATCTGTTCAGTTCTCACAGCATACACACATGAAAAAATTTTATTTTGAAAGCAAAATATTTTCTTATGTTCTACCAAAGCCTACACCTTTAAGCAGGGAAACAGATCACTGTAGAGAGCTTCACTCAGATGCATAGAATGAGTGGCTTTTTATCCAAATGGTGGTTTTGAGAACTCATTCGACCTGAGGGTGCATCTGCATCGGTTATTAAAAACCCAGTGTCTAATGGATAACTGTCAGGCAGTGAAGTTTTTGTCAGCATTTTCTGTTCCATGCGCCACAAATCACCGTAAATCCAGGAAGAAGTCAATTGTGAAAACCTCTCAACTCTGCCATCGCACAGTAGAGAAATCCAATAGCTGAAGAGTCTCACATTTATGGGAGTGAATTAAAAAGGTTTCATTTAGATAGGATTTAGATTAGCAGCTCTTTCCATACAAATGGAAACATACCACACTATCTCAGAGTTTATGCTACAGCATTAGGAACTTCATTTCAGCAGTTTTAGCAACAGACCGCACATTACAAAGACCTGTAGAGCCAAGTTGCCTAGCAGCAGGAAAAAGGGAGACTGAAATGTTCTCTGAAAGTATTTTGTTTAAGGTTGCAAATAGATAGTTATAAATCATTTAGAGGTTTGTAGCATTTACATTTATTTATTTGGGGAATAATACAATTGCACAATGTGCTAGTCAAGAATTTCCTTTGTCTGGACTGTTGAAAAATGGCCAACTTAAATTTAAAAGGAGAATTTGGCTAGAGCACCTAGATGGAAGGAAACAACCAGAGTGTCCCATGCCCACCTCCCATTGGTTAGTTTACATCTATAATAATAAAAGGGTAATATGCTAATTAGACCAGACATCCTTCCTGACGTCATTCCGGATGTCCTTCAGGACGAAGCCAGGACCAGAGCAAAGCCCAGGTTCTGCATGCCTTCGGCCGGAAGGAAGCCCAGATCCTGGGTGCTGGAGGGAAGCTGGTGCTGGCAGCCGGGGGAAGGAAGGCCTACTCTTGCATGAATTTTTGTGCATCGGGCCTCTAGTCTTTAATAAAAGGTAAGATTATAGGAGCAATAATATTAAAGGCTTCCTAGTTTAGCTTCTAGCATTTCTTTTGAGGAAAGGAGGACAGCTGTGAATTCTCTCCAGGGCTTACTTCTCAGAAAGGAATGGAGGGAGATTAAGCAATGTTGCCAGTTCCCACCCCAACTCTCACCTACTGTATGCATAGTGCTCACTTAATGGTATTTGAAATCCCACCCAAAATATAGGAGTGCCTGCTACTTGTGATGGCTATCAAAAGCAGTAATGTTCATGTTACAGAAAAAGCAAAAAACAGAATCAAAGTTACTTAAACTCATATACTTATCACTAAATAAAATTGAGTAGAATCTCATAGAATTTCCCAGAGCAATGGTTATAAACCTTGGCACCAAGTTAGAATCACAGGAATACTTACCTCAACTATCAATAATCCATGCCCTTCTCACCATAATTCTGAAATAGGTTATCAGGGAGAAAGGCCCCAGTAGCAATAAATTCTAAAAGCTCTATATAGAAAAGGGCTTTTACTCAGGGCTTAAGTGGGCATTTTGCAGAATGAATAATGTTCTAGACCATATGTTCTATTCAGTGCACCTGAATACCCTCAACTGTTATTCCATTATTTGTTTTTTCCCCTCTTCTTAGTCTTTGCTCTGAAAATACATGCCGAAGAACTGCATGTGAAATTTTGTACGATTTTAACCTTCCCTGATGATAATTATGTATTTATCTTTCTGAGTAAGTGTTGCTGGAGGAAATGGGTTTTTCAGCAGTGTCACAGGCAAGGAATTTCAGGGGCACTCATGTAGGGGAAGTTTTAAGTGATAGTGGCAAGATTTATTAGCGTGAAAAGCTGTAGTACGCTCTCAGAGAGGCCGAGAGAGTGGGCAGGCTATGTGGACTCAGGAGAGGAAGTTAGAGGCAAAAGGACACTCCCCTGCTGCTGCTCACTGCTCCCCTGGTTGCAAGTCTCATGGGAATCCTTAGAGTTTAGGAGAAAAGAAGGCAACAAGTACCTGTGGGAGAGAGGGAAGAGCATGGGTGTCCTCCAAGGAGGCCCCTGATGGCTTCTTTGTCTAGCTTCCACATATGCCCTTCATTTGGGAAAGAACAGGCTTCTTTCAGACTACCCAGTCTCTTTTCTGACTTTTCCCTGGCTTGTGCCCTCCCCCTATCAAATCTCTTTCGAGGATTCTCGCAGGCCTTCTCCCAATCTGATCATTTCCCTAGAATTTCCCAGGCTAGTCTCCTCCCCCTTGAATGGTAGCCATTTGGGCTCCTATTGCCCAGGCAGTTAGTAAAAGGAATTCTTCTTCCCTGTCTCCCCCCACTCCTTTAATTGGGTGGAAAGATGCTGTTTACTCCCTGGAGTGACTGAAAAGCTAATCAGGCTTAATCAGATCTGTCTGGTTCCTTTCTTTTCCTTCTGTTTTGTTAATACCTGACTAACTGCCTATTATAACAAAAGCAAATAGATTTTCTCATTATTTTCTGCAATATCTGAATCTAAGTGCAGAATAGGAAATGTACAATTATAAGTAATATCATTAGCTCCAAAACACCAAGCTTTTCCTCAGATGCATAATTTCAGTGTGTAAATACATCTGTGTGGGAAATTACACCAATTTCAGGAGGTCCATCTTCATTTTTAAGGGTTCTTTGCACAAACCTTGACAAGATTGTTTCTTAAAATAACCTCCTTAAATAAAAGTTGCTCTGTAATCCCATAGGCATCTCTGGGCTGATGGAATGATGAAGGCTCTAATCACAGAACGGATATCTGTCCACCATTGAGAAATATTTGAAGAAAGCACAAAAAATTGCATTTGGTTTAAGAATTTTCTCTTGTAGAATACAAGAGCACAAATGCTATGGAACTTTGCAGATCAGCATAACTATGTGAATTTATATTGTAACGTATTTCTTAACAATTGGGGAATAAACTATCAGAGTGTATGCATGATGCATACAGGTGTTAGGGGGAGAGTGATATGTTTTCCTGGAACACTGAACCTATTTTTATGAAGAAATGTCCATTCTTATCTCCAATAATACTTTTGCTGAAGATCTACTTTATCTGATGTTCATATAATCTTTTCAGCCTTAATATGATTAACATTTGCACATTTCCTTTTTCACTAATTTACTTTATCTGTGCATTCATATTTAATGTGACTTTTCTTAATGTCATAGAATTGAACATGGCTTTTCTTTGATCAATTTTATAATTTCTGCCTTTAAATAATAGGTATTAGTCCATTAACCTCTGCTAACATTTGATGTAATTATTTATATATTTGGATTTATTTTTATCATTTTATTATTTGTTTTCTGTTTCTGTTTTTCCTTTTTTCCTCTTTTTCTTCCTGATTTATACTTTTTTCATTTTGTTTTTCTTTTGTTTGTGAGAGGAACAGAGATGTTTCATTTTAATTTATCTATTGGCCTTTTAGCTATATTCTTTGTATAATATATTCATGATTGTTTAAAAGTTATTGTTTCTTAGAATTAATAATATACTAACTACTTCAAGTAAAATATAGAAACTTTGCAACTATATAGGTACATTTATCACCTCATTATTCTTTTATAGTTGTTATGTATATATGTATATATATCCTATCTGATAAAAGAGTAATATGCAAATTAATTATCAGTCCGCTACACCCACCAGCCACGCCCACCAGCCCATCAGGAGCGGGTATGGAAATTAACCCAAACAAGATGGCTGTGGCCACTGAGAGAGCAGGAGGGAGGCTTGGGTATCCCCGGCGATGGAGGAAGCCGAGCTTTCCACACACCCTGGTCTGGCTTGGCCTCTGCTTAAGTTGACAAAGTTTCAATTATAGAAGATAAATAAATCCCCTGAGGCACAGAGCAAGCAGAAGGCTTGGCTTCACTTCAGGCTACAAAGTTTCAATTGTAGAAGATAAATAAATCCCAGATACCAGGGCCTTCCCTTGGGTAGCCAGGGGGCGTGACTGGCCTTCAAATCACCACAGGCCCCTTGCCCAGGCTGCCCCATGCCCCAAGGGAACCCCCACCCTGATCCAGGACACCCTTCAGGGCAAACCAGCTGGCCCCCACCCGTGCACCAGGCCTCTATCCTATCTAACAAAAGAGTAATATGCAGATTGACCATCACTCCAACACACAAGATGGCTGCCCCCATGTGGTCAAAGATCCTGCCCCCATGTGGACACAAGATGGCCACCACAAGATGGCCAGCAGGGGAGGGTGTTTGGGAGAGACCAGGCCTACAAGGGAGGGCAGTTGTGGGTGATCAGGCCAGCAGGGAAGGGCAGTTGGGAGGGATCAGGCATGCAGGGGAGGGCAGTTGGGGGGACCCAGGCCAGCTGGGAAGGGCAGTTGGGAGGGACCGGGCCTTCAAGGGAGGGCAATCGAGCCTGCAGGGGAGGACAGTTAGGGGTGACCAGGTTGAGGAGGGAAGTTGGGGGCAAACAGGCTGGCAGGGGAGTAGTTAGGCATCAATCAGGCTGGCAGGGGAGTGGTTAGGGAGTAATCAGGCTGGCAGGCAGAAGCAGTTAGGGGCAACAGGAAGGCAGGCAGGCGAGCAGTTGGGAGCCAACAGTCCTGGATTGTGAGAGGGATGTCCCAGATTAGAGAGGGTGCAGGCTGGGCTGAGGGACACCCCCCCCAGGCATGAATTTCATGCACTGGGCCTCTAGTATTTATGTATGTGTGTGTGTGTGTGTGTGTGTGTGTGTGTGTGTATAACACAGCTGTCTTATAATGTGAAATAAAATGTTATAATGTTTTTATTTGGAGAGAATATGCATTATAAAGAAATTAAAGGAAGGAAATTAACCTTTTATATGTACCTATATAGTTATTGTTTTTAAATGTCTTCAGTCCTTTCTGAAGATTCACTTCACATCTGATTTATTTCCATTTATCGTGAAGAACTTCTTGGAACATTTATTATAGGGAAGGTCTTCATTTTATTTATCTAAAAATGTCCTATTTTGCTCTAACCGGTTTGGCTCAGTGGATAAAACATCGGCCTGTGGACTGAAGGGTCCCAGGTTCAATTCCAGTCAAGGGCATGTATCTTGGTTGTGGGCACATCCCCAGTGTGGAGTGTGCAGGAGGCAGCTGATCGATGTTTCTCTCTCATCGATGTTTCTAGCTCTTTTTCCCTGACCCTTTCTCTCTATAAAAAAAAAATCAATAAAATATATTTTTATAAAAATGTCTTATTTTGTATTTATTGATGAGAAATATGTTTGCTGAACATAGGATTCTGGATTATAAACGTTTTGGGGTTTTTTCCTTCTTGACTTTAAAGACAGTATTCCACTATCCTTTGGCCTTCATTCTTCCTAATGGCAAGTGGATGGTTAATGAAATTGTGCTATAGGCAATACAATGTTTTCCCCTGGTTGCTTTGAAGTTTTTCTCTTTATCTTTAGCTAGGAGCAGTTTAATTGTGATGTGTGTATGTGTGCCTTTATCTGTATTAATCCTGACTTGTTTTCACTGAGCTTCATGGATCTGCAAGTTGATTTTTTCACTACATTTTGGAAAATTTAGACTTTATTTATTCCAAACATGTTCTGCCCTATTTTATCTTGAATCTGCTTTTGGACTTCCAATTACATGTATGCTATACTTTTTGATAGGATCCTACAAGACCCTAGTATCTGTTAACTTTTTCTCTTTATCAATCTTTTTTTCCTTCTGCACTAAAATTGGATAATCTCATTTGATTCAACTTCACTAAATATTTGTCATCTATATTCCATTATGAAGTACATCTTGTATTATTTCTTTGCATTTCAGATATTGATTCATTAAGTTTAGAATTTGGTTCACTTTTCTTATTTCTACTTCAATGCAGAGATTTTTCTTTTATTCAATATAAGCTCATTTCCTTTATTTCCTCGAGCATAAGTATAACTGCTTAAAAAAAAAACATGTGCTAATTCCAATATCTAGGCTCAAAGTTTATATCTATTGATTGTCTTTTCTTTTGAGAAAATATGTTCTCTTGATTGTTCATATGTTGAGATATTTCAAATTCTATCTTGGACATAGTGAATTATATGTTATTAAAAACTCTTGATTTTTTTAAATGTTTCTCCCAAGAGTATTATTATTTTTTATAAGGAGGCAGATAACATGTGGCTGAAGGAAAACAGTAAACTCTGGAATCCCCGTGGTGGGTGGCAGTTTAAATATTATATTAGTCTTTTAGGGTTAGCTGGTCTACTTACTGTATGGGCAAGGTTTCCCCTTTAGAGTTATGCTTTCTAGGATTTACCCTTATAATTTCAGTGTCACAATCTATTCTTTGTTTTTTATTTTTTTATTTTATTGATTTTTCACAGAGAGGAAGAGAGAGGGATAGAGAGTTAGAAACATCGATCAGCTGCCTCTTGCACAACCCCCACTGGGGATGTGCCTGTAACCAAGGTACATGCCCTTGACCGGAATCAAACCTGGGACCTTTCAGTCCGCAGGCCGACGCTCTATCCACTGAGCCAAACCGGTTTCGGCAATTCTTTGTTTTTTCAATCAGAAATACTAAAGGTTTCTACTGGATTTTTAACTGGTCTTCCTAGAACATGCCCTCAGGCTAAAAGCTGTAAAAGGTGTAAACTCACTTATTCCTTTTTCTTTTAAATGTCAACTGTACTTCAGTTTCTGCCTATATTTACATCCTCTTCTACCACTTTAGATGTGTATGTGTGTGTATTTGTAGTAATTATCAGACAGTAAGAACAGAGTAAGAACATATAAAGAATTTAATTGGATAGAATTAAAATGATATACATTTTAAGGATTATGCATTTTAGTTAGCTGAGGTTGTTTCAGAAGTTTTAAGATCTTCTGGGATTATACCATTGCAACATAAATAAGAATTGGATTTAGGACTTATTATAGTAAACCTATTGATAAAATTATTAGCAAAAACTGGCACTATTAATAAATTGCATTGCTCCTTTTGTCTCTACATGTATGTATACTAGGTTCACTAGAAAGAAAATAGGCACTGCTAAATTATTATGTGATGAATAAGAACAAAATCATAGTTCCACAACCAGTGACTATTTAAAAAATGAGTCATTTATATTTGAAATGGCCATTTTCCTATTTACCCTACCATTAAGGTAAACCTTTCTTTAACTTAATATTTATACAGATTGTATGACCTTACTCTTTAAAAAGAAAGCTAGAACATTTCAAGATGTTTTTAAAAGGTAGATATATTTACCCTATCAAGGAATGTCATTGTTATTACCTCCCCTAACACAACATTACCATTTTAAAAAAAAAATTGCATTCCCATATAATACAAAAAACAAAATAAAATAAGACATTAATAAAAATAAACTGAGAGCAAAACTAAACATTAAAAAAAATGCTATGATTTTTTTTGCCTTTGGGGCTTTATAACAAACTTGTCCAAAAACAGAGCCAACATCTTTTTTTGCTGATGCTTTTGTTCTTAGGGATTTACTAATTATTTATTATTGAGTAAAAATATTCCTCATAAAGGAAATGCCTGCACACTTAGACCATTGATGAGGACCAGGTTGTCCAGTCTATGAATAAAGTTCCTGAGCTGCTTTATGCCTAAAACTTCACTCAGTCTTGCCCTGGCTAATTTGACTCAGTGGTTAGAGCATTGGCCCACACATTGGAGGGGTCTCAGGTTCTATTCCAAGTCAAGGGCACATACCTGGAGTGTAGTTTTGATCCCTCCTTGCCCCCCAGAGCGTGAGGGAAACAACTAATCCAAGTGTCTCTCTCTCACATCTCTCTCTCTCTCTCTCTCTCTCTCTCTCTCTCTCTCTCTCTCTCCCCCTCCCTCCATCCCTCCTTCCCTGCCTCCTTCCTACTCTCACTAAAAGTCAATAGAAAAATTTCCTCAGGTGAGAATTTACAGAAAAAAACAAAAAAGTAAAAAAAAACAAACATTTCACCCAGCCTAGCTAAATAACAAAATAATAAGACCATCAGCACATTACAAAGTTATATGGACATTTTAGATAATAGTGGAGATGTTTGTTGAACAATATTTCTTTGAACATGGCTTCATTTGGGACATCTGTAAGGGCTTGCATTATATCCTATTTGTGGTAAGAACAACATTCTTGTCCCATTGCTTATGAGCTTTTCTTGCTCATGGACGAGAAGCCAAAATGCAGTTAAAACACATTAGGTATGTAAGAGCCTTATGAATTGGTGAGACTGTAGTAAGTCTAGATACAAAACTAGGTGTGATTGTTTTCACTCTATTGATGCATTGCAAGTTTTGTAGTTTATCAGGAAATATTTCCTAGAAAAGGGGAATTATTAGCCAGGTCTTGGAAATTATAAAAATGTTTGGATAAAAGGAAAAGAAAACAAAATATGATTCTCTATTTGTTGTTTATTTGTGAGAATTAAGTAAAGGCACAAAGACAAGAATCATAAAAATTCAAGAGTAGAAGGCAGATTACTAAGTAAATAAGTAAGGAGAAATCTACTGCACAAGTATAGGGCACATGATCAAGAAGAAAATATTAATGAATATGTTTAATGCTGAGGTCTATTTCTTTTAAGAAAAAAATAAGTACAATCTTTGGCCTTGAGATTAACTTGTGTATGTTCAGTCTTGGCTCTGTGTCAATCAAGAAATGTTATGTTATAGTAACAAATGAGCTCAATAGGTCAGTGGCTGACAATGAAGGTTTATTTCCAGCATATTTTCCATACCTATATTGAGTGGTCTGTAACTCTGTTCTATATCATGTTACCATTTAGCCCTAACTGTTGGGGTAGGCTCGTTTTGAACCAGTAGACAGAGCAAAACAGTGAACCACATGCTGGCTTAAAGCTTCTGCTCAGAAGTGACTTACGTTACTCCTACTCACATTTCATTGGACAAAGCAAACTTACATGGTTGTGCCTGAGTTTTACAAGCGGAGGAGCACCTCAAAGAAAAACACTGAATATGGTGAAAATCATAAAATATACCACTAATATCTATTAGTTGGACTGAGGTATGTAATTTAACATGTTTTTTTCCTGAAACACAATTTGTAATTTGTGAAAAACAAATAAAAAATAAATTTTTTAAATGCCAACATTGAGGATTGTCCTGAAGATTAAATATGATTATTAATTGCCTGGAATAGAAACCGATGCTCACAAATTGCAGTTATTTTTTATTATTATTCTCTTCCATTTACTGACATTTGGCATGACTTTGTTATAATAGCCCACCCAGAGATAACACAACATTTGTTAGTCTGTGTGGCTGGCAGACAGCATTATTGTACAATCAACAACAGCTCCAATAAAACTGCACATTTTGACCAGTTATATATATATTTTTAATTTGCTACTTTTGTCACTCAGAATGAAATCTTTGACTAGGATGTTTGATTAATTCATATTATTTATCAAAAATAGTTTATGCCCTAGCCAGTTTGGCTCAGTGGATAGAGCATCGGCCTCTGGACCAAAGGGTCCCAGGCTCAATTCCTGGTCAGGGCACATGCCTGGGTTTTGGGCTTGATTCCCAGTAGCGGGCATGTGGGAGGCAGCCAATCAATGATTCTCTCTCATCATTAATGTTTCTATCTCTCTCCCTCTCCCTTTCTCTCTGAAATCAATTTTAAAAATATTTAAAAGAAAAAAGTTTATTCTTTGATGAGATAATAGTGGAAAAATAGGAAATTTGGGATGTTGGTTAAAGGAAGTTATTTTGATCATTTCAATGATTGAATTGATCATTCTGGGCCTAAGGAAAAGAGTTCAAAAGAAGTCCAAATCAATGGGAAGTAATCCAGGATAGCCCATATTCCTACAATTCCCACAAAGCTAACTAAGGATCTAGTTATTGCACCTGCCCCAGCAAGCATGGCACAGAATATTCAGGAATTCACTCTATGTGGCCTATGTTTGCTTGTTTTCATCACTGAATGGGAAAATTTGCTAGATGGCCTTGTATTAAATAAAATAAGAGTGACTGGCTCATAATGACACAAGATCCTGAAAATAACACTAAACTACTCTCCAAAGTAGAATTTTTCTTACATATTCTTATTGAATAAAATCATACATTTTACTTTGTTAGGAGAACTAGGGATTGGCCACAGCTCTCAATCAATCACATTTTACTTATTGAGTGGAAGACACTATGTAAAATTACACTGGAATAGCCACAAGTCATTCATAACAGAAGAAAAGTCTCTTGTTACAACTACTTTACAGCTGTAAACTAAGTTGGGAAACAATATTAAAGCACAGATTTTAAACTATGAATGAGTACCAAAATGCTTGATACATTGATTATTTGCTTATACAGTCATAACCTATTTTCATTCATGTGTGGATTGTTGAGTGAGAAAAGAATTGTTGTGTCCCTTTGTGTAACAATATTCACTACCACACTTGACCAGTTGCAGATCATGTAGAAACTTCACATCTTTGAAACTTCTCATCTTAGTTTTAAATCTATCTATTGAAAAAAAATCATAAAGATCTTTCACAAACGTTATATCTAAAAAAGATACAATCCCCTTTGGGATTCTGTTATAACCTCCCTATTTGCATATGTGTTTTAATATATGTGTACTTATATTTATTTATTTTCATTTTTACTACCTGTAAACTCCTTGAAGATACAACCTGTCTTTGATTTTTAAGGTTACTGAGCTTGGCACTATGCATTTGTAAAACAAAGCTTCCTGAACTATAACACAAAAGTGGAAAATTTTCAGGTTTGGGGTCTCTCTTCAAGGAGACCTTTGAATATTTCATATGCTTCTCACCACTCCCCACTTCTATCTTCACTCCCCAATCTGTATTTCTTAAGTATTAACTTGATTAATTTATATTTCTGAAGTATTAATCTGTATTTATTAAATATGTTATAGAATTCTATAACAAATTTAGACATGTAAGACAGTTCATAAAATAGCTATATTTATTTAATATCAATTATGAGCTGATGTTATACATAGTATCTTCTTTTATTAATATTAATATTGAAGAACTGTGATATGTGCTCTCTTTTTTAATTAACTAATAATGATGTGAAAGACCTTAGAAAAATCATCTCACTGTTAATAAAAAGTAGCATACATATGTGTATGTAAGCCACAATTCTATTTAGTCCAAGCATATTTATTTATTAAGCTTCATGACAATCATGGTAAGTTCTATTTTTTAAAAAGTTTTATTGTCTCAAAATGGAAACTGAGGCCAACATAAGTTAAGTAACTTGTCCCAGTTCACATAGCCAGTTTATGTCCAAACTCAAAGGGAGGCTGACAGGCATCAAATCCATGCCTTTAATAACTACACTATGCAACTCAATAAACAGCATATTAATTGGTAATGAAGATTCAAAAGGTCTATTTTAACTCTAGAAAGTACAGTTTTAGAATGCCCATTGCATGCATGAAGGACAATCTACCTCTTGATTCATTTGCAAAAGAGAGTCAATGACTGGCACAAACCCAGGCTCAAGTATAAGCACAATCTTCAGGATAACTGAAGCCTTAATACAGCAAAATCTGTTTATTGGGAACAACTGCAACCAGGATTAGCCTGCTGACTTAAGAACTTGTTGAAGAGAAGATAATTGTATGTGTGTATATATATATATATATATATGCTAATGGGTAACTGTGCTTTTTTAGTTTAAATAAATTGAATAAAATAAGAAATAAATTTACTAATCATTTAGGTAGAGATGTGTGTGGCCTTTTCATAAGATATATATTATTTTGTTAGATATTAACATTGTCTTATATTAATCTCAATTATAATACATATTCTATAATGCCTACACTTGTGTAATATTAGAGAGTACCGAAATAGTTTTACTTATTTTTAATCAAATTTTAATTGTCATACCCATATAATTTAACAGCAATTATTTTAGCATCTTGTCTTTTTAAGAATATATTTTTTATTGATTTCAAAGAGGAAGAGAGAGGGAAAGAGAGATAGAAACATCAATGATGAGAATCATTGATTGGCTGCCTCCTGCACACCTCACACTGGGGATCAAGCCTACAATGGGCATGTGCCCTGATTGGAATCAAACGATGAACTCCTGGTTTATAAATCACCATTCAGCTACTGAGCCACACTGGTTGGGTTAGCATTGAACTGTTACAAAGCAGCCTCCGTGGTATTCACAAAAATAATATTGATCCTCCTTTTTGCCTTAGTGTTTTATTTTTTACTTACAAATACAAACAAACTAATGTTAGCTGGTTAAAAATAACCAGCTAAACAGTACAGTGAGCAGAAACACACCAGAGAGTCAACTAATAGCTCTGAGCTTTCAGTACATTTGGGCTCAGTACATCTGTGTTTTATGGAGAAAATGGAGCACTTTAGGTCATCTAGATGTGAGTGATTGGAAGTCAATCAAATGTGGCCTGTGCAGGGGTGGGAAGGGCTGCTTAAAGATGCCATGATTCAGCCACACTGATTCAGCCTGCACTGATGGGGACAGGATTTTGATAGAGAGACAATGAGCATGGAAAAGTTGCTCTTTCAAATGTATGTCTGCAACTGAATGTCCAGAAGTTTTGTTATATTCAGAAAATTTAACCTCACTCTTTACTAATGTATCCTTTATATTTTATTCCCATGAAAATGAATAAAATCTGAGGGATAGCAACAAATTAATTACTTTCAAAGATAAACACTTGGAATTATGAAAGAAAAAATCATCCCATTTTGTGAAATGCATCCTACATAACAGTTGTCATATGGCTTTTTGACTGATTTCTGAATGTAAAATAGACATCTTGCTATTTTCTAGGTGACATAGAATTAAATTCCATAGCAACAGAAGAGTTCCATCAACTAATTACCCTCTTGATCTGTTGCCAAAATTACAGCCATATATCTACTGAAGTTAATCAAACACAAATGAAAATAACTCTGAGAAATAGCTAATTATTAATGGTACTCTAGATTAAAAACCTCTTTGCTTTTATTTATGCTATTTAAAAATTGAGAGTTTATATTAAGCTTAATATGTTCAATCTGAAATATTTTCCTATACTTAAGATAGCTATTTACAAAAGTGAAGACAAACATTGAATGCACTATAAGATCAATACCCTTGATTGCCCAGTCTTCTCTTCATTTTCTGAAATACCAGGACATCCCTGCGAGCAGCTAAATGTGATTACTGCAGCCTCCAGGTTTCATGAAACATTCTTATTTTTCAATCTTGGAGTTAAGGAAAAGGGATCACAGCGGGAGGTAACTGGGGGGCAGGCAACTTTGTCTTACAATCATGTTGTACACTCACCTGATCTCTAATTGCTTCTAAATTCTATCTTCAGTGATTATTAAACACTAGAAGCTTGATGCATGAAATCCTTGCAAGGGGCTAGGACCTCGCAGCCCCAACTGCCTCAGCCCTTGCAGTCGGAGAAGGCGGCCCTGCCCCCAGACCACTGGTCATTCTGGAAAGTCGTTCTGAAAGGTCATTCTGGAAGGTCATTCTGAAAGGTCATTCTGGAAGGTCGTTCCGCCATCCAGTCTAATTACCATATTAGCTCTTTATTATATAGGGTAAGTTATAAAATAAGAAATGAACATAAGCTATAACATAAGGAAGAATCAGCTAGCACAACCATTCACATTAGGGCATGCTAGTGGTAAATAAAGAAATTTCCCTTTAATAAATCAGACAGTGATGAAAACTGTGGGGAGGAAAAAAAATAGCTTGGCATAGAACCTGGGTGGCATTTTATACTAACCTAATTCACACAATCTTTTCCTAGTGTTCCAGCAGTGATTGAAGTAGGTTTCTTAGTGGTCCCCAAAAAATGTTCATATGCTTATTCCCAGAACTTGTGAATATATTACATTGTCTGGCAAAGTGAATTAAGAATGTAGTTGGATTAGGGCTGCTAATCAGTAACTTAAAATAGAAGGTCACCCTTGATTATCCAAGTGGACCCAATATATTCACAACAGACTTATATTAACCATCGAGGTTTTTTTTTCCATTCAAGGAAACATCTTCCCTTTTTATCTTTGGTATTTTTCTCACCTACCTCATATAATGTATTTATTTATTTAATTTATTTAACAACTATTTATTGGATTCCTACTATGATATTGGGAGATAGAAACTGTAAATTTATTTCTTTGTTAAGTACAAGCCCCAGGCATCTATCTAGTGTAGACTTATGGATAGTGATGTGTGGGATATATCTATATACATGGGCTGTAAATCTGTGCACCCAAAATGTGATCCTGAATGAGTTATTGAAGAATGAGACATGAGTCCTGAAAGGACAAAAGAGTGTACAAAGTAAAAAAAAAAAAAACAGTGATAAATGGGAAATATTATTCTAGTGGAAATTATATATATATATATATATATATATATATATATATATATATATATATATATATATAAAGTGGAAAAAATATCATGTGCAAAGGATCCAGAAAAGGCAATCTGTGAATTGCAAGTAGTTCAGTTTGACATGGGTCATGAGAGGAAGCAGCAGAAGTTGAGTTGAGAGAGGCAGGATGCAAAGAGCCTTATAAGCCAAGTTGAGAGACTTCTGGACTTTACCCTCAGGGAAATAAGGAAGTAGTGTAGCTTTAAATCTAGACACTGCATTGGGCAGGGTTCAGTAGAAAGACATGAGCTACACTAGGCATTTCAACATGGAGAATGTAGGGAACTGGTTTCATAGGAAATTTGAATGAGTAAGTGGGAACACTAAAGTAATCCTATATAATAAAAGCCTAATATGCAAATTGACCCCTCGGGGGGTCGTTTAGCTGGGAGTTCAACCAGGAGACTAGGAGTTCGACCACTCACTATGACCTGTGCTGATCACCAGGGGGCAGCACGGAACATGGCGTGCGTCAGCGACATGGCACTGGCAGCGGGTGGCAGTGAAGGAGCTGCCAGCCCCAATGATCCCGATGAGAGCAGGACTGCAGCGGGATGGTGGAGCAGGTGAGCAGGTGGCGCCAGGCCAAGGCAGGTGCAAATGGGGGTCCG
Organism: Cnephaeus nilssonii; assembly: GCF_951640355.1. Taxonomy (NCBI): domain Eukaryota; kingdom Metazoa; phylum Chordata; class Mammalia; order Chiroptera; family Vespertilionidae; genus Cnephaeus; species Cnephaeus nilssonii. Next base: position 73,952,758 of record NC_137084.1, read on the forward strand.
ATCGCTCCGCCGATCACTCCACAGACAGCGACCAGCCGTGCAGGAGGGGGACGGGACAACCACCTGGATTCCAGGCACTGAGGGAGCCAGGCAGGGGTCCCAGCCATGATCGTCGTCCCACAGGCAGAGGGTGGAGCAGGTGAGGGGGCAGTGCCAGGCCACGGCAGGGTTCCAGTCAGGGCTATGGAGCTGCAAGGCTGGGGGCGTGATCTGGGGTTCAATTTCCACAGGCCATCAGAGGGACCCCATCTGTGCATGAATTCGTGCACTGAACTTCTAGTTCAAAGATAAAAAGAAATGCATTCCAGGGATAATAACTATAAAAATAAGTTACTATCTCTATGGCTTTCAGAATAAATCAAAGTTAAATATCTCTATGGCTTTCAGAATAAATAGAAGTTAAATGAAAGAAATTCAAAGTGGGGAGGGGCATTTGACCTTGGGGCTCAGAACTCTGGGAGGGGGAATGCTCTAGCTGCTGCTGTTTCTTTATGTGGTTATTAGGAGCCAGATAATACAACATGGATAGAAGTTGGAGGCTGGAAGAAGCAGACATGCTACCAATAGGGCAAAGTATTGTTGCTGGGGTAATCCTGTCAAGTCGTGCATTAAATGTTTATATTCTCATCTTCCTCTACTACCTCCTATTGGCATAACTTAATAACAGGGAGTTAGTAGCTAGCAAAGGAGATGCACAGTTTGCAGTATCAAAGCCCCTGTATCATAAAGTTGAGTATAAAAGGGAGGACTTGGTACTGAAAGACAATAAGAATTGGCACAGTTCAGTCTCCTAATATTATGCTATTTGGGATGATCCCAAATCCCAGGAGTTGTGGTATCCATATCTGGGTGATGTTAATTTATCTATTAGTATCACAATCCCACCTGAATAACTGCTAACCTAAAGGTTAATCTAACCTAAAAGTTAATTTGCGTTAAATAGTTACTACCAGCAATCTTTATAGGAATAATGAGAATAAATATGTATAATTTCTTAACAAGCAGTAAAACTCTACTCAATTGTTATAGTCCTGGTTTCTGTGGAACACTCACAGACCACACATAACAATATATAAATTCCTTCCTTTACCATCTCAGGCACTATTTGGCCTTGGCCAGCTTCTCAGCTTGTCAGTGTCCTTTCCCGAGCTTGGTGACTCAAATGCATACTGCTGAGAAGTTTAAGTCCTTTGTGGCCCTTTGTTTTGATGGTTGCGGTTTTCCCATTTATTTTTACTATTGAACATGTGTTCCTTAGCCAGAAGCTGTATTCAGGGCTAGCATGACAACAGGCAAGGCATTGTGTAAGTGCACATATGTCAGGGCTAGTAGAAGCACTTCAGGCAGGAAGAATAAACCAAATGCAGAATACGTATTTGTCCCCATGAGGCTAAATTGCTACCTCCTCCACAAAGGAACAGGTCTATTAGAATCTACCTGTTACCTGATGTTTGCCTGATGAGGGACCAGTTCCATCCAGGGGCTTGTCTCTTTGGTTTTGATCAAGCACTTGGCAGTAGCACTAGCCTAATCAGCCTTAGTGAGGAAAATTCATGTTATTGAAACACAAGAGACCCAGAGCATGAAAATTCATGCACTCAGGGGTGTGTCCCTCAGCCCAGCCTGTGCCCTCTTGCAGTCCAGGACCTCTAGGACCCCTGGGGGAATGGGCGTAAGCTGGCAGTCAGACATCCCTCTGGCAGTCCGTGAGACCTCAGGGGATGTCCAACTAATGGCTTAGGCCGCTAAACCATTAGTCAGACATCCTTAGAGCTGGTGGAGGCAGGAGAGGCTCCCGCCACCACTGCTGCAATGGCCAGCCATGAGCTGGCTTCTGGCTGAGTGGTACTCGCCCTGTAGAAGTGCACTGACCACCAGGGGGCAGCTCTGGCATTGAGCGTCTGCCCCTTGGTGGTCAGTGCATATCATAGTGACTGGTCATTCCTGGTTGTTCTGCCTTTAGGGTCAATTTGCATATTACCCTTTTATTATATAGGATGTGCAATTCTCATTTTCTGCTCCCGGGATACCTGTAAAAGAGACTGATATCTGCATACCCATTATCTTGTCCTCCTAATTGTTGAGAATCTCTGATGCCTACAGCTATTTCGATTTGAAGAGGCTTCACATGAGTCAAAAATACTTTCATGCTTTGTGTGCATTCCAAGAGGTTATTTGCATACCTCTTTCCTAGGCCACCTTAGTTATCAATCATTTAATTTTGTGCTTTACAGGTTCCTGACCATCTGACCACCTCTTAATCCTGCACATCTCTCAGTCCAGACAGAGACGACCACATATAATGTTAGACATTCTTCCCCTGGGAGGGTTTCACTTCACCACCATTATTTAGGAATACTCTTGATTGGGGCTGCAGTGCCACAGCTGTCCACTCCCAGTTAGTGCCAAGGACCTGCCTAGTCAGATTTATGGTTTACAAGGATCACTCTGTCATGGTGAAAAATGTATTGGAGGATGCATTCGCATATTCAACATAAGAGGTAATGGTGTCTGGAACCAAGGTAGTGGCAGTGAGGATTAAAGAAACATAAAGCTCTTGAGAATGAAGAATTCTGTGTACATTTGATACCACCTACCTGATTATTAGTTCTTAGAGGGTGAGGGCTGACTCTAGTTTACCTTACAGCCTTATTCCACCTATAATACCAGGTGCTAGTGCATAACAACAACTACAAAACTTCCTACTTTAGGTGGAATCTCATTTTAGTTTCTCCAAATTCTTGGAGCAAAATCAGCCATTAAAATGTTAGCTTCTGTACAAAGCAGTTTTTACTTTGTTTCCCATATTTTCCAGATATAAGATATTCAGATGACCAACAGAGGCTGAACATCACTAAGCATTAGAGAAATGTGATTCAACACCACAATGAGCTGTCACCTCACACCTGCCAGAATGACTACCACTAAAAAAAAATTAACAAATAACAAGTACTGGTGAGGATGTGTAGAAACGGGAACCCTCATACACTGCTAGGGTATTGTAAATTGGTGCAGCCACTATGGAAAGAGTAAGGAGATTTCCCCCCAAAATTAAAAAATAGAGCTGTCATATCACCCAGCAATTCAATTTCTGGGTAATTTATATGAATGAAAAAAGAAACTAATTTAAAAAGATATATGTACTCTATGTTCATTGCAGCATCTATATATATAAAAGAGTAATATGCAAACCGACTGAACAGCACAATGACCAGAACGACTGCTCAACCAGTTGCTATGAGGCACACCGATCACCTCCTGGTCCCTTTCCCCAGCCAGCAGGCTCCGATCCCCTGATGGTGAACAGGGAACCGGGGGTGGGTGGTGGTGAGGTTGGGGCTGGCTGCGGGTAGCTGGAGAAGATGGCCCTGATCACAGGCCAGGCCTAGGGACCGTACCTGTGCACAAATTCATGCACTGGGCCTCTAGTCCTATATAATAAAAGCCTAATATGCTAAGTGTTCTACCATTCGTTCAACCATTCGACCAGTTACTATGACATTCTGACCAGTAGGTTAGCTTGCTGCTGGGGTCCAACCGATTGGGACTGGGAGAAATGGGCCGGACATGCCCTGGAGCCCTCCCGTGGTCCCTCCCTGGCCCCGATTGTGCACTGGTGGGGGTCCCTCTGCCTGGCCTGCACACTCTCACAATCCAGGACCCCTCGGGGGGATGTCGGGGAGCTGGTTTCAGCCCAATCCCCACAGGTCATGCCGAGGGACCCCACCGGTGCATGAATCTGTACATCGGGCCTCTAGTTATTTATAATAGCCAAGATATGGAAACAATCTAGGTGGTTAAGAGATGAGTGAATAAAGAAGATCTGTATTCCATTTGCAACAACATGGTTGGAGCTACACAGCATCTGGCTGATTTGAAACTTAGAGAAATTTGAGTGGAACCATATGAGCTAATCTCTTGCCACAGTAACACTCCATAATGATCACAAAACTTTAGTCTCATGCAACATTAGCATGCATACCACATGTCTAGGCTGGTCATAGAGGCAGCTCTATTCATGTTGGATGAGGTCATCCAAATATCTGAGGGTTGGCCAGGACAAATGGAATAACTGGGATCTGCTCCATGTGCCCCTTGTCCTTTAGTAGGATAGCCCAGTCAAGTTGCCATGGAGCTGAAAGGGGTGCAAGAGAGAGCGGGAAAGCAAGCTCAATTTTGCATGCATCTTTCTGTCTTCCATTTGCATCATATTTGCTAAAATGACAGTGGCCAAAGCAGGTCTCAGATCTAAGCCCAGAATCAGATTAAGAGGCAGGAATTGCAATGCCACCCATCAAAAGGTGTAACTACATGAAACCTGAAATTGGATACTTCTGCTACTTACCACTAGGAATTTGTGTTAAAGATATGTCATAAAAATCCCCTTTCTCACTCAGGATACCCTATATCTTGGCAGACTGACAGGACCAGGAAAGCTGAAGGGTGGTTCAACTCATGATTACAGAGAGTCCACACATAAAGAAAAGTCCAGAAAGTGGAATACAGGGAACTCACTGACCTCAGGCAGAGTGATAGCCTATAGCTGCCCCATATTATTTGATGTCCTGGGTCCAGAACTCAAAAATATGAGATTTTATTAACCAAAAGAGTCTTTGAGCCTAGAAAGACCCTTCCTTAATTTTAATATTCTCATTTCCATATGTAATTTATCGTTTACAAAATTGTAGAAGTGCTTTTTTTTTAAATCTCTGATTAATTTCAGAGAACATATTTGTTCACATGTAATGTACATGGTGTAATCAAGTGTGATGGTGGCAGCATATCCTCAACTAGCAATCTGGGGGAACCTAGTAGAATTGTGTAGTAGGAGTAACTTGAGGGAGAGTTTGAATGCAATTTGTTTGCCAGTAGGAGTGCTTTTCCTCTCAATTACCATCAAGATATATTAAAGATAATTGAACATTTTCACACTTCGTAGCCGTAGAAAGCAATTATGAGAGTATTCATGAAAAAGATTAGTGAGTAGACTGCGATGAAGATAGGCTTCCATTTGGAATGCAGTTTAGTTGTTACATTTTTACCACTGTGGAGTGTTCTTATGTTTTGATGGTAATATTTTTGTAAAACCAATCTGGCAACTTCAGAAATGACATTATCGCTTAAATAGAACAGAGCCAGGATGGTGAAGTTTTGGTACCAGTGCGAGAAGAAGACAAATACCTCAACCCATGGGGTTGTATTTAAACCGGAAAGAAAGACAGGTGTGGAAGTCACTGCTAACGCAGAATTAACTGTAGTTGTGGTGCTAATGGCACACTCCCAGCTTAATCTGCAAACTGCAATGCGCAGTTATTGGAAGAGTTCAAGGACTTTCAACAGTAGTTATTTCTCTTGAAGTGGAAGAGGTTTTTTTAAACAGGAACAAAAAACATTTCTTGACTCTGGCTTATGAGTTCATTTTTATACTCTGCCAAAATCTGCATTGAGTACATTAAGTAAAACTTAATCTCTTTAGATTCGATTTTTTCTATTAAGAAAAATGGAAATAATTAGGAATGTAATCATCATAATAAGTACAATATATTAGAATTACATAGATCCCTAGCACTCCAGATGACTTTATACACTCCTATAATCCTAGCTTGTGCTAGACAAGGTCGAACAGGACCACTCTTTTTTAATATAAGAGAAAATGATAAATGTGTGCATTTTATGACTATGCTATATGTGTTGCCTTCCTTTTTATCTGAACTTGAGCTTTGTCTTCACTGAATATAAAATGGAGTAGTCTTTTTCCTTTTTATCTATTGTACACATTGCTGGAAGAATTTAAGGTTTTAATGAACATTTATAGCCAAATTTGTAAAAATAAAAGAGTGCAATGGCTTGTTCATGCCTTGCCTTTTTGTTCTTTCTCTTACAATTGCCAGAAATAGTCATACTCATAATTAAATATAATTGGGCAATTATGTTATGCAGATTTATAGAAACCCTCACTAGTGTGTCTTAAAAATCAATATGGTCTGCAAAATATAAATTTCAAGGCATTTTTTAAAATGTCAATCTGTTAATTTTCTCCAGTGAGTTGAATGGTTAGTTAAACTGGATGACAGAGAGAAGCATTTATTTTCCAGAAACCACTGTAAGAGTTTACTTTATAAGATGCAAGGATACTCTCTCCTGGCAGCACACCACAGAACCTAACAGTGAAGGATGACGCTATTTTTCCTGAGGGACGTGTTTGAGAGCCAAAGCTCTTTTCCCCCCCACAAGTCCTTTCCAACTTCTGAGACTCAAAAGAGAAAAACAAAACCACAGGAAAAAATTATTATGCTTGTCATGTTTCCATTGGGCAGTACAATCCCTGTGTTTTTCTGGAGTGGACATCACACCGCCCCCCCAAAAAAAATTCAAGAGGGAAATAATATCTAAAATGGGACTTTCCTGAGAATTCTTTCATGTAAATGGCAAGGAACTGTGTAAGAATTGTGCATGTTCATACCAGTCTCCAGAGGTCTATCTCTTACTCCCAACTACTCCTCAAACTCAATCATGATTTTCTGGTGCAAGAGAAAGGAGAGGGAGGCTGTTTGGATTGGGTGAAGAGGAGGCAATTTCCTCCAAAAACAACCCTTTATTCTTTAAGCCATGGAAAATCAACCATGTGCCAGAACCTCTGCTGGGTGCACAAGAATTGTATTAATATACTAAGGGCTTCCACAATAAAGGTCCTCAAACTGGGTAGCATGGGCAACAGAAATGAATGTGCTCACAGTTGTGGAGGCTAGAAGCACACAATGAAGATGCTGACCAGGTCTGCTTCCTCTGAGAGCCCTAATGGAAGGGCCTGTTTCCGGCCTCTCTCCTTGACTTACAGATGACTGCTCCCTTGCTACCTCTTCCTCTGGTTGTCCCTCTGTGTATTCATACCCCAAGTGTGTCTTTGTTTATTTATTTATATTTTTAAAATATATTTTATTGATTTTTTTACAGAGAGGAAGGGAGAGGGATAGTTAGAAACATCGATGAGAGAGAAACATCGATCAGCTGTCTCCTGCACACTCCCTACTGGGGATGTGCCCGCAACCAAGGTACATGCCTTGACCAGAATCGAACCTGGGACCCTTGAGTCGCAGGACGACGCTCTATCCACTGAGCCAAATTGGTTAGGACCCCAAGTGTGTCTTTATGTGGCCAAACTTCCTCTTCTCATAAAGACACCAGTCAGAATGGATTAGTGTCAAATCTAATGGCCTGATTTTAAGTTAATCACCTCTTCAAAGGCCCCCCTCTCCAGTACAGTCGCCGTCTCAGGTACTGGGAACAAAGCTTCAATATATGAATAGAGACGTGCACAATTCAGCCCATAAGAGGGCCAAATACACATAAATCCCATCCCGACTCTCAGTCAGAGAGAAAGTTTTCAGTTGCTCAGAACATATATTCTAAGAACAAATATTTGAGGATAATATTTTTTAAATGGGTTATATGAGTAAAAAAGGAACCAATGCTCTCACCACAAACAACAAGCACAGGAGTGTTTGTTAAATAAAAATGACTTTGCCCTCGCCAGTGTTGTTCAGTGGATTGCGTGTCGGCCGGCGAGTTCGATTCCGGTCGATTCCAGTCGAGGGCATGGACCTCAGTTGCAGGCTCCTCCCCTGCCTGGGCCTGATGTGTTCCTCTCACATCGATGTTTCTCTCTGACTTTCCCGCTCTCTTCCACTCTCTCTAAAAATCAATGGAAAAATATCCTTGAGTGAGGATTTTAAAAAAATGACTTTGTGTTAAATGGAATCACTCTGAGGCAGATAACCTGGTTTAATTATGTTTTATTTCTTCCCAGTTATAGGAGAGTGGCCCCAAGATTGAATGGAAGCTGAAATGTCTTGGCCTATCCACTGTGGCTAAGCATGAAAAGCTCACCAAGTGGCGTTGTGTGATGATCTAAGGAGGGAATACAAGGTATTACTTACTGGGCTAGGGTTTCGTTGCCTGTTCTACTTAAATGTTTGTAAGCCACATTTACAAACTTTTAAGAACTTTTAAGGACTCAGGTCCAGAGCAAATGATTGTAGCACTAGATGTGCCACTCAAAAAAATATTCACTTGCCTCTGGATGTCTTTTGTGTAGAATATTTTTCATAAGATGATCACACCAAACTAATGATGAGAAAAACATCCATGTGATTGTATGTATGTGACCTGAGGAATTGCTCAGAAGTTCAAGTTAATGAATAAATAAACAAATAACAGTCTCAGAGATTAATGTCATTAAAATAATTGCAATTTTCTCATTTACACAGACCTTATATTTAGGATTATTCTGATGCTTTCATTTAAACAAATTCAGATATCCAGTAAACAAAAGGCATTATGCTATGTTAGATAGCATTCAGTAACAAATTTTATTTTTCACAATCATACTTTCTCTGCTTCAATCCTATCCAGAGGAGATATGTGGAAAGAGGTAAGAGGCTACCATGATTGGGTAGATGCTGATTTCTGGCTTGGCTTTGCCACCTGCTAGCTATGTATCACCTTTCTTAGTCTCAGTTGTCTTTTGTGCAATCTGGTGTACTAACACTTCACAGAGTCATCATAAAGTCTAAAGACATTGTACTTGGAATGTGCATTCTGAAATCCCATGAAAGTGACAGGTGAGGTATTCTTTAAAATATTTTTATTGATTTCACAGAGGAATTGAAAAGAAAAGAGAGATAGAAACATCAATCATGAAAGAGAAGCATTGATCGTCTGCCTCCTGCACTCCCTACACTAGGGATTGAGACTGCAACTTGGGCATGTGCCCTGACAGGGAATTGAACCATGACCTACTGGTTCATAGGTCGAAGCTCAACCACTGAGCCATACCTGCCAGGCAGGTTAGGTATTCTTAAGGCCTTTCATGGCAATGCCAATTGAACAGTGCTCACTGTCTGGAACCTCATTTGTTGGTGCTTTTGTCTGTAAAACTGTAAAATGTCTTTTCCTTCTAGATGATTCTTCTGATAAGGAAGCAAAGTACATTTTTTATTGTGGAGTAATATCTGTACACACACACTCACACAAGAGCACATTTCCCTGTGATTCAAGGATCTTAAACCCTAATGGTCATTAGGACATATTTTCCATGGTACATGCTGAGCTGTAGGACACAAGTGGCATCTCTCCCATCTCCATGCACATGTACTTTGAAATAGACATCCACAATGTGTTTCAAGGTGCTATTTTCAAAACCTGCTCCTGCCTTTTGTTTACTTCCTGTTTCTTTTCTATGATGGATTAAACAGAAAAGCCAAATGCCAAAGCCACTGGCAGTTGTGTCTGACTATGCAAGGTCTCCCTGATGCCAGCTGGTACCCAACCTGGCACTATGCCAAACGTGCCCTCTTATATATATGCATGAGGATCAAGGTCAGCAGCATACAAGAGATGGCCTCTTAAATGTGCTAATGTTTATCGATTGATTGTGGAAAGCAGAGCCAAGCTATCCTTCATTAAGTGTTCCGTCCTTCAGCAGTGTGGCATAACATAGGCTGAACCGAACAAGATTTCTTATATAACCTACCTCATTACGTACAGCCTGGCAACAGGTCAGGCAGGGCACATGGAAAGTTCCCAAGAAGTTCAACTTGTGTAAGCCAATTTGGCTTATAAAAGTATTCATGTAGTCACTTAGTAATTTGCCATGTTACTTGATGTAAAGTTACTGATTCGGGGCTATCAAAGCTATGGCCGTATGTAAAGTGGCATGTCCACCCTATGGGGAAACCAAAACTGCCATGTGAAGAAACATTCTTAATACCTTTCCACAAAATCTGGATGACACCGAGCGCCCTGGGGAAAGCTGAACAGTCACCTCAAAGGTGCAGCTGCTTGTCCAGCTGATGAGAAACACATGCAGCTACCCAGTCAGCTACCCTTCATGGCCACAGCTGAGGAGAATATTCCAGGCCTCATTCCCAATCATATTATCATCCGTTATTTCAGAAGAACCTCTTAGGTGATGTAACTTCCTCATAAACCCTCACGCTCCTGGGAACCACATTTGGGTACTTATATGCTGTAAGACACTAAGGAAGGCATTGTTTTTGAGCATGAGCAAAACATTGAGAACTTTGCTATCGTAAGTAAAGCAGAAGTTATGCAAAGGCGCATTAATCCCAAGCCTAAATCCTACTACTCAGGAATACTATAAGAATAATGGTGATAATATTTCTTGATAGTTACTAAACTTTTTTTTATCAGATAATACATTCATATTCTTTATGTGTGAAATAAAGCAAAGGCCAGCTTAGAAAATAGACTTATTTTCCTAAATCAAAGTTTTTGAAAGTTTCCATTTTTATTACTACTCAAAGACTGCACTTGGAGATATAGAATTCTATAGAAATACTTTATGGGTATTTGGTCATTAAGGGATTTTGCCACACATTTCCCCACATATCTTTGTGTATAAGGAAATATGAATTGTAATGCTAGCCAATATGTTTTGAGCACTCCTTTTGTGCTACGCACTATTCTAGTAATTCTTTATATTATATTAATCCATTTAAATATATTTGATTTAAAATGTCTATGAGTTTGTTAAATTATTTGCAAAATAAACATCCTGCTTAGATAACCTCTTTGCCTCCTAGATCTAATATTCTTTTGTTTCAAAAATATTTCTATTTATCTGTCTACATATATGCTTATATGTATGCATGCATTCATGCTTGCATATCAGGTTAAATTAATTATTGGTTTAGTTAGTTTTCAAATATTTAAAATTTAAGAAAATTCATGCTTAGAAATATGTGTAAAAAAATGGTACTACTCTCTATAAAGAAATATAATGAGGGGCTTTCTCAAAGGATCACTATCTAGATGGAAGATGAAACACATGTACTTCTATGGTTAACATTTAAAAATGTGAAGATGGCATAATATCACTAGTATCACGACTCTTAGAGTCATGTGGATATACAGAGCAAAAGTGGCCATCGACTCATGACACATCTGTATCTGTTCAATAGAAATCTATACTGATTAGAATTTCATTTTTCAAACATTGCTGGTATTACCTCACTTGTTTTCAGGACCCACCTCAATTTTCTAAGTTAAATTTAAGGTTTGGCCCTGATCCTTATGTTCAACCATTGCTTTGATAACTAATATTTTGTCAATGATCCTTTGCAATTGTTGATTTCCATGACCCCCCTGACCATTTATATCTCTTAATCCCTATAACAGTAATATTACACACAGGACCTTATCATCCAATTATATTATGCTACTTCTGGGTCTTAAATTTGTTGTCAATGTCTCATACCACATTCCCTCAGTATCCACCTCTTCCATAACCTCTTATTCACTTAACTCTTAAAATACGCACTACTTCACGTATACATGAACAATTCCTCCTATGCTTCATTTCTATTTTCTAACCACATATTGAATATTTTCACTTAGGTAACCTGCAGTCCTTTCATATAGCTGAAGTTGAACTTGACACCCTCCAAAAATAAGAGCTTTATTTTAAAATTCTCTATTTAAGTGTTTTACCTCTGCGCTAGACATCTTAGTTTTCTTGCACAGTGTTCATACTAAAAAAAAAAATCACTGTTTCACACTTCATTCATCATAACTGTTGTGTCTATCTTTACTATTGCTAAGTTTTAACGCCATCATTAGAGTTCAACACCACTTTGTCTGACTTCATTAACATTCTTATTGGTCTCTGTTCTCTTCCTCTGCAATGTATTTGGCATTCTGTTGAGAGTTTAATCTTCTTAATAAAGTTTTCCACTGCAGAAATCTTCAGTGACCTTCTCCTCTAACCAGACTGATTCATTCAGTGTATCTTCATCATACCACGTACTTTGTCCATATGTATATTAGGGGTTACATCATGCCACTCTCCTGAAATGCCCTTGCCTTTTTGCTTAATCTATTTGCACTTTACTTATCTTTTGTTCCTTAGCTGAGGTTCATTTCTTCCAGAAAGCTTTCCACAGTAATGTCAGATTTCACTAAAGGTTCTCTTCTTTAAATACTATATTCAGGTGTAACCCTGTAAATGTGACATGTGTTTTATATGCATTGGAGCAGACCGGTTGAAGGGCTCTCACTTCTGTTGAGCATCTATTACTAAATGTCAGAGCTGTGATTCAAACCAAGGACATTCCATTTGTATTTTTCCATAGACAAATTTATTTAATATAACCAATGAATTACTTTGGTACTGAAGTATGTATTACCTTGCATTAGGGACTAAATTGTGTCTCCCCAAAGTTCATGTGATAAAATGTTAACTCCCAGTAACTCAGAATGTGACTGTGTTTGGAGATAGGGCTTTTGAAAAAGTAATTAATGTAAAAGGAGGGCAGATGATTGGGCTCAAATCAAATCTGACTGGCATCTTTATAAGAAAGACTAGAGGCCCAGTGCATGAAACTGGTGCACTGGGGAGGAGGGGTATCCTTCAGCCAAGCCTGCATCCTCTCTAATCTGGGACCCCTCAGGGGCAGTCAGACATCCCTCTCACAATCCAGAACTGCTGGCTCCCAACCACTCGCCTGCCTGCCTGCCTGATTGCCCTTAACTGCTTATGCCTGCCAGCCTGATCACCCCCTAACCACTCCCCTGCCAGCCTGATTGATGCCTAACTGCTCCCCTGCCAGCCCGGTTGGGCCCAACTGTCCTCCCCTGCTGGCCCGATCACCCCCAACTGCCCTCCCCTGCAGACCTTGTCCCCCCCACAACTGCCCTCCCCTGCCAGCCTGGTCACCCCTAACTGCCCTCCCCTGCCAGCCCAGTTGCCCCTAACTGCCCTCCCCTGCAGGCCTGGTCACCCCCAACTGCCCTCTCCTGCTGACCTGGTTGCCCCCAGCTGCCCTCCCATGCCAGCCATCTTGTGGCAGCCATCTTTGACCACATGGGGGTGGCCATCTTGTACGAGGGTGTGAGGGTCAGTTTGCATATTACCTCTTTATTATATAGAATTAGGACACAGAAAAAACACAGATGGAGCGGCAACCATATGAGAACACAATGGGAAGGTGACCATCTGCAAGAGGCCTGAGAACAAAACCAACCCTGTCTACACCTTAGCCTTATACTTCTAGCTTCCAGAACTCTGAAGATATAAATTCCTGCTCTTAAGGCCACCGAGGCTGTTCTTTGTTATGGCAACCCTAGAACACTAATATCTTTTTGTAAGTATATATATATATATATATATATATATATATATATATAATATTTAATTTTGAGGTTCTATGAAACTCAAGTGTTAACATAGATAATGTAAGTGACAACATGACAACATACCCTTGTCAATCATACCTTGCCATCTGCTTGGTGGGCAAACATTACACTATTTAAAGGATATCTAAATTATCCTAAACAGCTAAACCTCGCATCCATACGTGACTGAAAATTCAGCATCTAAAGTGAAATTAAAATATAGTCAGTACTTTAAATCCCCATCATTAAATGTTGCTTTAGCATTATATTTAATTTCTTTTCCTTTAGAAGCAACAATTAAGTTACTTCAGTCTTTTGTATTCCTTTGAATTTAAATGCCCCTAAACTGCCACAAATATTTAGAAAAAATTCAATGCTCCTTTCCTGGGCTTATTCAAAACCTAGACTAGACAGCGTAGAAACTGTTTGACTGATGGTCCAATTTCTTCCTGAAATAAAGAGCCACTGCGTAGATTAGAAATGTGCAGAGATATTTTTTTTCTTCCCAAGGCTACAACTACTGCTCTGAGGATTTGTATAAACACTCAAAATGTCAAGACTAATTTAAACAGAAGCAAATATCCCTGCTATTGGTGTTGACATCTCTGTTGACCATTTCTTACTATAAGCAACACCTGGGATAATCATTTTATATCTAAAGCCTTAAAATCCATGAATCCGATTCATCTTATTTTTATAAAAGTTAGTTTTTAATTTTTAAGATTGTAAAGTTTGTTTATTTTTATGATTATAAATACAGGTTTAAATATATGGACCTAAAATGGGACTTAGCTTCCATGAGAATATAAAAATATTCCATGTAAGCTTATCTCTGCTTTGCTTTGTTTATATATCTGCCTTTTCCTTTTTATTCTTCAAAAAGAAGGATCACAAAGTGTTATAGGATGCATTCCCTGAGAAAAATTCTACAATATGGAAATTTGTATGCCGGAAGTTTATTAGATTACCACTCGTGGGGCAGTAAAGAAAGGCGTGTGAAGCAGAGGCAGGTGCTGAACTGAGACACAATCACAGTCGCCTTATTTGAATCCAGAGCTCTGGAGTCAGGAGGCCTGAGAGTCATTGCAAACTCTGGAAAAGGGCTGAGCTTCTACCTCCACCTTGTCAGATATTGGGTAGTTGCTTCTGGGGAAAAGGACAGAATTTTGGGTGAGATGACTCTCTTTCACTGATTGCAATTCTGGAGAAGAGCTCAGTTCTGGAGACTGGTCATCTGCCAACATTTCCAGAAACTAGAGGAATGAAGGTCTCCGTCTTGCAGGTGAGACATCATGCTTAAAAACCACAGCATCCTCTAGACTCTAGTAAAATATGAATTCAATTTCATACATATTGCCCACATTTTTTCAGGTTAATAATTTTAACTGCTACGAGATTCAATTCCCTTCTTTGAAACTGAGACTATTAATACCTATCAGGCTTTCTTATAGTAATTTTGTTAGGAGAAAACATAAGTGAAAATTATTTGGGCCATGAAGGGTCAGGGCTAAAATATATGTTAGCAATGATCTCGGTTCATTTTTTTATTGTGCAGCTAAAGAATTGAAGCCTGATATGGGCTTCTGTATATATTACTGTATACCGAACACAGTTCTAGCAATTTATGTTTATTGCTTCATGTAATTCTTATTGTGACCCTTTAAGAAAATAAACACACAAGGGTCATGTGACTTGATCAGAGTCACACAGTTGGGAGCAGGAGACAGCACTGATATCTCACTCAGTGGCAATGCGTGCTTTCAACCACTATGAGACATTGCTTCTGGTGAGAAAGCAGTCAATAGAAGATTAGTAGTCATGTCTTCAACTTTCTGAAATGCAGTTTATTTAACCTATACCTGGAGTCCATGGTAGACTGTAAAGCAGGAAAACCAAACTGGCAACCAGGGGCAGGACACACCTTGACATGTTTGATTGCTATTTTTTGTCATTTTTAAAAAAATGATTTATAATACAATATGACTCCACAACCATTATATTTAGTATCTTATCAAGAAATTTAGCACCTATAACTTTATATCACATATAAATTGACTTTATGCAATTACATTCCCAGCCTGGGCTGTTTAGGCACTCAAGTTTGCAACCCAAGGTTATCCATATATAGAATGTGATGATGATGATGATGATGATGATGGAGGAGAAATAAATAGAAGGAGAAGGAAGTGAAGGAGGTAGAGCAGGAAAATATATAAAAGGGGGAAAATTGGAGACATTTATTATACCGTCAACAATAAATAAATAAATAAAATAAAACCAATGCCAACTTAATCTCAAACACCACACACACTTAAACACACACATGCTCACACACACCAACACATGTGTGCATACACACTCATGCATGCACACACACATACCTCCATATATGTTTACACTCATATGCACACATATCCTCACACTCTCATACATGTTCCCTTATTTCTGATTACTATTGTCTCAACTTGGTGACCAAATAGATTCAGACATGGAGACAAGCTTGTAAGTAGTATCAGAAGAATATTATTTACATTGTATTGTATTATGTTTTCATTCCTTATAATTCTTTGTAAACAAAACTTTGAATAACCGTGACCTTGAGCAAGTCTTCTAACAGCTCCGATTCTCAGGATCTTTGTCTGTACATAGGCATAGTGATTTCTCCCTCACAGAACTGGCTGATGGAGGGTCTCCATGGGATGAAAGTTGAAGAGGTGCCGGCACTCAGCGGGTGGTGTGGCAGGTGCGCAGTATCCTTCAGGTTCCCTCTCTCTGACTGTCCCCACTGGACAGTTTAGCCAGCCCAGCAGTGGGTATATGACTATAGGGCCCTGCCCAGGTCCTGAAGCATCCAGATGAAAAGCGCTGGGCAAAGCACAGAGGAAAGGGTCCTGTGTGTGGCTTGTGGGAGAGGCTCTCAGGAGGCTGTTGGCCATGGGTGCAAGGAGGGGCACCCAGGATGGGTAGGAGAGGGGTGTTTCCCAATAAGTAACTTTAATTTGTAAAAATCCATATATCCCCCATGTATGACTGAGAGATCCATGGAGCCAGTGGTGAGGATCACATGAATAGGCTCAAGGCCATGCCATTTAAACACAAAGGCCAGACAGGTTGCTTGAATTCTGACTCATTGCAAGTTAGCCACAATGGTGGCTTAAGCTGATTGATAGTGCTAAATTCTTTCTGTTCTTGATTTAATTGTATTTACTGTACTACCACAAACAGATGCGAAACATGGAACATTGATGTTGAAATATATGAAATAAATGAAGAGCATAAACATGATGATACTTCTTCAAAAAATAAATGAAGAGAAAGGAACATGGGTGGTAAAGGTACAGAATAAGTTGTAGTTTATAAATAATAGCATAAATAATAGGTAGTATCTATTGTTTGTTTTCTTGTTGTTGAGTTGTATGAGTTCTTAATATATTTTGGAACTAGTCCTTTATCAGAGGTATTGTTTGCAAATATCTTCTTCCATTCTAGTGATTGAATTTTTGTTTTGTTGATGCTTTCTTTTGTCATGCAGAAGCTTTTTAGTTTTTTTATTTACTTCACTTGTCTTTGGGTCAGATTCATACAAATGAAAGGGAACAATAGACAATACATAAATACAAAGGACTCTACAAGAATACTATGAAAGGCTATATTGCCACTAAATTCAATAACATATAAGAAATAGACAAGTTCTTAGAAATTATACCTTCCTACACTAGATCATGAAAAACTGAATATTATACGTTCTACAGTGAGAAAATTTAAACAATCATCAAAAACCTCCTAAAAATTAACAGTCTAGGACCACATTCCTTCACTAGTGAATTCTACCAAACATTAATTTTTTAATTTATTATTTTTAAAGGAGAGTAAGGGAGAGAAATAAAGAGAGAGAGAGAGAAAAATGCTGATTTGTTGTTCTGCTTATTTATACATTCATTGGTTGATTCTTGTATGTGCCCTGACAGAGGATGGAACTTCTAAACTTATGAACTAGTATGGTGATTTTCTAACCAACTGAGCTACCCAGCCAGGCCAGGGCAAATTCTACCAAACATTTAAAGAAGATTTAATACCTATCCTTCTCAAACTCTTCCAAAAATATGAAAAATAGTCAATACTTCCTAACTCATTTTTTGAGGCCAATATTACCTTGATACCAAAACCTGAAAAGAATAACACACACAAAAAAGGAAAGTACAAGCAATACCTTTTGCGACTATAGATGTGATAGACCTAGAGATTTTTATGCTAAGTGAAATAAGCCAGTCAGAAAGGCAAATACCGTATGATCTCACTTATATGTGGAATGTAATGAACAAAATGAACTGATGATCAAAATAAAAACAAAGGCATGGATACATGGAATAGACTGACAGATGTCAGCAGGAAGGTGGATGAGGGTGACTGGATGACAGAAGTTGAAGATATTAGACAAAGAACATATATTCATAGCCCATGGACACAGACAGTGTGGTGAAGGCCCGATGGAGGAGGATGGTGGGGCCTGGGTGGAAGTGAGTAAAGGAGGGGGATGGAGGACATCTTTAATAATGTCAACAATAAAAAATCCAAAAAAAAAATACTAGCAAATCAAATACAAGAATACATTAAAAATAATACATCCTGATCAAGTGGGGCTCATGCCAGGCTTGCAAGAATAGTTCAACATATGCAAATTGGTCCATGTAATACACCACACTAACAAAATAAAGGATATAAATCATATGGTTATATTAATAGGAGAAGTATTTGACAATATACAGCATCCATTTACAATGAAAACATTCAATAAACTGGGTATTGAAAGAAAATACCTCAACATCATAAAGGCCATATATGACAAACCCTCAGTTAGTATCATAATAAATCGTGAAAAACCGAAAGCCTTTCCTCTAAGATCAGAAACAACACAAGGTTGCCCATTCTCAAAACTACTATCCAACATAGTCCTGGAAGTCCTAGCCAGAGCAATCAGGCAAATGAACAGATGAAAGGCATCCAATTTGGGAATGTGAAAGTAAAATTGACACTTTTTGCAGCTGACCTAATTCTATATATATATAGAAAATCTTAAAGACTCCAAAAATATTAAAAACTAATACA
Source organism: Cnephaeus nilssonii (assembly GCF_951640355.1). Classification (NCBI taxonomy): domain Eukaryota; kingdom Metazoa; phylum Chordata; class Mammalia; order Chiroptera; family Vespertilionidae; genus Cnephaeus; species Cnephaeus nilssonii. The sequence goes on from NC_137084.1 coordinate 73,971,058, forward strand.
GTAAAGTTACAGGATAGAAAATCAATGTACAAAAATTCATTGTGTTTCTATATACTAACAATGAAATTTCAGAAAAAGGAAATAAAAGAAACAATTATATTTGCAATTGCAACAAGAAGAATAAAATACCTAGAGGTGCAATTGGAAAGGATGTGAAGGACCTTGTATACTGAAAACTACAAATCATTATTGAAATATATTAAAGAAAACATAAAGAAATTGAAAGACATTCCATGTTCAAGGATTGAAAGAATTGATATAGTTAAAATGGTCATATTACCTAAAGCAATATACAGGTTTAATGCAATCTCCATCAAAATCCCCATGGTATTTTCTAAAGCAATTTTTTTTAAAGCATCAAATTTGTATGGAACCACAAAAGACCCTACATAGGGTAGCCAAAGCAATTCTGAGAAAAAGAACAAAGCTAAGGGCATCTCTCACCCTGACTTCAAATTATACTACAGAACTACAATAATCAAAACAGTATGGTATTGGTAGAAAAATAGACACACAGAACAATAGAATAGAATTGAGAGCCCTGAAATAAACCCACATATACATGAGCAGTTGATATTTGACAAAGAAGCCAAAAAAATTACAATGGAGAAAAGCAAGTCTCTTTGTTAAATGGTGCTGGAAAAATTAGAAAATCACATGTAAAATAATAAAACCAGATTTAGTTTTCTTATTTAACACTAGAGGCCCAGTGCATGAAATTCTTGCACGGGTAGGGCCCCTAGGCTTAGGGGGTAGTCAGGGCCAATCAGGGTCTTCCAGCTGCCAGCCGGGGCCTTCCTTCATTCTGCACCACCCCCTGGTGGTCAGCGCATGTCATAGCAAGCAATCGAACTCCTGGTCTCCTGGTTGAACTCCCAAGGGAACACTTTGCATATTAGCCTTTTATATAGAGAGATATTTGACTTACAAAAATCAAGTTATACATTCAACACAGTATTGAAAAGTTTAAAATATTAATGTGTTATGTTGCATTAGTCAGCTGCTAACAAAATAATGCTATGTAACAGTGACCATCACAGAATTCAGTAAAGTCATAATAACCATCTATTACTCCCTTTACAGGTCCGGAGGTTTGCTATGCATCTGCTGTTTAGCTAGGGCAGCTTTGCTTCAGATACCTCATTCAAGGGCCCAGGCTGGGGGATTTCAGCTTTAGGAGAATGTTCTTTTTACATGAGAGTTGAGATACTGCCAGTGGGCAAAAAGAAACACCTGACACCTCTTAATAACAAAGCCCAGAATTGGCACCTTGTCAATTCCACCTAGGCTTGACCATGCGACTTTGGCCAGAAAAGTCACATGGTCAAGCCTAAAAATATATCAAGGAGGCAGAAATGTATATTTGTCCCACAGCTGAGGAAGAGGGGAGTAAATATTTGAAGGTATCACATCCACTCATTGAAAAACTAAATAATTCAACAAAAGCCATCTCTAGTTTCTGAGTCTCTGTCTTCCTTGTCATTTCTTTATTTTCAGACATGCTAATCTCATGCCTGCATTCCTTTAGTCACTCTTCTTCTGCATGATAAATCCCTATATCTCTTCTGCAAGATCATGGATAAATGTCGCCTCATCTGCAAAGCCTTTCCTAACCCACCTTGTAAATTTTATGTGTAAACTGACATTTATATGTGTTGCTATTAAAAGACACATGTGCATGCACACACACATAACACAGGTGCACATTCTTAAAGATTTAAAGCAATTTTTTTCTTTCTACTTTTCCTTGTCCTTCTGATTCTCTCTCTCTCTCTCTCTCTCTCTCTCTCTCTCTCTCTCTCTCTGTGTGTGTGTGTGTCATCCTTCTTTCTCTTACCTCCATCTCCCCTCCTTCCTTTTCTTCTTCTTTCCCTCCCCTCACTTGTCTCCCTCTCTCCTTCTCCTTGTTTCTCTTCTTCTTTAATAACCTTGAAACAGATGCTAATCTTCTCATAAATGTTTCTGGTTCTCTTCATTCTGAGTATATGGTTGAACTACAATTAATTCTCTTGTCCCTGGAAGTTAAGCATGGCCATGTGACTTGTATGCCCAATAAATCATGTGCAAAATGTAAGTGCATCTTTGAGGCACTTACCTTTAAGAGCTGGTGCACAATTCCCCATCTTCCCGTGTAGCAGTGAAAACCAACAAATCCAGATGACAGGGCTTTCCTCAGGTGAAGTCCCCAGATGTGGACAATGTGGAACAGAATTCCCAAGGATGTGGCACGTATGAAGTGTAATTAAAAAATACACCTCTATTATTTTAAGACACTGAGATATTGGATCATCACCACAACATGAACTAGACTAGCCTGTTACAGATTCTTCTTATATTTATTATTTTTAAAATATTTTTTATTAATTTTTAAATTGTAGTCATGTGAACACTTTTTTTTATTTTTCAGTTACAGTTGGCATACATTATATCAGTTTTAGGTGTAAAAAGTCATATTCCTATTAAAAGTTCTCAAAACATTGATAAGAAGTCCATTTTTACAAGGACACTGACAAGGATACCAGTAAGCCCTGGTGCTCATACAGCAATCTGATTATATGAAATACAATTTGAAATACATAGTTGGCAGCACTTGAAAAAATTATTTTTTCAATTATTGAACTCATATAATCACTAATGTATAAAATGTTACAAAATATTAGCCCCCTGATATTAGGTTAAAATTTAAATGAATGAATTAGTCATTGGAAACAAAACATTAATTTTCATGTGAACATTTTAGTAAATTGTTTTTCAATAACTAATCTTAGATAAGTTTGTTTCTAAGTCAACTGAGTTTAGGCAATGCCTCTATACTCTGTATGGGAAGCATATATCCATCCCATTTTGCAATTAATTAATTGACTTTACCTCAGCAATTCATCCCTCTCAAAATAGTGAATGAATCTAGTCAGATGTATATTGAAATGGTTTTGAGCTGGTAAGCCCCAGACATTATAAAATATACTGATTATTCCAAAAAGTACAAAAGTCCAGTTCAATAAATAAACATATATTAATGTCTAGACTCTAGAATATTGAGCTGCCATTGGTTTAAATAGAATACCTGTAGATTTAAGCTTTCAGATACTATGTGTATGATTTCTTCTTACAGAATACAAAAAGAGCAATAACAAAACAACATCTATTGAGCTAATTGCATAAGCAGGGGGAAAAGGACACAATCCAATATCTGGAAAATGGATGTGGTGTCAAATGAACTGCAATGGCTTCAGAAGCAAAAATGCTAAAATGTATCCACAAGATTAAAAGAGGTTAATTTGCAGGACTGGGCACACTGCCCTGGTGGACAATAATTTTCAGTAATGATCCTTCAGAAAAACACCTGCAGATACTTGCTTTGAAGCATGAATATGACCTTAGAGGACAGGGTCTCTTCCTCTTTGAGCATTAGTAGTGTGGAGATATGAAGATCTTTTAGCTGCATTAAAGAACTACTTTGGCCTGAGAGTGGGAAATCAAGGAACTACACCTCAGAACTCATAATTACTATATCCGATTTTATTTCTTAAATAAAGAAAATATTAATAAAGTCATTATTTCTAGTTGAACTTCCTGAGATAATGTATGGAGTGATATAGCACTGTATTTAGCATATAATAAACAAGAGGCTCGGTGCAGGAAATTCGTGCAAGAGTAGGCCCTCCTTCCCCCAGCTGCTGGCACCGGCTTCCCTCCAGCACCCGGAAATTGGGGTTCTCTCCGGCTGCAGGCACCCGGGACCCTTGCACCCCTGCTTCAGCCGGAATGTCGTCCAGAAGGACGTCCTGTCTAATTAACATATTATGCTTTTATTATTCTAGGTTATTATAGATGTTTCTGCTAGATTTGCGAAGAGCTTTGTTAAGTACTGTTTGTATCTGTGTCTTTTGGAGTGAAAGAAGCACACCTGACTGACCACCCCCCTTCCCCTGGGGCTGACATAGTAGTCATGCAAAATGGTTAAGTGAATGAGAGAATAAATGGATGAATACATGAGCACATGAATTTGTGGGTGAATGGCGGCTGTGTGAAGCCACTGAAATTCTGAAGTTCATCTGTTACCTCACTAATATTGCTCTGAAATGTACCTAAAAGTACATAAATGTACATAAAAGTATCACACCTTACTTCCCTTAGGCATGATACTGGAGAGGAAAAGGTGATGATACAGGAGAAAACCAGGAGTAAAATCCTAAGAGAACAATTTCAGGGTCTTTCTGCAACATCATCTTACAGAATACAGACGCTTCAGCATAAATATTAAGCTCAGAAGACTAAGATAATTAGCACTCACAAAAGGGAGACAGGAAAGCTGTGAGGATGCACCTGACATTGAATAGTAGGAAGAAGACTCTGCAGCTGTCATTGAACTGATTATCTGAAGGCAAAGCATTGCTGTTTTGTGCAAACAATATATAATACTTAGGGAACAGCAATTAGAATCATGAGTCCTTGAATAAGTGAATGGGGCCTGATGGTGTTTACTCAATTTTAAATTGCTGGGGTAGTGATTGAAAAATAATCCCTGCAAAGCACTTTGAAAATTTCACTCCTAGGGCATTAATGACTGACTAAACCAAAAAAACTAGGTAAGCAAGAGAGAATTAAGGAAAACAATCTCACAGCTTGTATTTATGGGGAGTCTCCCCTGATGGCTCCCCCATCATCTGTTTCCATAGTAACACCAGGTTTCCTTGAGCTTTACAGATGGCATTCATTGAATGTCAAAACACTTAGTGGAAAAAAAAAATGTACGATGTAAATAGATTGAACTACTCACCAGAGTATTTTATACTCATTCAGCATTTACTTGTGCATTTTAAAAACACATAAGCACTGATGCAAAGCAATAATTTACTGGGCATTTCTTCCCACAGAATGAAACAGTTAAGAGTGATGTTTTAGCACTTCAGTGCTGATGCTAGATCAGTTCCCAAAGCTCTTTAATGTGAGGACATTCAACTGACACATTACAAGTTAGATCTGTGGGACACAGCAGCTGTTATTTTCCTTTGAATTTTCTCCTATGTTTAAATTGGAAGCACAACAATGGGATCGTTACCACAACCAATCTTGGCATGACTTAAATTTATTTCTTTTCCCTAAGCCAACCTTGAGTACATTTATTTTGGTATAGGAAAATCACTTTACTTATAACTACCATGAACTCCTTATCTTTTTCAACAATTTCCATGCAGCACAATCTTAGTAATGCATTTTATTACCTATGTTTGCCTGACTCTGGCAAATTTTACTGGGTTACAATAGTAAGTTTGTAAGGATTTTATATATATATATATATATTTTTACCTAAATTTAACCTAGAAAACTTAGTGGAAATTCTTTTAGAGAACCAGGCAACTGGATATATTAAAATAAGCCTTTGATGGTATAATTAATTTAAATCTCATCAAAATGTGAACAGCATTTACTTAAATATGTAAATTTGCCCATAAGACAGAGACAGCAGGTAGAAATACTGCATCTCAGGCTTCCAAAAATGATCAATCCAATAGAAATACAAATCACTGTCACGGATAATCAGGCATCAAGGAGTACAATAATGTGTCTGGTTTTAACTCAAAACGTTATACTTCAGATTCTAGACATCAAATGTATATAGAGTTCACTCTTAAAACCACATTGAATTGAGAATGTGGAGGGATATATTTAAGGAGAAATTCCAGACTGACAAGTTAAAGGATGCCAGACGAAGCTGACTTTTGCCTCTAGAATATTTTTGGATGCAACATCCGAAAATTATAAAAGGTGTCTGAGTGGGAGATGGTCAAGAGAAGAAAGAAGAATGGCACTATGGAGTAGGAGAGAATGATTTTAAGACCAGGATGAATTTCTTCTGTAATTCAAAGGGACTTATATAATACAATAACTCAAGATATAATACTCTTAATTCATTTTTCTCTAACAATTATTTACTGGGACTGATTCTAAAGCAGATGTTGTTGTACCTGCTATCTGAAAGGTATAAGACAAGGAAAAATGAGGCAATACAACAGTCTCTGAAAGAGTTCATGATTTAGTTAGAATGTGTATTGTTGATATAGATAAATGTATATAAATAAATAAATATAATGTTTTACAAAGTAAATTCTTATTCCAGGAGATTCAGAGAGAAAAAAAGGGGGGGCTACAATCTCCTATAGGAATCAAGGAAAGTTTCAATATAAGAGATGACTGTGAAGTGACCCTAAAATATTGGAGATTTTATAGCATCATCTCTTCTTAGATTATGGTAACTTTAACTGAGTTGCACAGATTATTGGAGTCGTTGCCAGCCCAGTGCAGAACCAATAGTCTAGAGAGTAGCAAATACTCTCTGCTTAACCTAACTCTAGTCAGCATTCTCTAAATCATCTGGGCTCTGTCCTTGGCCATTTTAGTCTAGTTTTAACAAGAATTCTGGTGGACCACTTCACAAAATCTCACAGTCTTGATGACTGATCAAATTCCTCATCTACCACCCTGGATATCTTCTCACCTGGTCTGCCTTCACTAAGAAATCTGTTTAGTTGCTCTGACTAGAATCCCCCTAGCTTAAATGTTTCCTTTTAGTGACCTTTTATCCACTGACTCCTACCCTGTTCCTTGACTATAAATGTCCACTTGTCCTTGTATTCTGAGTTGAGCCTAATATATCTCCCTGATTGCATAACCCCATCATAGTAGTCCCGCAAAATAAAATCTGTCCTCCTATTTTTAACAAGGGTCATGAATAATTTTAACACGAATATTTTCTACTATAACCAGGGCAGCATCATGAATTCATGGTATAGAGAGTCTGAAGAAATGCATTGGTTCTAAAACTTTATGATATTTATTTTATTTTTTTTGTTTATTTTTAGTTTGTGTTATGTTATTTTTATACTTCTTTAGATAACTGAGATAGTATTTTTGTACTCCATTCCAATTTTTATTTGAAACAACAGTCAATTTATATCAGACATAGCAAATAAATCTTAATTCATAGCAATATTTTAAAAATATTTGTGGTTCAAAAGAGCACAAGATGCATTTTTGTGGCTCAAATAGAAGTTGGGGACATTTTGACAAAGATCTTTATTACAACATTAAAGAGTTGGTGCTTCCTTCAATAAGATATGTGAGCGCCATTGAAAACTTTAAAGTAGGAGAATGGTATGACTGGAACTAAACGTTAGGGAAGGGAAGGTGTAGTGGGGTTTATTTCAAATCAAAGAGTAAAATTAGAAGGCTGGGTACGAGTTTGTCAGTGGTTCATGTAGGAATGTTTACAGGGAAGTTGCATTCCTTTCTGCAGATTTTCTAGTGCAAAACACTAAGGGACACCATTCACGTCATATTCTCTGTGAACGGCACCCTTACAATTGCACAATACATAATGTCTTCAACCACATCTTACATCTCATAGAATATTAAATAGACCTGTAGCCATGATATTTACCAAGTGTGAGAAATTTACGGAGCAAGGTGTCTGTGAAAGGAGATGGAAAGGGGGAGTGGTGTCAAGACTAAGACAAAGGGATTGAACTTCCTTGAGAAGAGAGACAAATCCCATCATGACAGAGTAAGAGTCGATAGAACCCATAAAAATCCAGATACTGCAAGAGAATGCATAAAATTTGAGAAAGTGCACATAGAATTCAGATTCCTCTTGATCTTCTCAATGAAATATGAGAAAATGTCTGTTGAAATTGAGAGTCTTACAATAATGAAAGAGGAAAAAACTCGAAACACCTGCAAGGGAAAATTATTATCTCTTTTATTATCACAATGAAAGTGGAGGTTAATTCTATAGAAAATGTTCTCATTTGTTTCTAGGACTTTAGTATACAAAGATTTGGAAAATAAGAATACATTTTGGATTGTAAATCTTCCTCTCTTTGCTTCTGCGTCTGCAATGCATCCATGTCTCTTTCTCAGCAAGGTATACACCACCTGTGTGTTTTATTCCATTTATCCCTCAAACTCTTAGATCCACAATCAAAAGTGGATTTTTGCACTATGCATCTTTTCTTTATCCTCCAGACAGAGCCTCTTCATGTTTAAAAATAATATTTTCTTTAGTCTACTGCTTCCTCAAATAATAATGTCAGCAACAATAATAATTTCTGAAATGTACTGAACGCTTACTTTGACCTAGGAATTAGTCAAAGCACTTTACATCTAACAATTTCATAAGCCTCATAAAATCTTCAAGCTAGATGCTATGATTGCTCCTGTCCTCCAAGTGGAGACTCTGAAGTGCAGAATGATTTCCCTAAAACCCTAGAGAAGTGAGTGACAGAACCAGGATACAAACCTACAAAATACGAATCTGAGTTCGTATTCAACCATTCTCCAACTTCTTGGATAATTTTTCTACTCTCACTGCTCCTACTTACTTTGTACACAATGCCTTACTCTACTTTTTGTCAATGTATGGTCTGTAAGCTGCCTCCAACAGCATCTCCTGAATGCTTCACCTTGGGTGTGTATTGAAAATACAGGTTTCTGAGCCGCACTCCACAGAGTAAGATCTAGCAACTTCATTTTAATATGTTTACCAAATGACTCTTGGATGCCCTAAAGCTTAAGACCATCTAACTTAAACACTTGTAATACAATTTCTGCTACCAACTTTAATTTTCTACATATACACTTGAACAAGGAAACCCTCCTTGCATTACTTCTGAGAAACATTCTTAGTTTCTCTTAAACTTCTTAGCATTTCATTCAATTGCTTAAGACTGGCCTCTGCCTCACTTTAATTACTTGCTGCTGCTCCTCTCATTTTATGTTCTGTGTTTTAAAGTCTAAATACACCACGCCACTTACCTCCTACCCCACAATGTGTGCCTTTGCTTATTTCACAAATTCAATTTGAACTGTTTCTTTGATAATCTTGCACATCCTTCTATTCTTTCTTAATGTCCAGTTCAAATGATGTCCATAAAATATAGATAGCCCATGTCCTTGGTCAAGTCAACAATTTATCCTCCATGATACCAAAGCGTATTTTTATGTCACTAACATAGCTATATTCTATGAAAATTGGTTGCATATAAGTCTTACTTGGAAAGATTGTGAGCTGCTTAAAGACAGAAAAGTGCTGATCTCTGGAACAATCTAGTGGACAAGATAAATCGCGTACGGAGTGGGTAACAAGACAGATTCAGAATCATTTGAGGCATGCCAATAGAATCTCTAAAACACTGAGAGCTAGAGGAGTACTGTGATGGACTATGAAATAATCACCTGGTGACTCAAAGGGAACAGAGAATTTAGAACCACAAATGTATCTTTATTACAAAATCTCAAAGCTGCTCTACTTAATAGATCTTTTCATATTAATCTATGACAGGCCTTCACATCTAATGAAATGAAATGAGGAAATTGAATGAAGGAAACTGTCTATCAATTGTCAAACATAAAATTAAACGTACTTGACATTTTCCCACTTGGTGTGAATTTATGTGGGACTGTTTCAGGACTGCTCTTAAATGGGCATAGAAGGATGAAGCTATATGTGTCCAATGAACTGAAGAGAGGCTCTTAAAAGAAAAATTATGTAATAATTTTCCATTTTGCTCAGACACTTTAAAATGATGAACACTTTTACTAAACCAAGAAGCATATGAATTGCAACCAAAATATCTGTAAAATTTTAACTTTAGCTACTGATAAAACTCTTGGGTGTGAGTTAGCATAAAGTAAATCTTTAGAATGAATTAGGAAGCAATAGATTAGTGTGTGTGTGTGTGTGTGTGTGTGTGTGTGTAGAAAAATTATCAGTGCAGTAATGATGCTGCCTTTTTCCACACAAATTTTGTGGGGAGAGAAGTATATATATATATATATATATATATATATATATATATATATAGAGAGAGAGAGAGAGAGAGAGAGAGAGAGAGAGATAGATATAGATATATATATATAGATAGATAGATAGATAGATAGATAGATAGATATTGACCAAATTGCTCATTGGATCCTTATAAAAAACATAGATCATGCTAAATATCCAGCCCCCAATTGTATATTTGTAGTTATCTAAATTTAATTTTAAGCCCTATATTTAATAGCTGACTTAAAGATATTATTATAAAGAATCTAGTCAAAAGATATATATATATATATATATATATATATATATATATATATATATATAAAAGAAATACCTCTTCTAGAGTCCTTTCTTGCATCTCTTGATCTTAACGCTTATGATCAGGAAATGTAACTTCCTTTCTGTTACTACATGAACTTTGTCTCTTTAATCATAGAATATGTAGATTTAAATTCTTATATCATTGCCAAACAAGGAAAAGGCATACATTTTAGGTATGAGAAACAAAACTAGTGGAAAGAAAATTTAGCCTTAAATTTATAGTGCTCTTTTGTTTTAAATTTTAGTCTCTCATTTTGGGTGTTTGAATAAGAATCTCTTTTTAATTAGGAAGTAAAATCCTGTCTTTTTTCCTTCCAACTACAATCATAATAATTTGAAGTTTAATATCCACTCTCTGATGGGTAGTCAACAATAAATATGATTATAATGACAAGAGGAAAATAAAAAAAATAAGAAAAAATAAATAAGGGTTAATTTGAAAAATAATTAAGTAGAATTTTAGAAATAAAATATATATAATCAGTTAAATTAAAAATCCAATAAAGCCTGGCTGGTGTGGCTTAGTGGTTGAGCTTCGATCCATGAACCCAGGAGGTCGTAGTTCCATTCCTGGTCAGGGTGACTCCTGGGTTACCAGAGTGATCCCCAGCAGGGGGCATGCAGGAGGCAGCAGATCAATGTTTCTCTCTCATCATTGATGTTTCTATCTTTCTCTCCCTCTTCCTCTCTCTGAAATCAATAAAAACATTTTTTTTTAAATCCAATAAATACATTAAATAGTTGGTTAGACACAACTAATCCTTTGTTCATTATCTTAGACTTCAAATTCTCTTAGATGTTATTTTTCATTTCTTATATTACATAAAAAAGAGAATCATTAAATATATAGAAGCAAAATTAAGAAAAAAATCCTAAATTTTATTGAGTATTCCCCACATGCCAGAGGTTTACATAGTTGTATCTTAACAGCCTAACTTCAGCACCATGGACTACATTCTATTTATTGACATTTTATAGCAGAGGAACCTGAGACTAAGGAATACTAACAAATCTGTAGTTCACTTGGACAAGTTCTGGACCATCTGTTCTAGCCATTCTTTGCTCTTGCCTTTGACTCCAATAGTTTCAGTTGCTAATTAAACTATCCCAAATTTATATTTTTCAGCAAAGACCTCTCTTTTAAGCTCAAGAAAAACATAGTCCACTGTTAATGATCACAGTCCCTGGAATACCACACTGGGTTTCAGACTTTGCACTGATATTTAAAATCCCACATCCTGCTCCAGCTTCCTATTTGAAAAACTGGGAGCATTTAACTTTTTCTTTCAGCGCCCATATCCAGTCACCAAATCGTCTTGTGTCTAAGTTCTAACTATAACTAATATCCAAACAATTCTCTCCACGATGCTAGTTCAGGCCACCAAATCTTTCATCTCAGGTATGACAACAGCTTCCCCATTCCACTTTTGATCTTGTTCTCTTTAAATACTTTTCTATAGACAGCAACTTTCTCAAAATGCACATCGGATTGGATTACTCCTCTCTTCAAAGCCATTCAGTCAAATTCCATAAACTCACCTTTAAACTATTTATAAAGCCTTCCAGGATTTAGTCCCTGCTTGGGTTAATAGCCTCACATTTTAGCAAGCTGTCTTTCACACCTGGCACACATGCCAGATCAAATGAATGTCCACACTTTTCTAAGTGTCTGTACTCGTTTATGGAAATATCTGTAATCACCCTTCTCTAAAATTTCATCCATTAGGTTTGTTTTACCTGGAACATACTTTTCTGTCCTTCCACCCTCCTTGCTCAGCTTCCTACCCCATATCTCTTGAGCTAAATTCCACTTTCCTTCAGGGTTCATCTCACCTGTTAACCAAAATAAGGATTCTGCTGCCTGCTGCAAGAATGCCAAACTCAGGAGACAGGTGCTGGTAAAAGGAAAGAGGTTTATTTGAGTGCTGGTATATTGAGCAAATGGGGGACTTTAAGTCCTCAAAAACCCATCTTAAGATCTTCGTGCAGATGAAGGAAAAGGAGGGAGAAGGAAAGCAGAACAAGGAGGTCAGGGGAGGACCTGTGGACATGCAGCAGTGTCCTTGCTAGTCCCAAAATGGGTTTTCCTGGTCAGAGCCCTTGAGTCAACCATCTGTTGTTGTTTTTTATCAGTGGATTTCTGTGTCTGGACAGTCTGTGTTAGCCGGGGCCTTGAAGGTCAGGCTGCTCCTTAGGTTCACACGGAAACTGAAATTGCTGGATTGTAAAGTGTACTCATTTTTTTTAAACATGTAAACTCTAGTTTTGAGAGAAAAATCAGGTTAGAATAACAAGCTGGGTTTAAATTTACTAAGATTAATATGGTTAGCTTTACATAGGTATATAGCGTATTCATTCCCTGTTATAATCTCTCACTTCTTCAAAAGGCCATTCATGACAATTAAACTGGGCTAGGCACTCTGATATTAGTTTGCCTAATTCATTCATTCATTCAATAAAGAGTGATTATAAAGGGAGCATAACAAAATGCTTAAGGACACAAACTCAGGCCCTGACCGGTTTGGCTCAGTGGATAGAGTGTCGGCCTGCGGACTAAATGGTCCCAGGTTCGATTCCAGTCAAGGGCAAGTACTTTGGTTGCAGGCACATTCCTAGTGGCAGGTGTGCAGGAGGCAGCTGATGGATGTTTCTGACTCTCTATCCCTCTCCCTTCCTCTCTGTAAAAAAATCATTAAAATATATTTTAAAAAAAGAATACAAACTCAGGCTAGACATAGAGTCTTAGCTCCTTAGCAGCTATAGAAGCTTGTAGAAGTTATTTAAGTTTCATTTACCTCAGTTTCTCCAGCTATAAATGAGATATATTATGGCACTTGCCTCAAAGAGATTCGGGGTGTTAGGAAGTAAGTTTGAATATATAACAAGTGTCCAACACACAGTATGTAACATGTTAGGTTTTTAATATTATTACTATTTGTTAGACATAGTATGAGGCACTCAGATGTGGTGGAGGATAAAATAGGCTAGGTTTATGCTCTTCTGGAACTTACTATCTGGTGAAATAAAAGCGATACAATAACATACAAATAATGATAGGAATACTAATGTGTTAGTGGCTATGAAATAAAAGCAGAAGGTACATGAAGTCCATGATAGGACTAGCAACAGTAGACTTTACTGAGAAAGTTATATTTACCCTGAGACCTGACAATTGAGTAGAATTCAGTCAGCAAAGAAGACAGGTAACAGTTACAGAAGAGAGGAATAGCCCAGAAGGAGTTTCTATGTTTGCCTCCTACTGCACTCATAATGCTTTTCTTTTCATTATTTGTGTGGTGCCTATTTTCTGGCCTTGACCCCTAACCCCATCATTCTCAACAACAAACAATAAAATAACAAAACACACACACAGAGAAAGAGAGAGAGAGAGAGAGAGAGAGAGAGAGAGAGAGAGAGAGAGAGAAACTTAAAGCTATAAACTCAATGACTGCAAGATCCTCAATATTTTATTTTGTTCCCAAAAGTATCCAGAAAATTGGATCTAATTCTTTTTAAATCCATTATAATTCTTTAGCTGATAAAATAGGCATCAAACTCTTTAATTAAACAGCTAGTTAAAGAAGTTTTTAGACAGAAGAATATTCTTTTTTTTTAAATATATTTTTATTGATTTCAGAGAGGAAGGGCGAGGGAGAGAGAGATAGAAACATCATTGATGAGAGAGAATCATTGATCAGCTGTCTCCTGCATGCCCCCTACTGGGGATAGAGCCCTCAACCCAGGCATGTGTCCTTGATCAGAATCAAACCCAGGAGCCTTCAGTCAGCAGCCCAATGCTGTATGCACTGAGCCAAACCAGCTAGGGTCAGAAGAATATTCTTCAAAGAGGATATTATTTAACATATAAAAGTATATTAGATGTATTTTAATTTGGGCGTGTTTCTTACAGCAGCATACATTTCTCTCAGTAGGCATTTCACCAAACTGTTTCAGGCTCTGGCATTATGTTCTTTTGGATCACATTAGCATATAGCATCCAACTTTATTTACTTATAGATAACTATCCAGAATGAGCAACATCCATTATCAGCAAATTTAACTTCTAAATTGAACCAACTAAGAAAAGATTCCAATTGTCTTCTTTGTCCCCACAAAAAAAATATGAGTAGGCTTTAAACCTGAGTCAGCTGAGATACTGAGTAAAAGAATGGGATAAAGTTTACTTCAATAAGTATTATTAGATAACTAGAGGTTCAGTGCACAAAAAATTCGGGCACTCAGGGTGTCCCTCAGCCCAGCCTGCACCCTCTTGCAGTCCAGGACCCCTCGGGGGATGTCCGACTGACGAATTAGGCCCACTCCCCAGCAGAATTGGGCCTAAGCTGGCAGTCAGACTTCCCTCTGGCAGCCCGGGACCCCTCGAGGGATGTCCACGAGGAGCAGGCCTAAGATGTTAGTTGGACATCCTTAGTGCTGTCGCAGAGGCGGGAGAGGCACCCGCCACCACCACTGTACTGGCCAGCCATGAGCCAACTTCTGGCTGAACGCACTGTGGAAGCACACTGACCACCAGTGGGCAGCTCCTGCATTGAGCATCTGCCCCCTGGTGGTAAATGAGCATCATAGCGACCAGTCTTTCCCAGTCATTCCTCTGTTAGAGTCAATTTGCATATTACCCTTTTATTATATAGAACTAGAGGCCCAGTGCACGAAATTCATGCACAGGGGGTGGGGGTGCGGTTCCTCAGCCCAGCCTGCACCCTCTCCAATCCGGGACCCCGCAGGGATCGGACCTAAACTGACAGTCGGACATCCCCCTTGCAATCCGGGACTGCTGGCTCCTAACCAGTTTCCTGCCTGCCTGATCACCCCTAACCCCTCTGCCTGCCAGCCTGATTGCCCTTAACTGCTCCCTTGCCTGCCTGATCACCCCTAACTGCTTCTGCCTCAGTCCCTGCACCTGGGACACAGGCTTCCCTTCCTCTGACCAGCCACAGGCACCCGGGACCCCGATGGCTTGGCCCTGGCCGGCCACATCCACAGGTAACCGGGACCTTGGGCAGCTTCTCCCGGGACTGTTGGCAGCTTCGCCCAGGCCTGGCTTTGGCAGGAAGGACGTCCAGAAGATGTCTGGTCTAATTAGCATATTACCCTTTTATCAGTATAGATGGTGGGGTTCTATTTCTGTTCCTCAGAGGCTGGCTGGGCTTATGTACACTCATCTCTGAATAGTGAAAGGTGTCCTTGAAAAAGAGGGTCCATTTCCTCGTTCCAAAACATTTGGCTGTGGAGTCCCACCCCTAAGCAGTGATGTTTCTCCCAGAGAGAATAGTCATATTCACGGTTTTCTGGGAGTTAGCAAACCATCTCCCCTGTTGTAAAACTCGTTGGAAAACTGGGACAAAATTTATAATCTTCAGTCACCATTAAAATCTATCCCACAGCAGATAGATTAGAATAATCATTAGGTGAAGAGACAGTGATGGTTTGCTTTTATATTACAGGAAAGAAAGAAGGATGGAAAGCAGATATGTAAAAACTACTGTTTTATTTTACAAAGAAAATATATAAATGTAATCAGAAAACTACTAAGAAGATAATCTAGATTTCATGGAAGATTCTTTTTTTTTCTTTTTATTTTTTTAAAATCTATTTTATTGATTTTTTACAGAGAGGAAGGGAGAGAGATAGAGAGCTAGAAACATCGATGAGAGAGAAACATCGACCAGCTGCCTCCTGCACACCCCCTACTGGGGATGTGCCCGCAACCAATGTACATGCCCTTGATCAGAATCGAACCTGGGACCTTTCAGTCCGCAGACCGACACTCTATCCACTGAGCCAAACCGGTTTCGGCGATTTCATGGAAGATTCTTAAATTCTTTGTGGGGACAATGGTTTTAGTTTCTTCCCTGAATTATATAGCTGCTCTTTTAAACGACAAAGCTTCCATCTGGTCCATATTGATTTAAGATGCAGTTTTAAAAATAAAACCACAAGGCAGTGTTTACTGAAAGCACAAAATCTCTCTACTTATCACCCCAGTAAAATATAGATTAAAACAACAAGCCTAGAAAGACAGAATTTTATACAATGCTAGTGTCACTTTACTTGCAAAAAAATTATTTTAAATGTGCCTAACACCTTCACATAATGATGTGGCTCAAAAATTATTCACAGAGCTAAATTTGATCTCAGATAATAGCCTCTGGAAAGGCATATGAAAAGCAAATTAACTTGCATGGGCATGTTTGCAGTCAGATATTCGCTCTCAAATGATAGGGTAAGCGAAAGAGATTTTGCTGTGGTAAATCACATTTTCTTCAAGAATATGTATGGGATTTGATAGAATTCAATTTTGGAAGAATATAAAAGTAATAAATCTAAACCAGTGTCAAGATCCTTCAGTTATATAAAATTACACCTTTGAAATTACTCTTTTCCAGAATGGCAGTACTATCCTTTAAAACTTACATGGGTTCTCTTATACAAGCTGATTGTTTTTTTAATATTTCTCTAATTTTCCATGACTGCTTAGTTGCTTCTGAAGTAGTATTTTTTACCAGTTTAAGTTGGTTTATAATTGGTTGCATTTTTTCAATTCAGAGGATTAGCCGAGCACAGAATAAATTTTCCCAGGTGTGTGTGTGTGTGTGTGTGTGTGTGTGTGTGTGTGTGTGTGTATGTGTTGCATGTATGTTTGTGCTGTTATCAGAACTTAATTATTATTAAAATTTATAAATATTTGTTAAAAATTCTATTTAAGAAATAATTTTTATCTATGACAGCTATGTTAAATTTCCTTTCAAATATGCACTCAACTCTTAACTTGTGCTCCTATGACATTCTTCCTACAGTTTTGGGTCACAGACCCATTCAGGAAGCCAGAGAGCACTAGCCAGTTTGGCTCAGTGAATGGAGCATTGGCCTGAGGACCAAAGCGTCCCCAGTTCGATTCTGGTCAAGGGCACGTACCCCAGTTGCCAGCTCCTCCCTGGCCCCGGCCCTGGTCCAGGCTCAGACAACCAATCGATATGTTTCTCTCACATTGATGTTTCTCTCTCTATTTCCCTCTATCTTCTACTCTCTCTAAAAATCAATGGAAAAATATCCTCAGGTGAGGGTTAACAGAAAATAAAAATAAAATACGAATCCATCTACACAATGGAATACTAGGCTGCTATAAAAAAGAAGGAACTTTTACCATTTGCAACAGCGTGGATGGACCTGGAGAGCATTATACTAAGTGAAATAAACCAGTCAGAGAAAGATAAGTATCACATGATCTCTTTCATTTGTGGAATATAATGAACAACATAAAATGATGGACAAAAATAGATCCAGAGACAGAGAAACACAGAACAGACTATCAAACCTCAGAGGGAAGGCAGGGGAGGGTGGGGGAAGGATGCAAGAGATCAACCAAAGGACTTGTATGCATGTATATTAACAAAACCAATGGGCACGGACACTGGAGCGGTGGGGGCTTGGCTGGGGGATGGGAGTGGCCAGGGAGGGGTTGATGGGGGAAAAAGGAGACATATGCAATATTTTAAACAATAAAAAAAATGAATCCAGTAAAAGCCATAGACTCTCTCCATGAACACATGTAAGCACACACAGACAATTTTATACATAACTAGTTATTTTATGGACTTTCTAAATGCCAACTTTAACCTTCTCTTGATATTTTTTGGCATTCTTTTGATAAATTTTCTTACTTTTAAAAGGAGTTCCTTTTTAATTCATATATTGACTCATAAAACTTTCATCTGGAAAGAACTTTAGAGATTATCTAATCTGGTTTCCCTAAAGCTCTAAGAGGTAAGACAGTTTCCTCAAGGATGCACCACTAGTAAGTACCAGGGTTGGGATTACAAAGTATGGTGCCTGGCTATTTATCCAATGCTCTTTTAATTAAGGTAGACATTAAAATTCTAAGAATAGATGGCTAGCACTGAGTAAATGACTAATAAAGAAATAAAAATTAGGCCGACTTGAAACGGCAAATATCTCCACTGCTATAAAAGCCATCCTTGTGACTCACAGTTGTTTCCCCCTATGATTGCACGAACGCCAGTATAATACAGGCCCAGCTTCTTGCTTTCCTGAACAAATCCGGTAGGGCTAAATAAAGCACAGAGCTCCCATTAGCTTCCAAGGGACTTTAGTTCTTGGTTCAGCCCAGCAGCGATGCTAAGCAAGAGGAGACACAAACCAACACCTTTGAGATAAAAACAGGAAACGAATTACTATATGACACAGTTAAATAATAAGAAAAATGGGCCCATTTCTACACACTAATACATTTCTCTGCCAATCTTCTTTAATCTCCAGAGACTTAGGTATCATTCTTTCACAATACTGTTCCTATCACAGCAATGAAATCTCTCTAATATCTTCTCAGGGAAAGTTGGATACAATTTGTTAAGCAGTAATTGTGTTACCTACACTATTGATTTGGGCTCTCATCCCACAAGGAGCTTAGCTAGTGATGAAATTTGCTTGGGCTGTGTTGCTTGACATCACTTTTACAGACACATTGAAGTAAAAGGCTTCCACTTCTTTCAAAGAAAGATAAGTGCAAATATTTCTTAGAAAATTAATGTTCCTCAACCAGGAAGCGAGCTACGGGATGCCAAGTTACTTGGCCACGGCACAACAGATCATTTTCAAGCACAGGTACTTTTAAAATAAAGAATGGCAGGTCAAAGACAAAGTAAGACTTAATAATGGAAGAACTCTCAGCCATCTTCCATTTAATCAAAGTAAGTCAGATGACAAAACATTTTAGGTGTTTCTCAAAATTACCTACAATAACAAAAGCATAATATGCAAATTGACCGAACGGCCAAACAGCAGAATAACCATCCGGACGACTTTCCAGACAACCGCACTATGACATGCACTGGCGCCAGACCAACCAAGGCAGGTGTGATGCAATTGGTTGGGGGGCCCCTCCATCGCCCCATGATCTCCCTGTAGAGGGAGGCCCAGGTCAGCCAAACGATCATACCCTATGCCTTTCGCCCACAGAGCGAGGCAACTGGTGGTAGGGGAGGAGGGGGGCAGTGCCACACAGATGGCAAGCAGTGGCAGTAGTGGGGGTGGGGCCAGCTGCCGGCAGCTGGGGGAAGGAAAGCCCCAATAAGCCTGATCATGGGCCAAACCTAGGGACCCTACCCAAGGGGTCCCAGATTACAAGAGGGTGCAGGCTGGACTGGGGGACACCCAACCCCAAGCACGAATTTCATGCACCAGGCCTCTAGTCTTATATATATAATAAAAGCCTAATGTGCAAATTGTCACCAGGCCTCTAGTCTTATCCTACATAATAAAAGGGAAGTATGCAAATACATCACTCCGCTACGCCCACGATTGGGCCAGCAGGAGGCGCGGGGGCGGGACTTGGGGTGCCAATCGCGCTGGCAGGAGGAGCTGGGAGCGGAGACTCGCAAGTGATCCCTGGCAAGCCGAGCTGGCTTGGGCTGGGGGATCTCAGGCCGCCAGGCCTTGCCCCCAAGCCGAGCCAGCTTGGGCTGGGGGTGTCTCAGGCTGCCAGGGCATGGCCCCCAAGTGCGATGGCTCTCAAGCCCCGCCGGTTTGGGCTGGGGTCTCAGGCTGCCAGGGCCACGCCCCCAAGCCGCACAGGCTTGGGCTGGGGTCTCAGGGCGCCAGGCCTCGCCCCCAAGCCGAGCCAGCTTGGGCTGGGGGTGTCTCAGGCTGCCAGGGCCTGGCCCCCAAGCGCGATGGCTCTCAAGCCCTGCTGGTTTGGGCTGGGGTCTCAGGCTGCCAGGGCCACGCCCCCAAGCCGCGGGATGGCTGGCAAGCCACACAGGCTTGGGCTGGGGGAACTCAGGCCTCCAGGCCTCGCCCCCAAGCCGCTTGATGGCTCGCAAGCCCCGCCGGTTTGGGCTGGGGTCTCAGGGCGCCAGGCCTCGCCCCCAAGCCGAGCCAGCTTGGGCTGGGGGTATCTCAGGCTGCCAGGGCATGGCCCCCAAGCGCGATGGCTCTCAAGCCCCGCCGGTTTGGGCTGGGGTCTCAGGCTGCCAGGGCCATGCCCCCAAGCCACGGGATGGCTGGCAAGCCACACAGGCTTGGGCTGGGGTCTCAGGCCGCCAGGGCCACGCCCCCAAGCCGAGCTGCTTGGGCTGGGGTCTCAGACCGCCAGGGCCTGGCACCCAAGCCGCATGATCCCTGGCCAAGGCGGCTGCCTGGGCTGGGGTCTCATTCCTGCAGGGCCGGGCACCCAACTGCATGATCACCCAGCCAGCAGCAACGGCAGGGTGGTGCACCCCCACCAAGCTATCTTCAGGCCAGTGAAGGCAGCCTGGGCTGGAGACGCACACCCCCACCGGACTATCCACAGACAGGCTGAGATGGCAGCCTGGGCAGGGGTCTCAGCTTGGCTGGACTGAGGCAGCAGCCTGGGCTGGGGTCTCAGCCTGGCCAGGGCCCCATCCCCTGCCAGCGGTGGCAGCCTGGGGTCCCAACCATTGAGTCACATCAGCCAGGCAGATATGGAGGAACCTTAAATGTTTCTTTTTTTTATAATATATATTTTATTGATTTTTTACAGAGAGGAAGGGAAAGGGATAGAGAGCTAGAAACATCTATGAGAGAGAAACATTGATCAGCTGCCTCCTGCACACACCCCACTGGGTATGTGCCCCCAACCAAGGTACATGCCCTTGACCAGAATCGAACCTGGGACCCTTGATTCTGCAGGCCAATGCTTCATCCATCCGCTGAGCCAAAACAGGACTGTCCAATATGCTAAAGAAAAAACCCTATCTAATAAAGAGGGAATATGCAAGGGAGGGCATTTGGGGGTGACCGGGGTATCAGGGACTGGCAGGGAAGTGGTTAGGGGGTGATCAGGCTGTCAGGCATAGTGGTTAGGGGCAATCAGGAAGGCAGGCAGGCGAGTAGTTGGGAGTCAGCAGTCCTAGATTGTGAAAGGGATGTCCGACTGCCTGTTTAGGCCCGATCCTATGGATCGGGCCTAAACAGGCAGTCGGACATCCCCCAAGGAGTCCCAGATTGGAGAGGGTGCAGGTTGGGCTGAGACACACACACACACACACACACACACAAACACACACACGTGCACGAATTTCGTGCACCGGGCCTCTAGTATATAATAAAAGCCTAATGTTCAAATTGTCCCCTCGACCAGGAATTCAACTGGAAGTTCAACCGTTTGCTATGATGTGCGCTGACCACCAGGGGGCGGCACAGAACATGGTGGGCATCAGCAACACGGCGCTGGCAGTGGGTGGCAGTGGAGGCACTGCCAGACCTGATAGGCCCTGACGACAGTGAAACCATAGCAGGATGATGGAGCAAGTGAGCTGGCGGCACCAGGCCAAGGCAGGTGCGAGCGGGATCCTGATTGCCCCGCCAATCACCCTGCAGACAGCAACCAGCAGCTAGCAGGCCCTGATTGCCCGATCAAGGTTGGGCCCCAGGCTGGGACAGGGAACTGGGGGTTGGTGGCAATGACCAACCGCCTGCGGTATCCGGGCGGGGGGCTGCTACCTTTCACTGGTTACCTAGGGGCAGGAGTAACAGGGACAGAGGTGTAGTGAGAATGCCAGGTGTCCGCTGAGCTTGCTTTAACTCCCCCTGCTACCCTCCCCCAGGAAGCACTGAGCAACTTCTTCCGGGTGAGCCGGGCCACAGCCGCTGGGACTGCAGCGGCTGGTCGGGCTCCCTGTGGGTTCACGCAGGAGCCGGTCTGGAAGGCTGGCCAGCCGGGAGAGAGGGCACTTCCCACCCATCTTCTGTGTGGTGCCGCTGGGTTGCCCAGAGGCCCACACTGCACCCCAGCTCGCATCATCCAGCTGTGCTCACCACATCTCCACATAGGGACTTGGGTGCTGTGACTCAGGCAGAGGGGGGGCGCATGGGGGCCCAAGGGCCCAGGTGCTGCCCAGGGTCCAGACATCAGCTGGTACTTGCCCTTCCACGCCAGACACTCATGCTTTGATCACTGGCCTGGCCTAGGGACTGCACCCTTGCATGAATTTCATACACCAGGTCTCTATTGTAAAATAATTGCAATCAGTGAAATCTAGATATGGTGGTTCTCAAATGTAAATGAGAGCGCCAGCTAGTATTCTCATTCAGAATCATATGCTGATTCAGTTGGTCTGGGCTGGGCCTGGAGACCCTGCATTTCCAACAACCTCCTGGGGTCTGTTGACCACACTTTAAAAAATTAATATATTTGTATTGACTTTTTCAGAAAGAGAGAGAGAGAAACATCAATAGGCTGCCTCCTGCACATTCCCTACTGGGGATTGAGCCTACAACCTGGGCATCAAACCAGGAATCAAACTGGTGACCTCTTGGTTCATAGGTCAATGCTCCACCACTGAGCCCCATTGACTGGGCAGCTGCTGACCACATGTTGAGTAGCGGGGCTTAAGGTGGCTATGGTCTAAGATAATGATGAAACTTTGTTTTTTATGAGAACTGATGTTTACCAAGTACCCACTACATGTAAAGCACATCACCCATATTATGTTCAACACACAGAACCTGCCTGAGGAAAATATCATTGCCCTCATTTTACAGATAATTAAAATGAAGCTCACAAGGAAAAATACATGCAAATAAAGATAAAATGTCACAAACGGGTAGAACTGGAGTCTGAAATTAGAGTTGTCTGGTTCAAACCTTTTCATTAATTTATTCATTAAACTAATACGAATGGAATGCTCACATGTGCAAGACAAATATTGTGGAGATAGAGCAGATACAGGACAAAAGGTCTGAACTCACAGAGCTCATGTTTTAGCAGGGAAGACAAAACTGAAGCAAGTAACTCCTCAATTCGTTTTACAACTTGTTAAATCCTGTAAAAGAAAGTTCAAGGTGCTCTGAAAGATTATAAAAAGAAAGACTGGCCTGCCCTAACCCGAGTTAAAGTTAAAAAACAAAACAAAAACTTCCCTAAAGAAATGCTTTTTGAGTTGAGGTCAGAAAGATGAGTAAAAAATAATTAACTAGGTGTAAGGTGTTTGCAAGGAAATCAGAATGAATGTAGCAGAACAGGCCTATTTAGGCAAATTAATAATATGTACAAAACCTAGGGAGGAAAATACACACTATTATGGATAGAGATAAAGGGCCTGAAATGGGACTGGTGAGAATGGCACCAACCAGATCATGTGAAGTCATGTTGTATTTTATTTTGTTAACAATAGTGGCCTTTGATTATAAAGGAAAGCCTAGGAGAGTTTTAAATGGAGACCAAGAACTATTAACGTAATACTTTTTAAAGAGCACTCTGTTGGCAGTTTGCAGGAGAGCAAAAAAGCCAGTTGAAAAAACCCATTAGGACTCAGGTTAAACCTGGGTATAACAGTGGATATGTCAAGAAGAAAATAAGTTCCTATGCAATTAGTAAAAAATTATTATTTTTCTCTAATTTTCTATGATTAGAAGTATATGATAAACTACCATACCTGAGTATTCATATCATCACATTTTTATAACATGAAATAACATTTTTAAAAATGTACTCATTGTTTAGACTAAAGAAAATGTCACCATTAAAACAGCAGACATGTCCATAAAATCTTGAATAAGGCAGAATAAATAAGTCAGAAAATAATAGTCAGCACATTGACCTATGTATCCATGTTCTAGTCCACAGGCCCCGAGTTGAGGCAAAATAGGGGGTGGGGAAGTAGTTTGGAAATTCTCATTATAAGCAATTGTCTAGTTTGCTTTCAACTCTCCCTTTTAACTTTGGCTTTGTGTAGATAGAAGCTACAGATAATCTGGCCCAGTGAATTGTGCTTGAAACAAACTAAACATCTCCTAAATAGTAAACTAACAGAAATAAAAGAGTAAAACTGTGAAGCAGAAAGACAGAATCTTTAAGGCAATTTGCTAATTTTCTACAAGAAGTTTTCTCTTCCTCCTTCTCTGCTTCTTCTTTATCCTCTCCCCTTCCCCTTCTTCATCCTCTTCCACTCTTTTTCAAGTTTTCCAATTGATCAAGATTACACTCATGAAAATATTGATGATTTCACAGACTATTGAATGTTTATTATTAAAATAGTTAGAGCAAAATCAGACATTTTTCATAAGGATATGGTTGAAAACATCCACTCCACATACATTCTGTGTTTTCCTACTTTTTAAGGTTTTGATATTTTACCAATAAAATTTTAGGAACTGTTAATATATCTACAAGAATGTTTCATTCCAAGAGTCCTTGAAACTGTTATCACCATTATGAAACACAACTTTCTTTCTAGCCAGTCACCCTGTAATATGGGAGATAAATCTTGATTTTCCTGTTTGGGTAATTCTTGCTGTTTATTATGTTGAGCTGAGAGGGGATTTGGATAGTATCTTTTCCAGCCTCACTTTCATAGTTGAGCTATAAATTATATTAGTATATATATATAATATTTTCCAATTACCTCACATATTTTAGTATCATGCAAGACACACGTATTTTAGTTCCCATAAACATACAGTGTGATAGTTTTATGTATCCACTTGGCTAGGCTGTAGTGCCCAGTAATTCAATCAAACACTACACTAGGCATTTCTATGAAATGTTTTGTAGAGAGTATTCATTTCATAATAAATTCACTTTAAGTAAGGGGAGTTATCCTGGATAAAGGGGATGGGCAGATTCAGTGAGCTAATAAAGCCGAGTCTTCTGTGAAGAAGAAAGTCAGTTCCTGGACTGCAGCTGGAGGTCATGGCCCAGAGTTCTAGCTGCTCTTTCTGAGAGCCTACCTTGTGGACTTGGGACATGACTGCCGGGCCCCAACAATCATGTAAACCAAGTCCATGTTACAAATATGTTAATAAGTATCTCCTGCTGATTCTGTTTTTCTGGTTCAACCCTACTGATTCAAATAATAAAATGTCATAGGTTTATTTTCAGACAATGCAACCATAGATATGAATCTGAAATGCCTAGTAATTCTCTTACATTCTTCAAGCAAGTTTTAAAGACTTCAAAGGACTTACTATGAGTATGGTACTGGGTTATACACTATAGCATGTGCACAAACTTCAAGGTTTTATCAACAAAAATAGTACCAAGAAAGAGTAAACTAAATGTCATAAAAGAAGAGCATAGCACTATTATTGTACAATGAACAATTTGTCCAAATATAGAGTTATTAAATAGTCAAGAACAACCTGGGCTTATAACTATTATTGTGGGTAATTTGGTTGACTGTTTTTTGTTTGTTTGATTGGAAGTTTAGGAAACATATCTATTTCTCTGTTCAGGGCTCATTTTTTAAACTTTCAAATAATTGGCAATTTCAAGTATAAGATGAAATAAACTTTAGTCCATGAAATATTCAATGCCTAAGATATTGACCCCAAAATGAGTATAATACATTGCTCAACTCCTCTTTTCATTTGAAAGTTTCAAAAGATCTAGGCCTTAAAGATAACATTTGACATTCCCTTTGATTAGTGATATTGATGAAAATTTAACAGGCCAACAGTGATTTCAGTTCAACCTATCTACTAATTAAGTCATATTTCATTTCTTAAAGCACAGAAGTAATTGAATCATTAAAAAAATCAGAACTTAACAATGTGGCTTCTAGAAAGTAGCTGTTGCACAGTCATCTGTCATCAGTTGATATATAGCATTATTTGCAGCAAATATCCTAGACACTGTACAGAATTCAGAAAAATAAATTGTATTATTGCTTTCACTGTGTCCCATATATTTTGGATTGCAGTGTTTTCATTGTCATTTGTTTCCAGGGTTTTTTTTCCCCATTTATTCTTTGATCTCTTTGGTAACTCACTTATTATCTAAAACATGCTATCTAGTTTTTATGTGTTTCATTTTTTATTACTTTTATTATACTTGATTTCTAAATTTATGCCATTGTGATCTGAGAATATGCTTGATATTATTTCAATCTTCTTGAATTTGTAGACTTAGCCTGTGTCCTAATGTGTGGTGTCTTTGAAAATGTCCCATGTGCACTGGAGAAGAATGTATATTCCGTAGTTTTAGGGTGAAAAGTTCTGAAGATATCAATTAGTTTCATTTGATGTAGTGAGTCAATTAGGATTGCTGTTTCCTTGTTGATTTTTGTCTAGAAGATTTATCCAGTGATGTCAATGGGGTATTAAAGTCCCCTACTATGATTATATTGGTGTTGATCTCTTCCTTGATATCTTCTAGAAGATTTTTTGTGTTGTTTTTGATGTTGTTCTTTTATGTATTTTGTTGCTCCTGTATTGGGTGCATATATATTTACCAGTTATATTCTCTTGTTGTATCAATTCCTTTAGTATCATGAAGTGGCCTTCCTTATCTCTTGTTATGGTCTTCACTTTGAGGACTATTTTGTCAGATATAAGTATTTCTACCCCAGCTTTTTTTTTTTTTCTTCATTTCAGTTTTTCAATTTTTTCTATCCCTTCACTTTCAGTCTGTGTGAGTCCTTTGTTCTGAGGTGGGTCTCTTGTAGACAGCATATATATGCATCATATTTTCTTAACCATTCAGCCACCCAATGTCTTTTTATTGGAGCATGTAATTCATTTAAGTTTAAAGTTATTATTGGTAGGTACTTGTTTTTTGCCAATTTTATTCTTTATTTCTGTGTTTCTCTTCCTTTTTCTATTCCTTCTTCTTACACCATTCCCTTTAGGATTTCTTGCATTGCTGGTTTGGTGGTTAATAATCTCCCTTAGCCTGTTTTTGTCTGCATAGTTCATAATTTCACCTTCAATTTTGAATAATAGCCTTGCTGGATAGAGTATTCTTGGGTTCAGTCCCTTGCTTTTCATTACTTTTTTTTTTCCAATTTTTTTATTAAGGTATTATATGTGTACATATCTTACCATTGCCCTCCCCACACCCCACTCCCATATATGCCCCCACCCCCCAGAGTTTTGCATCCATTGGTTATGCTTATATGCATGCATACAAGTCCTTTGATTGATCTCTTATCTCCCCCACCTCTCCCTAACCTTCCCCTTGTAATTTGACAGTCTGTTTGATGCTTTACTGTCTCTGTATCTATCTTTTTGTTCAAGTTTATAATGTTCTTTATTATCCATAAATGAGTGAGATCATGTGGTATTTTTCTTTCATTGACTGACTTATTTCACTTAACATAATGTTCTCCAATTCCTCCCAGGTTGCTGCAAATGATGAGAATTCCTTCTTTTTTATGGCAGCATAGTATTCCATTGTGTAGATGTACCACAGTTTTCTGATCCAGTCATCTGCTGACGGGCATCTAGGCTGTTTCCAAATCTTAGCTATGGTGAATTGTGCTGCTATGAAC
The DNA here is from genome assembly GCF_951640355.1 of Cnephaeus nilssonii. Taxonomy (NCBI): domain Eukaryota; kingdom Metazoa; phylum Chordata; class Mammalia; order Chiroptera; family Vespertilionidae; genus Cnephaeus; species Cnephaeus nilssonii. Next base: position 73,998,475 of record NC_137084.1, read on the forward strand.
ATAGGGGTGCATATATCCTTTCTAATTGGTGTTTCTAGTTTCTTCGGATATATTCCCAGGAGTGGGATTACTGGGTCTAATGGGAGTTCCATTTTCAGTTTTTTTGAGGAAACTCCATACTGTTCTCCACAGTGGCTGCACCAGTCTGCAATCCCACCAGCAGTGCACGAGGGTTCCTTTTTCTCCGCATCCTCGCAAACACTTGTCGTTTGTTGATTTGTTGATGATAGCCATTCTGACAGGTGTGAGATGGTACCGCATTGTTGTTTTGATTTGCATCTCTCGGATAATTAGTGACGTTGAGCATGTTTTCATGTGTCTCTTGGCCTTCCTTCTGTCTTCTTTTGAAAAGATTCTATTTAGGTCTGTTGCCCATTTTTTTATTGGATCATGTATCTTCCTTTTATTAAGTTGTATAAGCTGCCTGTAGATGTTGGAGATTAAACCTTTATCAGTGATGCCATTTACAAATATGTTCTCCCATGCAGTGGGCCTTCTTGTTGTTTTGTTGATGGTTTCTTTTGCTGTGAAAAAGCTTTTTATTTTGATGTAGTCCCATTTGTTAATTTTCTCTTTAGCTTCCATTGCCCTAGGGGCAGTGTCAGTGAAGAATTTCTTTTGGCATATGTCTGACATTTTGCTGCCTGTGGATTGCTCTAGTATTTTTATGGTTTCCCGTCTTATGTTTAAGTCCTGTATCCATTTTGAGTTTATTTTTGTGTATGGCGTAAGTTGGTGATCAAGCTTCATTTTTTTGCATGTATCTGTCCAATTTTCCCAACACCATTTATTGAAGAGACTATCTTTATTCCATTGTATGTTCATGCCTCCTTTGTCAAATATTAATTGAGCATAGTGGTTTGGGTCAATATCTGGATTCTCTATTCTGTTCCATTGATCTATGTGTCTGTTCTTGTGCCAGTACCAGGCTGTTTTGAGAACAGTGGCTTTGTAATACAGCTTGAAATCTGGTATTGAGATCCCTCCTACTTTATTCTTCTTTCTCAGGATTGCTGTGGCTATTCGGGGTCTTTTTTTATTCCAGATGAATTTTTGGAGAGTTCTTTCAAGGTCTGTGAAATATGCCGTTGGTATTTTAATGGGGAGTGCATTGAATCTATAGATTGCTTTGGGTAGTATGGACATTTTAATGATGTTGATTCTACCAATCCATGAACATGGTATGTTCTTCCATCTGTTTACGTCTTCCTCTATCTCTTTTTTCAGTGTCCTGTAGTTTTCCGTGTATAGGTCTTTTACCTCCTTAGTTAAGTTTATTCCTAGGTATCTTAATTTTTTTGGTGCGATGGTAAATGGGATTGCCTTTTTAGTCTCTCTGTTTGTAAGTTCACTATTGGTGTATAGAAAGGCCATAGATTTCTTGGCGTTAATTTTGTATCCCGCTACATTGCCGAATTCATTTATTAAGTCTATTAGTTTTTTGACGGAGTCTTACGGATTTTTTATGTACAATATCATGTCGTCTGCAAATAAAGACAGCTTTACTTGTTCTTTTCCAATTTGGATTCCTTTTATTTCTTCTTCTTGTCTAATTGCAATGGCTAATACTTCCAGTACTATGTCAAACAGGAGTGGTGAGAGTGGGCATCCCTGTCTTGTTCCTGTTCTTAGGGGAAATGTTTTTAGTTTTTGTCCATTGAGTATGATGTTTGCTGTGGGTTTATCATATATAGCTTTTATTATGTTGAGGTATGAGCCATCTATTCCCCCCTTGTTGAGAGTTTTTATCAAGAAAGGGTGTTGGATTTTGTCAAATGCTTTTTCTGCATCAATTGATATGACTATGTGATTTTTATCTTTCAATTTGTTTATGTGATGTATCACGTTTATTGATTTGCGGATATTGTACCATCCTTGCATTCCTGGGATAAATCCTACTTGGTCATGGTGTATGATCTTTCTGATGTACTGCTGGAGCCGATTTGCTAGAATTTTGTTGAGGATTTTGGCATCTATGTTCATGAGGGATATTGGTCTGTAATTCTCTTTCATTGTGTTGTCTTTATCTGGTTTGGGTATTAGGGTGATGCTGGCTTCATAGAAGGAGCTTGGAAGTGTTCCTTCCACTTGAATTTTTTGGAATAGTCTGAGGAGGATAGGTTTTAGTTCTTCCTTGAATGTTTGGTAAAACTCTCCTGTGAAGCCATCAGGCCCCGGGCTTTTGTTTGCCGGAAGCTTTTTGATGACTGCTTCAATTTCGTCCATAGTTATTGGCCTATTGAGCTGTTTAGATTCTTCTTGATTGATTTTTGGAAGGTTATATTTTTCTAGGAATATGTCCATTTCCTCCAGGTTGTCCAGTTTGTTGGAATAGAGTTGTTCGTAGTATTTTGTAACAATCCTTTGTATCTCAGCGGGGTCTGTTGTTATTTCACCTCTTTCATTTCTGATTTTGTTTATTTGGGTCCTCTCTCTTTGCTTCTTGGTGAGCCTGGCTAGAGGTCCATCAATCTTGTTTATCCTTTCAAAGAATCAGCTCTTGGTTTTGTTGATCTTATGTATTGTTTCTTTGGTCTCTATGTCATTTATCTCCGCTCTGATCTTTGTTATTTCCTTCCTTCTGATTACACTGGGCTTTTCTTGTTGCTCTTTTTCTAGCTCTTTGAGTTGTAGGGTTAAGTAATTTATTACCATTGTTTCTTGTTTTTTGCAATAGGCCTGTAGAGCTATGAACTTCCCTCTCAAGACTGCTTTCGCTGTGTCCCATAGATTTTGGATTGTTGTGTTTTCATTGTCATTTGTTGCCATGATGTTTTTTATTTCTTCCTTGATCTCTCTGGTGACCCAGTCCTTGTTTAATAGCATGCTGTTTAGTCTCCATGTGTTTGATTTCTTTGGATTATATTTATTGTAGTTGATTTCCAGTTTTATGCCACTGTGATCTGAGATGATGCTTGATATAATTTCTATCTTCTTGAATTTGAAGAGACTTTGCCTGTGACCCAGTATATGGTCTATCTTTTAAAATGACCCATGTGCACTTGAGAAGAATGTATATTCTGTGGCTTTGGGGTGAAATGTTCTGAAGATGTCAATTAATTCCATCTGGTCTAGTGAGTCATTTAGGATTGCTGTTTCTTTGCTGATTTTTTGTTTAGAGGATTTGTCCAGTGGTGATAGTGGGGTATTAAAGTCTCCTACTATGATTGTGTTGCTATTAATCTCTCCCTTGATATCCTCCAGGAGTTTTTTTTATGTATTTGGGTGCTCCTATATTGGGAGCGTATATGTTTACCAGAATTATTTCTTCTTGTTGGATTTCTCCCTTTAGTATTATGAAGTGGCCTTTCTTATCTCTTGTTATGGCATTTACTTTGAGGTCTATTTTGTCAGATATAAGTATTGCTACCCCAGCTTTTTTTTCATTTCCATTTGCCTGAAAGATATTTTTCCATCCCTTCACTTTCAATCTGTGTGAGTCTCTTGTTCTGAGGTGGGTCTCTTGTAGACAGCATATATATGGGTCGTGTTTTTTTATCCATTCAGCTACTCGATGTCTTTTGATTGGAGCATTTAGTCCGTTTACATTTAAAGTTATTACTGAAAGGTATTTGTTTGTAGTCATATCTATTTTTGTGTCTGTATTCCTTCTTACCTGTTTATTTCTTCTTTTTACAGTATTCCCTTTAGCAATTCTTGCATTGCTGGTTTGGTGGTGATAAACTCCCTGAGGCTTTTTTTGTCTGCAAAGCTCCTGATTTCCCCTTCAATTTTGATTGATAGTCTTGCTGGATATAGTATTCTTGGATTCAGTCCTTTGCTTTGCAACACTTTGTATACCTCCTTCCATTCACTTTTAGCTTGTTGTGTTTCTGATGAGTAATCATTTGACAATCTGATGGGTGTTCCTTTGTAGGTAACTCTCTGTCTCTCTCTTGCCGCCTTTAGGATTCTCTCTTTATCATTTATATTTGCCATTGAAATTATGACATGTCTTGGCGTGGGTCTTTTGGGGTTGATCCTGCTTGGGACTCTCTGTACTTGCGTAACTTTTATCTTTCCCATATCCGGGAAGTTTTCTGTCATTATTTCTTCGAATAGATTTTCTAATCCCTGCTGCTCTTCTTGTCCTTCTGGCAGCCCTATTATACGCATGTTACTTCGTTTCATGTTGTCCCGAAGCTCTCTTAGGCTTTCCTCCTGCTTTTTAATTTTTTTCTCCAATTGCCGTTCATATTGAGCTTGTTTCTGTACCTGATCTTCTAACTTACTAATTCGGTCCTCTGCTTCTTGTAGTCTACTGTTGAAACTTTCCATGGTGTTTTTGATTGTAGCTATATCACTTTTCATTTCTTCCTGATTCTTGCATAAGTTGTTGATTTTCTCATCCATCCGATGTATAAATTCCATGACCATTACTCTGAACTCCTTTTCGGTCATGTTGCAAGCTTCAGTTTCACTAATTTCCTTTATTGGCGACTCCACATTTTATTTCCTCTGTGAGTTATTTCGTTTCCCCATTCTGGCTATTACCAGAAAGCTCAAGCTTCCGTTTGCGTGGACCTGGGCCGTATGCTGTGGGGACTTCGCTCCACCCTAGTTTCACTGAAGTGCTCTGACACTAGGACGTGTGGCTGTCTTTGGTTGGTGGGAACCAGACTTGCCCAGGATCAGTGTCCCCAGTGTTCCGTGTGGTCTCGTGTGCACGTTTAGAATCAGGGGCCCTGTCTGCACCACACTGTTGGTATGTGCCGAGAATGAGATCCTTAGCATGTGCCAGGAGTCAGAGTTTCCCTGTGTCTGCACCAAGACTCGAGTGTCAAAGTCTCTGTTGCCTTGTGCGGTTTCTCGTTGAGAATCAGGGTCCCTGTGTGTGCACGCACCAACAATTGGGGTCGCTGGCTCTTAGTGTGAATGCGCTGTGAGTCAGGGATCCCAGGCAGCTGTGTCCGGCGTGCCAAATTCCCTGAAGTGGAGCTGCGTCCTGTGTGTGCTCTCTCTACTGAGCCAAACTGGCTAGAGCACACATTCTTAAAATCCTGAAGGTGAGCCGGCTCAGTGCACTCTCCCAAAGTCCCGGAAGGGGGGCGGAGTCCGTCCTGCGCGCCAAATTCCCCAAAGGGAAGCCCCTCTGTGCACGCTCTTAAGAATCCCCGAAGGGGGAGCTGTGACCCGCGAGCCAAATTCCCCCAAATTCCCCGAAGGGGAGCCCTCTGTGCGCACTGACAGATTTCCCCGACGGGGAGCTGCTTCTGTCCCGCGCGTGAGCGCGCGCCAAATTCCCTAAGAGGGAGCGCGTCCCTGCGCAAAGCTCGGCAGCTTGGGCCAGGGGCGGGTCTATCAGTTACTATGGCGCTGTCTGTGCACGCGCCTGTGAGCAGCTTGTGCGAGGGGCGGGTCTATCAGTTACTATGGCGCTTTCCGCGCGCTGTGGGCGCTCAGCAGCTTGGGGGAGGGGCGGGTCTATCAGTTACTATGGCGCTATCAGCGCCTGCGAGGAGGGGGATAGTCTCTTTGACTCAGGGAAATCTGCCGGGAAGTCTGGATTCTTGTTGTCTGTTGGTCTGAAGCTGTGATAGCAGTTCTCTGTCCCCAGTGGCTGCAGGGTCCTGGTTTGTGTCAGAAGCCAGGATCCGAGTCTCAGGCAGCTCTGTTTCTCAAGATGGCGTGGTCTCCGCGTCCGCACCAGCCGCCGAGAAGTGTCCGCTTTGTGCGCGGGGCTCCGCCGTCTAGGGCTGCCCTGTTCGGGAGCCCCTTGGAAGACCTGCAGAATCTAACTGACCCTAGCTCATACACACACACACACCACACACATCTACACTCTCCTCTATGGGTTCCTCACTCACACTCTCTCTCTCCCTACCTTCCTGCCGGTCGCCATCTTTTTTCTCTCTTCATTACTTTGTATACTTCATTCCATTCCCTTCTGGCCTGTTGTGTTTCTTTTGAGAAATCATTTGATAGTCTAATGGGAGATACCTTATAGGTAACATTCTGTCTCTTGCTTGCAGCCCTTAAGATTCTTTGTCATTAACATTTGCCATTGTAATTACGATGTGTCTTGGTGTGGGTCTTTTTGGATTCATCTTTTTTTGGGGACTCTGTGTTTGTGTGATTTTTTTTCTTCCCAAAGTCAGGGAAGTTTTCTGTCATTATTTCTTCAAATAGGTTTTCTATTGCTTGCTCAGCTTCTTCTCCTTCTGGCATCTCTATTATGTGGATGTTGCCTCGTTTCATGTTGCCCCAAAGTTCCCTTAAACTCTCTGCTTTTTAACTTTGTTTTTCAATTGCTGTTCAGATTGGGTGTTTTTTTCCTACTGTCTTCTAACTCACTGATTTGTTCCTCAGCTTCTTCTAGACTATTGTTGAAACCTTCCATTTTGTTTATTATTGCAACTATGTCATTCTTAACTTCCTCTTGATTCTTACACATGGTGAATTTCTCATCCAGATGTTTGAGCCTTCTTATAACATTACTCTGAATTCTTTCTCTGACAAATTGCTTGCCTCCATTTCATTTAGTTTCTTTTCTGGTGATTCCTTCTTTTCTTTCCTTTGGGGATTGTTTCTTTGTCTCCCCATTTTTGTTGTCTCTTTGTATTTGTTTTGATGTAATGGGAGTTGCTGTCTTTCTGGCCCTGGGAAACCTGTTTGAGGTCTGAGAGGTTGAAAACCATAGCAGTCTAAAGTTCTGGGAATCCTTAGCCCAGAGACTGAGTCTGCCTTGAGTCTCACACCTTTATTGTCTCTGCTCTGAGTCATACTTACATGAATCTGGTCCCTCAGTTGTCTGCTTCAGATGCTTGGGGTCAGAGGTGGTGTATGCACAGTTCCTCTGGTGTGTAACTCCGTATGAGGTCCCAGAGCCTGCTGGCATGAACTGCACTGCTTGACCCAGGTCCTGTGGCAGGATAGAGCCCTGTATCCCTCTGGTGCACACTTGCAGTGTGGTTCTTGGGCCTGGATGAGTCACTGGGTGAATCTGGCTCACACGGTCAGCACAGTTGTGGGGCCTGTGGGGGAGGGGCATGGGGTCTCCTGGTGTGCATGGCCCAGTAGTGTGAGGTCCTGGAGCATGGGTTCCTGGAGCCTGGGTGGGGAGGCACAGGAGGTCTCTCTGGCCTGCACTCACTGGGGATGTCTGGGAGCCTGCAGTGAGGTAGCACTCCACTCACTGCAGGGTATGGTGGTTGTGGTCCCTTGTGAATTATGGCTGGTGGGTGGTGTCAGAGGCCAGTCTGGATGTTGGAATGGTTGCTCTCCTGGCCTCTGCTTTTTCCCCCTTCAAGATGGTGTGGGCTCCATGCCAGAGCCATGCTTGGCCTGAAAGTGCCAGTGCCAGTAGCAGGGGCTTTCTGTCCAGGAGAGTCTGATCCGCCGGTCTTCAGGACTCCTGTGAGGTCTAACTGTCCCTCATTCACCCACACACACACCACACACATCCACACACTCCCCTCTCACTGCTTTACTCACTCACACTCTCTCCCTCACTACCATCCTTTTGGCTGCCATGTTGGGATCCCCCATTAGTAGAACTCTTAATAGCATATCAAATCCATAAAATATATGCTTTTTGTTTTTGTTTTCTCCCGAAGAAAAGTATATAGTATTCTGAATTTAGTGTTTCATAGGTGTAGGATATATTTTTGGTAATATATATTGCTATATGGAATAATATAATTATAAACAATGATGAAAACATACTATTTTTTTAAATACTAAAACTATATTTCTTACAAATATTACTTCACTTTCCAAATGTTTAGCCAGTTAGAAAAGAGTGTTCTGAGGGATCTCTGATTTCAACATTTAACACCAGTCTCTTCCCAATTTTGCTATCACAATATTAACGTAGTGCTTTATATATGCAAAGTTATTTCAGATGAAGGAAGCTGTATCTGGTGTTTTTTTAACAATATTTTAAGGCTCTCTTGTGTACATTCCAATCCCTTTCATAATGGTCCTAATTTTCTTCCTTCCTCCATCCCACAATCCCAGCCAACCATCATGGATGACTGAATGCCCTCAACACAGAAATATACATGAATACATGCATTTTCCTTCTACTATCTTATTCTTCACCTCTCTTCATATCCTTGTCTCTGTTCTGACCTACTAGTATGTTGAGAATTAATTCAATCCCATTGCTCACTACAAATCATTATTTCTGCCTCTTTTAGTATTTAACTTTCCCACCATGTTATCTTCTCCCACATAAACAGTTTCCCTGGTTAACATCTCCTAATTCTTCAGGCTTTTAGCCCACTCATATCTGGTAGGATTAGGGAGTTACCCTGACCAGAAAAAGTCTAGTGGTCACTTCCCATAGATTACAGTATCATCCTGTAACCACACTATCTACATAATCTCTTTCCTTGATACTTTTTCTTTCTTTCGCTCTTTGAGAATTCAAACTGTCTTCTTCATTGTTGGATACCAATCTTATTGTTTAGTATATAATTGGCTCTCAAATATTGTATCAACAAATAAATGATTTATTTACATATTAGGAAGTTGAGAATAACAAACTATTAGCTTTATTCAAGAACTTCAAAATAAGGATTATTCTAGAGCTTTGTGGTGTAATGGAATCAGGACTGAACTGGGTGTAAAGCACATTTACTTTATTCTTACTCTTAAAAAAATTATCTTTATTGTTGAAAGTAATACAGATGTCCCCCATTTTTTCCCAATTGACCCCCCTTCCACCCTGCTCCTGCCCACCCCAGGCCTTCACCACACTATTTCTGTGTCCATAGGTTTTGCATCTCTCTCTATATATATATAAAAGCCCAAGTGAATGTCTGACCTTTCGACCATCCGACATGTAGCTATGATGCACAATGAACACCAGGGGGCAGATGCTCTGACTGGTAGCTATGACACACAATAACCACCAGGGGACAGATGCTCAACACAGGACCTGTTGAGCTGGGGTGACTTGGCAGCTGTGGTTCTCAGGTGTCATATCCAGAACTACAGAGGAGGAAGCCCAATACCAGGGTGTGTCACCCAAGAACTACCCTCTTGCAATTCGTGACCCCTCGGGGGATGTTGGAGAGCCAGTTTCAGACAAATCCTCACAGGCCAGGCCGAGGGACCCCACCGGTGCTCTAATCCATGCACCAGGCCTCTAGTATGCATATAAATTCTTTGGTCAATCTCTTCCTGCCCCTAACATCCTACTCCCTTCCTTCTGAGATTTGTCAGTCTCTTCCATTCTTTCATGTCTCTGTATCTATTTTGTTCCTCAGTTAATTTTGTTCATTAGATTACAAATATAAGTGAGATCATGTGATACTTGTCTTTCTCTGTCTTATTTCACTTAGCATAATACACTCCAGGTCCCTCCATGCTATCTCAAAGGATAATAGATCCTTGTTTTTTATTGCTATGTAGTATTCCATGGTTTAAATGTATCACAGCCTTTTTATCCACTTATCTACTGATGGGCAATTGGGATGTTTTCAGATCTTAGCTATTGTAAATTGTTCCGCTATGTACATAGGGATGTATATATTATTTCTGATTGGTGCTTCAGATTCTTAGGATGTATTCCTAGAGGTGGGATCACTTGTTGAAATGGAAGTTCCATTTTTAATTTTCTGAGGAAATTCCATACTGCTTTACATAATGGCTGCACCAGTCTGCATTACTCCCAGCATTTTGCTAGGGTTCTCTTTTCTCCACATCCTCACCAGCACTGTCATTTATTGATTTCCTGTTGGTAGCCATTCTGGCAAGCATGACGTGATACCTCAATGTCATTTTAATTTGCATCTCTCTGATGATTACTGACTTTGAGCTTTTTTCATATGTCTCTGGGCTATCTGTATGTCCTCTCTGCCCATTTTTAAATTGGATTGTTTGTCTTCCTTTTGTTAAATTGTATGAGTTCTTTATATTTTTTGGAAATTAACCGCTTATCAGATGTATCATTGGCAAATATGATCTCCCACACAGTGGGGTCCCTTTGCATTTTGTTGATTGTTTCTTTTGCTCTGCAAATGGTTTTTATTTTCATGTAGTCCAATTTGTTTATTCTTCCTTTGTTTCTCTTGTTTTAGGGTCTAGCTGATGTTTTGGCAAAAATTCTGCTATGTGGAATATCTAAGATTTTGCTGCCTATGGTTTCTTTTATGGTTTTTATTGTTTTATGACTTACATTTAAGTCTTTTAATCATTATGAGTTTACTAGGAGTTCAGGGCATGAAATTCGTGCAAGGGGGGTGAGACCCTCAGCTAGACCTGCACCCTCTCCAATCTGGGAGCCCTCAGGGAGCCCTCTCCAATCTGGGAGTTTCTGTCTGTCTTTGCAATCATATGAGCGAATTGTCTGAGACCCCAACCCAGTTTGGTTTGGTGCTCACAGAATAATAGAGGTCTTTTTTTTTTTTTTTCTTTTCTCCATTGGTGGAGATGTCCTAGAAGTTGCAGGATATCTTCCCTTTAATTTTTCCTAAACACTCTGACTTTACTTATGTCTGTCACCTTTGCTTTCCCTCCATCCCCCACCCGCAACAGTAACTTGCTCCAGGCTTACTTTGTTCTAGTGTCTAGGAGATCCTGCAATATGTCTGCCACCAGAACTACGATTCCTTGCCAGCATTCCTGGTGCTCCCCACGCTCTGGGCTTCTGCTTCTGGTCCAGGTGCTGCCACCAGAACTATGATTCCCAGAATTCCTGGTGCTCCCTGCACTCTTGGTTGCCACTTCTGGTTCAGGGGCTGCAGAAACTAAAAGGACTTGGAACTCCAGCTGCCCCCAGGCCAGGCGGACAGGACCTGACACTCCAGTGGTGTCCTCAGGAACACCTGGCCACAGGCTCACTGGCCACAGGCTCAGAGCCGGTGGGGTCCTGGGGATGCCCGCCGCGTCGCCCTGTTGATTCGGAGGGCAGGCGGGCATTCCACCCTGCCCCTGGCTGCTTGGCATGTGCGCGCTGCCCACAGGCCCGCCATCTTTGTCAGTTTAATTTGCATACTCACAGCTGATTGGCTGTGGGCATAGTGGAGGTACAGTTAATTTACATATTTGTCTATTATTAGTATAGATTCTTGTGTATGGTACAAGTTGGCAGTCTAGTTTAATTTTCTTTCCATGTATCTGTCCAATTTTCCAAACACCTTTTATTGAAGAGACTGTCTTTACTCCATTGTATAATCTTGCCTCCTTTTTCAAATATTAATGGAATTGAATGGCTTGGGTTAATTTCTGGGTTCTCTGTCCTCCTAATTGATCAAATTTTTGTTGATGCTACTCCTTAATCTCTTTTCAATAACAGCTAAGCTGGAGTAATCTTTTTAAGAAAGTAAATCAGATGATTCCTTTTTCTACTTCAACCCTATAAACATTTTTAGATTACCTTTAAAAACGTATTTCATGGTTTACCACTAGCCCATACTCAAGACACTAGGTTAGATGATGCTACACCTTGACCACTCTATTTCAGTTATTCTGACTTCTGCGATTTTTCTTGAACAGAACAAGTTTTTGTCTGGGCTCTGGGTCATTGATCTTGCTGTTTCCTCTGCCAGGAAAGTTCTTCATTTCCTTCACATGGTCTGGCATTTCTCAGTCTTGAGGTCTAAAAATCCATCTAACATGACACCTATCTACTTTATTTTTGTTCTCCTTATCTTGTTTGCTTGGTAAATATCTAATTTTTACTTTTTGTTTGTTATCTATTTTTCATCACCATCCACATGGAAACAATAATCATATTTGTGCTCATTATGATAACACTTCAGTACATACATTATAGGCGCTCATTTATTGTTTTTTAACTGATTTTATAAATGAATATTACTAAGTACAGGCAGTCCTCGGGTTATGTCAGACTCAACTTACATCGTTTCGTGGTTACAACACCATCTCCCATTTATTTATTAAAAAATAGTTTCATCATTTCGACGTATGTACATATGTGCTTTATGTTTTTTTTTTATTATTATTTATTTACCACAAGTAAAGGTCAGGAATTGTTATCTTTTTTTTTTATTTTTTTTTTTACTCTTTCACTTCATTACTGCTGTGTATGTGCTCCATGTGAGTGACGTAGGTGTTTATGTAGGTGGGTTCCGACTTACGGCGAAAATCGCGTTACGTTGCACCATAGGAACAGATCTCCGATGTAACCCGAGGACTGCCTGTATGTGTGTGATTCTTGTACCTCAGTTTTTTCATTGGAAAGTAAAAGGACTTGGACTTCATCATGTACGAATTACTTTCTATTTTTAAAATTATTTGAATTTCTGATATCTTTTTATTGATCAAATGTTTATTTGTATGATACAGTGTGCATAACACTTCAAAAAATGGTTAGATTTTAACCCAAAATCGAAATCTTTAAAAAAACAAGATTAAAACTGTTATTCTGGGGCACTCTTTCTAAAAAATATATTAATTACCATGAAAAAAATAGGAAAGAAAAGCAGGGAATCAAGGCCACAGGATTTATTTTATTTGAATTGCATCAGTTTTCTTATATTGTCAAGATATTATCTTGAAAAACTTAATGAATATGTCAGTATTCAACTATTTAATTTTGATGAAAACCAAGGATTTCAGGGTCCTTGAAAAATTATGCTTCATTTTTAAAAAAATTATTTAATTGATTTTTACAGAGAGGAAGGGAGAGGGATAGAGAATCAGAAACATTGATCAGCTGTCTCCTGCACACCCCCCACTGGGGATGTGCCTGCAACCAAGGTACATGCCCTTGACCGGAATCGAACCTGGGACCCTTCAGTCCATAGGCTAATGCTCTATCCACTCAGCCAAACTGGTCAGGGCAATTATGCTTCATTTTTAAAAAAAGAGAAATGTCCAATATTTGAACAATGGGCCTTGAAAGGACTGACTCCATCCTGTCCCTCGCCCTCCATCTGAACCATAGGCACTCCATCTTGTTCCTGTAACCTCCATTTTGTAAGAACTGCCATTTAAAAATTTTCACTAAACACAGATGGTCCTTTGTTCTGTTAACTCCAGGAAGTAACTAACCAATAGCCTCCCTGATAGAAATAACTGCTATTTCTAGCTTCTGTAAGCACACTTGCTCAAATAATGGGGAAATTAAGACATTTTGGGGGAGGGGCTAGCAATCTGAATCTTTGCCAGTAACCTAATGTACATTCTTATCAGCCTATAACCTAGTCACTGACCCCTCTTAATTATCTGGTCCTGCAAGCTACTCTGCCAGTGTGGAGATCTGGTCCGTCCTTGGTTCCTCCCATGCCAGGTGTCTCTGGTTATCTGAGCTGTGCTCAAGGTTGCAAGCTTTCTGCAGGATATCTGCTAAGCACACTGCCCCCATCCCAGCACATGGGGTTTTTTGCCTTTATAAGCTAACCCCCTAAGTTCATTCGAGGCCGCGAGGTTTTGGAGAGACATTAGTCCTCTCGCGGCCGCTGGCTTTTGCAATAAAGACTCCAAATTTGGCCCTCTTGACTGTGGTGTCTTCTGTTTGACTCGCTGAATTCCAATATAACATATTCACAGGGATGTAAACTATAGCACAGGAAATAAAGTCAATAATATTATAATAATTGTACCCACCTGGCACCATACATTGTAATAACTATGCATGGTGCCAGTTGGGTTCTAAAGTTACTGGGAGTATCACTTCATAAGTTACATAAATGTCTAACCACTATGCTGCACACTAGAAATTAATATAATCCTATCTAATAAAAGAGTAATATGCAAATTAACCATCACTCCCCTACACCCACATGCCACACCCACAAGCCACGCCCACCTGCCAATCAGGAGCGAATATGCAAATTAACCCAACCAAGATGGCTGCGGCCACAGAGAGAGCAGGAGAGAGGCTTGGGTTTCCCCAGCAATGGAGGAAGCCAAGCTTTCTGCACACCCTGGCTGGCCCAGGCCTCCGCTTAAGGCTACAAAGTTTCAATTATAGAAGATACAGAAATCCCAACAGAAATGGTAGCAGCCAGGGAGCTGGAGAGAGCAGAAGGCTAGGGTTGCCCCCGGCGATGGAGGAAGCCAAGCTTCTGCAGCCCTGGCCTACTTTGACCTCCACTTAAGGCTACAAAGTTTTAATTATAGAAGATAAATAAATTCCAACAGAAATGGCTGCCACCACAGAGCAAACAGAAGGCTTGGCTCGGCTCCAGGCTACAAAGTTTCAATTGTAGAAGATAAATAAATCCCAGATACCAGGGCTTTTGCTTGGGTCACTGGGGGGAGTGGCCATCCTGCAAACCACCACAGGCCCCTCACCCAGGCCACCCCACGTCCCAAGGGAACCCCCACCCTGATCCGGGACACCCTTCAGGGCAAACCAGCTGGCCTCCACCCATGCACCAGGCCTCTATCCTATCTAATAAAAGAGTAATATGCAGATTGACCATCACTCCAACACACAAGATGGCTGCCCCCATGTGGTCAAAGATGGCTGCCCCATGTGGACACAAGATGGCCACCACAAGATAGCCAGCAGGGGAGGGCAGTTAGGGGTGACCAGGCCGGCAGAGGAGGGAAGTTGGGAGCAAATAGGCTGGCAGGGGAGAGCAGTTAGACATCAATCAGGCTGGCAGGGGAGTAGTTAGGGGGTGATCAGGCTGGCAGGCAGAAGTGGTTAGAGGCAATCAGGAAGGCAGGCAGGCGAGCAGTTGGGAGCCAGCAGTCCTGGATTGTGAGAGGGATGTCTGTGTGTCCGTTTAGGCCCGATCCCACCAGTATCAGGTCTAAACAGGCAGTCAGACATACCTTGAGGGGTCCCAGATTGGAGAGGGTGCAGGCTGGGCTGAGGGCCACTCCCCCCTCCCCACCCCCCCGTGCACAAATTTCATGCACCAGGCCTCTAGTATTGAATATTAACTGTAATTAAACAATTTTAAAAGTAAAATAAAAAGTCCTCATTTTGGCACCACATATCTAAAATTAACTTTCTTTGAGGGATGGCATTCATAATTTGAAACTGAAAATGTTTTTTTGTTTTTTTTTACCAGAAAATGTTTTAGTTGTAGCTTTAGCAGTCACTCATGGCTATCTACCCAACATTCCTCTTCACCAACCGCTTTTTCTTTTCTTTTTTTTTTTTTTCAAAACAGATTTGTTCAGTGACCTTCTCTCCTGCAGATGGCCAAGTGCTTTGAGGTAGGTGGAATGCAGCCTATAACAGAGGTCCTGACATATCTCAGTTGTCTGTAGTTAGGCCATCCCCTTGGCAGTGACTGGTTTGGTCATGAGCATTTGACACAATTCTAGCTAATGAAACATAAAAGACCACCATGTGGCTTCTGCTAAATGTTTAATTACTCTTAAAAGATTTCCCCAAAAAGAAATGGCTCCTTTTCTTCCATTGGCTTCTTTCCCTTCCTGGGAATAGGTGTCTCCTGGAACTCTGCAGCCACCCTGAAGTACCAGGGGACTATTCTACGGGTGAAGCTGACACTCAAGGATGGAGAAACAAGACGTGCAAAAGCCTGGTTCCTCCAGGATGTTCCTTGATAAGACATTTCGATAAACATTTTGCTTTTAATTTTAATGTTCATTTTTAAAATCTGAAATGATATTATAGAATATTCTTATAATTATTGTGGCAAATCCTATTTAATATGTGTAAATATGGCAATTACAACTTTAAATATGGATTCAGTTACATTAAAGGTCAAATTAAAGACTCTTGCTGAAATGTCTAAATTTTGTTTTCTTAAACAGAAAATACCCCATCTATTAATAGGGCAATTTTTTTAGTACTTTTTTCATGAGTCAAATGATGCTATATTGAGCCACTGACTCACACCACCTCATGCCATTTTAATTATTACCCCAAATATTTACAAATAGCTGGAGAGGAGAGAAATCTAGACCAATGTTGCCCAAATGAAATACAATATGAGCCACATATGTGTGCCACACATGTAATTTTGTTACAGAAAACCAGAGAAGAACCAAGCAATACTTAGATGGAATTACATTTCTTACACGCGGGTCCAGAGGAAACTGTCTCTCAAATTCTGGGCCCCAACATGGGGGAATTTTCCCTATTTACATGTTTTTACCTTCTTTGTCTCCCAAATATGGGGTGTTTCCTGACACCTTTGCAAGTTCTTAAAGAGCCCCTATGTGCTGGGGCCTTGAGACCTCAATCAAAGGCCTGGCCTAGTGCCAGCACTGATAAGTTCGTCCGGGGAAGGTTTAATGGCCTCTCTGAAGTGGGAGTAGTCTTATTTTTCCTTATTATTTAAGCGAGCAAGCATTTACAGAAGCCAAATAGCAGGGTTAAAATTTCAAACAGCAGTTTTTATATAAGATGGATGCTTCAATTTTAAATTCTCTAGTAGCCATATCTAATAAATAAAAGAGACACATAAAAATAATTGTAATGATATATTTTACTTAATATACAAAAATATATCATTTTAACCTGCAAGCAGTATAAAAATTACTAATGAGAAATGTTATATGTTTATTTCATCATAATCTTCAAAATTTTAATCTAGTGTGTATTTTATAGAGCATCTCAATTCAGAAATGTCAAGTTCTCGGTAGTCACATATGGCTAGTAGCTACCACACTGTACAGTTTGGTTTTACAAGGATAGAACAGAATAATGATAACTGAGCCACATATAAATGGAATTTGTGATAACAAATGACTCTCTCTATTATTAATTCTAAGCTATGAGGCTGAAACATAGCATACTTAACATCTTGAGAGTAGATCCAGCAGCTCTGTCAGCATACAAGTGGGGTCCCAATATACTCTAATAATAAAAGCTTTTCACTATTGAACGAACACCTTCTTGCTCCTGACTTCTGTGTTATTTCATATTTCAAAGCATCTTATGTAGACAGGACCACGTATCCCACTGATAATCATCCCCTCTTTTGTTCCAGGCTAGAATTTATTTTCTTGCTGGTATATGAAGACAGTGGAATTTGCATCAATTGTAAATTAAAGAGATGGATTCATTTAAAATGCTTTTGCTTAGTATATAATATGCTAACCACAGAGCTATTTTAATGGATCAAGAAATGCTCATTCTTGGTGCCTGAGGACTTCTAGGAGTTACAAGATAAATGATGAAAAAAATGACTATAAAATGTTTTGAGTTTGGGAAACTTTGTCATTTGTCTCTCTCTTTCATACTTCTCTGCCTGCGGCTATTTTCCTGCCAATCTGTCTCCAGTGCTCAGGAGTTATAGCCTCTGCTGTTAATTACCACAATAAATCTAAAGCTCGTGATGATTTTTGCCATGTACCCACCCATGATGGCACTTCCTTGCATAAGAAGAACATGTAACACAACCAATAGAATCTGCTATCAGGAATAAAACAAGCAGGCAGATAGTGTCTCAAGCCATTGCCTGTAAACTGGACTTTAACACAGTTACTAATAATGTGGAGGAGGACACACAATGTAAAATATCTAAGGTGTCTGACATGGTGTCTGGCACACCAAAATATATTAGTTTCTTTTCCATGTTTCACATTTCCTAAATGTGTTCCTTTATTTAAAAGAAAAAGGCTGTATGAGATATAAAAATGAAGAGATAATGAAGGAAAGGAAGTCAGGAAAGGAGAGATGAAAAGAAAGGGGAGAAAGGGGAGGAAGGAAGGAAGGAAGGAAGGAAGGAAGGAAGGAAGGAAGGAAGGAAGGAAGGAAAGGGGAGGGGAGGGGAGGGGAGGGGAGGGGAGGGGAGGGGAGGGGAGGGGAGGGAAGGGGAGGGAAGGGAAGGGAAGGGAAGGGAAGGGAAGGGAAGGGAAGGGAAGGGGAGGGAAGGGAAGGGAAGGGAAGGGAAGGGAAGGGAAGGGAAGGGAAGGGAAGGGAAGGGAAGGGAAGGGAAGGGAAGGGAAGGGAAGGGAAGGGAAAGGAAGGGAGACGAGGAGGGAGGAAGAACTGCCTGAAAATCCCAACCTTTCAGCTATATATTCTCCAATAGTGTAAGAGTTTCTGCCCTGGCTGGGTAGCTCAGTTGGTGTGTCACCCTATACACCAGAACTTCAGGTTGGCTCCCCAGTCACAGTCAGGGCACTTAAAAGAATCAACCAGTAAATGCATAAATAAGTGAAACAACAAATCTCTCTCTCATCCTTCTAAAAATAAATAAATAAATTTTAAGGAAAAGTGCTCAGCTTCTGATTTTAGACTTTTCTAGCTTTGAATCCTTGAAACTTAATTCTCTCTCATTAGCAGATTTATCTGACTTCTTTGTGCCTCAGGTTTTCCATCTGTGAAATGCAGATAAAAATAGTACTTTCATCATAGTACTGTTATGAGGTTAAACAAAAATGATGTGCAGAGTATACATAGCTCTTCCCAGAACAAAGCAAATGCTTGGTGATGACCAGTCATTATTACTCAAAGGAGCTGTCTTTCCAAAATACTTCTGCAGTACTCTGGGACTCTGGACGCTAAATAGGACCCTGAAAAGAGCAATGAGTGCTGGCACTCTGTCTCCACTTGCAGAGGGATACAGCTGGAAGCAGTTGCAGCAGAAAATGAGACATCTGGATGAGGAGAATGATAAAAACAAACAAGCACATGAAAAAGCCATGACTGGTTGGAAAAATTGGATTTAAACTCCTTTTTGCCTACCAGCTATGGAAAGAGACATAGTCTGCTCTTTTTTGGTTGAGTTGCAGTCAGAATGCACATCGGCTTAGATCTGACCTGAATTTGTTTGCTGGGGAACCTCGGTGCACATATTATAAGGAAGAAACCCCAAGGAGCTCACTCCATAGCATTTTCTCATGGGGCAGAATCACGAGAGCCAGTATGTGGAAGAGCCCTGCCTGGCATCAGATGCTGGCGAAGATCATGGCACATTTTAAATCAAAATGAAATGCACTATTTCAAATTTCACCAAAAATTGGCTGCTAACATTTCTGCTGCTTCCTTCTATCCTTTCCTCTATTCTTATCATCTCTTCTCCCTGCTACCCACATTTGTTGGTTTTGTTCTGGAGGGAGGCTATTCTGTCATGGTGCTTGCTTAGATGTCCTTTTGAAATGATGAGAGCAAGGTCTTGCTCCAGAACAAGAACTGCTATTTCCAGTGGGGTCAATCAACTGTGCCTCAGCCTCGCCTCCCAGGACCCAGGGAGAGCATCCTGAATGGCATGCTTGACAGTGATCTTTGCTGTCTGTCAATTTTTAAAGCACTTATCTTCCAGGGGAAAAATTGAGACATTCTTATACCGCTTCTTAACATTTGTGTTTTATTCAACAGAGGGATTGTAATAAAAGCATTTTAATTCAGTTTATGAGCCTCATTTGATAATTTTCTATGTGCCAGCCATCATACTAATGGGAAGATAAAAATAAAAATGTGGGCTTCTCTAGTAATTTAAAATCTGGTAGTCACCATCACATACATAAATACAGTGTAATAAAACATGGTAAGTGTCACAGTAAAGGTACACAGAAAATAGTGATGTAGCACAGTGGAGATGAGGTTACATATCTATAAAGAAGTTGGGGTGGTCCTTGTGACATCTTAAGAATCCACACTTCACCTTGTGGATATGAAAATCATGGAAGGATTTTCTCATCATAAAGATGAAATTTGCTTTAACACAGGATAACAGATTTTTTTTTTTTAATGCAGAACAAACTCAATTATCTGAAAGTTTAAAAAATAAAAAGTAGCCCTGGCCAGTTTGACTCAGTGGATAAAGCCTTGGCCTGTGGACTCAAAGGTCCCAGGTTTGATTCCGGCCAAGGGCACATGCCTGGGTTGCAGGCTCGATTCCCTGTAGGGGCATGCAGGAGGCAGCTGATCAATGATTCTCTCTCATCATTGATGCTTCTATCTCTCCAACCCTCTCCCTTCTCCGAAATCAATAAAAATATAAAAAATAAAACAAAAATATAAAAAATATAAAGTAAAACTGATGTATACACAGGGAGGAGGAAAGCTGCAGCCTATTGATGTAATGGTGGGCAGCAAAACACAAAGCAGGGATGGGAGCAGACATTGTTTTAAGGACAGCAACCCTTTCACTCAGCACGTCCTCCCCTCCAGCACATCCTTCCCTCCAGGAAGTCCTCCCCTCCAGCATATGCTTTCAGGGACTCCAAGGAAAAAAACAAACAGAAAGGATCTTTAAAAAATAAAACCAATATTTATCACAAAAGACCTAATGAAACATAAAATTATCTAATTACTCTAATTCAAAGGATGAGCAAAGATATATGGGGAGATGAAAACGGTTTTGTTCAATGGGTTTTTAGAAAACAAAAATCTTTGAGAAGTTCCATGGAGTTTCTGAGGGTTTACAATATATACTTTTTGATCACCCCTTGTTACTGTTTTCTCTACTTAGAGGACATCCATAAAGCCATCATGGGTATGCGTTCTAATCTGTCTTCGTGAATCAAGTCATTCATGAAGCTATCTTTTTAAATCTATGGTGATGTACTGAGTACAAATAATCCCAGAATCCAAGGACTCCATCCGATATAATAAAGAGGTAATATGCAAATTGACCCTCACTCCGTCATGCTGTCACAAGATGGCTGCACCCACAGTGGAGGCAGGGTTCCTGTAACACAAGATGGCTGCACCCACAGCAGAGGTGGGGTTCCCATAACGAGCCATCAGCAGGGACCTGAGGCTGCATGGCACCGGGCTGGGCCAGGGTACCTCAGGCCACGCCCCCAGCCCAGTGGGACTTGGCGGGGTACCTCAGGCGACAACCCCCACCCCAGCACCGGGCTGGGGGATCTAAGAGTGTGCTCAGGGACTTGAGGCTGTGCTCCCCCGCCCACCACTGGGCTGGGGGACCTGAGGCTGCACCCCCCACCCAGCAGATATTTACATTACGATACATAACAGTAGCAAAATTACAGTTATGAAGTAGCAACGAAAATAATTTTATGGTTGGGGGTCACCACAACATGAAGAGCTGTATTAAAGGGTCACAGCATTAGAAAGGTTGAGAACCACTAAAATAGAGGGACTTAATCATCATTTGATATATTTCAAGTATTGAATCAGTCACTCAAATTTAGAAATACAAAATGTTTACCTCCCTACAGATAACCAGAGTGGCTTGTCAGAGTCTATAACCAGGGATACAACATCCAAAAACAAGGACAAGGAGTAAAAATCACAGTGAAGTTAGGCTATGGAACCCCACAGTTCAAGAATAATATGAAACTTGCTTTATCTTAAAAAAAACATATTTCAATGGAAAGGGCTGAAGATATTGAGTCCAGAGATATATATTTTCATGCCAACTCAGTTATTATCAATATAAGAGAGACCTACCTTAGGCTCCTTCTTATGAAGACTTTTCTCTTTATAAAATGATGATAATAGCAGACCTAATTTGTGTCTACCTATGTTGTTTTGAAAGATGGAGGAGAAAGAGATCTGACAGGTGTGTTCGTCCACTGACCAGCACTGAGCTGGCTTCCAAGGGATGGAACTGGAAGCAAACAAGAGTCCAAATCAATGGGCATCAGCCAAACTCCAGAAGGCCAATTATAACGACCAGGGGTCCAGAAATAGAATAGAGCTCGATTTTCAGTGCTAGGTCAAAGTATATAGTCATTTATAGACCACAGGAGAAAGGCGGGATGAGGAATATATGAGAAGCAATTCCCTAGAAGCTACTATAATTTTCTTTTTTTGTTTCGTGGGTGAATGAATGATCTGTGGTTAAGAAGGTTGGACTATATATACATACATTTATTTTATTAATTATATTACATTTTATTTTTTCTACACTGCTTTTATGCCTCAGGGGCTGCAACTTAATAGTTAAAAACATAGACTTTAGAGTTGCATACAATTTTTATTCTGCTCCAGATCTTACTTGAAAATTATTACTTGACTTGTCAAGTTCTAGCTTCTTTACTGATAAAACAAAATAATAGTGTTTAGTCCTGCCGAAACCGGTTCGGCTCAGTGGATAGAGCGTCGGCCTGCGGACTGAGGGGTCCTAGGTTCGATTCCGGTCAAGGGCATGTACATTGGTTGCGGGCACATCCCCAGTAGGGGGTGTGCAGGAAGCAGCTGGTCGATGTTTCTCTCTCATCGATGTTTCTAGCTCTCTATCCCTCTCCCTTCCTCTCTGTGAAAAATCAATAAAATATATATAAAAAAAAATAGTGTTTAGTCCTATTTCCTGTAAGAACTATATAAACCATAATTCCTGACATATATTAAACAATTATTGTCAATCTAATTATTCTTTAATTGTGTCATAATTTATCAAAATTTGGTATTAAATATTAGCTGATAAATTCTAATTAAATATTACCAAATTATGTATGATTATTCAGTTATCAACAAGAGGTTTGTAAAGAAAAAGACAGAAAAGTAATTATCTATTCACATATCTATTCAATTATCTATGCACATGTAAAATAAGCACATATAAAACACCAAAGACAGGGTCAATTTACTACCACATCATTTCATTCCATTAAATAGTATTTATGTTAAAATGTACATGAGAAATAATTTTCAGAAATATGTTAATATCTCGGTACACAATATCAATTAATGACAGAAATAACAACATGTTTATGGAAAAATAAACGTCATTTATAGGATTCCTCACAGTCCTTACAGAGAAGACCTTGAAGACCATTGTTAAGTGGTGATTATTTCCCCACCAAGACATATCCTGAGCCAAAACACAGGATGTGCAAGATAAACATACTATTTCCAATAATTAATATAAGAAAGAAACATAAATTATATATCAAAGTTTTCTTACCTTTTTTAGTCATGAAATTAATAATATATTTCTTAAATGTTGGCAAAGGTACCTTTGGACAAAATTCAAATATAATTTTCTTTGGAAATATGTGCCATGTAAAAGTTTTTATGAACATGCTATATACTTTAAATAAATGCTCATTGATTATCTTCTGTATGAGGCAGTGTCCTATACAAAGAGGTAGAAATAGAGATGCATATAGTTTGAAATGCATTTAAGCAATTGTCTTAGTCAATTTGGGCTGCTATATTACAAAATACTGTAGACTTAGTGGCTTAAAAACAACAAAAATTAATTTCTAAAAATTCTGGAGTCTAGAAAGTCCAAGATCACAGCATCAGCAGGTTCAGTGTGAAGAGGCAAAGGAGCTCTGCAGGGGCTCTTTCACAAGGCTACTAATTCCATTCAGGAAGGCTCTCCTTCCAAGACCTGACCACCTTCTGAAGGCCCCACCCACCTTCTAATGCATCACCTTGCTGGTTAGGATTTCAATATGAATATTGGAGGACATAAACATTCAGACCATGGCACTAATTGTACCTAGAAAAATATTTTGAAAGGGTAAATATAAAATAATTCTAAGATCTATCAGCAAAATTTAGCAAAAATTTGTCAAATTATAGCAGGAAGGTTAGGGAGAGGTGGGGAAGATAAGAGATCAACCGAAGGACCTGTATGCATGCATATAAGCATAGCCAATTGACGCAAAACTCTGGGGGGTGAGGGCATATATGGGAGTGGGGTGGGGGGGCAATGGTAAGATATGTACACATATAATACCTTAATAAATAAATATATATATATATATACATATATATATATATATACATATATATATATATAAAAAATTAAAAAAATAAATGATATCATGAGCTCAGTAGTATATATTCAAAAAAATGGCTTTTACATTTAGATTAGTACTTAGTGTGTTTGGGAATAAGTTTTGACTAAAATTAGTGAATTATAGATTTTAGCTTCATTTACATAGTTATTGAAATTATTATTTTTTTAAAATATATATTTGGTGGCACTAAAATATTAACCATCTCCAAAGCCAATAAGTGTATAATTTGATGACTAAAGAACATTCCCACACAGAGGAAGAAATATGCCCATTGGCTATGGAATAGCACTACAGCAATCTAACACATTTTTCTAAAACATTAATTAAGAAAATAATTAAATTTATATCATGAATTTCTCCCAACTTGCTCCAACACTGCATGGCTCATTGATTTAGACACTTTGAGCATGTTAATAACGAGTGACACCACTAGACATGTGAAATGGAATTTAACTTCAGGGCACCATTTCTGACTCCTTTGTGGTCTTTAAGAGAAAAGAGAGTCACTAGGATGAACCGCTTTTATGAATTCTTAATATACTTACTAATTCATTTGTGCTTCATAATAATATTGAATATTAACTGTAAATAAAATAAAACCATATCCCAACTGCAGCACACTGTACAGAGACAATAGCACAAGAGGATTAGATAGTTACAGAGGAATACTAAGCTACATTTTAAGGTTCTCAGAAAGTAATGTGTCATTTGATGCTGTAGCCAGGGACGTGTGCTACTCAGATCTCCCTTCACAAGTGGACCCGAAGCAAGGAGAACAGTTACCTGAGAGCCTCTAACTGCAGCACCTTCAGGTTACACTCTAGCAATCAATCCGAGGTCATACTCTGACTTTCTCCAAGATGCACAACAGTCTGAGGCTTTTGCTCCTCAGCCCTCTTCCTTCTCACCCTCCTTCCACAGGTAGCAGGATCAGTATCATTGTCTAATAGTTTTCCTGCTTACTACTGATCTTCATTCCCTTCTCTCATCTTTCACAAGTAATATCCTTAATGAATCTCTTATATTTCAAAGCCCAACTACCACATACAGCAGTTTTATTCAACTTATTAAGGTGGAACATGAATATATATTCAGCCCTAACTCAAATAGCCCAGAATAAAATATAATCGACACATGCATAGCTTATTTGTTTTTTATTTTTTAAGTATATTTTTATAGATTTCAGAAAGGAAGGGACAGGGTGAGAGATAGAAACATCAATGGTGAGAGAGAATCATTGATCAGCTGCATCCTGCACAATCCATACTGGGGATCAAGTCCACAACCCAGGCATGTGCCCTGACAGGGAATCCAACCGGGACCCACTGGTTCATAGGTTGATGCCCAACCATGGAGCTATGCCGGCCAGGCTACATGTGCATAGATTATATTATGCTATGTTTGTTATGACAATTTTTCCCATTTTCATAATGGATAATTCTAAATATTCAGGTCAACAAAAGTTTTAAAACCTTCATGTGAAGAAATGGAGTGTATTTAATCTCTCTAATATATATTTTAGTTTGTCAATCATGGTATTATACTCCCTATTTACATTAAAATTTCTCTAAATAAAATAAATTTTAAATATTTCTTTTGGAAGAAAAATAAACTATTAACAGTGATTATCTTAGCATCTCTGTAATTTGAAGATTTTTCTTATCTCACAATTTTCTCATATACAAAATAAAAATTGGAGACATACTTTAATTGCAACATTGTATATGTTCAATAAGTGGTAGGTATGATAATGATAATTCTAGTTACCATAGAAACTAGGTAGCTAGTTATCAAAGTGGTTCTTTTTCCTTATTTACAAAAAGTGTTGGTATAAACATTTTGTATACATAAACGTTCTTCACAAGCAAGAAAACATATAAAATGAAATGCAAAAATTCAATAATTTGCATACGCTTTCAGTGTATTCAGACATTTGTACCATGTACATAGATTTTTGCAGCTTATACAATAGATAACAATAGCTACTTAAAAAATTTTTCATAAATAAGTAAATGTATTTACCTTCCAATTATTTTCATTGGCTTCTTATTATATTATCCTATCTAATAAAAGAGTAATATGCAAATTAACAATCACTCAGCTACACACACAAGCCATGCCCACAAGCCACACACACCAACCAATCAGGAGCGAGTATGCAAATTAACCCAATCAAGATGGCTGCAGCCACAGAGAGAGCAGGAGGGAGGCTTGGGTTTCCCCGGCAATGGAGGAAGCCAAGCTTTCCGCCTGCCTTGGCCGGCCCAGGCCTCTGCTTAAGGCTACAAAGTTTCAGTTATAGAAGATAAATAAATCCCAAAAGAAATGGCTGCTGCCATGGAGCAAGCAGGAGGCTTAGCTCCGCTCCAGGCTACAAAGTTTAAATTGTAGAATATAAATAAATCCCAGATACCAGGCCCTCCGCTTGGGTCGCTGTGGGGCATGGCTGACCTGCAAAACACCACAGGCCCCTTGCCCAGGCTGCCCCACGCCCCAAGGGAACCCCCACCCTGATCCAGGACACCCTTCAGGGCAAACCAGCTGGCCCCCACCCATGCACCAGGCCTCTAACCTATCTAATAAAAGAGTAATATGCAAATTGACCATCACTCCAACACACAAGATGGCTGCCCCCATGTGGATACAAGATGGCCACCACAAGATGGCCAGCAGGGGAGGGCAGTTGGGAGGGACCAGGCCTGCAAAGGAGGGCAGTTGGGGGCAATCAAGCCTGCAGGGGAGGGAAGTTAGGGGTGACCAGGCTGGCTGAGGAGGGAAGTTGGGGGCAAACAGGCTGCCAGGGGAGCAGTTAGACATCAATCAGACTGGCAGGGGAGTGGTTAGGGGGTGATCAGGCTGGCAGGCAGAAGCGGTTAGGGGCAATCAGGAAGGCAGGCAGGCGAGCAGTTGGGAGCCAGCAGTCCTGGATTGTGAGAGGGATCCCAGATTGGAGAGGGTGCAGGATGGGCTGAGGTACACCCCCTCCCATGCACGAATTTCGTGCACCCGGCCTCTAGTCAAATAATAAAAATAAACAACTATTTAAATGTTTCTTATTGATGGGTGCTTATGATATTTTCAGTTTTTTCTGTGATTAAAGATTTGGGAGAATTATATATCGATATATACTATATTAGGTATAGATATAGATATGGATATGAATATGGACATAGATATAGATGATCTACACTAATAAAAGAGAAACTTGCAAATTGACCATCACTTCACTATGCCCACCAGCCAATCAGAAGGGAATATGCAAATTAGAAAGACAAAGATGGCGGCCTCCCATCTGCTCCAGGCAAGGAGTGGCCAGGCGGGGCAGGACACCTGCTATGAGAGGGATGGTGGGGAGCGAAGGTTCTATGGGAGTGAAGTGCCACAGCTAAGATGAAGACTGTAGACTCCGGAGTCTGCAGCAAAGATGGAAGACTCAGGCCAGAGTCTGCAGTGAAGACAAAGGAGTCAGACTCTGGTCAGAGCGAAGGCCTGGGTCCCAGGTGCCAGAGGAAAACTGGTTCTGGAAGCCAAGGGAAGGAAGGCCTATTGCATGAATCTCTTCGTGTAATGGGCCTCTAGCATAGATATAGATATAGATGATATATACACACATATATCTATGTAGATATACTGTATATTCAGGGTTGGCAAAAGTAGTTTTACAGTTGAGTACATGAAACACAGCATTTATTCTTGTATTATTATTTATCAACTACTGTTTTATATTCCATATGAATAACTGT
Organism: Cnephaeus nilssonii; assembly: GCF_951640355.1. Lineage (NCBI taxonomy): Eukaryota > Metazoa > Chordata > Mammalia > Chiroptera > Vespertilionidae > Cnephaeus > Cnephaeus nilssonii. The sequence continues at coordinate 74,025,738 of NC_137084.1, forward strand.
AAACCTATTTTTCTCCACCTTGCATATACATACATATACATAAGAGTACCACTTCTGCTTCCACAGTTGAGTGTAAATTCACTGAGAACCTGAAGTTTGCTTGCAAGTCCTGTTTTACTTGTCAGTATAAATATGTGATATAATTTAAATATGTGTAAACAGATTATATACAATAAAAAAAATTTCATACTGTTTCTATGAAAATTAAGTTGAGAGCTAGAGAAAGAGTGGAATTGATTAAAAAAAAAGTTATATTGAAAATAATAAAAATCCAGATGTCTCTGCATAAATATGGCTTTCAAGGTTTTTTTAAAAAGTTTTTGTTCCTTTTAAATACATTTAAACTGAAGAACACTGATGATACATAGTTGGGGTGTGATTTATGCCAGGAAAGTGATGTAAAAATCTAATCATAAGGAAATATATTTACAGAAAGTCTGCAGAACTCCCAACAAAACCTATTAACTGATTAATTATACAATGTTAAATAAAATCTATATATATAAAAGCCTAAGCAACCAGAACGACCAGTCGCTATGACACACACTAACCACCAGGGAGCAGATGCTCAATGCAGGAGGTCAAGGCGCTCCCACAGCCAACCTCCACCTGCTGGCCAACCTCCTGCAGTCCCTCCCACCGGCCCCCGGGGCTGGGACGGGGAACCAGGGGTGGGTGGCAGCGGACGCGGCCCCTTTCCCAGGGGGGGCCAAGGGCTGGCTCCCTCCTCGCAGCCAGCAGCCAACCTCCCATGCCCCATTCTTCACTCCCCAGCCGGCAGGCCCCAATCAGCCCACCACCTGCCTGCCGCGGCTGCGAGGGAAGGAGGGGGGAGGAGGCAGAGAACCATGCAGTGGCGGGGTGCTGAACCATGCGATGGTGGTGTCAGCATCCAGCACCAGGCCTGGCAACCACTGCTTCCTCTCTGACCTGGCCCTGATTGGCCAGCCCCGCCCCCCCCCCGCCCCCGCATCAGCCCTGATCACCGGCCAGGCCTAGGGACCGCACCCGAATTTCGTGCACCGGGCCTCTAGTATTATATATAAAACATTTATATGAAACCAAAAAGGAGACTGAATAGCCACAGCAATCCTGAGAAAGAAGAACAAAGTTGGAGGGATCACAATACCAGATCAAGTTATACTACAAAACCACTGTACTCAGAAGAGTCTGGTACTGGCACAAGAACAGGCATATAGGTAAATGGAACAGAACAGAGACTCCAAAAATCAACCCAAGCCATTACACTCAATTAATAATTGACAAAGGAGGAGTCAAAACAGTCTCTTCAAAAAATGGTGTTGGTGCTAGGCCATCATGGCCCAGGTTGAGCATCAACCTATGTACTAGGAGTTCACAGTTCGATTCCCAGTCAGGGCACATGCCTGTGTTTCAGGCTTGATCCCTAGTGGAGGCATGCTGGAGGCAGCCAATCAATGATTCTCTCTCAGAACTGATGTTACTAACTCCCTCTCCCTCTCCCTTCCTCTCTGAAATCGTTCATTTCTTTTTATATTAAAAAATTAAAATAAATTATGTTGAAAAATTGGACAGATATATGCAAAAAAATGAAACTATACCACCAACTTACACCATACATGGAAATAAACTCAAAATGGATAAAAGACATAAAATGTAAGTCATGAAACTATAAAAACTCTAGAAGAAACCATAGGCAGCAAAATCTCAGACATCTCTTGTAGCAATATGTTTGTAGGTACATCTCCTAGGGCAAAGGAAACTACGGAGAAAATAAACAAATGGGACTACATCAGAATGAAAAGCTTCTGCACAGCAAAGAAACCATCAACAAAATGAAAAGGGAGCCCACTGTATTGGAGAATACACTTGACAATGACGCATCTAATAAAGGGTTAATATAGAAAATATATAACGAACTCATACAACTTAACAAAAGGAAGATAAACAATTCAATTTAAAAAATGGGCAAATAACTTAAGTAGACACTTCTCAACAGATGGCCAAGAAACATATGAAAAAAAGTTCAAAGTCACTGATCATCAGATAGATGCAAATTAAAATGACAATGACTCAGAATAGCTACCATCAACAAATGACAGTGCTAGCCAGGATGTGGAGAAAAGGGAAACCTAGTACACCGCTGGTGGGAATGCAGACTGGAAAATAGTATGGAGTTTCCTCAAAAAAGTAAATATGGAACTGCCATTTGACCGAGTGGTCCCACTTCTAGGAATATATCCTAAGAAATTCAAAACATCAAATCAGAAAGAATGTATTCACCCCTATGTTTATAGCAGCACAATTTACAATAGCTAAAATCTGAAAACAGTCCAAGTGCCCATCAGTAGATGAGTGGATTAAAAGCTGTGGTACATTTATACCATGGAATACTATGCAGCAGTAAAAAAATAAAATAAAATAAAATAAGGATCTCTTACCTTTTGAGACAGCATGGAGGGACCTGGAGAGTATTATGCTAAGTGAAATAAGCCAGAGAAAGACAAATATCACATGATTGCACTCATATGTGAAATCTAATACACAAAATAAACTGATAATCAGTTCCCTCGAGAAGGAATGGCAAGAGACAATGCAGACAAGTGTGCCAAATTGCTCATGGCCCACTTGACTTGCTTATTGTTTTAACAGCATCTAATTGGGAGGATAGAGGACTTTGTGAAAAATAAAAGCTATCCTAATATAATTGAAAGATACAGATTCTAAGGATCATACATTTTTCTGCCTGAGTCCAAGAATAAATATAGCAATAGTCCATGGTAAATAAGGCAACCATATGATCTTAAGAAAGAAATTCCAAGAAATACAAATGTCCCAAAATGAATGGGATAAAATAAATCAGGCCTGTAGATCTGATTAGTCTGCACAGTTTTATTTTTCTTCAATCAAGAAGAATTTCATTGCATTTATAAAAAAATAAATAGCTTAAAACATCCACTTCAAATCCAGCTTAGAAAGCTTAGTCACATTATCAGGGATGGGGAACCTTTTTTCTGCTAAGGATCATTTGGATATTTATAACATCATTCGGGGTCATGCAATATTATCAACTTAAAAATTAGCCTGCTATATTAGGCCCAACATCTAATTAACTCACCCCTAAAGCCTTGGCAGGGCCAGACCAAATGATTTTCCCTACACCTGCATTAGATAAAGATGCAGAGGAAAAGAAAAAAAAAAGAAAATTCCTGTGTTTTCAAGCATATCAAATAATAACTGTTTTTGAGACAAAAATGACAATTGCCAAAACATGTAAATGATACCTAAATAATATCCCAGTAGTGATAGGTAATGAAGGCAATTTATGAGTAAACAATTTCCTCTGAAAATTAAATATGGTAGATTAGAATTAAAAAAAAAATAGTTCTTCCAAGCTTTCAAAAATTCTTTTTGTTTTAGAACCAGCTCATAAAGTATTGTTAGTTAAGTACACTGGTGATATTAATAATAAAATACATCAAGCTATTCTCAGAAAAGCGAGGACAAGATGTCATAGCATAGCTCTTACTTTATTGGTCAGAAAAGTTTAAAATAGTAAATTTTGAAACGGAATTTTTGGACTGGAACCCAGATTCTTTGTCCACTAGAGTCAAAGAATGAATCCACGGACAGAAGGTAATATAGCAAAGGTGGAGATTTATTGAAGAACAAGTACAAAGAGTTCCTTTTCCCTGTGGCTTATAAAGGCTAGGATCCTGGTGCCTTGATATCCCCTCTGATTGGTCACTATTCCCTTGGACTGGTTACTATAGTAACTCCTGGGCTCAAAGGTTGAACCTCACAGGGGACATGTGAACTTCTCCCCCCTCCTTCCTTATTGTTTTCCTATACCCTTTGGGCTTTCTTCTTCTTCTTCTGGATGAAGGGCTTCCTTCCCTTTGTTTTGTAAATATAGACCTTCTGCTGTTCCCAGCTCCCTCATTCTATGGAAATGTACCTGTTGCAGCTTTTCAGCTCCCCTAATCTATGGAAATATGCCTTCTGCTGCTCTGCAGCCCTATGCTTCCTTCATGGTCCCCTTAATTTCCAAAATTTCTAAAAAATTTCCTAAAACCTGTCTTTTTCACCCCCAAAATTTCCTGTTTCAATATGATCATGTCAGGCATAGAATCACACAATTTTATTAGAGGATGAAGGAGCCATGGGAGCCATTTATTTGGAGGGTAATAACATGGTATTGGGGACAAGCCACAGGTTTTGGATATAGGCATGGGTTTGAATCTTTGCATATGATTGTCTGATAGTTTGGGTTCCCTCAGAAGTAGATTTTAAAATAGGAATTTGAGTGCAAGTAATTTGGTTGGGAGTACAAGGAACACTGACAGTGGAGTAAAGAAGTGTAAGAAGATAAAAAGGTGAATTATTAAAGCAGCTTTCACAGTGGTGGCTAGAGATTAATCCCTAAGAAAAGCTCTGGGTAAGGGTCCAGAACATTCTCCTACACACAAAAAAAGATCCTCCTGCACAGAAAGGAGGACACTGAAGTATTGGAGGGCACCACTGGTTGAAGACCCTCAGGGTGTAAATTCCCAGCACTTCTGGAATAGTCGGAGTAAAAAAATCTACAAAACAAAGATGCAGATATTTGCAACTGGAACAGCCCATTGGGACAGGCACCCGTGTTCAGGCGCCTGTGTTAAAGGCGGGGTGCTGGGGCTCGGGGAACATCCTGCCTGAGGGACCTTGAACATTTACCGAGCTTCTCTGAGCCTTAGTTCCTCCATTCATGAAACAGATTATAGAATCTTCTTTGGTCCTTCCTATGATAATTTAGTGTATATGGAAACACTCAATAGATGTTACCCACCTTCCCCCTCACCTTGCCTCCAGGCCCTTTCCACAGGATAGTCCAGATGCTATAATGTGCCACAACCCCTGCATCACCCCGTCTTCTGAACACTTCGATCCAGCCTTAGATTACATTGGACGTTTTAACAGTCATTTTCCACAATTGATGCACAAGAAACTTCAATTTAAAACATAAAAATACATAAAGTACTATTTAATCAAAGAGTATGTAGCTTTTCTTTGCATATTAAATATAGAGTAGTTGTATTTATTCCTATCGCATTGCTAATTTTGGTTTATTAATCCAGATTTTGATATGAATATCACATTAAATACATCAGTAATTTTTTTTCTTCTTCATTTGAGAGGTTTTCCTTTCCAAATTTTCAATTACTCCTACTTCTCTGCTATGATTTTCTTATTGAGTTAAATTAAATCTCCTTAACTATTTCTCTCATGGTTACCTTCTCTCTTCTAAAAAATGCATTATCATGGCCTGGTGGTTGGTTGACCGAGAAATCACTGGTTCAATTCCTAGTCTGGCACATGCCCAGGATGCAGACTTAATGGGGCATGTAGGAGTCAGCCAATCAATGTTTCTCTCATGATGTTTCTCTCTCTCCCTTTTTCTCTCCCTAAAATCAATAAAAAATATTAAAAATAAAATAAAAGATGCATAATCAGTGAGATGATCCAGAAATATGTATTCTAATTTTCATAAACTGATATAACTATTTATCTAAGTAAATCAAGTCCCCATTCCTGCTCTACCTTCTTTCCACTGCCCTGGTTCTTTTCTCATGGACATCTCTAACTGTGGCATCAACATAGGGTGATAGTAATATGATACTGGAATAAAGCTTAAAAATGCCATGAGCCCTAATTCCAACAGGAGGATGGCTTTATAGCATAGGAGAACATTCTTAAAGGTAGCTAGTTTATTTCCATACTTTAGAGGTGACACGTAGGTGTTTAATCAGATTAACTTAGTTACAGTTTTTGATCTAAAAAAACTTATTCTTTTATCAGGTATCATAATTATTTTCAGTTATTCATGGGATTTAAAATATTATTATGTATTACAATAAGATAAATGTCATTCAATAATAGTATGATCATTAGTATGAATAGTATTTTAATAGGAAAATGAACTTTTAAAAGGAAATAACTAGGGGCAAGATGTAAATAATTCAAACTTATATTAGATAATAAAGTAGTTAAGTGTCTTGTTTAAGAAAAAAAGAGAGATCACATCTATAAAAGACAAACAAATATGCTTATGCCTAGGAACTCTCTTTGGCATTCTATAATCTTAGCAGCATCCAAATTCATTAATATTAGTCACAGTAAGTAACAGGATAGTAAATGGCAACAAATGACTTGGTCTTCCACTCTCTTGAATTTTAACATTTTTATCTTTAAGGTCATGAAGTAAAAACGATTTAAACAAGAATAGCTTACTGTTTTGTCCTTTGTTCTAACAAACAATTTGCCATCATAATTAGGACTCCTGTCATTAGCTTTACTAGGTTAAAGTCTATTGCTTATCAGTGCACAGCTTGGGTGAGTCATGAGGGCTCCCTAATAAACCTAACAAAGAAACCTGGTCCATTAAAAAGTGATGGCACCGAATCAAGAACTCACTTGGCAAGGAAACAAACTAGATTCAGCAAGAAATGAGTTGGAGAAAAAAATGAGCCAAGAGTTTCGAATAGAAGCCTTTTATTAGTGCCAGAGATTTTAGTTTCAAATCTGTTAAAGATCCAAGACATATTATTATGATTACTGCCCTTTACTTCACACACATAGATGAAGAAATATATATAGATTTATTTTGAAGATTTAAGTCACTTTGAATCTATTTGTTTTTTTTAGTTTTTAAATTATTATTATTATTTTATTCCCTATTGATTAAAGTATTACATATGTCTCCTTTTCCCCCCATTGACCTCTCCCTGGCCACTCCCACCCGCCAAAACATGCCCTCACCCCCTTAGTGCCTGTGGCCATTGGTTATGCTTATATACAAGTCGATTGGTTGATCTCTTACACCTGCCCTGCCTTCCTTCTGAGGTTTCACAGTCTGTTCAATGCTTCTCTGTCTCTGCATCTATTTTTGTTCATCAGTTTATGTTATTCATTACATTCCACAAATGAGTGAGATCATATGATATTTATCTTTCACCAACTCTCTTATTTTGCTTAGCATAATGCTCTCCATGTCCATCTATGCTGTTGCAAATGGGAGGAATTCCTTATTTTTTACAGCAGCGTAGTATTCCATTGTGTAGATGTACCAAGATTTTCTAATCCATTCATCTGCTGATGGGCACTTAGGCTGTTTCCAAATCTTAGCTATTGTAAACTGTGCTGCTATGAACATAGGGGTGCATATATCCTTTCTGATTGGTGTTTCTGTTTTCTTTGAATACATTCCTAGAAGTGGGATTACTGGGTCTAATGGGAGCTCCATTTTTAGTTTTTGGAAGAAACTCCATACTGTTTTCCACAGTGGCTACAGCAGTCTGCATTCCCACCAGCAGTGCACGAGGGTTCCTTTTTCTCAACATCCTCGCCAGCACTTTTCCTTTGTTGATGAAAGCCATTCTGACAGGTTTGAGATAGTACCTCATTGTCATTTTGATTTGCATCTCCCAGATGATTAGTGACTCTGAGCATGTTTTCATGTCTCTCAGCCCTTCTATATGTCCTCTTTCAAAAAGTGTCTATATAGGTCCTTTGCCCACTTTTTGATACGATTGTTTATCTTCCTTTTTTTTTTTTAAGTTATATGATTTCCCTATAAATTTTGGAGATTAAACCCTTATTGGTAATAACATTGGCAAATATGTTTTCCCATTCAGTTAGGTTTCTTGTTGTTTTATGGATGGATTCTTTTGCTGTGCATTAGCTTTTTATTTTAATGTAGTCCCATTTGTTTATTTTCTCCTTAGTTTCCATTGTGCTAGGAGTTGTATTGGTATGTATATTGCTATGACATATGTCTGGTATTTTGCTGCCTATGGATTCCTCTAAGAGTTTTAAGGTTTCCCTCTTATGTTAAAGTCCTTTATCCATTTTGAGTTTCTTTTTGTGTATGGTGTAAGTTGGTGGTCTAGTTTCATTTTTTTTTTTTTTTGCAAGAATCTGTCCAATTTTCCCAACACCATTTATTGAAGAGACCATCTTGACTCCATTGTATGCTCTTGCCTCCTTTGTCAAATATTAATTGACCATAATGGCTTGGGTTGATTTCTGGGTTCTCTGTTCTGCTCCATTGGTCTATATGCCTGTTCTTGTGCCAATACCAGGCTGGTTTGATTACAATGGCCTTGTAATATAATTTGATATTTAGTATAGTGAAGCCTCCTATTTTGTTCTTTTTTTCTCCAGATTGCTGTGGCTCTTGGGGGTCTATTTTTATTCCATATGAATTTTTGGAGAGTTTGTTCTAGGTCTGTAAAATATGCCTTTGGTATTTTATTGGGGATTGCTTTCAATCTATAGAGTGTTTTGGGGTAGTGGAGACATTTTAATGACGTTGATTCTGCCAATTCATGAACACGGTATATGCTCCCATTTGTTTAAGTCTTCCTCTATCTATTTTTTCAATGTCTTGTAGTTTTCTGAGTACAGGTCTTTCACTGCCTTAATTAAGTTTATTCTTAGGTATCTTAATTTTTCATGTTGCAATGGTAAGTGGGATTATTTTATTTTATTTTATTATTGATTATGGTATCCCATAATTGTCCTCATCCGCCCATTCCCATCCCAAACCCCTCCCCACACATGCCCCACCCCCCTGTTGTCCGTGACCACTGGTTAGGCCTATATGCATGCATACAAGTCTTTTGGTTGATCTCTCCCCCTTCCCCCCACCCTCCCCTACCTTCCCTCTGAGGTTTGATAGTCTGATCGATGCTTCCCTGTCTCCCGGTCTATTTTTGTTCATCAGCTTATGTTGTTCATTATTTTCCCTAGATGCGTGAGATCATGTGATACAAGCAATACACTTATAAGAACCGAAAATGAGACAAGCCATAATGGTTATGCTGAGAGGCAAATGAATCAGTCTGTAGTGAGTTTCTTTCTGGGCCGACAGTTCTTTTGAGTCCCAATTTCAATGTCAAACAATTCCTTATGTGTACATGTCAGCAATATTTCAGTTCTGGATGGTGGACAAATGGTGGTGATGTAGGTCTGACCATCTCTGGTTTGGTCCTGGGCATCCTTCAGTGACACACAGCTGCTATCTGCTATTTTTTTTTAATTTTTCTTTCTGTGAGCTCATTATTGGTGTATAAAAAAGCCATAGCTTTCTGGGTGTTAACTTTGTATCCTGCTACATTGCTGAATTTATTTATTTATTTATTTATTTATTTATTTATTTATTTATTTATTTATTTTAAATATATTTTATTGATTTTTTACAGAGAGGAAGGGAGAGAAATAGAGAGTTAGAAACATCGATGAGAGAGAAACATTGATTCAGCTGCCTCCTGCACACTCCCTACTGGGGATGTGCCCACAACCAAGGTACATGCCCTTGACCAGAATTGAACTTGAGACCCTTCAGTCCCCAGGCCGACGCTCTATCCAGTGAGCCAAACCAGCTAGGGCTGAATTAATTTATTAAGTCTTATAGTTTTTTTAATGGAGTCTTTAGGGGTTTCTGTGTACAATATTATGTAATCTGTGAATAATGACAGTTTTACTTCCTCTTTTCCAATTTGGATGCTTTTTATTTCATCTCCTTGTCTAATTACTATGGCTAGCACTTCCAATACTATGTCGAATAGGAGTGGTGAAAGTGGGCAACCTTGTCTTGTTCCTGTTCTTAGGTGAAATTGTTTTAGTTTTTTCCCATTTTGTATGATGTTGGTTAGAGGTTTGCCATATAATGCTTTTATTATGTTGAGGTATGATCTCTCTATTCCCACTTTGCTGAGGGTTTTTATCAGGAAAGGGTGTTGGATTTTGTCAAATGCTTTTTCTGCATCAATTGATATGACTCTGTGATTTTTATCTCTCGATTTGTTTATGTAAGGTATTACTTTTATTGTTTTGGGGATATTGTACCATCCTTTCATCCAGAATAAATCCCGCTTGGTGATCATGTATGATCCTTCTAATGTTATGCTGGATCTGATTTGCTAGAATTTGGTTGAGGATTTTAGTATTATGTTACCAGGCCTATTGGCTTGTAATTCTCTTTCTTTGTAGTGTCTTTATCTGGTTTTAGGATTAGGGTAATGCTGGCTTCATAGAAAGAGCTTGAAAGCATTCCTTCCTCTTAACATTTTTGGAATAGTATGAGGAGGATAGGTTTTAGTTCCATTTTGAATGTTTAGCAAAACTCTACTGTGAAGCCACCTGGCCCAGAGCTTTTGTTTGCTAGAAGTTACTCCTTCAATTTCCTCCATTGTTATAGACCTTTTCAAACTTTTATTATTCTTCCTTATAAGGTTGTATTTTTCTAGGAATATGTCCATTTCTTCTGGGTTGGCCATTTTGTTGGAATAAAATTATTCATAGTATTTTTTTTACAATCCTTTGTATTTCTGTGGGGTCTGTTGTTATTTCGCCTCTTTCATATCTGATTTTGTTTACTTGCATCCTCTCTCTTGGCTTCTGGTAAGACTCACTACAGGTTCATCAATCTTGTTTATCCTTTCAAAGAACCAGCTCTTGTTTTCATTGATCTTTTGTATTGTGTTTGTGGTCTCTATTTCATTTATTTCTGCTCTAGTGTTTATTATCTCCTTCCTTTTGCTCACTCTGGGCTTTTCTTGTTGCTCTCTTTCTAATTCTTTAAGTTATAGGATTAGATAATTTATTGCCAGTTTTTCTTGTTTTTTGAGGTAGGCCTATAGTGCTATGAATTTCCCTATCAGGACTGCTTTCATTGTGTCCCATAGATTTTGGATTATTATGTTTTCATTGTCATTTGTTTCCAGGATGTTTTTAATTACTTCTTTAATCTCTTTAGTAACTCAATCATTATTTAATAGCATGCTATTTAGACTCCAAGTGTTTGAATTTTTTTATTGTTTTATTTGTAGTTGATTTCTAATATTATGCCATTGTGATCTGAGAAGATGCTTGATATGATTTCAATCTTCTTGAAACTAGAGAGACTTTGCCTGTTACTCAATACATGGTCTATCTTTGAAAATGTCCTTTGTACACTTGAGAAGAATATATATTCTGTAGCCTTGGGGTGAAATGTTCTGATGATGTTGATTATGTCCATCTGATCTAGTGAGTAGTTTAGGATTGCTGTTTCTTTGCTGATTTTTTGCCTAGCACATTTATCCAGTGATGTCAATGGAGCATTAAAATCTCCTATTATGATTATATTTCTGTCGACCTCTCTCTTGATATCTTCCAGAAGTATATATATATATATGTGTGTGTGTGTGTGTGTGTATATATATATATATATATATATATATATATATATATATATATATTTGTGTGCTCTTGCATTGGATACATATATGCTTACCAGAGTTATATTCTCTTATTGTATCTGTATCTTTAGTATTATGAAGTGGCCTTCCTTATCTCTTGTTTTGACTTTCACTTTGAGGTCTATTCTTTTTCAGGTATAAGTATTGCTACCCTGTTTTGTTTTGTTTTCTTGTTTTCATTTCCACTTACCTGAAATATATTTTTCCATCCCTTCACTTTTAGTCTGTGTGCGTCCCTTGTTCTGAGGTTGGTCTCTTGTAGATAGCATATATAAGAGACCAACCTTTTCTTATCCATTCAGGACTCCATATCGTCTGATTGGAGCATTTAATCCATTTCCATTGAAGGTTATTATTAATAGGTACTTGTTTGTAGCTATTTTTATTCTTTATTTCATCTTTTTACAACAGTCCCTTTAGCATTTCTTGCATTACTGGTTTGGTAGTGATAAAATCCCTTAGCCATTTTTTGTCTATGAAGCTCCTGATTTCCCCTTCAATTTTTAATGATTGTTGGATAGAGTATTCTTGGATACAGTCCCTTGCTTTGCTTCACTTTGTATTTTTCATTCCATCCCCTTCTGTCCTGATGTGTTTCCATTGATAAATCATTTGATAATATAATAGGAGATCCCTTGTAGATAACTCTGTCTCTCTTGCAGCCTTTAAGATTCTATCGTTGTTGTTAACATTTGCCATTGTAAATACGATGTGTCTTGGTGTGGATCTTTTTGGGGTCATCTTGTTTGGGACTCTCGGTGCTTGTGCGACTGTTTTCTTCCCAAAATCAGAGATGTTTTCTGTCATTATTTATTCAAGTAAGTTATTCTAATCCTTACTCCTCTTCTTGTCCTTCTGGCACCCCTATTATATGTATGCTACTTCATTTCATTTTATCCTAAAGCTCCCTTAGTCTCTCCCCCTGTTTTTAATTGTTTTCTCCAACTGAAGTTCAGATTTGGTGTGTTTTTCTTCCCTGTCTCCTAATTCATTAATTTGGTCCTCAGCTTCTTCTACTCTACTATTGAAATCTTCCATTGTGTTTTTTATTATAGCTATATCATTCTTTATCTCCTATTGATTCTTGTATAAGTTGTTGATTTTTTCTTCCAGCCAATTTACAAACTGTATGACAGTTACTCTGAATTCGTTTACTGACATATCGTAGGCCTCCATTTGGTTTAGTACCTTTGCTGGTGACTTCTCCATTTCTTTCCTTTAGGATGTTCCATTTTTGTCTCCCCATTTTTGCTCTCAGAAGGATCTAGGCACCAAGTCTTGTGGGACTTGTGGCTGCAGCAGGATTGGAAGGAGGGTTGTGCTCTCTGAGACTCCCTGGATGGCCCAGAAACTGGGATGTAGGGGAACCCAGTGTTGAAGCAGTGGGCTTAGCAGGCATGTTGCATAGTCCCAGACTTGCCAGCTGGCCCAGTCGCCTGAATGCATGGGGTCGGGGGCTGAAGTGGTGGGCCTGGCAGGCAGGTGGGTCTCACAGTTTTGGGCTCGGCCAGGGGCTGAAGCTGCGGGCCTGGCAGGTAGGCAGGTTGCACAGTCTCAGGGCCCAAGGCTGCAGCGATGGGCTTGGTGGGTGGGTCATGCATTTGTGGGGCTCGAAACCAAAGTGGCTGGCTGGTGGGAGGGGAGCACGCTTCAGAACTCACAGGAGCCTGTAGCCAGGGAGGCTGTAGTCCTGGTTTCCATGGGTCTGCAGCTGAGGTAGCAGGTCTTTGGCTAGAGTGGTTATAGGGTCAGGTGTGTTGTCTGAGGCCAGTCTGGGTGGAGGTGAGGCTGTGCTCTTAGTCACAGCATCTCTCCCCCTGAAGATATTGTTGTTTCTGTGTCACAGCTGGCCTCCCGGGGAGTGATTGCAGCTGTAGCAGGGGCTTCCTGTCTAGGAGACCCTGGTCGGCCATCCCCTAAAAGTCCTGCAGGATCTAACTGTCCCTCACACACACACATCACATTCACACACTCTCCTTTTGCTCCCTCACTCACTCATACTCTCTTCCTCACTGATTTCCTGCCATCTGCCATCTTGATTCCTCTCTATTTGTTTCTTTAGAGAACATTTTTAACTGCAGAATAGAAGGCAGCCAGACAGGTTTGAGCAGAGCAAGACCACAGGCCAGGTATGGAAAGTCACCAGGGCAAAAATTTTCAGGCACCTAGCAACTGATACCTAGCAAGGGGGCATACTGGAAGAACAAGTATTGGAAATAACTATTGTTACTTAGGACCTCACCCCTGCGGCACACTTTCTTTCCCTTAGATGTCTCCGATCTTGTGAGTCAGTGCCTCCCTTAACCTTTTCTCCCCTGACATGTCATGCGGTAGGACCCTCCACCCTTGGAAAAGAACAAGGGAGCTGGAGAAAAGCCCCATCTGACCTCCAGACAAAGATAGGAGAGGACAGGCCCCAATAGGTCAGATCGAAGAAGAAAGCAATTAACCCCTGACAGGGGGTTAAAAGGAGCTCTCGTGCTGACCAACCAATGGAGACCTAGACCCGGAAAGGACACACCTAGAAAGCTGATGAATATTCTATTGAGATCCTCCCAGATAAATACCCTCAAGACAGAGGACTCAGTGTGACTCTCTCTATGTAACATGCACATGGCTTTCCCCACCCTGCAGGCATGTTTTCCTTGCTTCTCTCTTTATTCTAAGCTCTAAAGGCACCTTTTTTCCTCTGTAACTTGTTTTCTGAGTCCCTTTGTTATACAGCTCACTTCTACATCTGTGACATTCCAAATAAATCTTCTTTTATAGTTTGAGTCTTGGCTCTGAATTCTTTCTTAGTCATAACTCAAGTACTGAGGTTGCTGAACCAAGGTCTGGTCTGACTCCACAAGTCTAATAACACATGATGCAGTGTCATGTGGAGTTGATTTATATTACATATAATTGAGTTTAAATTATTTTATTTGTTGAGAAAAAAACTTTTAAAAATACAGATTCTTAAATCAGAATTAATACATAATTTTTATAATTATACAATATACTATAATATTTTATGCTAAATGGCTCATTAATTTAGGATATTTTCTTAAAATGTCTCAAAGTTTATATGCATCATAAATTTGAGTAAATATCTTTATACCCCTTTTCAAGATTACTATAGAATTTTTCATTTCCATAGATATTTTTGTGAGAAAGTCCATTTCCATAGACATTAGCCAAATTTGGATGTGACATTTTTGACCAGTATAATGGGTAAAATATGCCATGTCATGATTATTTATATGTGCAATTTTTAAACTTCTCACTGGTCATGATTATCAACTAATTTTTTTATTTATTTGAGCAGCATTTTGGTAAATAAATTTTCAATCATAAAACATATTAAAGGGCATAATGTCCACAGTAAGAGCAACTCAACAGATTGTTATTGAATAAACATTGAAAGTAATATACCATATATTTTCCCTTAAAAAGCTAACATTTTAAAACTCTGCTAATAATACTGAGAGCAAGAATCCAACTTTATACATATTACAATGACAATAATAATATATTTTTTAAATGTTAGTAGTCGTAATCATAATGTTAGTGTTAAAAATTAGCCTGTTTATAATTCCTTTTTTTAAGTTTTTACTATGTAATTTATGTCTGCATTTATTTTTTTATTTTTAATAATTGTTTATTATTCAACTAGAGGCCCGATGCACAAAATCCATGCAAGGGGCTCAGCCCTTGTAGCCCTGCCTTCGTCCAGAAGGAAGTCTGGTCTAATTAGTGTATTACACTTTTATTATTATAGATTATAGATGGCATACACTATTATATTAATTTCAGGTTAAACATGTATACAAAGTATGAAGTTATCATCTGAATAAATATATAACCCATTGGACACCATACATAGTTATTGCAATACTATTGACTATATTCCCTATACTGTACTTTATATCTTCATGACAATTCTATAACTACCAATTTGTACTTCTTTTATTTTTCTCCCAAATTGTACTTCTTAATCCCTTCACCTTCTCTACTCATCTCCCTAACCCACTTCTTATCCGCCAATCATCAAATTGTTCTCTGTATCTTTGAGTCTGTTTCTGTTCTGCTTGTTTGTTTATTTTTATTTTAGATTCCACATACAAGTGAAATTGTATGACATTTGTCTTTCTCTGTCCAATTTATTTCATTCAGCACAATATCCTTTAAGTCCATCCATGATGTGGCAGATGGCAAAATATGATTATTTTTTTTTTTATGGCTGACTCATAGTCCATTGTATATATGCTTCACTTCTTTATCCATTCATCTATTGATGAACACTTAGGTTGCTTCCAATATTGTGGCTATTGTAAATAATACTGTAATGAACATATGGATGATAGACATATTTATTGTCATTTTATTATTTGTATTTTTCTTCTTTCTCTCCTTCTTCTTCTTCTTCTTCTTCTTCTTCAAGAAGATACTTTAACATTTTCTGTAATACTGGTTTGGTAGTAATAAACTCCTTTAGCTTCTTGTCATCTGGGAAGCTCTTTATCTGACCTTTGATTATAAATGATATCTTTGCAGGGTAGAAGAATCTTGGTTGTAGGTCCTCACTTTTCATCACTTGAATATTTTGTATTAATCCCTTCTGGCCTACAAAGATTCTGTTGGAAAAAAAACAGCCAACAGTCTTATGGAGCTTCCTTGTAGGTAAGTAACTACTTTTCTCTTGCAGCTTTTAAGATTCTCTTTGTCTTTAACCTTTGGCATTTTAATTACGAATGGTGTGCACTTCTTTGGGTTCATCTCACTTTGGATTCTCTGTGCTTCCTAGACTTCTATGTCTATGTCCTTTGTCAGGTTGGGGAAGATTTTAGTCATCATTTTTTTCAAATATGTTTTTAATTCCTTGCTCTCTCTCTTCTCCTCTGGCATCCCAATAATATACATTTTGGTATGCTTAACCCTTTGACTCACTTGCTTTTTTCGATTCCTTTATTCTACTGCTAACCGTGTTGAGTCACACTCGACATCTGAGTGCAAAGGGTTAAAGTTGTCCCAGAGGATTTTTAAACTATCCTAATTTTTTGTATTCTTTTTTTTATTTTTGCTGTTCTGATTGGATGGTTTTTGTTTCCTTATCTTCCAAATTGCTGGTTTGATCTTCTGCTTCATCTAATATAATGTATTCCTTATTTTAGTTGCTGTATTCTTCATCTCTGACTGGTTCTTTTTTATGTTTTCTATTCCCATTGTTATGTTTTCTATCCCCTAAGTTACTTGAGCATCTTTATAACCAATGCTTTGAACTCTACATCTGGTAAATTGCTTGGATCCATTTTGTTTAGTTCTTTTTCTGGAGTTTTGCTTTGTCTCCTCATTTCAGCTGCCTTACAGCTTTTGCTGCTATATATTAGGGAGAGCTGCCACATCATTCAGTCTTGGTAGAATGGCCTTATTTAGTAAGTGTCCTGTAGGAATGAATGGCACAACCTCGCCAATCATAGGAGCTGGGCACTCCAAGTCCCCTTCCCTCTAATCTACTGTTACACCCTCTTGTTGTAGTTAGCCTTGATTATGTCAATAGGAGGGATTTTATCCCAGGCCAATAGACTTGGAAGACTGGCTGCAACCACCTTGGAGGTTATGTCTCAATGGCTGTCAGTGGGAGTGATGTTTGCCCAGGCTGATTGGCTGCAAGGACTTGCAGTAACCATAACAAAGGCTTTTCTATGTAGGGGCAGACACCAGGAAGCAGTACTCCCTTTTGCTGAGTCTTCCCCTTGAGTATGCTCCTTGTGGAGTTGGGTGGGTGGTGTTTCCTTACAGTCTGAAGCTGTCCACCAGGTGTGCTGGCTCTGGGGCTTCCCAGAAGGTACAGGCCAAGGTTAGCTACCTCCTTTACCCTTCCCAGAGAAAATGAGCATGAGTTACAAAGCCATCTGCAGATGGCTGCTACTTGTTTTGGACTTACAGGCACCCAAGAGAGGCCAAGCTGCAAACCAAAGTCTGATGCCACCAGTGCCAGGCCAGAAGCCACTTAATAAGAGGTAAAGGGTACACAGAGGCCAGAGGCTGCTTATTTGGGGTTTGTGAACCTCCAAAATATTTTGGGAAAGTCTGCAGCATGAACCATATTAGACCATTTGTATAAAACAACCACAGAAGATGGGTTAGGTAGGCCTGAAAGTTGGGTGGGGCAGAGTCTCAGGGAATCACCAGGGAGAGATGAATGATGTTGCTAGGTTGATGGAGACTTGAATGTGGAGAGTGACTGCCTGCTCTGTGGAGTGAGGGCTCAGCAAAGAAACAATGTCCTCTTCCAGCATTTCTGTCTGGGAAAAAGATGCCCGTCCAATCCTTGCCTTTATTTTTAAAGCCATACAATTCAGTTCTTTCCTGTCTAGCACCTTTTGAGCTATTGCCCCAGCATTGGAGCTCAGAGAAAATGAGTTCAAGTAAGTCAGTGTGAGCCCTTTAAGTTTTCATGAGCCCTCCATCTCACTCAGTCACAACCCCCAATGGTTTTCACAGCCAGAAGTCTTGGGGACTTCTACTCCTAGCACTGGAACCCTGGGCTAGGTGACCCGATGTGGGGCTGGGACCCCCTCGCTCCTCAGGGAGGACCTCCTCAGCTGAGATATCCCTTCTGATTTTTAACCGCCACAAGTGGGTGTCAGACCAGCCAGTTCTGCTACTCTGCCCCTCCTGCCAGTTTCAATGTGGCTTCTTATTATCCTTAGTTATAGGACCTCTGTTTACCTAGAGTCCAGGTGGTTTGAATTATGGTTGTTCTGTAGTTTAGTGTTAATTTTGATGTAGTTGTGAGAGAATGCCAGTAGAGCATTTACCTACACCACCATCTTATTTTTTTTAATTGATTTGAGAGAGAGAGAGAGAGAGGTTTGTTATTCTACTTATTTATACATTCACTGGTTGATTTTTGTATGTGCCTTGACCAGAGATTGAACTCACAACCTTGATGTATCAGGATGATGCTTTAACCCAGTGGTTGGCAAACTGTGGCTCATGAGCCACATGCGGCTCTTTGGCCCCTTGAGTGTGGCTCTTCCACAAAATACCACGGCCTGGGCGAGTCTATTTTGAAGAAGTGGCGTTAGAAGAAGTTTAAGTTTAAAATATTTAGTTCTCAAAAGAAATTTCAATCATTGTACTGTTGATATTTGGCTCTGTTGACTAATGAGTTTGCCGACCACTGCTCTAACCTACTGAGCTACCTGGCCAGGGCCCTACACCACCATCTTGACTGGAACAATAACTTCCTTCTTAATAGCAATACAATTAAACTTCAGGTGCATTTCACTATGTTTCACTAATTACTAATGATATATTAGTAATTATTTATTGATTAATTAATACCTAATATTAGCTAAATACTAACAAAATTAATAAAATCGTTGTTACTCCTTGACAAACTAACTCAGAACAATATATTATTATGTGCATACATATGTAAAATATGTTACAAATAAACATATGCATACATATATTTAATAAAAATAAAGTAAACTCGGTATTCCTGACAAGGGTATCCTACATTATAGTATGATAGTATGATTCTTTAATGTTTAAAGATCCTAAAAGATATACTCAGAAATTTAGCTTTTTTAAACTTTTTTCTATAGGACTTCCATCTTCTCTATCTTAACCTAAGAAATTCTAACGTATTATTTTCAAAGAATGACACTTCTTTCCATGAAGTCTGCCCAGGTCATATGGGTAGATTGGTTTCACTCTACTTTCAATACCTTAGTCTTTTAACTATTATTGCTATCATCACAATATACAATAAGCAAATATATATATATATATATATATATATATATATATATATATCACTAATATGTGAAGTCTTTTATAAAAAAGGATCATTTTATTCTATGTGTAAATTTTATAAGTTTGAGAAATATGTTTTGTCTTTTTAACCACCTCAGCATTTAGCATGTGCCTAAATACTTGAAGTTTCCAAGGAATGCGTATTGAGCTATGTTCATTTAAAGTCTCTTTCAGTATTTAGCACAATAACTAAACTACTACGTGTGCAGAAATGTTTATTTAATCAAATGATCCTCTGTCAGATAGCTGAACCCTGTAACACAGTGATGCCTGAATTGTGCGGGTTTGGTATTTGTGATTAATAACACTATTAATCTTCTTCTTCATAATGCTTTAAGTTACCTCATTTTAGAATCCATAACTTCAGCCTTTGGTTCTCTATTTGCTTCAGGGTTGCTGAAAATGAAATATGGCTGAAGAGCATATTTATTTTGGGGGCAAATCATTGAAGCATGTCGCATGATGATGAGACATTTGCTTCTCTGGCATAAATGCAACTGCATTCTTGGTTCGATAAGTCCTCACAGCCTAAGATTAAGGTGGATAACTAGATTTTCAATGTGATGAGCAAATAACTCCTGTCTTTAGAGTGTGAAGCTCAAAAAATGTCATATAGCTCAAGTATGACATCCAAGTTAAGTGTCTCCCTTCCTGATAGTATGAGTATGGTTTTGAGTTCCCAGCTTCTTTCAGAATTTGTTTAGTTTGAAAACAATTCATAAGGGAAAATAATGATATGTATTGATTTGACTGCCCAACAACATTCATTTAATAAACATTTATCTCTCCACTGCTCTAGGTGCTGGCTAGTGAAGAAAATGCCGCTGCAGAGAAAGAGCCACAAAGCCTGTGCTCCCATGGAGTTTCTTCTCTTTTTGGCAGGGAGTGGTCCCCCATAAAAACAGTGCAGAGTAAGAGGACAAAGAGCACCAGGGTGTCTGGATTGTGGATAGATCAGTGGTTGGCAAACTCATTAGTCAACAGAGCCAAATATCAACAGTACAATGATTGAACTTTCTTTTGAGAGCCGAAAACTGACTTCTGCGCATGGGCCAGAAGTTTCAATCTCACTGTACGTGCACGCCCACACATGGTATTTTGTGGAAGAGCCACACTCAAGGGGCCAAAGAGCCACATGTGGCTCGCGAGCTGCAGTTTGCTGACCACTGGAATAGATTCATCAGGGAAAGCTCATCTGATAAGATGGTCTATGGAGCAAAAATCTGAGGGAAAGGAGAAAACCATGCAGATCTTATGAATAAGGGCAGGGGTAGGGATAGGAGAAACCAGAGGCAATTTGGGAAGAGATAACAGCCATACAATGACTACTGCTAGTGGGATTGATATGTTAGTGAGACAGTAAGGATTCCAATGTGGCTATAAGGCAGTAACTGGTGGAGTATAAAAACAGCAGAATACAACAGCAGAGCACTAACAGGGGACCAGACCTCTTAGAGTGGCATAGAGATGTGAGGATCTTTATTTCATTCTGTGACATAAGAAGCCATTGGAAGATTTTTAACTGAGGAATAGCATAATCTAGTTTATAGTTTCAAAGATCTCTCATATTTCTGTGTGAAATATGTTCTATAATGGGTCAATTACAGAATCAAGAGGATAACTTTAGAAGGCTATCAGAACTTCTAAAATTGAAGATGGCCTGGTCAAAGGTGGCAGTAATGGAGATGGTTAGAAATGATAAGATACTAAATATATTTTTAAGGAGTTAAAATATTTTCCTTGATAATATGAATATGGAGTGTGAATGAAAAATGGAAGTCAAGAAAAATCTAAAAATACTTATGCTTGAACCAATGGTAGAATTGGCTAGATATTATTAAAACAAAAGGTGTGGGAACAGCAGGAGTGGATGGCTAGACATGAGTAGATGAAAGTCATCAGCATAGTTGCAGTATGTACATTTTTGCGACTGAATATGATCTCCTATGGAGTGAAAGTAGACAAAGAAGACAATGTCCAAGGACTGAGTGTTGGAGCATTACCACATTTAGAGGTTGGCAAGATAAGAAGAATGGAGAAAAGGAGAAAAGTGGCCAGTGAGGAGAAAAATCAAAGCAAAATCCTATATAATAAAAGGCTCATCTGCAAATCGACCAAACTGCAGAACCGGTTGCTTTGATGTGCACTGACCACCAGGGGGCAGATGCTCAATGCAGGAGCTGTCCCCGGTGGTCAGCTCCCACAGGGGGAGCTCCACTCAGCCAGAAGCAGGGCTCACAGCTGTCCCTGAGGGGAGCAGGACTAAGCCATCAGTCGGACATCCCCCAAGGGCTCCCAGACTGCGAGTGGGTGCAGGCTGGGCTGAGGGATCCCATCCCCCTCCCCTCTGAGTGCACGAATCTCATGCACTGGGCCTCTAGTAATAATAATAAAAAAGTCAGTAAAATGAGTCAGTAAATGACAAAAAATCCGTCAGATACTATGGATGACTTGAATAAGACAAAGACACATTAATGGTGATTAGGTTAGATAATACATGTCATTAGGAAATTTAAAATAATGTTTCATAGAGTGATAGAAAGAAAAGCCTCATTGGACCTGAAACTAATATAATATTGTATTTCTACTGTTAAACATTCAAACCTGTAAAGAATTTTGGTGAGTTTATTTGAGCCACTGTTGACTATTGCCAGGAAGCAGAACCTCAAGGGATTGGGATAACATTCTGAAGAATGGCGGTTTTTACACCTTGTTTTATACATTATAATCATAAGAGGAGATGTAAATGGGTTACATGAAATCCATTGGTGATAGGTTAGGGAGGCAGGAGAAAGCAAAGCAGGGTGGGGGATAAAAAGTAAAATGATAGATACATACTTCTTTTACTTAGGTGAGTGCAGGATAGTTAACAGTCAACAGTTAACATGATAACAATAACAAATAAGGAATTTATGGTCTCTGTCCTGGTGCCCAGATGCATTTGGTTGTGCCCTGGGGAGTCTGGTCAAAGGGAAGTTACAAGTTACCCAGACATTTCATAGGTATGTTTTCTTAGATGCAAAAGACAGATAGACTCAGTTAAAGTATAGATTGACCTTGTCAGGCAAGATACGGGCCTAGGACGTAACTACCCACATAACTGCTTTTAGTTAAAGTTTTAATTTCAGACCATCTTTGTGGTTACTTTAGGTCTTAGAGTTTGCAAGACTGCCATGCAGGCTTCCCTGAGCTTGTCAGGTTAGCATGTGGTCCCTTTCATCCACACTACTATAATTCTTTTTTTTAAATTTAATAAAAAAAAACCAAAAAACAGAGGATAAAGTGGACAGAGCATGAATTGACAGGTTTGCAAAGAGTTTTGTAAAAAACATAAAAGGGGGAAAGAACTGGAGTGGCAGGTTGTTCAATTGGATGTATAGTCAAGAGATTATTTTTTGTTTTGCTTTAATATTTCTGTAGAATTTAGAAGATATGTATACACTGATGGGCAATATGCAAGTTAGAAAAAATAATGATAATTCCAAAAATATAGGCAATAATTATAATTTCAGAACCAAGGTCTTGAGTAGGTGAGATTCAGATCTAATGCTCACTTGAAAGGGCTTGCCATAAACAGAAAAAAACAAATAATCCATCCATCAAAACAGGAAGGAGGAGAGAATGCATGGTTTTATATATTGGTAGATTTAGGGATGTGAGCACATCCAAAACAATCTTCTGATTGTCTGATTGTCTTTACTGCTACTGCTTCCTCCCGCCCCTCGCCTCCCCCCCCCGCCACCCCCCCCCCCCCCACACACACACACACTCACTATCACTATTGAGACAACTTAGGAACAGGCTTTCAGCTGAGAGTTGAAACCAGGGTGCTTGAAAGCTTGAGGACATGTGAGATTGCATTAAGTAGTTGTCTAAATAATTGGGCAAGTGAATGAACCAGAGCTAAATCTTCAGAGAGTGAAATAAAAGTGCAGAGGGTCAGGTAGAGATGATTTTTTATGGGTGGTAGTGAAATCAAGGTGTGTAGCCCCCCATTGGGAGATCAGGGATTACTGGCTTCAAGAACCTGGTAGTAAAGGGTCTAATGGTGGCTCCCTATGCAGGTCATTTCTTTGGCAAAGTTTGGCTATGCCTTTCCTCCCTTAGGATCCCCCAAACCTGGTTCTCCAGAATTCAGGCAAATCCCATAATCTACTCAACCCTCTTCCACTCAATGTCTTTTACTTGTTATGAAAATCAGAATTAGTTTCTGTTATTTGCAACTAATAACCTTATGTAAACTAGTGAACATTGTGGGGTTAATAACTGTGGCAAATATCTGGACCCTTAAAATGAATTTTATCATAAATTAATCAGCCATAGTTACTTGGTTTAATCCAATTAACAGACATCCTTTTCACCTGGATAATTTCCTAACACAGTCTCTGCATGAGTGTCCCTAAAACTAGGGGTGTTACAAGTCCATCAGGTGGTATATATAGAATGTTAACCATCACTTTCAGGCATGGAATGAAACTTTAATCAAATCATACCAGAGAGTTTTATCCTATACTAGAGGCCCGATGCATGAAATTCATGCAAGAATAGGCTTTTCTTCCCCCAGCTGCTGGCACTGGCTTCCCTCTGGCACCCGGGACCCAGGCTTCCCTCCTCCGGCCGCCGGCAGGCACCTGGGACTCCAGCTGGCTTTCCCTGAGTTTCCCGCAGGCACCCGGGACCTGGCTGGCTTCCCTCCGGCCCTGGCTTCCTCAGGAAGGATGTCCGGAAGATGTCTGGTCTAATTAGCATATTACCCTTTTATTATAGATAATAAAGAACTAATATGCTAATTAGACTGGACAGCAGAATGACCTTCCGGAACAACCAGTGGGCGGAGCCTTGAGGCCACAGGGCCTTGAGGCAGCCGGGGCCATGAGGCAGCCAGGACCCCGAGGCAGCTGGGGCCACAAGAGCCGAGCCCCTTGCACGAATTTTGTGCATCGGGCCTCTAGTAACTAGATATAGAAAGAAACATTTCCCTCTAATGAGCTGTATCATGTAAACCACCCCCAGAGAACATATAGGGAAGGTGCCCCTGATGAAAGTATTAGCTATTACTATGTAAGGAAAGTATTCCAGTAGAGAACTCATGAAAACTGCATCACTTGTAGTTTTAAACTGACAAAAGTGAGAAAGCTAAATTTGATTCAAACCCACATCTGTAACAAACAGAAATAATAACCATTTCTTAAGACTAGATTGATTTCCAGTTAAGCCACAATATTCTTTTCATTACAAGGAAATATCAGTAATGGGCTCACAGACAACACTTTCTTTATTATCCAGCACAATCCAGACCCCCTAAATTTTATCCCATTTCCCCTTACAAATAAAGAATTGAAAGGTATAAAAATTTCTATACTTCTTATGTCAAACTGTTATCTCCAGATAGCCTCTAGAAAACAGAAAACAAACAAAAAAAATTCATCATATTTTGTCATCTAGTTTAAGGATTTGACAAAATGTGATTTTCCCCCATAAAGATATATTTCATTCAAAATTGACTAAGCACACACTCTACACTAGTCATTAAGAGTGGTGCTGTCACCAGCTGTCCTTAGAGTAATTCATTGGCTCTATAATCATGATCTCTTTTTTTTTCCAATTGTCACCTGAGGATATGCTTGTTGTGTTTAGACAGAGACACATTGTGTTTGCCTCAGATCATTTGTCTCCCATAGTGCCCCGACCTGGGACCAAACCCAAAACCTAGTTATGATGTGCCCTGAATGGGAATCTTATCTGCTACCTTTTGGTGCACAGGACCACACTCCAATCACCTGAGCCACACCGGCCAGGGCCAATCCCAGTCTTTTAAATTATTCTTAAATTAATATCTGCCTTCAGGTTTCTCCCAGAGGAAGATGACTTTTTAGTTGCATCAATTAAAAAAAACCCCACTTACTTTAAGCCTTTAAAAATATTTTTGTTATCTAATTATTAAAAAAAAAAATCTTATTCCAACAGAAAGGACATCTTCACTTGAAGTGTAATCAATAGAACCTTAATTTGACTTAGTAATTTTTTCATCCTTTCTAAACAAAAATCCTGATAGAAAAAGAGAGAAGTCAGCGCAGGCAAAATTCTAAAGTGGAATGTAATTTGACTCTAGTGTGGGGCCAATCCTCTATCTGTAGCTCCCCCATTGTTAATGGTGAGGGGGCAACTTCTATTGTACCACACTAACGAGTGTCCCTCTCAGCATGGCATCACCTTTTCCCAAAAGAATATAATCCTTTATCCATCCTTGTCAATTAAAGTTATGATTTAAAATGACTGTAAAATAATAATAATTAGCAACATTGCCCGAGTCCTTATCCTATGCCAGGCACTCTTCTAAGTGAGAACCAGCTCAGTCAATGCTCATAACCAGTCGGTGGGTAGGTAATACTACTCCTAGTTTACACAGGAGGAATCTGTTCTGGTTTACAAAACTGAATTCAGGAAAGTAATATTTTTATGGTGTTTTTCAAAGTATAGTATTTCTTTTTAGACATTTTTTTAATACATTTTATTTATTTTTTACAGAGAGGAAGAGAGAGGGATAGAGAGTTAGAAACATCGATCACCTGCCTCTTGCACATCCCCTATTGGGGATGTACCCGCAACCAAGGTACATGCCCTTGACCGGAATCGAACCTAGGACCCTTGAGTCCGCAGGCCGACGCTCTATCCACTGAGCCAAACCGGTTCCGGCTCAAAGTATAGTATTTCCGATACTAGTTGTGGATTAAACTGTTTTCTTAATAAATAAACATACTGTATGAATGTATCGGTCTCAGCTATCTTGCCTATAACACATGAAGAGAATTTTAGAACCAGTTAAAAATAAAACTTTGTGCTAGGGCTACTTCTTTATAGAGATGGCAATTCTAGCCTTTCTCTGAGTTATTCTTAAATAAATAAATAAATAAATAAATAAATAAATAAATAAATATCCACCCCCGCCCCAATTATTCTGTTGTCAAAAAGGTTCCAAGTGTTCAGATACTGTAATGCACATTCAGATTGAAGTGGCCTCACAAAGCTCTTCCTGTACAAGGTTTACATAGTTTCCAAACAGGCTGATCTAAACGGGAAATTCTCTTTCCAGCCCCATTTTTCTCTAAACGAGGTCACCTTTCTTTAATTCTCTGAAGATAAAGTCTAAGAAAACTATATTTGGCCAGGTCAATTCAAATGTCAGACCAGGAAAAAAGCGGTGAGACAGCCTGACAGGGTCGCCATAGCTCATTTTAGTTCTGTGTGCCCACTTCCCACCCACCTGACTTCAGCACAGAGAAAATCCACAGGGAACGCGGTGGGGGAAATGCTGCGGTTTCTGATCATTTGGTCTACTCTGCACTAGTCTAAGCTAAAATTTGCTTTTTATCCTCTCCTAAAACCTTTATCAGCAAGTCGAGCTCTATACTTCTAAAGTGCGTTTACTCCAGCAAGAAGTACTGTGCTTTTAGCTATTCCCATGATGCAGTTTTATTTTGACTATAAAAATTTGGAAGGTAAAATGATCTTTTTTTTTTCTCTAAAGGAACATTGGTTCAGTATAAAACATAAAGAGAATCAGCTACTTCACATGATCAGTTCAGAAAAATAATATAAATAAGCAAGACCTAAGTATGAGAAATCTGTGTATGTAAGTTTTCCATGATTCTTTAAATTGGCATGTTACATGACAGAAAACAATAAAAACACAATGGCTAACATCCATTATCTTTATGCCAGCCTGACAAATGAACTATATATAAGAAGAGAGAGCCAGCTTACTGTGTAGCTTGAATATGACAACACACTGAGTAATATTGATCTGGATGTTTTGTCAGGTGGATAGGAAGAGGAACAGTATTTTTAGTGTATAGATAAAACCTAAGGGAAGGCTTTATATACCTCACTAAATATCACACATTGTCATTTAAGGGGTTTGAACACATGATAGAAACACAAAAAATAGAAATAGTTTTTACAGGTACACATGTGAAAGACTCAATAGTTTTATGGCAATATTGGCGAAACAAAGATAAATTGTAGCAGTAATCCTGACCTAGAAAGATAGCTTTATGTAGCATTAAAAAACAATTATAGCTCTGGCCAATGTGGCTCAGGGGAATGTGCACCCTCCATGCATCCAGAGGTCCCTGGTTTAATTTTTGGTCAGGGTACATGCCCAAGTTGTGAGCTCGATCCCCAGTAGGGGGCATGCAAGTGGCAGCCAATCAATGTTTCTCTCTCATCAATGTTTCTATCTCTCTCTCCTTCTAAAATAAATAAATAAAAGCATGTTTAACAACAACAACAATTTTACTTGGATACTTCCAGTAGAGGAAATAGATGACAAATGGAAATTATTTCTCAATGACAGATTTACCAGTTTCCAAAACACTATTCTTTATCTTGATTTGTGGTTTTCAGGTTCACATTGCCAAGTCAGGATTAAATGCTTGTGTAGTATTTGCTTATTCTCAGGAATGAATATGGTTAATACCCTCTTTAGTATATAATGATTCCATAAAAATAAATGCATGAAATAATCTATACTAATAAAGGGGTAATATGCAAATTGGTCAGGATGCCCTCACAGTAACGACCGAACAGCAGGCTGTATGGGGCAACCAGGCCGGCAGGGGGGGCAGTGAGGGGTGACTAGGCCAGCAGAGGGGGCAGTGAGGTGCAACCAGTCCGGCAGGGGGACAGTTGAGGGCAACCAGGCCAGCGGGGGGGGGGGGGGTAGCAGTTGAGGCAACCAGGACAGCAGGGGGGGGGCAGTTGGGGTAATCAGGCTGGCAGGGTGGCAGGTGAGCAGTCCTGGATTGTGAGAGGGATGTCCGACTGCCGGTAGTCAGACATCCCCTGAGGGGTCCCAGACTGGAGAGGGTGCAGGCTGGGCTGAGGGGATCCCCCCTCCCATGCACAAATTTTGTGCACCAGGCCTCTAGTTATACCTTAAAAGTCTAAATAGTTGGACAAATAATTTGTTTGATTCTATTATTTTATGGTAGAAAGACAACTTTATGAAATTGTCCTTCAATAGATGAACACAGCCTTGGCCAGTTTGGCTAAGTGGATAGAGTGTTGGCCTATGGATTGAAGGGTAGCTGATTCATGCATACCTGGAATGCAGGCTTGATCCCTGGCCCAGGTTGGGGTGTGTGTAGGAGGCAACCAATCTATGTCTCTCTCACATCAATGTTTCTCTCCCCGCCTCCCTTCCACTCTATCTAAAAATCAATGGAAAAATATCCTTGGGTTAGGATTTACAAAAAAAATAAAATAAGTAAATGATCACATTTAAGTTTATTAGACAACCTCCTTTTGGAGGGAGTTTGAATAATTTAAGAAAAATGTGCAAAATAACTCTGGACACATTTGTATTTGTATATATTTTTTATTTGCAGTATCCCTTTATATCTTGGAAATAGCTTTTTCTCTTCTCATGATGTACCTTTCCTTTTCTACATACAAGTTATCCACAGATGTGCAGAGCTTATCTCACTCCCATTTTTGAATTAAGTAGAAATAAACCTAATTTCCTTTATTCGATCACAAAAACATTTATTTAAAACATGTTTTCTTATGTGAACCACTATTAAAATTGAGCAATAATACTAAAATATAAACTAAATTTGTGTGTGGAGAGGACAGTTGTTTTAAATGATTTTGTTTTTCTCTTTGGCACAATCACTCTTTTTAAAAGGAGCTATGGTCTCAACTCTGGCTGCACATTAGACATGTCAAAGGAGTTTATTAAATATAGGCCTCATCTCATTCAAACCCCAGAATCTCAAGGCATGAAGCCCTGGCACTGCTATTTTTAAATTTCACCCCAAGGGATAATAACACATAGACAGATTTGATAGCCACTAAAACAGAGTTATCAATAATATCTAGCCAATCAAAATGATTTTAAGTGAAATCATAGATCTACTTGCCACATCTATATTTGTCTCTATATTGTAGTTAATTGAGGTAAAATTAATTTAGTTAGGAATTATAATTAAAAATTAGCATAAAAATTGTACCCATAAATGTAAACATTCCTATGATCGGCTCCCACACACCAACAGATGTGTGGAATCACAGAAAAGGAACTTATCTGCTATGATTCTAACCTTAATTTTCTGTCATTAATTCTTACAGTCTACACAGATATATCTAGAGTAATAAATGTATCTATAATATTTTAAAAGTCCACTAAATTTGTTCTTTTATTGGAATTAATTTCAGAAAATAAAAGTAACATACACTCATCAGCAAAGTCTCAGATAGGATAATGACCCCTTTATATGAAAAAATTATCTTTATAGAATTTGTGCATTGATCATCTATACCATTGTTGCTAAAGCTATTGTGCTTTTTTTTTTTTTTGGCTTATAACTAAAGGTTAGAATAAATTTTATGAATTACAAAACATTGTTGAGGCTTTGATTTACCAATTAAAACCCTTTCTCAACCTCTTAATCCCCACAAAATTCTTCCTCTTCCTTATTCTCTCTCTCTCTCTCTCTCTCTCTCTCTCTCTTTTCCTTTCCTCCCAATCTTTCCCACCTCTCACTTGAGCATGTATGTGCACACACACATGCACATTCAATTCTATTTGTCTACCTGGTAATTCTGATCCAGGAACTAGAGTAGACAATCTCTGCTCTCTTTGCAATATTATTTCTCTTAGCTCCGTGGTCGGCAAACTGCGGCTGCAAGCCACATGTGGTTCTTTGGCCCCTTGAGTGTGGCTCTTCCACAAAATACCACGGCCTGGGCAAGTCTATTTTGAAGAAGTGGCGTTAGAAGTTTAAGTTTAAAAAATTTGGGTCTCAAAAGAAATTTCAATCATTATACTGTTGATATTTGGCTCTGTTGACTAATGAGTTTGCTGACCACTGTCTTAGCTCAATTAACATAGGTTAGAAATTTCCCAAGGGAAAATAGCTATCAAGACAATACAGGGAATTGGGAAGAACATATGATTAATTTCCTGTTCTACATTTTCACTTTATGCCCATGGGCAAGTGAAATAAAATGGCAGAATGTCTATTTCTTCATCTATATATTGAAGCTAAATTTAAATCTAATCTGTCTACCATATATAAATTGTGATAAGGCAAAAGAGATAATTTCCCTGAAAACATCAATGTGCTGGTGAATTTTTAGTTGTAATTAAATTGTTTTAAGAATAATGGAGGCAACCAAAATTCCATTTTCTTCACTTCTCTGTGTGTGTTTATACAATAAGAGCAATTCAAAAATTTAAATCACCCTTACCTTATTCCTATAGTATAATTAGGAAAGAGTTTACTGTGATAATTAACTTAACTTATAACTTGTAACTTGAAACACAAAAATGCAAAGCAAAAGAGTAAGCTCAAGACATAGCAGCACAGCAGAGAGTCATTAGGTTTTGCTGGTAATAAGGGAAAGTGTGGCAAGTTTATGATTTTGTAAGAAACAAGAGTAGAATTTATGCCCAGAAACAAAGTGTGTCATATTGTGTGGCTTTGTCAAAATCTGAAACTTTTGTTCTTCATAAGATACTGTAATAACAATGAAAAGGCAATTCAGAGATGATGAGGAAATATTCTTAAAGTATAAAAAAAATAATTTAAAATATGAATAAATTAACCATAAGAAGACAATAAATCCAATACAACCATGAGCAAAAATTTAAACAAATTTTTTCATTAAAGGAGATGTATTAATGGTCAATAAACTCATAAAATGCTGCTCAACATCATTGGCTGCTGGGAAAATAAAAATTAAGATCACAATCTGATACTATTATACACCTATTAGAAAGGCTGAAATTTTTGCCTGACAATAACAAATATTACTACGGACATGGCAATTTTCTTCCATTAGAAGAAATATAAAATGCCCCAACCACTTGAGAAAAATGTTTGGCAATTTCTTAAAAGTTAAACATGCACTTGTTATCTAAGTCACACATTGCACAAAATTTTAAACCCCCCAAAATGAAAACGCTCATAAAGATATATCTCCACTGTACTTTTATCCATAATAATTAAACCTGGAAATAACCTAAATGTCCATCAACAGATAAATAGATAAAGAAGTTAGTTTATTTTCATACAATAAAATACTATTTAGCAATCCTATATAGGTGATGTATCTGTAAACATCCTATATAATAGTAATTAAAGGGTAGTATGCAAATTGTCCCCTCAACTGGGAGTTTGTCCAGGAGTTCAATCAGGGGACAGGGATGGTTGGGGGAAGGGAGGGAGGCCCTGGCCGGCAGCCATCAGCCGGCAGCCAGCAGCCACTAGGGACCCTACTGGTATTTAATAAAAGAACAGGAGACACTACTGGTATTTAATAAAAGAACAGGGGACCCTACTGAGATGTTAAAAAATACTAACAAATATCAAAAATAATTATTTTTAACTAGTAGCCCTGCACACAGATCCATGCACCAGTAGCTCTCTGCAGGGCTTGGCCGCTTTGTGCCTGTTGCCCAGTGGCTCTCCACGACCCAGAGGCCCATCCACGGCTGGGCATGGAATGCTTGCCTCATTGCCAGAACAACAACACAAGCGTTCTGCGCCCTGGCCTGGCCAGAGGCCCTCCATGGCTGGGGTAGAACGCTTGCCTTGCCGCTGTGGTGATGAAGCAAGCATTCTGCCAGGCCGCTC
Organism: Cnephaeus nilssonii; assembly: GCF_951640355.1. Classification (NCBI taxonomy): domain Eukaryota; kingdom Metazoa; phylum Chordata; class Mammalia; order Chiroptera; family Vespertilionidae; genus Cnephaeus; species Cnephaeus nilssonii. The sequence continues at coordinate 74,057,449 of NC_137084.1, forward strand.
ACGCTGCCCACTCTCAGAGGCCACCACCCCTGGGACTGGGGGACTCTGGCAGGGCTGAGAGGACTGGGCACCGCCATCTTGTGGCTATGGGCGCCACTATCTTTGTGATGGAGCGACAGTTAATTTGCATATTACAATTTTATTAGATATGATAAAAACAGCAAACCCAAAAGACTACATAGCATATTATCCCATTTATACTGAATTCTAGAAATGGCAAAATTAACCAGAAGAGATTGGTGGTTGACGGGGACTGGGATCAATACAAGAGGAACAGGGAATTTTGGGGGGGGAGATGATAAAAACATTCTATATCTTGCTTGTACTGGAGGTTGGTAAGCACATACATTTGTCAAAACATATCAAGCAAGCAGTTAGGAGCCAGCAGTCCCGGATTGTGAGAGGCATGTCCACAGGGATTGGGCCTAAACCAGCAGTCGGACATCCCCCGAGTAGTCCCGGATTGGAGAGGGTGCAGGCGGGCCTGAGGAACCCCCTCCCCATTCATGAATTTCATGCACTGGGCCTCTACTCTTATATAAATGAACTGCACTTTATACATTCTTTAACAATTTTCATTTTTTCAACTTTATGCTTTTATGTTCATCCACTTGGTTCATGATACTCAAATCTACTAATTTTTTCCTCCATTTCTCCATTGTCTTGTTGAACATCTAAGCTGCTTCAAGTGTTAAATAATTGAAACATCAGTGAGGTGAATACTCATGTACATGTCTCCTCTTGCACAAAGGTTATAATCTCTAAACCAGCCACTTCCCTAACCCTTCATAGACCTGAGACTTCTGCCCATTTCCCTAGCTCGGAGTAGAAAAAGCCACTTTGCAGGAACCCTCTCATGGTTGTTGCTCAAGTCATGCTCACCCCCAAGCCATATGGTCATGCATAATCTCTACCACAAATTCATAAAGTATTTCATATAGAATAGAGGTCATTCCACATATATACAGATCCATAAACAGAGATACATGTGCACACACACTTGTCCTTTACTGGTTTCTATAGTTCTCTGTGTTTCTACAAGGTCTTTATTAAAAAATAAGTAAATTATTTAATCAATGGAATATCCAAGATGAAAAATGACAGGCTTTGGTAAAATAAGTGACCTCCAAATTCAATACACTAATTTATGAAGATTTCCTTTTTCTATTCATTGCCTGAGCTCTAATGAAATGCAACAATGAATACTTTTATTTATTTATGTTCTCAATATTTCGTACCCCTTGAACATATCTCAGAATATTCATAATATGACAGGCACATTAATTACAATGGTAGAGAACATTTTCTGCATACTGATATTTTAGAAGAACTTTACATCATGAACTGAATATTATTAGCACTGTAATGAAAAGAATCAGAATTAAATTACTATAAAAAAGATTACTGGACAAAAGAATGGTACTTAGTTTTCTAGAAAAGTAAGTCAATCATGGAATAAAGTCTAGATAGAGATGAGTAGATTAAAAAAAGTGTCTCTTAAAAGTTATGCTTATAATGGTTTTATTATTACTTCATTTATTAGGTCGTGACTTATAAAGTTTGAGATGAACTTTGATGTCTAATTGTTTACTGAATAATATCTCCCCAATTAGGCAGGTACTCACATATCTGTCAATGGCAGAGTGTAGGGCTGACAAATGGTAATGGATATTCAATGGAAGTGTAAGGAGCATAACATAGACAATTAGTGATAAGTCTTCAAAAGAATATGAAGCTGCTAAGAGATTTTGGACCTTTGAAAGGGTTAGCTTAAAGATGTGAGTTAAATAAATGGCCTAGCAGAAGGCATCTCTGTTTGTGCTACTCACTACAATGTTCTTTCACACATTAGACCTCTAATCATACAACATAAACAGAGTTGTTCATAGTTTTGGAATCTGATCACAGTCCTGTTTCACATCTGTCTCTGTTTCATATCTCTCATTCCCTAAAGGAACTATGGAAAGTTTTGATAATTAAACTCCCTTAGAGGACATTGATTATTTGAATAGGTTGTTTGTTGGCATGTAGGGTTTTGGTTATGGAGAATCAGTGAAGGAGAGGGCAAAAGACAAAGAGAAGTTCACTATGTAGTGTGCAAATTCATGTCAGTTTCATGGATGAACCCGTATTTTCGCACGGTGCTTAACAAGAGTAACACGTGAAGGGACATCTATTTTTGACACCAAAATAAAGATGTGGAAACTTGAAAGAGAAGAATAAAAAAAATATTTGCAAACTCTGTTCTTTTCACAAACATAGGCTCTTAAAAAAATGTGTTCAATGGCAAATAAAAGGATGACCAGTGAAAGGAATAAAATAGAAGAGAAAATGTCTAGATTTAAGAGTATCCTGGGTTCTAATTCCATTTCTTCCATCAAATGGAATTTTGCAACAAGTCACTTCTTGGGGTCAACTTTCTTACTCTGATCTATGAAGCTTCTAACAGAGTGTCTCGGCTCTGACACAATGACACTGAGAGCACCTAACATGTCTTCATGTTGGTCTCAAGATAAGAGTCTGTACACAGGACATTTGATGAAACTCACGGATTTTATACTTTGGCTGGGAAAGGATAAGTAACATCCAAATAGGAAAATTTTACTTGCAACGGGCTAACTACTAATGAGCAGCCCAGAGAAAGCCGCATTTTAATATGCACTTATTTGGTCTAAACCACTTTTAAGGTAAGTTCCTAACTTCCTTTCTTTCTAGTGAGTACAGGGAAAGAGACAGAGAGGCCTAATATTTTATTTAAATCCTAATCCACCTAATGCAAGATGGTATTTGGATTTTCCCTTATCACCTATTCTTTCTTTCAGTAAAAACTCATGAAATTTTTTGGGGAAAATATTTCAAGGATGATTTGTTTCACATTAGATCATAATAGCCTAAGTTTAACATGTTAGTTGATTTACGAATGATGCAAGAAAATGAAGAAGAAATTGATGGTTTGGAAATTTTGATGCTAAAACACTTCCAATAAAATATTCTCTTCTGAAAATCTCTCTTATACAGACTGAAAAGAGGTAGCTCATAAAAAAAAAAAGTATGTTCAAGTATAGAGGGCTTTAGGTTTTAATAGAAAATTATCACCACATTTCAAATTAACATAAAATATGTTTTTGAAACGCTTTTCATGCTCTGTAAATTTTATTATAATTTCATTACTATAATCTTTCGTTGCTAATTAATTATTGCAATTTATTTCAGGTGATTAATAGTTCTTTTAAAAAAGTCTGGCTAACTTGTGTGCATCTGAAAGTGATATTACATTGTCCTGACTAGTGTGTGATGATGTAATGGAAAAAATGGGTAATACCCATTATGCCATCAAAAACTTAGACTTAAAATGGCTTATCAAGTATTTTTTCCTGCTGGTGCAAGAGAGGTTTCTAATGATATCTGAATATCTCAACTTAGTTCTTTGAGGAGAATTGGCTACTTTTTGTTTATTTATTTTTATTTTTTTTAATAACTGATCCTCACCCTAAGATATTTTTCCTTTTTTTTTTTTTCTTTTCTTTTTTTTTTAGGGAGAGTGGAAGGGAGGGAGTAAGACAGAGAGAAACACTGATGTGAGAGAAACACATCGATTGGTTGCCTCCTGCGTGGCCCTGACCAGTGCCTGGGCCAGGGAGGACATGCCTCTGACTGGAATCAAACCAGGGACCACACAGTGAGAGGAACACTGAACCAGAAACCAGGAGGCTGAGGCTCTGGGGTTAGGACAGGCCCTCCACAGAGCTGTGGCCTTCTGAGATTCCTGGAACCTCTCACTGTTATCTACATAATAGAGGTAATATTATCACCATACAGACCGCACAGAGTAGTACGGAGAGAAGTGGACTTCAATAGCATTACGGGAATATCTTCAAAATAGCGCTTAGCAAACTGCATTATAATCACTTATGTTCTCTTACTTACCTGCCTTCCCCATTTGGTGGAAAGTTTCTGCAGGTCTGGGATTATTATGTCTGATACTTCTTTATATCCCAATGCATTGGGAAAAACACAGTAGGTTTAATAAATAGTTAATGAGTGAATATTTTAACCAAATAGATTCTACATAGCAGGTTATTAAAATTATAAAAGAATACAAAATGATCTCCCAAAACGAAAGTTACCACTGCTGAGATGAATGGTGGGTGGTCAGCCAGACTTTCCCACATATGAAATTAATGAACCCCAAATGGATATGTGCAAGGTGATTATTTGGTGTAAAAATAAAATAGAACTTGAAATTTTTTTCCATACAAGTTTTTAAAAAAGTTTCTCTGGCATATAGTATTCTTCTTTTTTAAAAAAATCTTCACTGAAGACATTTTTAATTTTGTTTTATTATTGATTTTTAAAAAGAAACATTGTTGTCAGAGAGAAAGAAACATCGATGGGCTACCTCCCTTAAGTGCTCCATCTGGGGATTGAACCTACAACCTAGGTATGTGCCCTGACCTGGAATCAAACCTGCAACCTTTTGGTGTATATAAGATGATACTTCACCCAACTGAGCCACCCGGCTAGGGCAACATTTAGTATTCTTTGTTTTTTTTTAATCTTTATTGTTGAAAGTATTACATAGGTCCTCCTTTTTCCTTTATTAACATCTCTAGCTTGCTTCCCTCTCCCGTAACCCCCAGGCCCTCACCACCCCATTGTCTGTGTCCATGCGTTATGCACATATACACACAAGTTCACTGGTTGATCTCTTCCCACCCACCCTCCACTGTCTTCCCTCTGAGGTTCAACAGTATTCATGATTCTAAGACTGCGGGTCTTTCTGATCATCAGTTTATTTGGTTCATTAGATTCCACATATGAGTGAGATCATGTGATACTTACCTTACTCTGACTGGCTTATTTCACTCAGCATAATACTCTCCAGGTCCATCCATGTTGTTGCAAATGGTAAAAGTTCTTTCTTTTTTATTGCTGTGTAGTATTCCATTGTGTAAATGCTCCATAGATTTTTACCCACTCATCTGCTGATAGGCACTTAGGCTGTTTCCAAATCTTGGCTATTGTAAATTGCACTGCTATGAACATAGGGGTGCATATATTCTTTCTGGTGAGAGTTTCAGGTTTCTTAAGATGTATTCCTAGAAGTGGGATGACTGGGTCAAATGGAAGTCCTATTTTTAATTTTTTGAGGAAACTCTATACTGTTTTCCACAGTGGCCGCACCAGTCTGCGTTCCCACCAGCACTGTACTAGGTTTCCCTTTTTTCCACAACCTTGTCAACACTTGTGGTTGGCTGATTTGTTGATGATAGCTATTCGGACAGGTATGAGGTGATATTTCATTGTTTTGATTTGCATTTCTGAGATGATTAGTGACTTTGAGTATTTTCCTCTTCAGCTTCTATATATCCAATTTTGAGAAGTATCTATTTAGATCCTTTGCCCATTTTTTAATTGGATTGTTTATTTTCCTTTTGTTAAGTTGTATAAATTTTGGAGATTAACCCCTTATCAGATGTATCATTGGCAAATATGGTCTCCTATGTAGTGGGCTCACATGTTATTTTGATGTTGGTTTTTTTTTGCTGTGCAGAAGCTTTTTATTTTGATGTAGTTCCATTTGTTTATTTTCTCCTTACTTTCCATTGTCCTAGGACAGTGGTCGGCAAACCGCGGCTCGAGAGCCACATGCAGCTCTTTGGCCCCTTGAGTGTGGCTCTTCCACAAAATACCACATGCGGGCGCGCACGTACAGTGCGATTGAAACTTCGTGGCCCATGCGCAGAAGTTGGTTTTTGGCCTGGGCGAGTCTATTTTGAAGAAGTGGCGTTAGAACACTCAAGGGGCCAAAGAGCCGCATGTGGCTCGCGAGCCGCGGTTTGCTGACCACTGTCCTAGGAGATGTATCTATAAACATATTGCTATGAGAGATGTCTGAGATTTGGGGGCCTATGGTTTCTTCTAGGACTTCTATGGTTTCAGGTCTTACATTTAAGTCTTTTACCATTTTGAGTTTATTCTTGTGTATGGTGTAAGTTGGTGGTCTAGTTTCATTTTTTTTTTTTTTTTGCATGTACCTGTTCAATTTTCCCAACACAACTTATTGAAGAGACTGTCTCTCCTCCAATGTATGCTCTTGCCTCCTTGTCAAATATTTATTGAGCATAGTGGTTTGGGTTGATGTCTGGGTTCTCTGTTCTGTTCCATTGATCTATATGTCTGTTCTTGTGCCAGTATCAGACTTTTTGAATACAATGGCTTTGTAGTATAACTTGATATCTGGTATTGTGATTCCTCCAATTTTGTTCTTCTTTCTCAATATTGCTGCAGCCATTTGGAGTCTTTTTCGGTTACATATACATTGTTGGAGTATTTGTGCTGGTTCTAGGAAATATATATTTGGTATTTTAATGGGGATTGCATTGAATCTATAGATTGCTTTGGGTAGTATGGACATTTAAATGATGTTGATTCTACCAATCCAAGAACAAGGTATATTCTTCCACTTTATATATTTCTCTATCTCTTTTTTCAATGTCCTATAGTTTTCAGAGTACAGGTTTTTACCTCCTTGGTTAAGTGTATTCCTAAGTATCTTAATTTTTTGTTGCAATAGTAAATTGGATTTTTTTTTTAATTTCTCTTTCTGAGAGTTCACTATTGGTGTATTCTATAGATTTTGGGGTGATAATTTTGTATTCTGCTACATTGCTGAATTCATTTATTAAATCTAGTAGTTGTTTGATGGAGTCTTTAGGGTTTTCTATGTATAGTATTATGTCATCTGGGAATAATGAGAGTTTTACTTCCTCCTTTCTAATATGGATGCCTTTTATTTCTTCTTCTTGTCTGATCGCTATAGCCAGGAATTCCAGCAATATGTTGAGCAAGAGTGGTGAAGGAGGTAATCCCTGTCTTTTTCCAGTTCTTAGGGGAAATGGTCTTGATTTTTGAGTATGATGTGCCCTGTAGGTTTGTAATACATGGCCTTTATTATGGTGAGGTATGTCCCTTCCATTCCCCCTTTGCTGAGAGTTTTTTTGTTTTTGTTTTTTTATCAAAAAAGCGTGTTGAATTTTGCCGAATGCTTTTTCTGCATTGATTGATATGATCATGTGGTTTTTGTATTGCAATCTGTTTTTGTGCTGTATTACACTTATTGATTTGCAAATGTTGTACCAGCTTTGAATCCCTGGAATAAATATCACTTGGTCATGAAGCATAATCACCTTAATGTATTGCTGGATCTGGTTTGCTAAAATTTGTTGAGGATTTTAGGTCTATGTTCATCAGGTATATTGGCCTGTAGTTCTCTTTTTTTGTCATGCATTTATCTGGTTTTGGAATTAGGGTGATGCTGACATCATATAAAGAGTTTGGAGGTGTTCTTTCCTCTTGAATATTTTGAATAGGTTGAGGAATAGTCATGCTAGTTCTTTGAATATTTGGTAAAATTCCACTGTGAACCCATCTGGACCAGGGCTATTGTATGCTGGGAGTTTTATTGTTTGTTTGTTTTTATTCCTGCTTTAATTTCATCAGTAGTTATTGCCCTATTCAGGTTTTCTGATTCTTCCTGATTGAGTTTTGGAAGGTTTTATTTTTCTAGGAATATGTCCATTTCATCCAGGTTGTCCCATTTATTGGAATAAAGTTGTTCACAATATTTTATTACAATTCTTTGCATTTCTGTGTCTTCAGTTGTTACTTCACCTCTTTCATTTCTGATTCTGTTTATTTGGGACCTCTCTTTTTGTCTCCTGATGAGCCAGGCTAGAAGTTCATCAATCTTATTTATGCTTTTCAAAACCAGAGCTTAAATAAAGAGAATAAGGTTATGAAATTAGAGGAATAGAAGAACCATGGTTTCGAATAGAGGAGTGATAAAAGAAATGAGAAGACAAGAAGACAAATAATTTTTTTAAAAGAATAATAGAGTAGAAAGCAGATAGGCCTAAATTTAGGAAGTGAAACAAGTTTAAAAATTAGTAGAACAAGAGAAGAGAGAGAAAAAATTAGTAGAAAAAGAAAAGGTGAGAAGAAATTATGTACATGAATATACCAACAAAGACTAGAATTATAACACCAATAAAGCAGATAAAGATGATCAATTTTTAAAAAGGGAAAAAAGAAGGAAAGAGAAAAACTAACATGGAAAAAGGAGAAATAAAATGGGGGAGGGAAAGCGAAGAAAGGAAGAAAAAGGTGAAAAAAATTAAAACTACTAATAAAAAATTTTAAAAGGTAAAAATAAAAAAGTGAAGTGTCATTTGCTTTAGTTGAATTTTAATGCCCCAGGGGAGCTGGATTAGGACCTCACTCTTCTGTTCTGTCTGCCAATTCTGGGCTTCCTGTTAGGTAGTTAGGTGCTGACCACTGTCAGCCACTGTCTTTTGGCTTTTAGACCCTGCTTGAAGCTCCATGTGATCCAAAGGTCCTCTGCTAGTGTCTGTCTCCACAGGCCTTGGCTGCAAGCGGGCGGTGCCAATCGCCCTCTTTGCCTGTCTGCCAGCTGTCAGTCTTAATCACTCAAGTGTCTGTTTCTGAGAGGGCTGTAGGTGGAGTGGTGCTGTTTCACTTTCAGGGAATAAGATGTGTGTTTGTTTTCCTGACCCAGAGCTACTCCTCCAAGAGTGGCCCAAAATATTACTCTGCCCTTGTTTGGACAAAGATCCTTGTATGGAGATGGATGGGATTGGCTGGCAAACTGGAGTGTTTATCAGTCTGGTTCCAGAAGAGTGGAACCAGTCACTGAGGGCTCCTGGAGACTATTCAGAACAGTAACTACTTGGCCACTACCTTTGTTTCCTCTGTAAATTAAAAATGTAGGGTGTGGCAGGCGGTATCACCTGCCCTGAAGCTACTGGGAGGGGTAGCTCCTCTGAGAAGAAACGGCCACTTAGGTTTGGAAGCCTAAGAATGTCCCAGTGCAGGACTCCTGGCCATGTCTTCCTGCCCTGCTTCCTCCTCAGCCTCTCCAGCACTTCAAGTCCATGCCTCCCTCCCTGTGCCAAATTGTGAGTGATTGCAATTGAAAAGTCCTGCATTCTGGGTTTAGAAAATAGAAACAAAGACAAAACATAATAAAAACAACAACAAAACTGTGGCTCCCCCCCACCCCCCACCCCAACACACTTCTTTTTCCTCATGGCTCCGCCTTTTGTGAGGGCCACCTTCTGTGACTGTGGTCTTGGGTCCAGACTCCCGGGCAGCCAGCAGCCCTGTGGTTTTTCCTTTTCACAGTTGGGTGTTACGCCTGCTGACAAGGGCTGCAACTCTGGTGCTCAGTCTGGGCCGAGTTGCTATTTTTCTGAGGGAGCTGATACTCCTGGAACACAGGTTCCTCCTCTCCCTCTCGGCCTGCTGGCCTGCTGCCCCTCAAGCCCTCACCACCCTCCCTATGGGTCTCCAGGCATTTTCTGCCCTTCCTTGCTGTAAGTCACCTCCTCAGTTGGGCCTAATTTGCTAATTCCGAGTGGATGTTCTCTGATTTAGTTGTCTTTCCAGTCTGGCCCTGGGACGAGGTGCAAGACATGTCTGCCTATTTGGCTGCCATTTCTCCCCTGACCCCCATGACATTTAGTATTGTTAATGGAACTTGAATCCTCTCTTTGTATTTCAAATGAACATATGTCCCAGTAGTTTCAGGAAGAGTGGTCATTCCTGACACAGTGGGCATCCTCACACTGCCACACATTTTCAGCATATTGCCATACATGGTAAACCATTAAGTCAATTAATAGATCCTTTTGCCAGGTTTAATAAAATTAATCTTCCAAAAAATGGACTATTAGGTTTATCATAATTTTACAAAAAACTACTCATTAAAAATAATTGCTAATAATGCAAATAAAAGCTTGTAAACAAAGAGGAAGAGCTAATGTTTCTCTTTGTACTAAAATGAGTTTCTTGTGGGCCACATTATGAAATGAAAACAATAAATATCTAAGTACTCTAGAAAGAAGTTAAATAAAAGATACTAAAGTAGCTAGGGCAGTGGTTCTCAACCTTCCTACTGCCGCGACCCTTTAATACAGTTCCTCATGTTGTGCTGACCCCCAACCATAAAATTATTTTCGTTGCTACTTCATAACTGTAATTTTGCTAGTGTTATGAATCATAATGTAAATATCTGATATTCAGGATGTATTTTTATTGTTACAAATAGAAAATAATTAAAGCATAGTGATTAATCACAAAACCAATATGTAATTATATATTGTGAAATATTTATTTCTAATTACAAATAAATGAAATTTTATCTTGAAGCATGGTGTAGCATGGATAACAGTCTTAATATAACAACAGTAAACTACATTGCTACATTTTGCGACAGTATGTGTAAAAAGCCAACATTAGTGCGAAGGTTGAGATTGCTTCTTTCTCACCAGATCAGAAATTCTCGGGACAGTCTTTGCAAGAGCTCAACGAAGATCATCTTCCACAACAAGTCTACTTCTGTATTTAGACTTGATAACCAACAAGCTGGAAAACCCTGTTTCACAAAGATATGTTGTTGGAAATGGAAGAAGGCACAACACAGTCTCAGATAGAACAGGATATGACTGCAAACACTTGATCCAGAATTCTGTAACTGGCATTGTAGAGAAATCAGTTCTCGCTGCGTCGCTGTTAATAAGGTCAATGAACTCCTCTTGTGCTGTCTCAGGAACATCTTCAACCTTGACTGTGAATTGGCTTCTGGCAAGTGCAAATGGGGTGTCAGGTAGATTTGGAAAGTACGATGAAATTTCGTCTGCAAGCATGTGCAAGTGTTCTTTCACAGAAATTATCATCATAATCCTTTTGTCTGGTTCAATGTCATGTTCCTCAAAGAAAGCAGATAAGGTAGGCAACATGTAAATTTTATTTTCATTCAATTGTTTTTGCCAAAGCTGAAGTTTCATTTGCAATGATTGGATCTTTTCAGACAAATAGAGGCATGTTGCATTTGGTCCTTGCAGTGATAAATTTAGCTCATTCAAGATGGCAAAGATGTCAACCAAGTAAGCTATTTTCTACAGTTCACTTTTATCACTGAAAAGTACTTGCTTTCTGATTAAAAAACGTTTTGAGTTCATCATGAAGCTCAAAAACAAGTTTTAAAACTTTTCCTCTCGACAACCATCTCACTTCAGTGTGAAATAGCAGAGCATTGTTCGGCGCATCCAACTCGTTGCACAGTTGCGAAAACAGTCGATTGTTTAAAGTGCTCGCCTTTACAAATTTGACAGAACTTATGACGCTTTTCATTACTTCTTGTAACTCTTGTGGCAGCGTCTTCGTTGCTAATATTTGCCGATAAATCATACAGTGAGTTCCGATGACTTTTGGTGACTCATTCAGTACCAAACGTTGAAATCCAGATCGACATTCTAGCATAGCTGGAGCACCATCTGTGCAAACACCAAAAACCTTTTCCCAAGAGATCTTATGCTCTTTCAGAAATGAACCAACTGTGTCAAATACATCACGTGCAGTAGTTGTCATTTCAAGAGGTTTGCAAAAAAGAAACTCATCTTTAAAGTCGCCATCGTTAATATACCTCACGTAAACCAGTAACTGTAAACAGTTTGCAACGTCTGTAGATTCATCACGCTGGATACTAAATATTGGAAGTGGAGCAGATTTAATTTCCTGGATTACCTGATCAAGAATATCAGCAGACATGTCATCTATTCTTCTGCGGACAGTGTCGTTAGATAAGGAAATTGCACTCAATTTTGTAACAAATTCGTCTCTGATCATAACTCGAACAATATCTTTGGCCACTGGCAACAGTAAATCCTCAGCACTGGTGTGAGGTTTCATAGCTCTGGCGATTCTGAGTGCCACCAAATATGAAGCTTCAACAGCTGCTACGTTTTGTTTGTGGTACTTGTCACCAGTGTCAAGTCTGGCTTTCTTGAGTCCATCAGCTTTGCTTCTAAAATAGTTGGTATCCTTGCCGGCAAAGCTCGGATACTTGCTATCAAAATGGCATTTTAGTTTGTTTGGCTTCATAGATTTGGCTGATAGAACTTCACAACAAATAACACATTGCAGTTTCTCAATTCCTGCTATAATTATTGAGGTAAAACCATACTGTAAAAAATCCTCACTATATTTTCTTTTCTTAACGTTCTTCTCTACACGATCCATTGTCATGGGATGGTTTGCTAATGAAAATAATATATAACAATAGCTTTAATAATACAAAAGATGATACATGGCATAGTCAGTCAATACAGTTCATTAAGGTTTCCTATGATTTACCATTCTCTGTGTTGTTTTTTTTACATACCTGTTACTATCACAAGGGGGCAGTATTCACATCAACCACAGCTGGATATAAAAAGACAGATCAGCATCCAGATTAAGTTCCCATGGTACAGATTTTTTTTTTTTTGTAGTATTTGATGATTTTACAGTACATGATTTTGCATTTACCCAGTAATTATAATTCATGAAGTGTCGTTTTACCTCCAATACTGCTGCTTTCAACACAGTAGCTGCTTTTAACAGAGTAGCTGCTTTTAACACAGTAGCTGCTCTCTACACAGTAGCTGCTCTCTACACAGTAGCTGCTTTCTACACATGTGTGACTGGTCCACATAAGTACATTTTGGCACCAACCTTGTCACATACACCTGTATTTGTACGGGGTGTATGTGATGGGGTTGGCACGATGATGTCATCACACCGGGTACTCGTATGTGGGCATATCTGCATGTGGGCAGACCCACCTGATGATGGATAGAGGAGCAGTGTTCGGTTCCTAAGACCATCGGAAATATGTGTTTTCCTATGGTCTTAGGCAACCCCTGTGAAAGGGTCGTTCGACCCCCAAAGGGGTCATGACCCACAGGTTGAGAACCGCTGAGCTAGGGTATCATTTAAAATATAAATTTACAGTCACTAGTATTATTTATGTACCATTCATATATAAAACATTTATTTTAAAATATTGTTCATTTCTTTTATTTTATATGTTTTATGTATTTACTAGAGGCCCAGTGCACAGATTCATGCACTGGTGGGGTCCCTCAGCCTGGCCTGTGCCCTCTTGCAATCCGGGACCCCTCAAGGGATGCCAGACTGCTGGTTTCGGCCTGATCCCCACAGGCCAGGCCAGGGGCCTGCGGGGATTGGGCCAAAACCGGCAGTCCAACATCCCCCAAAAGATGTAGCAGTGTGCTAAGCTGCAGGCAGCTGGGAAGAGCCAGAGCTGGGGCCGGGTTCCACGCTGCTCCCACTCATCCCGACCCCACTGTGCCTGCCACCTTTACACTCAGTAGCGCTGCTACGGAGGTGGGAGAGGCTGCCACCTCTGCAGTTGTGCTCGCCAGCTGTGAGCATGGCCACTGGCTGAGCACTGCTCCTGCTGTGGGAGTTCTATTTATAATAAAGGAATGACAGCAAAGTAAGAAATAAGCATGTTCAATTTTATAAAATACCAACATTTTTGTTTACAAATTGGTTAGACCCAATTAACACACCAAGAAAGTCAGGAGGTCCTTATTTTTGCTTGTTGACTGGGTTTTCACAATGTTTTTAATTTCATTTTTCTCCATACTAATGAGTCTAGGATCTTTTCATAGACTGGGTGTCCCAAAAAGGTATACACAGCTGATAGCTCAATTGATGTTTCTTTCTTTTCAGACTTAACCCATTGGAATTAATAATGATTCAAAGTATGTATACATTTTTTGGGGGCCACCCTATATGTCTCATTTATTAACAATAAAATCTCTTAGAGAATCACACTAACTTTTTCATTTTTTATTACATCAGTAACTATAGTTAATATTGTTTTTCTGTCTCTCTCTCTTTACTCCTCCATGTTGATTCATTTTACCAGTTTGATTTTTCTTATAAAACATTAATTTCAATTTTGCTGAGCAGAGTCTTTAGCTTTATTATTTTCTATCTTCTATTTTCTTAGGCTTTCTATACTATAATATTCTTATAAAAATGATTTACTCTAGCCCTGGCCGGTTTGGATCAGTGGATAGAACGTTGGCCTACAAACTGAAAGGTCCCAGGTTCCATTCCAGTCAAGGGCACATGCCTGGGTTGTAGGCTCAATCCCCAGTAGGGGTTTTGCAGGAGGCAGCCGATTCATTATTCTTATCTCATCATGGTTGTTTCTATCTCTCTCTCTCCCTCTTCCTTCCTCTCTGAAATCAATAAAAATATATTTCAAAAAATAATATTAAAAAAATGACTTACTCTAAAAAGCAGAAAAGCCTATATATTTTATGATTATACTAGAGGCCCGGTGCACGAAATTCATGCACGGAGGGGGGTTGTCCCTCAGCCCAGCCTGTACCCTCTCCAATATGGGACCCCTCGAGGGATGTCCGACTGCCCGTTTAGGCCCGATCCCACCGGTGGGATCGGGCCTAAACGGGCAGTCGGACATCCCTCTCACAATCTAGGACTGCTGGCTCCAACTGCTTGCCTGCCTGCCTTCCTGATTGCCCCTAACCACTTCTGCCTGCCAGCCTGATCACCCCCTAACCACTCTGCTGCCAGCCTGTTTGCCCCCAACTTCCCTCTTCTGCCGGCCTGGTCACCCCTAACTGCCCTCTCCTGCAGGGTTGATCACCTCCAACTGCCCTCCCTTGCAGGCCTGGTCCTTCTCAACTGCCCTCCCTTGCAGGCCGGATGCCTCCCAACTGCCCTCTCCTGCTGGCCATCTTGTGGTGGCCATCTTGTGTCCACATGAGGGCAGGATCTTTACCACATGGGGGCAGTTATATTGTGTGTTGCAGTGATGATCAATCTGCATATTACTCTTTTATTAGATAGGATAGAGGCCTGGTGCAGGAGTGGGGGCCAGCTGGTTTGCCCTGAAGGGTGTCCCGGATCAGGTGGGGGTTCCCTTGGGGCGTGGGGCGGCCTGAGCGAGGGGCCTGTGGTGGTTTGCAGGCTGGCCACGCCCCCTGGCAACCCAAGCGGAGGCCCTGGTATCTGGAATTTATTTTCCTTCTACAATTGAAACTTTGTAGCCTGGAGCGGAGCCAAGCCTGGGGCTCCCTCTGAGGCCAGCAGCCATTTCTGTTGGGGTTATAATTGAAACTTTGTTGCCTTAAGCGGGTGGCCCTGGCCAGGATGTGCGGAAAGCTTTGCTTCCCCTGTTGCCGGCGGCAACCCTGGCCTGCTCTCTCAAGCTCCATCCTGCCGGCATATGTTTGAATTTGTTTACTTTCTATAATTGAAACTTTGTAGCTTGAGTGGAGGCCTAGGCCTGGCAAGGGCAGGTGGAAAGCTTGGCTTCCTCTGTTACCTAGAAAACCTTGCTCTCTGTGGCTGTAGCCATCTTGGTTTGGGTTAATTTGCATATTCGCTCTGATTGGATGGTGGGCGTGGCTTGTGGGTGTGTCAGGGGTATTGTCAATTTGCATATTTGTCTATTATTAGGTAGGATTTATAAGAAATATCCAGAATATATAAATCCATGAAGACAGAAGTAGATTGGTGATTTCCAGGGTCTGGGTGGGTGAGAAAAAGGAGAGTAATTGCTTAATGTGGACATGGTTTCTTTTAGTGGGGATGAAAATTATTTGGAAGTAGACTGTGAATGTATTGAAATGCCAAGGAACTGTTCACTTTAAAATTATTAGTTTTACTAGAGGCCCGGTGCACGAAATTCGTGCATGGGTGGGGTGTCTCTCAGCCCAACCTGCACCCTCTCCAATCTGGGACCCCTTTACAATCTAGGACTGCTGGTTCCCAACTACTCGCCTTCCTGCCTTCCTGATTGCTCCTAACCGCTCTGCCTGCCAGCCTGATCACCCCCTAACCACTCCCCTGCCAGCCTGATTGATGCCTAACTGCCCTCCCCTGACACCCCAGTCACCCCCAAATGCCCTCCCTTGCATATTCCCTGTTTATTAGATAGGGTTTTTTCTTTAGCATATTGGACAGTCCTAACTGGTTTGGCTCAGTGGATGGAGCACTGGCCTGCAGAATAAAGGGTCCTAGGTTCGATTCTGGTCAAGGGCATGTACCTTGGTTGGGGGCACATACCCAGTCAGGAGTTTGCAGAAGGCAGTTGATCAATGTTTCTTTCTCATAGATGTTTCTAGCTCTATATCCCTTTCCCTTCCTCTCTGTAAGAAAATCAATAAAATATATATTATAAAAAAAGAAACATTTAAGATTCCTCCATATCTGCCTGCCTGGTGTGACTCAATGGTTGAGACCCCAGGCTGCCACTGCTGGAGGGGTTCGGGCCCTGGCCAGGCTGAGACCCCAGCCCAAGGCTGCCGCCTCAGCCCACCCAGATGACACCCCATCTCAGCCTGGCTGCGGATAGCCTGGTGGGTGCCTTCCCTGGCCTGAAGATCGCGCATTGGGGGTGCACTGCGCTGCCGGCCTGACACCCCTGCCCCAAACCCCATGGCCTGCTTTGCCCCAGATTGCGCGTGGCTCAGGGGCGGGTCGCTGCCAGCCTGACACCCCGGCCAAAAGCCCCGTGGCCCGTTTCACCCCCATCACGCACGGTTCGGAGGCGATCAGCCGGACACCCCGGACTGCCGCCACTGGGCAGGAATTGCTGTGTGTGGGGCGGGCGCCTCCCAGCTAGACACCCTGGACTGCCACTGCTGAGCAGACTTAGGGACTCCGCTGGGGCTCAAGGCTAAGAGGACTGGGCGCCACCATCTTGTGGCCATGGGCGCCACCATTTTGTCATGGAGTGATGGTTAATTTGCATATTACCCTTTTATTAGATAGGATGTTACATGCATGTCACCTCTAAAAACACAGACAATAGTGTGGTGAAGGCCTGGGAGAGGTGGAGGCTAAGTGAAGGGGGAACAATGTCAGGGGACATCTGTAATACTGTCATCAATAAATTAAAAATAACTTAATTGAACCATTTCAATCTTTATGTTTTGTAATATGTCCATTATTGCTATATATATATATATCTCCACAAATACTGCTTTTGTGGTATTGCAGAATTTAAAACATTACTTCTATATCATACAGTTCTAAGTATCTTCAAAAATTCAAGTATGCGTTATTATTTGACCCATGTATCTATCTATTCACTAAAACATTTTGCATATATAAAATGCTTAGTAGCTTGACTTGCATACACAACCCCTTTAATTTCTGAGTGAACTCTGTTTCTAGTAAAGAGAGGTGTTATTTTCCCTATGAAGTTGCCTTTGTATGAGAACCTCCCACCTACAAATGTTTAATACTAGCCACTATACATCATTAAATTCCAGAGTCTATTGTGTACATACATATAGAAGTTACTGAAATGCTTTAATGAAAAGGAATATTATTGTGAAACCAGAGTCCTGTTTTGAGAGAATTTGCATTTTCCTGGCAAATACTATAGTCCTATCACCGTAATATAATTTTTAAATTCTATCAGAGACACCAAGGAAATATTTCTCAGATACCAAGGAAATATTTCTTTATCTTAGGACCTTTGGATTAACATTTTACCTAAATAAGATTAAAATGTACCAAATATAGTGTTGATTTTTAATGACTATGCATTGAATGTATTATGTAATGGAGGAAGACTTCAAAATGATTTTATACACTGTAAATTAAACATTGACTGTTCTGGCTTAACTGTTTAAACACAAGACCTTCTGGCTTAACTGTTAAAACACAAGACCCTAAAAAAATAATAAAAGTAAAATTGGGAAATCCCTTAATTTTCCCTTTCTTCCACTTGTGCATTTTGTAGGGCACTTTGTCTTTCTTGGCCAGAGCAACCAGGAGCCTGGAAGGATTCCTCACAGTGATTACGCAGATGAATGTTAGCCTTTGACTCTCACCACAGACCTTGGCTACCAATGCTGCCCGTGACTGTGACTAAAGACAGTTTGATCCAAAGTTTGCCTTTTCCTTTACTCCTTCTGACTGTTGGTTCTGTAAGTGCCAATTTTCTGTACCAGATCATTCATTTCAGTGGGAGTAACACAAACATTTGGAAGAACAGAACTAACATAGATAATTAAATAACTGAATAATTTATTTTCCCTACAAAAAGTTTCTAAAAGTATTGTTTTTGCCTTGGATATGATTATGGTTCATTTTTTTAAAAATACATTTTTATTGATTTTAGAGAGGGAGAGAGAGATAGAAACATCAATGATGAGAGAAAGAATCGTTGATAGGCTGCCTCCTGCATGCCCCCACTGGGGATCAAGCCCCCACTGGGGATCCCCCACTGGGGATCAATCTGGGCATGTACTCTGACTGCGAATAGAACCATGACCTCCTGGTTCATAGGTCAATGCTCAACCACTGAGCTATACCTGCCAGCCTGGTTATAGCTCATTTCTATGAACAATAAACAATATTGGATTGTTTATTGAATGGAAAACATATAAATTCCATATTAAGTTAACTCAGATTACACTAAGAAGAGAATAAAAAAGATGATTTTTTAAATATTCCAAATTCATTGTGATCCATATTCTACAAACTGACTAGATAAAGTATATTCAAAGAAAATAATTTAAAGTTTAGAAAAGAATTGGTTGTTTCATTCATAGCCAGGTATCTAATTTCATTTATTTACTTATGTATTTTGCATATTTAGTGATATGTATACTATTCTAATAGGAAATAAAGGCTGTTGTAAATATTGTACATTTGGAAATCAATTTCCATTGCAAATCTGCAATTCAAGATTGCTAGTCTGTATAACAGTGTTAAGTAATGACTAATATTTGTTTTGCTTCTAGAATAAATCAATAAGAAACACAGGTAGCACATTATGTCATGATGCTAAACACTGCATTGTTCAGTCAATTCTCACATTCATTTACAGAAAAACTCCTTATCTGAAAATATTTTTTTTCAATACACTACGTTTTCCAGGGTTTCCGATTTTGCAAACCTGTTTATTTAAAGTCATGTAATAGAGATCCATTATCAGCTATTGCTTGCTCTTGTTTCACTTGCTTTTTGCCAGTGCTTCAAGAGAAAACATTAGCACTGCATACTGCAGCAGAAGACAGAATATATATACTGCTGGATTTAATCTCACGCCATGCTCTTACAACAGCAACTTCCAGGAATAAATGTTCTTAAAATGAGCCCAAAATGAAACTAACATTAAAGGGCTATCAACTTTAATGTTTGGAAAGTACTTTAGAAATGATCACACCAAATACTCTCTCAATTTATAGGTGAGGAAAATCATATATTTCACATTATTGGTATAACCAACATTTGTAAAATTTTTGCAATACTCATGCTGTTACTCCATTTTAGATAGAAGCAGAAGTCCTCATTCAGACTTTTAAACTCTCCTTATTCTTACAAGAGAGCAGCTCATTACAAAGAAGATTTTTGGTGCCAGGTTCTAGGAAACAATGAGAAAAGTACAACAATTTGCCTTAAGAAAAGCAGAATTCATTGTGTGTGATAGACACACAAATACTTCCTGACAATATTATATATGGTAATGCTCTAGAATTTGCTTACAAAAAAATGCTAGGAGAACACATTACGTGTTGCTCCCTCTAGAAAGCAAACTGCATGAGGGCTTATATATATCTGTATTCAAGCATCTAACAGTGCCTGTTACACACTCAATCAACATTTGTGCATTTAATAAATCTGGAGTTTCCCCCTTGGTAAACCTTATGATATAATAAATGATATGCAACCAAATCTTGATTTTGCTGAATCCATTTATATGTTTGAATAAGCCAAACTTTATAAAATATGTATAAATCTGGGTCCTTGAGATTATGAGCAATAAGAGTGCATTTTGTAAACAAAAAAACAAAACAAAAAACAAAACACATATTAATCTTTGTCCATCTTAAAACTAAATCTTTTTTAAATTTGACTTTAAAAAATAATTTTGGTAGCCTTTCAAAGCTTTTTAAACTGTATTTTTTCAATTTGACTAAGAGATACAGTGAGATAGTTGTTACGAAGCAGTGTGGTCCTCTTGATAAATGGAAGTTTTTCCCCACCCCAACCCAGTTTTCTTTAGAAGTAGAAAGGTTACTCAATATAACTTTTAAAATCCTCACCTACTACAGTATTCCCTAATAGGGGTGCCAAAAAGACAAGAAGAGCAGCAAGGATTAGAGAATCTATTTGAAGAAATAATGTCAGAAAAATGTAACTCTCACAAGTAGGATGAAAAATGTTTATAAACTAGAGGCCTGGTGCATGAAATTCATGCATGGGGAGGGGTGTGTGTCCCTCAACCCAGCCTGCACCCTCTCCAATCTGGGACCCCTCGAGGGATCGGGCCCAAATGGGCCGTTGGACATCCTTCTCACAATCCAGAACTGCTGGTTCCCAACTGCTCGCCTGCCTGCCTGCCTGCCTGATCACCCCATAATCACTCTCCTGCCAGCCTGATTGACACCTAACTGATCCCCTGCCAGCCCAATTACCCCTAACTGCCCTCCCCTGCCGGCCTGGTCACCCCTATGCAAAAATCAGGAAGAAATCCAAAGTGACATAGCTACAATCAAAAAGGCTATAGAAAGTTTCAACAATAGACTATAGGAAGTGGAGGACCTAATTAGTGAGTTAGAATATAAGGTACAGAAATAAGTCCAATCTGAACACCAACTGGAGAAAAAATTAAAAAAGGAAGAAGAGAGCCTACAGGAGCTTTGGGACAACAAGAAGTAAAGTAACACACGTATAATAGGGGTGCCAAAAAGACAAGAAGAGCAGCAAGGATTAGAGAATCTATTTGAAGAAATAATGTCAGAAAACTTCCCTGATATGGGGAAGAAAAAAGTCACACAAGTACAGAGAGTTTCAAGCAAGATGAATCCCAAAAGACCTACACCAAGACACATCATAATTACAATGGCAAATGCTAACGACAAAGAGAGAATCTTAAAGACTGCAAGAGAGAGACAAAGAGTTACCTACAAAGGATCCCTCATCAGATTATCAAATGATTTCTCAACAGAAACACATGAAGCTAGAAGGGAATGGAATGAAGTATACAAAGTGATGCAAAGCAAAGGACTGGATCCAAGAATACTCTATTCAGCAAAACTATCAATCAAAATTGAAGGGAAAATCAGGAGTTTCACAGACAAAAAAAAAAAAAAATGCTAAGAGAGTTTATCACTACCAAGCCAGCAATGCAAGAAATGCTAAAGGGAATGCTGTAAAAAGAAGAAAGAGAAAGGGAGGAAGAAACACGGGCATAAAGCACAGAAATGGCTACAAACAAGTACCTATCAATAATAACATTAAATGTATATGGATTAAATGCTCAAATCAAAAGACATCGAGTGACTGAATGGATAGAAAACATGACCCATATATACGCTGTCTACAGGAGACCCACCTCAGAACAAGGGACTCACACAGACTGAAAGTGAAGGGATGGAAAAATATTTATCAGGCAAATGAAAATGAAAAAAAAGCTGGGGTAGCAATACTTATATCTGACAAAATAGACCTCAAAGTGAAGACCATAACAAGAGACAAGGAAGGCCAGTTCATAATTCTAAAGGAATTAATACAACAAGAGGATATAACTCTGGTAAACATATATGCATTCAATTCAGGAGCACCCAAATACATAAAGAAACTTCTTGAAGATATGAGGGGAGAGACTGACGGCAATACAATCATAGTAGGAGACTTTAATACCCCATTAACATTACTGGAAAAATCCTCTAGACAAGAAATTAGCAAAGAATTAGCAATCCTAAATGACTCACTAGATCAGTTGGACTTAATTGACATCTTTAGAACATTCCACTCCAAAACTACAGAATATACCTTCTTCTCTAGTGCACATGGGACATTTTCAAAGATAGATCACATATTGGGAACAGGCAAAGTCTCTCCAAATTCAAGAAGATTGAAATCATATCAAGCATCTTCTCAGATCACAATGGCATAAAATTAGAAATCAACTACAATAAAAATAATCACAAAAATTCAAACACTTGGCTGAATAGCATACTATTAAACAATGAGTGGATTACCAAAGAGATCAAAGATGAAATAAAAAAAACACCCTACTGGTGTTTCACCCTAGAAAGAAACGACAATGAAAACACAACAATCCCAAATCTTTGGGATGCAGGGAAAGCAGTCCTGGGAGGGAAGTTCATAGCATTACAGGCCTACCTCAAAAAAACAAAAAAAACTGGTAATAAAACATCTAAATCTGCATCTTGAAGAATTAGAGAGAGCAACAACAAAAGCCCAGAGTGAGCAAAAGGAAGAAAATAATAAAGACCAGAGTGGAAATAAATGACATAGAGACCACAAACACAATACAAAAGATCAATGAAAACAAGAGTTGGTTCTTTGAAAGGATAAACAAGATTGATGAACCTGTAGCAAGGCTCACCAAGAAGCAAAGAGAGAGGATGCAAATAAACAAAATCAGAAATGAAAGAGACAAAATAAGAACATACCCCACAGAAATCCAAAGGATTGTAAAAAAATACTATGAGCAACTCTATTCCAACAACCTGGTCAACCTAGAAGAAATGGACATATTCTTAGAAAAATATGACCTTCTAATATTCATCTAGGAGGAATCAAAAAATCTGAATAAGCCAGTATCTATGGAGGAAATTGAAGCAGTAATCAAAAAACTTCCAACAAACAAAAACCTTGGACCAGACGGCTTCACAGCAGAGTTTTATCAAACATTCAAAGAAGAAATAAAATCTATCTTCCTCAGACTATTCAAAAAATTAAAGAGGAAGGAGCACTTCCAAGCTCTTTCTACGAAGACAGCATTACCCTAATCCCAAAACCAGAAAAAGACAATACAAAGAAAGAGAACTACAGGCCAATATCCCTCATGAACATAGACTCCAAAATTCTCAACAAAATTCTAGCAAATAAAATCCAGCATTACATTAGAAAGATCATACTAGTACACCATGACCAAGTGGGATTTATTGCGGGGATGTAAAGATGGCACAATATCCATAAATCAATAAACGTGGTACACCACATAAACAAACCGAGAGATAAGAACCATATAATCATGTCCATTGATGGAAAAAAAGCATTTGACAAAATCTAACACTCTTTCTTGATAAAAACTCTCAGCAAGGGAATAGAAGGATCATACCTCAACACAATAAAAGCCATATATGACAAACCTACAGCCAACATCATACTCACTGGGCAGAAACTAAAACCATTTCCCCTAAGAACAAGAACAAGATAGGGATGCCCACTCCTGTTCGATACAGTACTAGAAGTACTAGCCATTGTGATCAGACAAGAAGAAGAAATACAAGGCATCCAAATTGGAAAAAAAGAATTAAAATTGTCCTTATTCACAGATAACATGATATTGTACAAAGAAAACCCCAAAGACTCTCTCAGAAAACTACTAGACTTAATAAATGAATTCAGCAATGTAGCAGGATACAAAATTAACACCCAGAAGTCTATGGTTTTTCATATACCAATAATGAACTCACAGAAAGAGAAACTAAAAAAGCAATCCCATTTACCATTGGAAAAAAAAAAAGATACATAGGAATAAATTTAACCAATGAGATAAAGGACCTGTACTCAGAAAATTTCAGGATGCTGAAAAAAGAGATACAGGAAGCCATGAACAAATAGAAGACTATACCATGTTCATGGATTGGTAGAATCAACAGCATTAAAATGTCCATACTACCCAAAGCAATCTATAGATTCATTGCAATCCCCATTAAAATACCAACGGCATACTTCAAAGACCTAGAATAAAATGCTCCAAAAATTCATCTGGAATAAAAAAAGACCCCGAACAGCTGCAACAATCTTGATAAAGAACTTGGAGGGATCACAATACCAGATATCAAGCTATACTACAAAGCCACTCTTCTCAAAACTGCCTGGTACTGGCACAGAACAGACATATAGACCAGTGGAACAGAACAGAGAACCCAGAAATTGATACAAGCCATTATGTTCAATTAATATTTGAACAAGGAGGCAAGAGCATACAATAGAGTCAAGACAGTTTTTTCAATAAATGGTATTGGGAAAGTTGGACAGATACTTGCAAAAAAATGAAACTAGACCACCAATTTACACCATACACAAAAATAAACTCAAAATGGATAAATGACTTAAATGTAAGATGGGAAATCATAAAAATCTTAGAAGAAGCCATAGGCACCAAAATGGCAGACATTTGTCATAACAATATCTTCACCGATACAGTTCCTAGGGCAATGGAAACTAAGGAGAAAATAAATAAATAGGACTACATCAAAATAAAAAGCTTCTGCACAGCAAAAGAAACCATCAACAAAACAACAAGAAAACCCACTGCATGGGGAGAACATATTTGCCAATGTTATCTCCAAAATTTACAGGGAACTCATACAACTTAACAAAAGGAAGATAAACAATCCAATCAAAAAATGGGCAAAGGATCTAAATAGATACTTTTTAAAAGAGGACATACAGAAGGCCAAGAGACATATGAAAACATGCACAGAGTCACTAATCTCAGAGATACAAATCAAAACAACTATGACGTAACATCTCACAACTGTCAGAAGGACTATCATCAACAATTCAACAAACTACAAGTTCTGGAGAAGATGTGGTGAAAAAGGAACCCTCATTCACTGCAGGTGGGAATGCAGACTGATGCAGCCACTGTGGAAAACAGTATGGCATTTCCTCAAAAAATTAAAAATGGAACTGCCATTTGACCCAGTAATACCACTTCTAGGAATATATCCCAAGAAAACAGAAACACCAATCAGAGAGGATATATGCACCCTTATGTTCATAGAAGCACAATTTACAATAGTTAAGATTTGGAAACAGCCTAAGTGCCCATCAGCAGATGACTGGATCAGAAAACTATGGTACATCTACACAATGGACTACTACGCTGATGTAAAAAAGAAGGAATTCTTACCATTTGCAACAGCATGGATAGAACTGGAGAGCATTATGCTAAGTGAAATAAGCCAGTCAGTGAAAGAAAAATACCACAGGATCTCACTCATTTGTGGAATATAAAGAA
This sequence comes from Cnephaeus nilssonii, assembly GCF_951640355.1. Lineage (NCBI taxonomy): Eukaryota > Metazoa > Chordata > Mammalia > Chiroptera > Vespertilionidae > Cnephaeus > Cnephaeus nilssonii. The sequence goes on from NC_137084.1 coordinate 74,082,386, forward strand.
CATTATACACTGGTGAACAAAAATAGATACAGAGGCAGAGAAATATCAAACAGACTGTCAAACTATAGCGTGAAGGCTGGGGAAGGTTGCGGGGGGGTGTGGGGGTGTAAAAGATCAACCAAAGGACTTGCATGCATGCAAATAAGCATAACAAATGGACGCAAGACACTGGGGGGTGGGGGATGAGGGCATGTGCCGGGGGGTAGGGGAGGCCAGGGGAAGGTCAATGGGGGGAAAAAAGAGACATCTGTACTACTATTTGTAATACTTTAAACAATAAAATAAAATTTTAAAAAAGAAAAGGAAATACCAGGGATTTATGGAATAAACTTTAATTTAGAACTATACTAGGATATTTGCCTATTTCTTCCATGTGCAATATCCTTTAAGAGTGTTAATGTGAGTGATGATAACAGAAATGCAGGTACCTCAATTAGGCAATGCCATGTGACTGTCTTCCCCTCGTATCACTCATGTTCTTTGCTGTGCTAAATTAATTAGCACTTTTGTATGAGAGTTATATTAGTGAATACCATAATGAGAAAAAATCAACATAAATAGTTCTAGGCTAGGGATTTTCAACCAGTGCGCTGCAAGAATTTTTAGCATGCAATACCTGACTATTTATTCAGGGACAATGACCTTTTCTTTTAGATTGTCAAATTAAAAAATGACAACAGCCACACAACAATAGCCAGCAGGTGTGAATAAATCAAAATTGTACCTATTTCTTTGGTCAGATTGGCAAAAAATATAACATTTTTGGTGTGCCCCAGATTTTTAGTAATTAGTTTATGTGTGCCATGAGATTCAAAGGATTGAAAATCATTGTTCTAAGCTATTGAATATGACAAAGTCCCTGAAAACCAAACTAATCAAGCATGGCTACAAGGTAAAAGTGATATAGTGTTAAAATGCATTCAGTTGGGTACAGATTTCAGCTAAAAACACTGCAGAAGTATGAATTATTCCACTACATGAAAAGCCAATTTTGAAAGAAAATCTGCCTCCTTTAAATTTACTCTGTAAATAAAAGTTAATTCTTAACTTAAAGAAAAATCACTGAAGCAGATGTGCCTTACTTGTATTAAGGCAAAATAAAATAAAATTTTACCCAAATACTGGCCACTTAATAAGTAGAACTTACAAGAATATGTGTAGCATTGAGTGGATGTAATGTCAAAGTAATCATGCTTTTCAACTACCTCACTTATAGGATTGTTCCAAAGCAGATTGCATAATTTTATCACAAACTAAGGACAAATGATTCCCTTTTGGTATTGTAAATAAAATTTTAATGATTTATTTCAAGGACACTAAATCATTTTCAATTCACATCCTCTTATTTTTCACTTTGCAATTGTGTCTCATTAATATAAGTCACTATAAATTGTTACCCAAGCTCTATATGAAATTGATATAGAATGGGGTCAGATATATTTTGGGGCTTAATTTTAATATACAAGCAATATGACCATATCTCCCAGAATCTTTACATTAAAGTATATAATTAAAGCAAATCAAATTGGAGGAATATACACTGGACCTGGAATCCAGTATTATTAGGCAATCTGGGTTCAAGATCAAGCTTTAGCATTTATTAGCTCTGTGCATACTTTCCTCATGGGGATCTACAATAAATAGATAAACTTGATGCTCTCTTTCAACACTGGCAGTCTGCAGACTGAATACTTGTATAATTGAGCTTTGCATACCAAGTTACAACCAAGTCTCTGAGCTATGACTTATTTCCTAAGTGTGCTGTGTTTTCAGTAAACAAGACTGTAACTGTGAAATCTATATGGAAATCAGATTTGTGAACCAAACACTTAGCTTGTAGAACTCTATTATACAGTAGATAAATAATCCAATTGGGTTGGCACCTACACTGCCAGGTGGAAACTAATCCTGTCCTGACATTACTGAGCAAAGTAATTAGGAACCCTCTCAATTTGCACAAATCCAAATCATGTATATGGAGGACTAGGAAATAAAAAGTTTTTTAATTAAACTTGGCATTTATGATCTCGCAGCTGCTCCTTTTCATTTTTCATAACTTGCCTTGATTTTGATACCAAGAGGGATAAGGTTCTATAATATAATTTCAGAAAGATTTGATTTGTCTGCAAACAGGAATGACTAGCTTGATCAGAATAAAAGCTTCCCTAAGGCAGAGTTCAGGACTCAGGTAAACCCTTTTTGGGGGGAAAAGTTCAATGTGGTTGAAACAATGTTAATGGAGGGAAGTTACCTGCACATAGCAAGATAAAATAAGGTAAATCATGAATAGACTGTAGAATAAACAGAAAAATATGTGGAATTTCCGAATGCGTAGTCAAGAATCTCAGAGATTTTATAGGTTCTGCAGTAGTTTTAAGGAGGTTGAATCAGGCCTTACCTAAGCAATTATACTATTTTGATAGTACAAGAGCTGGATACCAGAAGGAAGTTGACAGGCCAGATCAGATGCACATTCAGGAGTTCCCAGGAACCTGGGGGCAGCACAAAATCACAGCGAAGGGCAGTTTATGTAAAGTTTTCAAAGAGAGTGCAAGGAAGTTAATCATATTTGGATGGAAGAACCCATGGAATCAAAGGAAATGTGTGAACAACTTGCAAGGAATGTGGCAAATCTATGTTACTACAGTGTAAGTAATTACGTTGATTAAAAAATAAGCCCTAAGTTATACTATGTAAATGGGGACATTGAGTGATTGCTCCTAGGTTGATGGTTAATACCTATTAAATGTAATAAAACATTATTGAGTTAACCATGTGCAAACATACAAAGAAAAAGATATGAAAAGATGTACACAAAAATGTTTTGTTATTTTGGAGTATTGTGAATAGGATTTATTCTTTTATTTGTATTTTATAAATTTTCAATTTTCTTGAGCAAGAACTGATAATACAAACTTGTACTTCATATTTTATAATACATATAAGCTAATTTCCCAAATAAAGGAAAAAATGCAATAACTAAAAAAAATAAAAGTTATTCTATGATGAATTATGTTAGGATGAAAAACATTCTTAAGAAATAATTCCAAAATTAAAATTGCAAAACTTCTGATTTTATTGCTCAATTATTGAATCCAAAAAGGCACAGTCCATTATAATGATGACTAATTAACTTTATACTGCTTGCTCATAACTATCCCGAGCACTTGGCATTATTAATATCTCTCAATCTGTATCCATATAGGAAGGTAGGGAATGGTACTCTGGTTTAAAGAAGTGAACTTCTCAATACTAAGACGTTAAGTAATTTGTCCATGGCCACATAGACAGTAAGCTGCGATGTCAAGTTTTAGGCCCACGTTTTACAAATATGTCTCCATTCTCTGAGGAGATAGTAATGCTTTATCTAATCAAGGTCTACTTGTTTATGGAGAGACCTAGTTTAAGTTTCAACAATTTCTTAGTTCTCTGTGGTTTGTTCTGAGGAATGCACACGCACAAGGGCCAGATATGATTTTCTTTTGCAATTCAAAAATTCAAATGAGAAGATAATTAGAGGCCTCGAGCAATTTTATTTTTGGTTCTAAGCCGCATAATTTTAACTTTCTTGGGGGTATTTAACTTCAAAGTCTTCAAAAGCAGATCACTGTGGTGTAATAAAATCTTGGTGTACACAAGTTCTTTGCAGCATCCTTTTGAAGCTGAATTCAATTATTTTATGCTTTTACAATCAAAATTGCTATTTTATTTTTTATTTCCTATTATGTCAGTTTTGGAAATAGTACCACTTTATCAGCGTATTTTTCTGAGACAATTGAAAGTTCGTTCACTTAAAACTGTCCTTTGAGAAATGTGTAAAGTCACTAGGAGACATCAATAAAGGGTCAAATAACAAATTATTTCCCAAACTCAGTGACTGGTAAGATCTGTTCTTTCACAGAGACATGACCAAAGCTACAGATTTGAAATTTTTATACCACAGAAAAAAACAACTGTGAAGAACCTGAGTTTCAGAGTCAGACCTGGGTTTAAATCTCACTTTTGCAGTTTAAAAACCAAGTGATCACAAGCACATTTCACAATTTGTAGACTGGGGGCAATGTCATTGCCTCATTTATTAATTATTTTAATCATTAATACTTTTAAAGTGATTAGAAAGTTGACCTACACCTAGACTCAGTAAAGGGTCATTATCTTTATTGTTATTGTTGTCATTATTATTATTGCTGAAAGGTTGATATTTTATGCATATTAACTTCACATGAAATGGAACTAAATAAAGTTTAAAAGTAAAATTGCCGTGCACTTCTACCGCTTTCTTTCACACCCAGTAAATGCCTTCATGGTATGTTTTCCTGGGGCTGAAATACCAGTTACCTTTGAGACAATGAGCCTATTTTGAATCCTAAGGAAATGGCCTTCTTGACTGTGAACAAGGACTAAAAATTGGGTACCCTACTCCTTTGTCAGGACAAATACCTTACTCATCCCAAATGTCACAGTTTCAGGGGGAAACTGCTGGGCCAGTAATCTAAATGTCAGTTAATACCTGAGTATCAAGAGAACTGCAAAAGTAGCAGCACTAATTACCCTTTCTCAAGGAAAATAAAAAGTAATAAGGAGACAAAGAAAGCAGATCACAGCCTGCAGAGCCAAATCAGGAAATAATTAAAATTCTATGTAAGAATAGCCCTAAGAAAACATAGAACTTTTCCTTGGATTCAGGAAAGATTGTCAAATGTAATTAATCCTATATAATAAAACCTTAATATGCAAATAAACTGAATGGCAGAACGACCAGTCACTATGACATGCACTGACCACCAGGGGGCAGACGCTCAATGCAGGAGCTGCCCCTTGGTGATCAGTGCACCAGAAGCAGGGCTCATGGCTGGCAAGTGCAGCATCAGTGGCGGGAGCCTCTCCTACCTCCGCCGCAGGGCTAAGGATGTCCAACTGCCGGCTTAGTCCTGCCATCAGTGGGACATCCCCTGAGGGCTTCTGAACTGCGAGAGGGCACAGGCTGGGCTGAGGGACCGCCCCCACCCCCGGCAAGTGCACGAATTTTGTGCACCGGCCTCTAGTTTATAACGAACAAACTAGAGCTTTCAGAGTGAAAGTCTGCTTATAAAGATTTAAGCCACAACAGAAATACCTTAATAATAATAAAAAAATAACTAAAAGTTAAGTGTCAGGATATATAGATCTAGATAGATATAGATATAGATATACATGTAGATATCCTTAGTTGTTTACCACAATCTTATCAGAGAGAGAATCTACTTCTAGCTTTTAAATGAAAAACAAAAACAAACAAATTTCATAAAAATGAAAGGTATTGTGCAGCCTCCCAAGTGAAAACAGTGAGAACTGGTACTTAAATTTTATTTCTCAGGCTCCAAAACAGCATCATCATTGGAAAATAACTGAACAATTAAAAGCATCCAGGAGGACGAGAGAAAAATAACAATTTTGACTAGAGAGCCCACAACAGGACAAAACCTGCTCTACAATCACAGGCCAGTGCTACCTAATTCCAGCTCTCCTCTGAGAGACTGACCAGAAAATGGATGGTCTTCAGCCTAACAGACTCAACACCCTTTGTCATATTAAATAATTTATATAACCTCTTTTTTTCCTGTGCTGAAATGAAATTAGTAGATAATACAATCCATGACCCACTTGATTTTTAAAAGAAAATTAATATTATGTTCTTACAGTAACCTACAGAAAAACAAACACACATTTAAAATAGAATAATATGGATTACATTGCACAAATTATCAGGTCTGACAACTCTAGATAAAATGATGAGCCAGATTCTTGCACCTATATGTAGAATCACAGGGGTGTGACAGCTCCAAATACAGAATGATATAAATGAGCCTCATTGACAATGTAAATGCCACAAGTGCCTTCTGAATGAATGACTCTTTGGCAAAACTCAAACCCCTCAGAAAATCTATGCTCTTTTTTCAGTTTGCCTGAAGATTGCATCCCTGAAACTTTAGAGGAGATTAAAACCATTCAGGAAAACAAAAACAAATTGAGCACTTATACGTAGAGGAAAGTTAGGCATTAAGCTCAGGTAATAGTGAAAACGTTTTCCACCTTTATGTATATCTGAATTTCAAAATTCAGCAGGTTAAATGGAAATTCACTGTTGCATGAAACCGCACTAAGAACTGTAGGCAGTCTAGCACCACCCTTGCCAAACACTCCCTTTACTTCCCCCACCACCAATAACACCAAAGGCCAGGTGCAACCTTTGTAGGTGTTGTCACAACTGAAAAGCCACCCACCTGTCTTCAAATCACCATCTAGGGGTGGAAACTGCATTTTATTATGTCATGAAACAATTCATGTAGCCTTTAGATGATCCCATTATCCTAGTCAAGGATTTCATTGATCACTAACAGAATTAGACTTTGAAGATATACAGTTCCGAATTCTACCCAACTCTGGAGCTCACTGTCCTATGACCTTGGCCAGTTGTTGTACCTCTCTGAGCCTAAGTATCCTCACTGAGAAGTGAGAATGACACAACCATCTCACAGACTTTTTTCAATAATTAAATAAAATAAAACATAACATAGTGATTGGTACAATGCCTACCTCACTATGATTGCTCAATAAATCATGATTATTATTATGATTAATTGACATATCATTAACCATTGTAATATTTAACAATAAAAGATTAAGTATACATTTGGTTAACATGTTGGGGTAAGCCAGAGAGAATGTTTGGAGTCGCTTCTGGGTGGAGTGACCGGGTGGTCTGCATGAAGCAGGGCCACTTGAGACACAGTAATGAGATCATTAATTTAGGTGAGAAAGTCACAATAAATCGACTTGGTCTATATCACATAACTGTTAAAACCCAGTATGACTGACAGAGCTTCCTAGAAGAAAAATTACTTTTGTAATGCAAGTGCTATTTTCATGATTTTTCTTAAATTAAAACAATTTGATAGGCGATTAGAATACATTTTGAAGTAGGGAGTTATTTCCAGAAACAGCAGGAGTGGATGTATAAAATCTATGAACCATGGACATGCTTATAGGAACAGGGAAATACCTAATAATATTTAAATTGTTAAAGCCTTCCAAATAATCTTGTAAAATGTGCTATCAAATTTGTTCTTTACTTTATAATTGGCTTTAGGATGAATAACACAGACTTTATTTCTTCTTTTCTCATTCTTATCAAGATCGCATTTTTTCCATTCAATGGAAATCTCCATTAATTTTATTTTAGATCTCCATAGTAAATCAATAGAAACAATACGAAATTGTATAAGATATAAAAATGGGCAGCTAAACGAGGAGATAATGAAGAAATAGCTAAAATAGTAATATCCCACTAGGTCAAACTGAAGTTTTACAAGCATTTCAATAGAATAGGCAGCATGTGATAAAATGAAGAATTAGCAACATAGAGTGGTTTTAATTTCCTAATAATTCATATTACTGCTGTTTTAATAGTTGAGGAAATAGAATTTAGTTAAATAAGCCATGTGCAAATGTCTTCTTGAAAATACCACCCAAAATATCCATAGTTGAGTGACTGCAGTCTCTCGGCCTAGCTCATTCACAATTATGAAGGGTAGTTTGTGGGTCTAGGAGAGTGAGATTGAAAGTTTTGGGGAGTCATAAGGATGGTACGGGATAAAAAAAGCATCGAACTTTGCACTTACCTCCTGGGAGGTTTTATTAAACAAGCCTTATGTCCTAAACTAACCCCCCATTCATCAAACTGCAAAAGCAATTTTTAAATTAACTTCCATTCCTATCATGCACTCTTTTATAATTAAAGGGACAGGTATGAAGGCAGTATGAATGGCTATTTCATGTCTCACTGCAGCAGAAACGTAAAACTGATATTTTTACTCAATTTATTTGCATAATGCAACATTATTTGTGACCTTATGTGAAGCTTGTAGACATACCAGTTGTATACTATCAGTAAAAGAACCAAGTCCCATGCTACTATGCTTGCCTCAGACTAAGGGACAAATAAGATATAGTAAGAATTGTAAAGCTTGATAAAGCTTAACAAATAATACAGTCTGCCTACCTACTTCGTGCTTCTTTCGTCTAATCTTAAAAAATGGGAATAAAAACTATGAAAGGCATTAAAGAAGAGAAATAAGTTGAAATAAATATTGGATGATAGATTTCTTTTTAACTGACAATAATATAAAATTCAAACAATTTAACAACTAGTAATTTTTCCTTAATACAGCTTGATGTGTGATTATTTGGGCATTGTTTTTCCAAGATTTTCCCTCATAAGTGAGATAATTATAATACAAATATTTCCAATGATCTTCAAGCCTGTCTTTAAAAGTACTTATGTGCTTCCAAAATTACTTAATAAACAATTTCCACAATTTCCTGAAAGGCCTTAAAAAGAGGAACATAAATGCATCTCAATATATATACTGTATACAATAAAGTTTAGTGAGACATCCAAGAATGTTATAAAACCCAAATTTTACCCTCAAATATCAAGTCTACTCCTATTGTGTGCATCTGCTCTTCAGGTAACCTAGAAAAAATTTCACAGTATTTTATCTTTTATACCTCTGCTCTTAGAAATGATATATTTTCTACAACTGATTCTCAGAGCTGCAAAGGAATAGTAACAATACACAAAGGAAAGAAACTCTTTCATTTAGAAGAGTGGAATTTCTTTCACACTCTCCGCTCAAGCACACAAGATACATGTAAAGGACCCTGGCTATCACTATGTGTTATAGGACGTGGAGACAGGAACCTGCTGTCTCAGTTTGCCTTCACTTCTAACTGCTCAGACTGGGAGAACTCAATTAACAAATCTGGGCCTCGATGCTTGCCATGGAGAAGAGAGAGCCTTTTAAAGTGGCTTTGAAAAAGTCCTAGAGAAAAACTCTTCTGTCTTTTCACTTTTTATTTATATGATTTTTCCATGAATTTTGTATATGTACAAAGAATTTCTCAGAACTTACCAAAATAAGAACTATCAGCAATTAACCTAGATTTTATTAAATCAGTCATGTGCCAAGATTCTCTTTAGTCAATGATTTTTCTATTCTGCCTAGGGTGGATAGGATACACAAAAACAAGTAATTCTAGGACATAGGGAGAGTGGTCAAGTAGCAGTATCAACTTACTCAATATTAAGAAATACTGTTAAACATAAAAAATAATCCTGTATTCATCCAAAGTTTTAAACAGTAGAATAAAATTAAATGCCCAAATGTATATGAGGAACATTTGGAACATGGGTTAGAGTAGGGAGATAGACTGAAAATAAGTGTCATTTAATCATCTGAGCAATGAGGATGACATAGAAACTAGAGCAATAAGAAAGGAGCATCATATGGGTGAGGAGCGCCTGCTTTTCAACACACACATGGGAAAACAATTATTAAGCCCCAATACTGTGCCTATGATTGTTTTAGGCACTAATAGTTAGAAATGCAGACACACTGCAGACTCTGACCTGGTAAAGGAGAAAAACACAAGGAAAGCAATTATCTGACAATTACAAAAATAGCTGTGAGAACCAACTGTTGGGTCAGGAGAGGACACACCTTACCTTTATTGTCATGGAAGACTCCTGAAGAAGAATGCAAACTGGGTTGAATCTGAAAGAATGAGTAGAAGAAAAAACGTTTCCAGGAGAGAGAAAAGCATGAACTAAAGCAAAAAATAGCATAAAACTCATGAAAACCCCTACACAGTGTTACTGGGCACATAAAGTGTTAAACAATGGTAAGTGATAAGACAAGAAAGGACTAAATCACGGAAAGTTACAATACTCTTCTAGAGCCCCAACTGGACTTTAATTACAGCCACAGAAAATAAAATTTACAGAGATCGTGCTTGGTCAATAATTTATCTGTTGCTTCAAATTACCCCTCAGATAACTTAGTTTTGGTGAGACAACACTTGAGCTCTAAGTTTACATCCTGTATTTCTTTAATTGCCTTTCTGTTTGTAAGATTTGCCGCATGATGTGTGGCCTGTTAATGGTAATTAGAGTGGGTTATAACCCCCCCCCCCATGGCGTGAAGTATGGTTGCATTAAGTGAACATTTTATGCAGTCTATTTTCCTCAGAGATGCATGACAAACCACAAGAATCCAGAAAGCTGGCTTACAATATGCTTCTAGTCCTCCAGGAAATTCTTCCAGCTCAGTGGGTTGTGAGCAAACTCACGAGGTCCTTAGAAAGTCATTTAGGGGCTGCTGGTTGCTTACGACTATGCTCTGGAAATGCAAGCTCAAGCAAATATTGGGCCAAACATATGTAAAAGCTTACAAAATACTTGAAATAATGACATGCAATAGAAGAAAGGCCTCTGTGCTAAGTCAGCACAGGGCTATGAACCACGATGAACCAGAAACTAACCAAGGTCAAACAGGAGCTGAATAAAAAAGTTTCACCTAAAGACCCATGCTGTGCCTAGGAATCAGAACCTTCCTCTGATGCATTATTCATGATGTTAATGCCCTGCTGAAGAACCCATCCTGGATCTAGTCTTTCCATTGCAATATGAACTCTTCAGCTTAGAATTTAAGAGCTACATCAACCTTCTTTCTGTATCTCCATCATCATTCATTAATGCCAACTGGTTCCTCCAACTGATTTAATGAAAAGTATTAACTTGCCAAAACCCACTCACCTAAAATAAACATGCATGTCTAAATGGACACACAAACACATACTAATTTCCACCACTTTAGTACATTGCATGTTCCATAGTTTTCTTGTATTTACTTGCATAATTAACTCATACAAATGTAAAAGCTTGAACTAAGCTTGCCTCTTTTGTATGTATGTAAAGTTGTTCTATGTTATTAAAAGAATATGAGAAATCCTGGATTCTACCACCATTTTAATTTTTGAATGTGCCCTACCTTGTGATCTACAAGATGTTATTTAAACTGTATAGTCTATTTTTCCCTTCCTATGAAAGGAGACTAACAACAGAATTGTTTAATGGGAAAATTATGATGAGGGCTGAATAACTATGTTTAATAAATGTTAGGTGAACAAAAAATGTAATGTTTTATAGAAAACTTACATTCATTCAATTGATCAACATTTATTGAATGTGCCTATTCTATGCCAAGTACTATGCTAAATGCTAAGGATGGTGAGATAAATGGTATGATTTCCACCCTCAAAATGATTCACTTCCTCAGGCCCTTTCAGTTAAGAAAGAAAGCATGCATGAATATTTATGTGTGTACAGATAAAATAAATGTTTGCAATATTACTGTTTTTTAAAATTGTACTATTCTCAACTCTGACCCATTGATACTGAGAATTAAGATAATTTGAATACAATCAAGGATATTGTTTTTTATTAAAATTGTTCCACTAAGGAATTGCCTATTATTGTTTGCCAGAAAATGCCAGCAATTAGAAATTACAAGCCAACATAAATCCCTCTATTGCTCTTTTCACTCTACTCCAATGGCTACTAGGAATAACATCAGAGAATCTTCTTCCTAGTGGACCATGAAATTAAAGCTCAGCAAAGTGAAACAGCCATTGGGTTTCTTTGCTGGCTAAGGCCCAATCTGTGAAGTCAGTAACGAATGCAATGGCAAAACTAATGTCTCTAGGAAAATGTTTGTCTTGAATCAGGGGAGCCTCTTGCTAGGTAGAGGCAGCCAAATGTACTGAGAGTAAAATCTTGAAATTTTGAGTAGGAGACTCAAAGAGCAGATGGAGAACATAACCAGGAAATTTACCTGCCATTGTAAATATAATTTTAAACAATATAAATATGGCTCCTTTGCAAAAGAAGAGATGCAGAAAATCTTTCATTTTTTTTTTTAAATCTTTATTGTTGAAAGTATTACATATGTCCCTCTTTTTCCCTCACTGACCCCTTCTAAGCCACCTCTACCCCCCTCTCCGGGCCTCCACCACCTATTGTCTGTGTCCATGGGTTATGCATATATGGAATCGCTGCCTTAGTTATAGGGAAATCTCTTCTCTCTGATAGTCCCATGATACTTAGAACTTGAAACTTTTGGTATTTATGTGTAAGATCATATTGCATATAATTTCTCTTTCACCAATTCAATTTTACACCAATACAGAATTGGTTTACAATCTATTATTTATTGAATTCTCATTCTAGGCCAAGTCCAGTCCTAATCGCTGTACGTGCATGTTTCATTTAATTTTTTATAAAAGCCCTATGATGTAGGCATGTAATCATCCTTATTCTCCCAAAGGGAGACTGAAGCACAGGAGGACTAAGTAATTAGTCTGTGGTCACTCAAGCTAACACATGGCCAAACCAATATTTAAAGCACTGCAGTCTGACTCAAGAGTTTTCACTCTTAACCACGATACAGCACCAATTAATAACCTACTGCTTACCAGGCTGTGTCAAATGTTAAAGATTCACAGATGTATAAATATAATATTTTCTCTCTAGGATATGCAGTCTCATAGCCAGAGAGAGTAGGTAATTTTTAAAGTGTGATACAATGTAAAATATGCTATCATAGTAATATTTGCTCAGTTAGATGGGGCTACAAAGAAGAGACAAATTAATTCTGCTTACAGTAGTGGAGATGGTCAAGTAAATCTTGAGTTAACCATTGAAATAAGTCCTCCTATTAAAATAGGTGTGTCTTTAGTAAGAGACAATAGCATTCATGAAATGTCCCTAAACCACACATTATTCTAAGCACTTCACAAGAAATAGCTGACTTAGTACCATAAAAATCATATGAATCAAGAACTATTTGCCCATTTTACAGGTGGAGAATTTGAGGTACATAAATCAAGAATAACTTGATCAAAGCACAATAAGGAAGGACTTAGATTGAAACACAAGAGATCTCATTCCAGAATCTGAGCTGTTAACTACTATCCTCTTAACTACACCGTTGGAACAAAGAGGCTAGCTAGAAACTGCACCGAAATGCTCTTGGCTGCATTGGTCCTAAGTATTCCTGTGACTGCAAAGAGATTAGGCAGAAGAACAGAACAAATCTAAAATGTTTGTTCTCCTTCATGCCAAAATCTATTTTAAAATAGCCTAAAGCAAGACTGAGAGACAAGGCCAATTACTGTTTTTCTCTAACATATCATAAAACCGAGAGGCAACCACTAATGGTCCTAAATAGCCATAAATGAATAAAATGTGAGGAAGATACTATTCATTGGGGAACTACAATGTTTCCATTACTTTACACATTTAATTAATAAAACTTAATCCTTACAAATAACTATGATTTTATTATATGTGACATATTAAAAATAGAAATTAAATAATTTACAAAGGATCTTATAACTAATAGATCCAAGGTTCAAATTACTAAAAATAAAAGCAAAAGCAAAACAAAGAAAACATTATATTGCACTGTTACTTATGTGGAAGTCTAAATATTGAAAGTTTCAAAACAAAGTCCAGAACTGCTCCCCAAAAGTTATCATCATCTACGCTTAAAATCATTGTGAATTGAAACAACACTTGTTATATTCTAAGCTTGGAGTAATGGTGCTTATCTTCCTCAGAAAGATCCATCAGGGACAACTCAGCCTCTCAGTCCCTTGGAGATTTTACATTAAATGATGAAGAACTCATTGTAATATGATTGGAGGCCAGGTGCACTACATTTGTGCATGGGGGTGGGGGTGTCCCTCAGCCCAGCCTGAACCCTCTCCAATCTGGGACATCCCTCTCACAATCCAGGACTGCTTGCTCACAACCGCTCGCCTGACTGCCTGCCTGATTGCCCCTAACCACTTCTGCCTGCCAGCCTGATCACCCCCTAACCACTCCCCTGCCAGCCTGATCGATGCCTAACTGCTCCCCTGCTGGCAAGATTGCCCCCATCTACCCTCCCCTGCTGGCCCAGTCACCCCTAAATGCCCTCCCTTGCCATCCTGTTTGCCCCCAACTGCCCTCCCCTGCCAGCCTGATCACCCACAACTGCCCTCCTCTGCCAGTCATCTTATGGTGGCCATCTTGTGACCACATGGGGGTGGCCATCTTTTGCAAGGGCATGACGGTCAATTTGCATATTACCTCTTTATTATATAGGACTAGGAGCCTGGTGCACGAAATTCGTGCACTGGGGGTTGGGGGTCCCTCAGCCCAACCTGCCCCCTCTCACATACTGGGAGCCCTCAGGGGATGTCCTACTGACGGCTTAGGCCCGCACCCCACAGGAAGCGTACCTAAGCCGCAGTCTGGCCTCCCTTTGTGGGAGGCAACCGGGCTGGACAGGGGAAAGCACCAGCCCCATCACCCCACTGCTGCAGCCACTGTCAGTCACCGCAGCCACCAAGGTGTTTTCATCAACACGGACTCCAGTCCCTTCACCAAGAAAAAATGACAACTTTCTTTAGGCATTTTCAAGATGTGTCTTTCATAGGATATGGATTTCTTTATTTATTTTTTATCCTCACTTGAGGGTATGTTTCCATTGACTTTTAGAGAATGTGGAAGTGAAAGGGAAAGACAGAGATAAACACTTTGATTGGTTGCCTCCTGCATGAACGCTGATCTGGGTCCGGCCAGGGAGGAGCCTGCAACCTAGGTACATGCCTTTGATCAGAATCAAACCCAGACCCTGCTGTCTGCAGGCTGAGGCATTATCCACTGAGTCAAACCAGCTAGGGCAGGATATAACATTTCTTAGCCTTCCAGCAGCGGACCTTCATTTTTTTCTCCAGAAGTGTGGTGGAAAAACCCTAGATCACCTTTTTGGATTCTTATTACCCAAGTTACTAAGAATATTACCAGTGGCATACAGGAAGCTTAGCCAATGTGCAGTCAGAAAAGGTGTTTCCTCTATAGTTCACACCAATGGAGGGCTGGGCCCTGCCCAGGCCCAAAGCCGCTGGCTGAAGCTTTAGGCCTGGGAAGGCCTCTCCAGCTCCCTCTGATCACCGGCTCAGCCCCTGCCCAGGCCTGCCCAGACCAAAAGCCTCTTGGGCAGGAGCGGACCCCAGCTCCCTACAATCGCAGGGGGTCCTCTCCTGCCCAGGCCGAAAGCAGACCCCCAGCTCCCTGGGATCCATTGCTGGGGGTCTGCTCGTGCACCAGGCCGAAAGCAGACCCCAGCTCCCTGCCCAGGTGATCAATCACAAGGGATCCGCTGGTGTACCAGGCCGAAGAAACCCCCAGCTCCCTGCAATCGATGGCATGGAGCTGGAGTGGACACCCAGCTCCCAGGTTTCGATGGCAGGGGAGCTGGCCCCGCTTACGATGGCAGGGGTCTGCCGCCACGCCCACCATCCTATCAGAGAGAGGAGCTGGGTGTCCGCCATGCCCACCATCCATTGAAAGCCGGGAGCTGGGTGTCCGCTCAGGCTCCAGGCCAAAAGCCTCCGGGCGGAGGCTTTCAGTCTGGTGCCAGAGCGGACCCCAGTTCCCTGCAATCCATCGCAGGGGGTCAGCTCAGGGCACCTATGTATGCAAATTAACTGCCATCTTGGTCGGGTTTATTTGCATACTCACTCTGATTGGATGGTGGGCATGGCTTGGCTGGTGGGCGTGGCTTGGGCGTAGTGAAGGTACGGTCAATTTGCATATTACTGTTTTATTAGGTAGGATGTCACAGAGGTATCACTAATTATTCACAAATATTCCAGGTTCAAGGTTGTTTATATGTTTTGACTAAAAGCTGTGTCATTTTATCATTGTAAACCTTTGGGCTCAAGATGTATGAATTCTTATTATATTGTTTATTTCAAATAAGGCAACTCCCAAGCTATATTATAACAGTGGTAAATTAAGAAAAAAAGTAAACAAAAACTGGAGAATAACTAAAGAGAAATAAAATGAGACTAAAGATGGCAAAATAAATTAGTATTACAGAATTCCTTTTCATTAAAACATAGATAGAATTATTTTTTTAAATATGATCAGCAATTAAACAAGAAAAAGGAAGAAATCTTATGACAAGTGATTTATAATTGTGGCCATAATAATGGTAAACTGGGCCTTGCCATATTTCAAAACTCTCATCCGCACTCTCTGGTGCAATCTTAAACAAAAAGGTTTAATGGGCAAAATCCTGAGCATTTTAATGAATTTACCTTCCAATTTGTAGAAATATAGGCCATTGAAGAAAATAGGAAATTCTTAAAAAGTAAGGCAAAGCCCTTAATACTAGAAGCCCCTACATGTTATGACAGTAACTTAGTGGTAAAGGTAATGACAGCCAGGACTTGCCAGCTTCCAGGGCCCTGTTCAGAGAGGTGCACCCTCACGAAGCTCTGCTTGGAGTGACGCCTAATGGGATCTCAGGAAGATAGCACATTGCAGGCTTTCGGTCAGCCCAGAGCTCTTTTTTTTCTCACTATTGTGCCCTGACACTATGGAACAGTATCTTCCAAGCAACACTGAGTCTTACTTCCTATAGCTCAAAAGAAAAGTGGTAAATTGATCACAATTCAAATTTTATCAGAGCACATACATAGTCTAAATCAGAGCAGTCAGATTAATCACAAGAAAGATGAAAACAAATATCATGCCAATTATTCATATGTGGCAGCAAAAATAATAAATAAAAATTAAATGGCAGACAAAGGAAAAATGAAGAAGCAGGCTGAAAAAAAACAATAAGCAAGAGATGTGTATTTTTTACAATTTCTTCATGTTAGATAATTGCTCAAAAACATAAATCTAAAAATAAAAAAAATTTCTAGAAAGGAAAATACAATAAAATGTGAATAAGTAAGTTGTGGACTAAGGGAAAATGTTGAGAATGAACACAGCAATATTTCTCACCTAATAAGTTAAAAAGAAGAAACAATAGACGTTTAAACAAATTAAATTAATAATATGGAGAATAGGTAAGGGTAATCTCAGTAATTTCAGAGGCAAAAATGTAATAAATAAATAAAAATTATTGGAAAGATGACTATAGGTAGGGCAGATTGACTAAGGATTACTTGAAAGGAAGATAAGTATTATCCTACATAATAAAAGGATAATATGCAAATAGACTGAATGGCCGAACAACCCAACAACCAATCAAAGCATAATCCTATCTAATAAAAGAGTAATATGCAAATTGACCATCACTCCAACACACAATATGGCTGCCCCCATGTGATCAAACATGGCTGCCCCCATGTGGACAAAAGATGGTTGCCACAAAATGGCTGGCAAGGGAGGGAAGTTTTGGGCAATCAGGCCTACAGGGGAGGGCAGATAGGGGTGACCAGGCAGGCAGAGGAGGATAGTTAGGGGAGACCAGGCCAGCACGGGAGGGCTGTTGGGGGTGACCAGGCCTGCAGAAGAAGGCAGTTGGGGGGAACTAGGCCTGCAGGGGAGGGCAGTTAGTGGTAACCTGGCCAGGAGAAGAGGGCAGTTGGGGGGAACCAGGCTGGCTAGGGAGGGCAGTTAGGGGTGACCAGGCTGGCAGGGGAGGGCAGTTAGGGGCAATCGGGTCAGCAGGGGAGTAGTTAGTCATTGATCAGGCTGACAGGGTGTTGGTTGGGGTGTGATCAGGCTGGCAGGAAGAAGCGGTTAGGGAAATCAGGAAGGCAGGCAGGTGAGCAGTTGGGAGCCAGCAGTCCTGGATTGTGAGATGGATGTCCGACTGACATTTTAGGCCTGATCCCACCAGGATTGGGCCTAAACAGGCATTAGGACATCCCTCGAGGGGTCCCAGGTTGGAGAGAGTGCAGGCATGCACCAGGCCTCTAGTATGCTAATGATATGCTAAGGTTGCTGAACTGCTTGCTATGATGTGCACTAATGACCAGGGTGCAGACAGTCAACTGGTCAACCAGTAGCTATGACATTCCTTGACCACCAGGGGGCAGATGCTCTGACAAGTAGGTTAGCTTTCTGCTGGCATCTGGCCAATCTGGACTGAGTGAGATGGGCTGGACATACCCTGGAGCCCTCCTGTGGTCCCTCCCCGGCCTCATCATGCACCAGAGGGGTCCCTCAGCCTGGCCTGTGCCCTCTCGCAATCTGGGACCCCTCAGGGGATGTTGGAGAGCCAGTTTTAGCCCCATCCCACAGGTCACTCTCCTTGGGAGGGTGCCAGATGCAGGGCTCATGGCTGGTGAGTGCTGCTATGGCAGTGCGAGCCTCTCCAGATCGGGACTGATTGGGCGCAAGTCCACAGCAGGCACAGTGGGGCCGGGATAAGTGGGAGCAGCAGGTAGGAGCTGCAGGCAGCATGGGATGTGGGTGTTGGCCTGATCCCTACAGGCCACCCAGAGGGACCCCATCTGTGCATGAATTCATGCACCGAGCCTCTAGTCCTATATAATAAAAGCATAGAATGAAAAGTGTCCCCTTGACTAGGAGGTCATCCGGGAGTTCAACCAGGGGGTGGGGCCCACTGGGGGAAGGGAGGGAGGTCCTGGCCAGCCCCACCAGAGGTGGTGTCATGGCTTGAAAGGTGTCTGTGGAGTGAGTGGGGTCCCTCCGGCAGGTGGTGTCCCTCGGCTTGGCCTCCAGGGATCTGGCTGAAACCAGCTCTCTGACATCCCCCGAGGGGTTCCAGAGTGCGAGAGGGCACTCTGCAAAGTTGCTGTCATACAGGGTGTGGAATGTAAAGGCAAGTGTGCAGTAAACCAGATTCGGGCCAACAGTGCCCAGCAACAACATAATCCACGGCCGAAGGTAGAATCGTGCAGCCCCGCGAGGAATCAGGCTCCCTCCTCTCTGGGTTTGGGGTGCGTCACCTGAGAACCACTGTTGCCAAGTTACCGCAGCTTGGCAGGTCCTGCATTGAGCATTTGCACCCTGGTGGTCAGTGCACATCATAGCGACCAGTTGGACGGAGGGAGGGACACTTAGAATATTAGCCTTTTATATATATACTAGAGGTCTAATGCACAAAATTCATGCAAGGGGCTTGGCCCTCGCAGCCTGGATGCTTGCAGCCCCACGGCCCCATGGCCCCACTCACTGGTCGTTCCAAAAGGTCGTTCCGCCATCTGGTCTAATTAGCATATTAGCTCCTTATTATATAGGACATATATAATATATAATAAGGAGCTAATATATATACATACACTAGAGGGTGTGTATCCCTCAGCCCAGCCTCTTCAATCTGGGACCCCTTGAGGGATGTTTGACTGCCCTCTCACAACCCAGGACTGCTGGCTCCTAACGGCTCACCTGCCTGCCTTCCTGATTGCCCCTAACCGCCTCTGCCTGCCAGCCTGATCACCCCCTAACCACTCCCCTGCCAGCCTGATTGATGCCTAACTGCTCCCCTGCAAGCGGTTTTCCCCTAACTGCCCTCCCCTGCAGGCCTGGGTTCCCTCTAACTGCCCTTCCCTGCAGGACCGGTCACCCTCAACTTCTCTCCTCTGCCGTCCTGGTCACCCCTAAGTGCCCTCCCCTGCAGGCTTGATCGCCCCTAACTGCCTTCCCTTGCAGGCCTGGTCCCTCCCAACTCCCTCCCCTGCTGGCCATCTTGTGGTGGCCATTTTGTGTCCACATGGTGGCAGCCATCTTTGACCACATGGGGGCAGCCATCTTGAGTGTTGGAGTGATGGTCAATCTGCAAATTACTCTTTTATTAGATAGGATAGAGGCCTGGTGCATGGGTGGGGGCCAGCTGGTTTTCCCTGAAGGGTGTCCCGGATCAGGGTGGGGGTTCCCTTGGGACGTGGGGTGGCCTGGGTGAGGGGCCTGTGGTGGTTTGCAAGCTGGCCACACCCCCCAGTGACCCAAGTGGAGGCTCTGGTATCTGGGATTTATTTATCTTTTATAATTGAAACTTGGTAGCCTTGAGCGGAGCCAAGACTCCCGCTTGCTCCATAGCCACAGCCATTTTTGTTGGGATTTATTTATCTTCTATAATTGAAACTTTGTAGCCTTGAGCAGAGGCCAAGGCAGGCCAGGGCAGGTGGAAAGCTTGGCTTCCTCCATCTCTGGGGGCAACTCAAGCCTCCTGCTCTTTCCAACTCCGTGGCTGCTGCTATTTTTGTTGGGATTTATTTATCTTCTATAATTGAAACTTTGTAGCCTTGAGTGGAGGCTTGGGTGGCCAGCGTGTGCGGAAAGCTTGGCTTCCTCCATTGCTGGGGAAACCCTACCTCTTGCTAGCTCTGTGGCCGCAGCCATCTTGGCTGGATTAATTTGCATACTCACTCCTGATTGGCTGATGGGTGTTGCTTGTGGGTATAGCGGAGGTACGGTCAATTAGAATATTACTCTTTTATTAGATAGGATGGATATTATTATATCCATTTTTTACAAATAAGAAACTGGTTACAGAAAGATTAAGTACCTTGTTCAAGGTCACTCATGTAGAAAGCGGCAGAGCCTGCATTCAAATCTAGGCAACTAGCTCTGAAAACTATACTAATCTTACCTACTGTACTGTGCTGACTCTAAAAAATCATTTTAATAAGTTATGTAGTTCTAAAAAGTAATTTAAAAGGCTACAATATGAAAATTCAGCATTTTAAAATTCTGATGAAAGTAATTACAGTAGTTATCAGTCATCTTCAATACCTTGTGGCAATTTTTGTTTCCCTTGACACAGCCTTTGTGAATCACCACTAACTACCTACAAATTCTCAACTTCTGCAAAATGCAAACCCCTGTCAATTGATAATTCTTTAACATAAAGCTGAAACACACTTTGGGAAATAATAAAGTGTTCTAATAACCAGATGCATCCTAATGAAAGACAGGCATTCCCATGTTCTGGAAATATCTATGTAGCATACAAATCAGTTTGGCTCCATTCTGATGAAATAAAATGACTTCTTTTTAAATTCATTTTAATTTTCTTGCCTGGGTATAATATTACAAATCAATAGTTGCAGTTTTTCCAGTGGGTGTTTCTGTGTAGCTACAACCTGATACAGGAAGAAAAAAGAGCTGCTCTGAACTTCATCAATCAGTTACTATTTATTAAGCTTTCACCAAATGCAGTCCTCTACTGCACTAATTTTACCCATGGCTTCAGATCTTGAAAGGAGAATTTGCTCCTCAGAATAGCAAAGAAGGAAGAGTAACGAAGGCAATGACTTTATTGAAGATTATTATATGAATGGCAGAAAACCTCTATCATTTGAAATATTTAATATTGCTTTAAAAAGACTTCCATGTGCTTTTTTTTGAATTCTTCCTTATGCAGAATCCAAGCATATTGTCATAATTTACGTTTCTTAATTCTTATATTTCTCAATTAGCTAGAAATTTTCTTGATTAGTTAATACCTCTTAACTTTTAATAAGCAAATAATGTATATTTCCTTCTGTGTAGGGTTAAAAATATTAGAAAATTGTTTAAAATATAAATTGCGTGATCACTTAATAAAATTATTTAGATATCAGCTTTGACACTGGAACTATGTCTAATATTATTTGAGGGCATTTCATCTCTATTTTACTTGTAAAGCTCATAAGTTAATTATAATATGCTTGAAATTTTGCAATAGCAATGCATACAAAAACAAGAACGCTTATCTAAATCAACATCTGTCTTATAGGTAAAATTGAAAATGTAATTTCACACTTGGTTAGGATGGCCCAATATGCTACTGGTATAAATTAGATGAAAACACAGTAGTAATTTTAAACATTTGTGTATGATTTCCATTTAGACCAGTGCCAATTGCCTTTCCCAGGTTTAGTAAAAAAAAAAAAATTTCATACTGATGAGTCTCCTAGCTTAAACATTGAATGGCCAAAAGCAGACTCTGCCTGAATCCAGATGATTAAGAAGAGTATGTTCAAACAAAACTGAAAAACAAAAGACTAAAAATGGGTACAAATGTTATACACCTTAAAAATGAGAAAGAGCAGAGCCAACAATCCAGAATTCTCAGTGGGAATAAAAAGGGGATATGTACAAGGTAGAGGTAATCAGAGGTCAAATGTTTAACTACATTCAGACCTTAGTTATCCAAGGCTTGGTTTAAGGATTATCCACTATGCGATGAATGAGTTTTTGGATCTTTGCAGAAGTAAAATCCCTGGTCTGGAAGGCTTTACAGAGGAGTTTTACCAAACATTCAAATAAGAACTAAAACCTATCCTCCTCAGACTATTCCAAAAAATTCAATAGGTAGGAACACTTCCAAGTTCTTTCCATGAAGCCAGCATTACCCTAATTCCAAAAGCAGATAAAGATACTACAGAGAAAGAAAATTACAGGCCAATATCCCTGATGAACATAGATGCTAAAATCCTCAACACAATTCTAGCAAACTGGATCCAGCATTCATTAGAAAGATCATACACCATAATCAAGTGGTATTTATTCCAGGGATGCAAGGCTGGTACAATATCCGCAAATTAATAAATGTGATACATCACATAAACAAATTGAGAGACAAAAATCACGTAATTATATCAATCAATGCAAAAAAAGCATTTGACATAATCCAATACCCTTTCTTGATAAAAACTCTCAGCAAAGTGGGAATAGAGGGATCATATCTAAACATAATAAAAGCCTTATATGACTAACCACAACCAACTTCATACTCAATAGGCAAAAACTTAAATAATTTCCCCTAAGAACAGAAACAAGATAGGGATGCCCACTTTCACCACTCTTGTTCAACATAGTACTGGAAGAGCTAGCCATAGGGAACAAGAAGAAGAAATAAAAGGCATTCAAATTGAAAAAGAAGAATTAAAACTTTCAGTATTTGCAGATGACATGATATTGAATATAGAAAACCCTAAATACTCAATCAAAAAATTACTAGACTTAATAAATGAATTTGGCAATGTAGCAGGATACAAAATTCACACCCAGAAATCTAGGGCTTTTTTATACACCAAAATAATGAACTCACAGAGAGAGAAACTAAAAAAAATAAATAAATAAAATAAAATAAAAAATTCCATTTACCATTACATCAAAAAAAGTACGATACCTAGGAATAAACTTAACTAAGGAGGTAAACGACCTCTACTCAGAAAACTACAGGACATTGAAAAAAGAAATAGAGGAAGACATAAATAAATGGAACAATATACTGTGTTCATGGATTGGTAGAATCAACATCAATAAAATGTCCATACTACCCAAAGCAATCTATAGATTCAATGCAATCCCCATTAAAATACCAATGGCGTATTTCACAGACCTAGAACAAAGTCTTCAAATATTCACATAGAATAAAAAAAAGACCCAGAATAGTTGCAGCAATCCTGAGAAAGAAGAGCAAATTTGGAGGGATCACAATACCAGATATCAAGCTATATTGCAAAGCCACTGTTCTCAAAACTGACTGGTACTGGCACAAGAACAGACATATAGACCAGTGGCATAGAATACGGAGCCCAGAAATCGACCCAAGCCACTATGCTCAATTAATATTTGACAAAGGAGGCAAGAGCATAAAAAGGACTCACGACAGTTTCTTCAATAAATAGTGTTGGAAAAAATTGGTCAGATACATGCAAAAAAAATGAAACTACACCACCAATTTACACCATATACAAAAATAAACTCAAACTGGATAAAGGACTTAAACATAAGATGGGAAACCATAAAAATCTTAGAAGAATCCACAGGCAGCAAAATATCAGACATATGTCGTAGCAATATCTTTTCCAATACAACGCTTAGGGCAACAGAAACTAAAGAGAAAATAAACAAATGGACCTACATCAAAATAAAAAGCTTCTGCACAGCAAAAGAAACCTTCAACAAAACAACAAGAAAGCCCACTGCATGGGAGAACATATTTACCAATGTTATCTCAGATAAGGGTTTAATATCCAAATTTACAGGTAACTTATACAATTTAACAAGAGGAAGATAAATAACCCAATAAAAAAATGGGCAAAGACCTAAAAGGACACTTTTCAAAAGAAGACATACAGAAGGCCGAGAGACATATGAAAAAATGCTCTAAGTCACTAATCATCCGAGACAATGCAGTACCATCTCAAACCTGTCAGAATGGCTATCATCAACAAACCAACAAACAACTGCTGGTGAAGATGTGGAGAAAAAGGAAACCTCGTGCATTGCTGGTGGGAATGCAGACTGGTGCAGCCCCTGTGGAGAACAGTATGGAGTTTACCCAAAAAATTAAAAATGGAACTCCCATTTGAGCCAGTAATCCCACTTCTAGTAATATTTCCCAAGAAATCAGAAACACCAATCAGAAAGGACATATGCACCCCTATGTTCATAGCAGCACAGTTTACAATAGCTAAGATTTGAAAACAGCCTAAGTGCCCATCAGCAGATGAGTGGATTAGACAATTGTGGCACATCGACACAATGGAATACTACACTGTTGTAAAAAAATAAAAAGAAGTAACTCTTATAATTTGCAACAGCATGGATGGAACTGGAGAGCATTATGCTAAGGGAAATAACCCAGTCGGAGAAAGATAAATATCATATGATCTCACTCATTTGTGAAATATAACAAATAACATAAACTGATTAACATAATCAGATCCAGGGACAGAGAAGCATCTAACAGACCATCAAACCTCAGAGGGAAGGCAAGGGAGGGGGCTGGGGAGGTAAGAGGTCAACCAAAAGACTTGTATGCATGCATAGAAGCATAACCAAAGGTGGTGGGGGCATGTGCTGGGGGTGGCAGTGGCCTAGGAGGGGTCGGTGGGGGAAAAAGGAGACATATGCAGTACTTTAAATAATAATAAAAAATAGATATATAAATTTAAATGCTATTTATCACATGATGCAAAGTTCTGCATAAATAAACAGAAAGTACCGAAATCCTATCTAATAAAAGAGTAATATGCAAATTGACCATCACTCCAACACACAAGATGGCCGCTCCCATGTGGTCAAAGATGGCTGCCCCCATGTGGACACAAGATGGCTGCCACAAGATGGCTGGCAGGGGAGGGCAGTTGTGGGCAATCAGGCCAGCAGGGGAGGGCAATTGGGAGGGACCAGGCCTGCAAGGGAGGGCAGTTGGGGGGCCATCAGGCCTGTAGGTGAGGGCAATTAGGGGTGACCAGGTCAGCAGAGGAGGGCAGTTGGGGTGACCAGGCCTGCAGGGTAGGACAGTTGGGGGGGGGACCAAGGCCTGCAGGGGAGTACAGTTGGTGGGGTACCCAGGCCTGCAGGGGAGGGCAGTTGGTGGGGTACCCAGGCCTGCAGGGGAGGGCAGTTAGGGGTGACCATGCTGGCAGAGGAGGGCAGTTGGGGTGGCTAGGCCTGCAGGGGAGGACAGTTGGGGGGGGGACCCAGGCCAGCAGGGGAGGGCAGTTGGGAAGGACCAGGCCTTTTAGGGGAGGACAGCTAGGGGTAATCAAGCCTGCATGGGAGGGCAGTTAGGGGTGACCGGGCTGGCAGAGGAGGGCAGTTGAAGGTGACCATGCCGGCAGGGGAGGACAGTTGGGGGGTACCCAGGCATATAGGGGAGGGCAGTTGGGGGGTACCCAGGCCTGCAGGAGAGGACAGTTGGGGGGGACCCAGGCCTGCAGGGGAGGGCAGTTGGAGTGATCAGGCCTGCAAGGGAGGGCAGTTAGGGGTGACCAGGCCAGTAGAAGAGGGCAGTCAGGGGTGACTGTGCAAGGTGAGGGCAGTTGAGGGTGACCAGGCCTGCAGGAGAGGGCAGTTGGGGGCAACCAGGCCTGCAGGGAAGGGCAGTTAGGGGCAATCGGGCTGGCAGGGGAGCAGTTAGGCATCAATCATGCTGGCAGGCGTGTGGTTAGGGGATGATCAGGCTGGCAGGCAGAAGCAGTTAGGGGCAATCAGGTAGGCAGGCAGGTGAGTGGTTGGGAGCCAGTAGTCCTGGATTGTGAGAGTGATGTCCAACTCCCCTTAACGGGCAGTTGGACATCCCTTGAGGGGTTCCAGATTGGAGAGAGTGCAGGCTGGACTGAGGGACATCACCCCCCCCCGCCTCCCCGCCCCCCCCGCATGATGCAAAGTTTGTGCACCGGGCCCCTAGTTTAAAAATAAAATATTTGATGAGGCTTATGGAGCGAGTCTGGGACAAGGAGAGTTAAGTATTCTGCTCAAGGCAGATGCTCTAGGGAGAGAGAGAGATATTCTTCTGGGATGTACTTTTGAAGCTTCACAGTTCCTGGGGAAGAAAACTGGTCCGATGAGCAGCATCCACAATGGGAGTCCAAGGCACCTCAGTATCAGCTAGCAACTGTGCACTCAGAGGAACAGGTCAGGGTTGCGGCCTAACACCTTGGCCAGCACTTCTGGGGGCCAGGGTTCCCTGGGGAAACCCAGGTGGCAGCCCAGGCCTCCCTTTCTGCAGCTGCAGATGGCAGGTTTGCACAGGAGCCTGTGCACTTCCCTGCCAGCGTCTGGCTCCCTTTGTGGCTTCCTGCGCACAGCATGGGGCCAGAGAGGTTCCAGGGACCTGCTGGGCCTCTGGGCCAGGGGCTGCCACAAAGAGATGATTGGGGGAGGCGAAGTGGGGTGGGTTGCAAGGAGTGGGGTGCTGTGAGTCTGTGAGGGGGGCTTTGGCACTGGGTAGCTGGACTTCTCTGCGGGCCTCTGTGGACCGGAGATCCTTCTAGATCAGGCTTCCTCTGGAAGTGGGTGGCAGCTGAGTGCCTCAGGCCAGATTCTCCTGACTTCACATTATCTGAGCTGCCTCACTCAGTGTATCAGGCCCTTCCACTCCAGGCACTCCAGCAGGCCCCTCCCACCCTCTCCCATGCACCTGAAATCATATAACACCATGCAGTTCCACTGAGCTTGTTTGCCTCTTGGGAAACCCCACAGGCGCTCACCAGACTCTCACCTTAGTCAGTAGGAGTCCCCCCTGGTCTTCAATAGCGAGAATTATTTCCTGATGCAGGGAATTGGTGGAGCAGCCAGCCCGCCTGTCCCATGGCAGGTTGCTGATACCTGAGCTGTGTGGTAACAGAGAGCAGTGTCCTAAGGCTGCTGTTCAAGCTCCAGGGACAAGCAAAGAAGTCTCCTTGGGTGAATTTCAGACACCCCCAAGCTGCTGGAGGAACAGCTGGCCTGAGGATATTGCTGAGTACCTGTTTTTGACTTTTTTTTTTTTTTTTTACGGGATGTGTGAATAAAGAAAAATTGGATGATTGAACACATCCTTGAATGGCTTCCTTAAGAAAGGATGCATGTTTGGAGGTTTTGCTACTATGAAAATTGCCTTTACTTTTGCCTTCATTCATATTTAATAGTTTTTATTGAGTAAAATGTCACTTTGGAAATGATTTTTCCACAGAAATTTGAAGATATTTCTTATTTATATTCCAGTTTCTAGTGTATAGTTGACTCTGAATCCATTCTGATTCTGATTTGTGTTCAACCTTTTGTTTTCTCTTTCTGGAAAACTTTAAGAATATTTCCTGCCCTGGCTGATGTGGCTCCATTGGTTGGAGAATTGTCTTGTGCATGGAAAGGTTTCTCAGGGCACAGACCACATACTGAAGGTTGTGGGTTCAATCCCAGGTCATGCTGATGGTGGGGGTGTATGGGAGGCAACCAATCCATGTTTTTCTCTCTATCTCTGCCTCTCCATTTCTCTCTCTAAAAAATAATAATAAGTAAATAAATAAATAAATAACATACATGTTTCATTTTCTCCCAGTGATGTGAAATTTCACTTAATGTGCATTGGCAATAGTTTTAAGCATTGCATTGAGACTTCAATGGGCCTTTTAAACCTGGAAACTTGTATTGAATTGATCATTTCATGAGTTTCTCCTTTGTGTTTTGATTTCCTTCTCAGGCAAAGTCTATCACTCAGATGTTCGACCTTCTAGAATGAGCTTCTAACTTTCTTATATTTTCTTTACCTTTTCCATCTTTTTTTTCAAGTTTTTGGAAAAATTCCTTAATCTTATTCATAAAACTTTAAAAAAATCTTATTACATATGTCCCCTTGCCCCCGCCCCCATTTAGCCCCTTCTTGTCGACCCCCCCCCCCCCACCCCGTCCCAGGCTTCACCACACTATATGTATACAAGTTCTTTGGTTGACCTCTTCCCACTCACCCACTCACCCACTCACCCCCACCTTCCCTCTGAGATTTGAAAGTTTGTTTCATGCTTCTATGTCCCTGGATCTATTTTGTTCCTCAGTTAATTTTTTTTGTATTAGATTCCACATATGAGTGAGATCATGTGATACTTGTCTTTCTCTGACTGACTTATTTCACTTCGCATAATACTATCCAGGTCCCTCCATGCTGTCTCAAAGGGTAAGGGGTCCTTCTTTTTTACTGCTGCATAGTATTCCATAGTGTAATGTACCACAGCTTTTTATCCACTCATCTACTGATGGGCACTTGGATTGTTTCCAGATCTTAGCTATTATAAATTGCACCACTATGAACATGGGGGTGCATATATTCTTTCTGACTGGTGTTGTGGGTTTATTAGGATATATTCCTAGAAGTGGGACCACTGAGTCAAATGGCAATTTCATATATAATTTTTGAGAAAACTACATACTGTTTTCCATAATGGCTGTACCAGTCTGCATTCCCACCAGCAGTGTAATAGGGTTCTCTTTTCTCCACATCTTCACCAGCACTTTTCATTTGCTGATGTGTTGATGACAGTCATTCTGACAGGTGTGAGGTAATACCTCATTGTCATTTTGATTTGCATCTTTCTGATGATTATTGACTTTGAGCATTTTTTTATATATCTCTTGGCCATTTGTTCACTTTGGAGAAGTGTCTATTTAGGTACTTTTCCCATTTTTAATTAGATTGTTTGTCTTCGTTTTATTAAGTTATATGAGTTTCATATATATTGCCAATATTAATTTTTTTATTAGATGGAAGTCTTAGCCACAGCTATCAGAGAAGAAGAACACATAAAAGGCATCCAAATTGGAAAAGAGGAAGTAAAACTGTCATTATTCTCAGATGACAAGATATTGTACCTAGAAAACTCTAAAGAGTCCACCAAAACACTATTAGCTTAATAAATGAATTTGGCAATGTAGCAGGATACAAAATCAATATCCCAAAATCAATGGCTTTTTTTTATACACCAATAATGAGTCTTAGAAATAGAAACTAAACAAACAATCCCATTTACCATTGCAACAAAACAATTAAAGTATTTAGGAATAAACTTAAGCAAGGAGGTAAATGACCTATACTTGGAAAACTACAGGAAGTTGAAAAAAGAGATAGAGAAAGATATGAACCAGTGGAAGAATATACCATGTTCATGGATTGATAGAATTAACATCATTAAAATGCCCATACTACCCGAAGCGATTTATAGGTTCTATACAATCCCCATTAAAATACCAACAGCATATTTCACAGATCTAGAACCATCTCTCAAAAAATTTACTAGTATGTGGAACCAAAAAAGCTCCCGAGTAGCTGCAGCAATCTTGAGAAAGAAGAACAAAGTTGGAGGGATCACAATACCAGATATAAAGTTATACTACAAAGCCACTGTAATAAAAACAGCTTGATACTCGTACAATAATAGGCATATAGATCAATGGAACAGAACAGAAACCCCAGAAATCGACCCAAGCCTTTATACTCTATTAATATTTGACAAAGGAGGCAAGAGCATACAATGGAGTCAGGACAGTCTCTACAATAAATCGTGTTGGGAAAATTGGAGAGATACATGCAAAAAAAATTGAAACCAGACTACCAACTTACACCATACACAAGAATAAACTCAAAATAGATAAACGACTTAAATATAAGTTGTGAAACTATAAAAATCCTAGAAGGAACTACAGGCAATAAAATCTCAGACATCTCTCTCATAGCAATATGTTTGTCAGTACATCTCCTAGGACAAGGAAAACTAAGGAGAAGATAAACAAATGTGACTACATCAAAATATAAAGCTTCTGCACAGCAAAATGAAAAGGAAACTCACTGTATGGGAGAACATATTCATAAACTTTTTACTTGAGTTTTTTGTTTTTTTTATCATATGTTTATATATTTTTAATTTCAAAAGTCTGTTTTTGCTCTCTGATATTTCTTCATTGTTGTTTGTAATAACATCCTGTTCTTATTTTATAGTTAAAATAGCTCCTCTTATTTATCTGATTAATTATGGTTCTTCTGTTTTTTATATTAGGAGGTTTATGCTTCCTTGCTCCATACTCTCATGTAGGAGATTGAAACCCTTTGTACAATTGCGGGCCTTTGGAATTATGGGCCTCACTGAAAGTTAATAGTGCTGTGCCATCACATGGGGACTCCAGTATTTTTAGATCATTTCTCTTCAACTGGTCAGATTGATGAGAGAAGGGCATTAACAATTCTTGCCCAGAGGTTATAAGCACATCTGTCAGTATTTTAGATAATTGATAGGAATTTTAACAATGCCTACGCAAATTTCTGCAAAATTCTCTTTTTTTACATTGTATCTTTGCCCTCCTATTACTATGACTCAACTTTTCCTGATGTCCAGGTCCTACTCCATTATACTCTAGAGAAAAAGAAAAAGGTAAATAAAAACAAGCAAAACCAAAATTCTGATCATCTGCTTTAAAAGGAAGAGAAGTTGCCCAGTTATGTATGGTAAGTGAGGTAGGCTATCTGGGCGTTCCACTCTTTTGAACAGTGTATATTAAAAATCATACAATACACCTGTTTCCAGAGATATCTGATCTCACCGATTCACGATTCTTTGGGAATTTCTGCAATGCAGCTTAGGTTGTGCTTCAATTTTCTTCATTGGGATTTAACTTGCTCCGGTCTCCTACACCAGTGATTCTTTCTTTTTTTAGCTTTCCATTCTAAAAAGTACAGTGAGGAAAGGGTAGCATTACAGTGTACAAACATGACATACAGTATTGAGCCAAGTGATGAAGGTCAACATCAATAATGTAAGCCAGGTTGATAGCGTGCACCCTTGAAATGATATGATGAAAATGACTCTTTACCTCTTTGGTCTTCCTCCCAATAACCCAAAACTCTAACTCCAGTCTTATAATAAAAAACATAACACAAATACCAATTGCTTTTACAAAATGCCTATTATTTCACCAAATTGTTCAAGTCATTTAACACAAAGAAAGCCTGATAAACTGTCACAGTCAAGAGGAGCCTAAAAGAGATGTAATGTGATGTCCTGCAGGAGACCCCAGGCCAGAAAAGAGGCATTAGGTAAAAACTAAGGAAATCTAAACAAAGTATGTACTTTAGATAATGATAATGAATCACTACTCCATGTCAGATGTTAAGTAGTAGGGGAGACTGGGTATGGGGCTTATGTCAACCTCGGTAATATCCCGGTAATTTTTATAAATCTAAAACTAGTCTAATAAAATTTAGGATATTGGTATTATTTCTTCTTTGTTCTCACTTGTGAGTTGTTTCTTTTAAATATCAGAATTTTCATTTAGTGTAGTTTTGAGGATAAATGCAAGTGTTCAGTCCATTGCCCTTACCTAGAAGGATCAAATATTTACTTTAATTCATCTGATCTGTGGATCTGTGGTGACCTCATGACTGTCACTGGATCTCCTTAAACCCAAGCACAACCTCCTGTAAATGATAATGGATGGCGGGAGTGAATCAGAGTAACGAAGAGTCACAGACTATAGATGGGCCGCACTAGGACATAGTAAACCTAGAGCAGCCCATTGTAAATTAAGTAATGAGAATTCTTCAGAAGCTGGAAATCTAAGCCAAAGTTACTAGGTGAACCTAAATTTCCAGAAATTTAAAACGAATCTTAAAAAATGGCATTAAATCTTAGATGGACATTTAATACAATTTCACTACAATTTCAGGGCCAGGGTGACCTTGCTTAGTTGAGTGTGCTGAAGTCATTCATTAACTGTTGTAACACGCAATTGCAAAAAACCTTTCTGGGTAACATCTCTGTTTTCTATTTCTTTTATGTGATCTCTGCCGTAGTTGATACTGAGATTACAACAAAATGGATATATTAAAGATCTTTCTGACTGAGTGTTAAATGAAGAATGATCCTAAATTAAGAAAGCACTGTGTGCTTGTTCTGTCCTAGGCCACAGTTAAACACCCTGACACCCCAGTTTTTGCCATGCGTACTTCCATCCAATCAAAAAACACTTGCACCAGTGACTTTTGAAAGTATGATTTTAGTGGCCATTGAACACTGATTGTCTCACTGAACTCCAATGAAAAGTAATTCATATATATGTAGCTAAATTATAACCTTAGAGTAACTTGACAGATTAACCTCAAATAGCTTGAAGGACTCCAGTCCAATAGCAGTTTCAAATATCTTTCATCTTAAAACAAAAAAATGTAAATGTTCTGTTGTGGCCCTGACTAGATTCCTATGTGGCACAAGCAGGTGGTACCACTTCACTGTAAAAGTAATAAGGGTTCGTAAAGATACATTCTATATATAACTTTTCATTATCAGATCCTTCTGTTCAACTTCACAGTTTCATGATGTATTTGATCATATCACCCACTTTGATTACTGCCATGATTGCCATCTCACCTCTCTCCTTACTCTAGAAGTTAGTTCTTTCCTTCGTCTATACATATACATGAATATAGAGGTATATACATATACATCACATGTTAAGACCCATTGTTTGCCATTGATCATTCATATCAACCAAGCCATTCTCTTTCTTTATATTCAAATTTAAACTTCTGTTTTCAACATCTGGAGAAACTAAGTTAATTGTCTCAACAGAGTTAAGATTTTGTCTAATCAAAGATAAAACTCATTCCTTTCACAATATATAAATTATAAAAGTTTTACAGAATATGTTTTGCCATTGTGTGGTTATATTTGAAAGTAAGGAGAAGGAAGAAAGGCATTTTGTTCAGCATCTGATCAATTTAATACCTGGAAAATTATAAATATATAAAGGAATCTTTATAATCCCAAACAGTGGTTTAGTACTGAGTTCAAACGTATTGTTTATAAACTATTCCCTCTATAGATAAATTTCCTAATCCTATTTTTTCCATATGAAAAGATATAACTTAATATGTGATAGTTCAGGGAAATTCCTAGGTCTGGAAGAAAATATGACTGTATATGTGTGGCCATTTTGATACCATTGTAAATAATCTGGTTATTCATTATAAGAAAGGAGCAAAGAAACTGGGCAGGGGGTAAATAGATGCATGTAAAGTCTGGGTGATGCAGGCAAGGTACTTGCCCATCAGTCACACCTGGGAACAGGTCATTGGCCAGGATAGGCATGGCACAAGGCACAAAATCTAAGATACTTAAGTTCCTAAACAAAGGAATTTTCTCTCTTGCTCTCGGTTTGTGTTCCTGGCCTGTGGGACTCTCACACTCCTGTGCTTCCGCAGTCCTGGACCCCACACAATGGACTAATGAACTATAACTAGCCTGATGCTACATCGGACCCAGCGCCACCATGGAACGAAAACTCTGGACACTGGCTTTGCCTCCAGCTCTGCTGTATCCCCCGCTCCTAATGTTCTAGGACTGGTTTAAGGGAAATTGGACTTTACAAACCCAGGGATATAATTCCATGCAAATAAAAATCACTCATTCTCCCTTGTGACTCTTAGAAAATTCTTTTTCTCAAGATATTGTAAGAACCCCAGTGGGGAAAGGGATACCCCACTTCCACTGCCCCATTTCCACCCATAACAATTTTACCCAATGGCCAACGTCACTTTATGAAAAAAAATTAAAAATAACATATAAAGCACTAAACATTTCTTAAGTGGGATGGAATAGTATCCAATCATATTCTCTTCTCTTATGGCACTTACTAAACTATCCCCACAATCTTTCACCCTAATCTCATTGGCTTTAGAATTCCTGAAATCAGCTGATACTAAGAATTCAGACAGATGCTGATCTATAATAAATTGTTTCTTAAAAAAATGCTCTTTGTTGTAGCTTTAGTTCTAGTCTCATCTTTAGGGATTGCTGGGAATTGAGTCATTATTTCCCCTTATCTGCACTCAGAGACACATCTGTTACTCATCAGTCAGAATGGCTCCCATTGAAATTGAGGGTTCAGAACTGCCCACAAAGAAGAAACAAGTAATTCTCGGCAAATGCAAAGACTGAAAATGTGGCAGAATTTTAAGCAGAAGAAAACATTATCGACAAAAAAACTCCTTAAGAAACAGCTCTCAGGGATATTTTTTTCTAAATCCATCATGCATTTTACATCACTTTTTATTGAATTAAAAATAAGTAAATCCTATACTTTTCATAGAACCTGACATTACAAACTTTGGGAAGTTGTGTAAATGTGTGAGGCTTCAGATGTTCCAATAAAGATAGATATGTTATTGGCAGCAATTACTTAGAATATGAGTATGTAGAGTTAAAAAATCATCTGCATAAAATGACAGTGTGAGGGACTTCAGGAAGGGGTTGGGTCAAGTTTCAGATGAGCTCAATGTCAACCATATAACATGGACTTTCCATATACAATAACATTTATTACTTAGAGAAATTCTATTAGATAAATACCACTGTAGCCACTGGACAGATGTGGAAATAGTTTCAGAGAATCTAAGAACTAGAAGTCGCCAAGCCAGTATACTAGATTCTCATTATTTATAGTAGTTATGTTCTATAAAGTTACTGTGACTATTGAATTAGCAAATGTGGAACTCTTACTCCTAGGGGAAAGGCTTGCTTAGGTTCCTGCAAACTTCTGGTCACAACATTTTTGTTGAATGGTCAATACAGAAATGTGTTTAATGTGTGTTTCTGTTTAAAGATAACTTATCCTATATAATCCTATATAATAAAAGGCTAATATGCAAATTGGCCAAATGGCAGAATGACTGGTTGCTATGATGTGAACTGACCACTAGGGGGCAGACGCTCAATGCAGGAGCTGCCCCCTGGTGGTCAGTGTGGTCCCACAGCGGGAGCAGGCCAGAAGCCAGGCTCATGGCTGGGCTGGCGAGTGCAATGGCAGTGGCAGAAGCCTCTTCCACCTCCGCAGCAGCGCTAAGCCATCAGTCGGACGGACATTCCCCGAGAGATCCTGGACTGTAAGAGGGCGCAGGCCCGGATGAGGAACCCCCTGCAAGTACACGAATTTTGTGCACTGGGTCTCTAGTTTAATATATGTTGTTGATTCATTAACATTGAATTCATGGCCAGCCGTTTAAGAACTCATGCTTGAATGAAGCTTATCTACACAGTTCTTTCCTCTGTTAGGCATATCGGAGCCTTCTGTGGGGAAGCGCAGAACTTGGTTGGAAAGTCTGTAAGGAGGATTCTCTGAAAGGTTGGGGGCCTCTAGGGGGAACTTGCCCAATGCAGCAGCCCCTGCCTTGACTTTTCCAAACAAGTCCGAGCTTTGGGTGTTTTATTGGAATCTCTATGTTTAGTCTTTAGACCTAACCTTAGAGAAGCATGTGCTTTCTCAAGGATACTTCCCCTGCTGATTGTATCTAGTTAATTTTAGTTCAAGCTGTTGCTATAATAAAAGCCTAAGGAGGCAGGCTAACAGGGCTGCCTGGTTCCTTTAGCCAGGCAGTCCTTTAGCCCTCTCTTTCACAGAAACATGTGTCAGAGTAATCCATTCATCTGTTGCTCAGGGTTTGCTGGTCAGTCCCAGCAACCTTCTTCTCGTAGGGACACCAGACATCACTTAAGCACTATGTTCAGGGACAAACAGAAAAGTTACCAATAAAAAGTACAAAATGAGAAAAACATGGCACTAAATAGATCACAAAATGGACATTTGATTGCAGCTTGAGGACTGAAACAAGGCAAATTACCTTCTTCAACCCTCAGGAACATACTCTGTGGGAAACTAAAAGTTTGAACCATTCTGCACATGTCTGTGAGTGACTGTGAAAGTGCCTTAAGTGTTGATTTTGGGGGTACAAATAAATTTCAGCAAGTAGGAAAATTTGAAAATATAGGATGTCATATAATGATGATAACTATGTTTTATAGTAGAACTGATGAAAAGCAATGCACATCCTTTTTTGGTTCCCCACATATCTTTCTCCTGGTTGTGAAAGTAATGAACTCATGTACAAAAACAAAGCAATAAAAAATATTGTCAAAATGTTTTTTAAACAATAAAAATTATATCACCACAAATCAATGATGACTTTTTAAAAAATATATATTTTATTGATTTTTTTACAGAGAGGTGGTGAGAGGGATAGAGAGTTATAAGCATTGATGAGAGAGAAACATCGATCAGCTGCCTCCTGCACACTCCCTATTGGCGATGTGCCTTTACCCAAGGTGCATGCCCTTGACCGAAATCGAACCTGAGACCCTTCAGTCCAAGGCTGATGCTCTATCCACTGAGCCAAACCAGTTAGGGCTCAATGAAGTCTTTTTATGTATGCATATTTATGTACATATATGCATAATGCCCATAAAACATAATTCTACTATAAGAAATCTAAAAAGAATAATTATAGAGCTTTTTAAAGATTTTTAAGATTTTTTAAGATGGATCACCAATTTTGTCTTTGCATAACATGTCTTCACTAATCTATTAATGGACATACAGGTTGTTTCTAATTTTCATGTATGCTGAAAACTGTGCTGAAAATTCTGAACATCTTTGTTATATGTCTGATTATTTTAGCAATAATTTCCTGGAAATACAAGTTAGATTTAAATACCATGAATCTGAAGTTGAGAAATGTCTTCCCCAATTTTAAGCCATGCTCTATCTACTGTCCTATGCACCGCAGTGTCCATTTACTAGTAGTTGATGTTGGGAGTTCTTACCGAAGTTGGCAATATTCTCTGTAGCTGTGGGAAAAGAGGTAAACCCATGATTCACAACCAGCTGTTTATGACCACAGCACTAAAAAATAAGCACCAGAAGAATTGCAAGACTATTTAAGTTAAAGAACCAATACTGATGGGTTGTGGGAAGGTGATAGTGATGGCAGCATAACTTTTGAATTTCTTCAAATCTGCACATAATAAAACAGAGAAGTTAGGTGGCCAAATCAAAACTCCATAAAGAGCAAACCCCACAAAACTAGGGGGAAAGGTCTCAAAATTTAAGCATGTTCTCAGCTATAATACCTGAATATTATCAGCATAGGTATGAAAGAAAGCAGGAAACCAACCAACGAGGCTGAGGAACCTGAAGTAGGAGAATCTATACTAACAAAAGGGTAATATGCTAATTAGACCAGGTAGACCAGACATTTTCGGGACATCCTTCTGGACATCCTTCTGGACAAAGCCACAGTGGCAGGGGCCGAGACAGAGGCAGTTAGGGTGATTAGGCAGGCAGGTAGAGTGGTTAGGGGTGAGCAGGCTGGCAGGGGAGAGCAGTTAGGGGCAATCAGGCCAGCAGGGGAAAGCAGTTAGGGGCAATCAGGTCAGCAGGGGAGAACAGTTAGGGGCATCAGGCAGGCAGGCAGGTGAGCAGTTAGGAGCCAGCGGTCCTAGATTGCGAGAGGGAGTTCCTACTGCCAGTTTAGGCCTGATCCTGCAGGGCAGTTGGACATTCCCTAAGGGGTCCCCGATTGGAGAGGGTGCAGGCCTGGCAGAGGGGACCCCCCCATGCACGAATTTCATGCACCGGGCCTCTAGTCCCAAATAAACTACAAGTATTCCCTGGAAAGCACACCAGGTCAATTCGAGATAGGCAACTGAAATGGGAGGAAATTTTCCTATTCCAATGGCAAGTGAATGCAAGGGGCCACGGTAACATGGGAAAAGAGAAGTCTACTGGCCTTTATGAAACATTAAAACTGACTTTTTTTTTTGCCTTCTTTCCTGGTCTGAGGAAAACATACTGGAAATCAGGATAATTGAGATGGAAAAAAGAAAATGTCCAGGATAAGGGGGAGGGGGTAGAAAGTGAAACAAAGTTCAGAATTCTCTGTATTTCTGAACACTATACAGAACAACAGAAGTTCTGTGAAGTTAGGAAAGCTTCCCTGAACCACAACCCTTTCTGAAGTTCAGCAAAAGTAATATCACATCAAAATGAACAACAGAAATGTATGAAGGTTAAATCCCCTACATATTATCATAAAAATAAAGGACATAAGACAACAAAGAACTCTTCTCAGTAAGCACACCTAGTCCCCCAAAAGCTAAAAAATCAGACCAAAAGTGTAACTATTATTTCCAAATAAACTAAATTACAATTTATAAACTCATATAGGAAATGGCAGAAGACAAGAAAAAAAATAGATAGAAAAGAAGAAAAAGGCCACTTTAGGTGGAAATAAAAAGTAACATAAAAGGAAAACAAGAATTAACACATCAGATAATGTCTTAAGAAAATAAATGAAAAAGAAATAAAATAAAATTTAAAAAATGAAATGATAAGCATTTGAAAGAAAAGTACAAATACTGATGGTAGACAAAAAGGATTCAACATACAGAAAACAGAATTTTCTGAAGAAGAAAGCTAAAGAAAATAAACAAGTACTAAACACTATAATTAAATTAAAAAAATCTTTTTAAATACACAAAGGAAGATTTAAAACTATATGTTGAAAGATTATACCAAATATCTCAAAATATTTGATCAGAAAATAAAAACAAAACTGAAATATATTCTAGTAAGTTATTTTGAATTTAAAGATAAAATTATTCTGGGTGAGGGCATGTGGTTCTAAAGAAAATGAGTTAATCATCATCAGACTTTCCATTAGCACCACTTCTATGCCAGAAGAAATGGCAGTTGCATGGGTACTGGGGGCAGACAAAAAAATATGACCCCAGGACGTTATATCCAGAAAACTCTGTAATATTAAGAATATAGAATAATGTTATTAACTCGCCAAAATTCAGAAACTATTTTTTGCTAAATGCTTTTCCTGAGAAATCTATTAGTGGATGAACTCAATACAAACAAACTACTAGAGAGTGAGTGACACCAAGGGTCAGAGTAAATGTTAAACATATAGTTATTTGTTGCTTTGGCTGGTGTGGGTCAGTGGGTTGAGCATCTTCCCAAGCCCCAAAAGGTCACTGGTTCAGTTCCTGGTCAGGACAAATATCCAGATTGTGGGCTCAATCGCCAGTAGGGAGCATGGAAGAGCCAATTGATCTCCCTCTCCCTTCCTCTCTCTCTTTAAAATCAATAAAAACATATTTTTAAATAAAATAAACATGTAGATGAAGAAAAATGCAGGGTCAAAGAGAAAGAGGCTGCATGCAATAATGATGTGCACAGAAAATGTAGCTCATGAGAGCCACATGTGCACATTTCTTTGCAACTCTATTTTCAATGATTTTTACCTTGGTAGCTTGAAATTGGCCATTTATGGCAAGGAGATTGGCAAATGCTACAAATAATTTTTGTTTGATTTGTTTTTAGAAAGGTGTTTTAGTCTGCCCAGGCTAAAAGTACCACAGATTGGGTGGCTTAAACAAAATAAATTTGTTTTCTCACAGTTCTGGACACTCAAACTCCAAGATCAAGGTGCCAGCAGGGCCGGTGTCTTCCTTTGAGTTACCAATAGCCACCTTCTCCTTGTGTTCTTTCGTTATCTTTCCTCACTCCTCAGTGTGTGTGAGAGAAAACAAATGAGAGAGAGAGAGAGAGAGAGAGAGAGAGAGAGAGAGAGAGAGATCTGTTATATCTTCTTATAAGGACTGTACTGTGAATATGTAAACTGCAAAATCCAGAGGCTTTGGAAACCTGTACAGATGTAACATCCAAGGGTAAATAAAAAGATAGAGACTTAAAGGGCACATTTTAAAACTGAAATTTTAAAATGCCAAAGTTAAAGTGTACTGACTAGGAATAGGAATGCATGCCTGAGATAACCGACACACACACACACACACACACACACACACACACACACACACACACACACACACAATGATTATTGTAGAAGTCAGGATACTGGTTATGTGCGGGAAGAAGGAAGGTTAAAACTAGGATGAACAGGAAAGGAGCTTCTAACGTGACTGGCAGAGTTATATTTCCTGACTGGTTGGTTTCACCACACATTTGACTTCTGTATTTTTCTTTTATCTTAAAAGTAGTTTTTAAAAAGAGCTGATCCTTCAAGTATATGACTAATCTCCCAAAAGATCTGTACAAGAATATGAGGAAATATGAATATCGAATTAGCAACTAATATTTGTTCAGTTATTTGCTTTAAATATGAAATGAAATAATTGAATTAAATTATCTAAGTGAATCTTAAAGGATGCCAAAACAATTAACTAAAGTGGAAAAACTTTCACCAAGGATGTCCTATTTAATCCAATCTTGCTAAATATTAATCTAACCAAATTTCATTAATTGACTCTTTTTTGCTGAATTGGCTGAATTAAATTTTTTTGGCATATTTGCCAAACTCAAGGACTTAAGTAAATTGCCTTTGATAATATTGTATACACTCTGGTTCTTTGAAATGAATAACCTAGAGATAGGATAGCAAGGAACATGATAGCACATGTAAAACTTGATAGCATGTAAAAAGCCCCTACTATCAGAAGAGTTCTTCTCAGAAAGTCATCCAATAAATGTATTAGTCTACTACAAGCCCGGTGCACGAAATTCGTGCAGGGCAGGGGGTTGTCCCTCAGCCCAGCCTGTACCCTCTCCAATCTGGGACTGCTGGAGGGATGTCCGACTGCCCGTTTAGGCCCGATCCTGGTGGGATCGGGCCTAAACGGGCAGTCGGACATCCCTCTCACAATCCAGGACTGCTGGCTCCCAACTGCTTGCCTGCCTGCCTTCCTGATTGCCCCTAACCGCTTCAGCCTGCCAGCCTGATCACCCCCTAACCACTCTGCTGCCAGCCTGGTTGATGCTTAACTGCTCCCCTGCTAGCCTGTTTGCCCCCAACTTCCCTCCTCTGCCAGCCTGGTCACCCCTAACTGCCCTCTCCTGCAGGGTTGATCACCTCCAACTGCTCTCCATTGCAAGCCTGGTCCCTCTCAACTGCCCTCCCTTGCAGGCCTGGTCCCTCTCAACTGCCCTCCCTTGCAGGCCGGGTGCCTCCCAACTGCCCTCTCCTGCTGGCCATCTTGTGGTGGCCATCTTGTGTCCACATGGGGGCAGGATCTTTCTTTGACCACATGGGGGCAGCTATATTGTGTGTTGCAGTGATGATCAATCTGTATATTACTCTTTTATGAGATAGGATAGAGGCCTGGTGCACAGGTGGGGGCCAGCTGGTTTGCCCTGAAGGGGGTCACAGATAAGGGTGGGGGTTCCCTTGGGGTGTGGGGCGGCCTGAGCGAGGGGCCTGTGGTGGTTTGCAGGCCGGCCACGCCCCCTGGCAACCCAAGGGGAGGCCCTGGTATTTGGAATTTATTTTCCTTCTACAATTGAAACTTTGTAGCCTGGAGCGGAACCAAGCCTGGGGCTCCGGCAGCCATCTCTGTGGCAGTTAATTCACCTTCTACAATTGAAAAACTTTGTAGCCTTAAGTGGGTGAGCCTGGCCAGGGTGTGCGGAAAGCTTTGCTTCCCCTGTTGCCGCCGGCAACCCTGGCCTGCTCTCTCAAGCTCCATTCTGCTGCCATTTGTTTGAATTTGTTTACCTTCTATAATTGAAACTTTGTAGCTTGAGTGGAGGCTTAGGCCTGCAACGGCTATGGAAAGCTTGGCTTCCTCTGTTACCTGGGAAACCTTGCTCTCTGTGGCTGTAGCCATCTTGGATTGGGGTTAATTTGCATACTCGCCCTGATTGGCTGGTGGGCGTGGCTTGGCTGGTGGGTGTGGCTTATGTAGCAGAGTGATGGTTAATTTGCATATTACCATTTTATTAGAGAGGATAGTTCTTCAACCAGGTTTATCCAAGCTCAGAGAATAGACCAGGCTGAAATGGTTGTCATCCCTGAAGTCTGAGGAGGATATTTCTATTTGCATGCTGATTTATTAACTGGGATTACTAGTATATTATGTGTCAAGTCAAAGGAGAATGAATGTGTTTGCTTCCCTTTCATCCTCCCCACCTTTCCATTCCCATCTGAAGTGGTCCCAATGTTACTTGGCCCCAATGGAAGCTGAAATCTAAAGTTGTGTTTTGTGGGTAGGATTTTTGAAGGAATGGTGGTAGGGCATCAATCAAATTAAATAATCAGAGCAGCCAGTTCGTTGGGAGAGCACAAGAGAGGAAAGACATCTTTCTGAGACTGTTAACATCAGGTAGAACTTGACTACAACACTAGGTTGACAGCTTTGGTTGCTCATTGGGTATCTACTGAAGCCCTGATGGAGGTATGGAAACATATTAGCAAGGAGAGCCCTACTTGAGGACAAATTAATTTGTGGAAATTTACATGTTCTCCAATGGTCTCAGCCTGTAAAACTCTGAGGCAATCTATACAATTCTGAGCTCTTCAGAATTTAGGAGTTTGGAGATTTAATCATATTTAGTCTATATTTTTCTTCTAAATTTTTATTCATTATATCTTTCTATAATCACCACTGTTAGATACAATAAACTCATTGTTTCCTTATAGCTTTGACTTTTAAATACCTTGCCACCACTTTGTTATTGCTTATTCATGCTGTGTTTACTCAGCTCTGCTACTTTTTTAAAATATATGTTTTATTGTTGATAGTATTACAGTTATCTCCCATCTCCCCACCTTCCTCCCTCTCCCTGCCCATACCCACCCCACAGGTCTTCACTACCCAATTGCCGGTGTCCAGGGGCTATGCATATAAGTATACAAGTTCTTTGGTTTATCTCTTCTTATCCCTCCAAGTCCACATTGAGATATGTCAGTCTGTTCCATGCCTCCCTGCTTTGGGTCTTATTTTGTTTGTCAATTCATTTTGTTTATTAGATTCCACAAATAAGTGAGATCATGTGACATTTGTCTTTCTCAGTTTGGCTTATTTCACTTAGCTTAATATTTTCCAGGTCCATCCATGCTGTCCTAAAGGGAAAGATATCCCTCTTTTTACAGATGTATAATATTCCATAGTGTAAATGTTCCACAGCTTTTATATCCACTCATCTACTGATGGGTACTTGAGCTATTTCCAAATCTTAGCTATCGTAAATAATGCTGCTATGAACATAGGGATGCATATATTCTTTATGATTGGTGTTTTGGGGTTTTTAGGATTTTTTTTTCCAGAAGTGGGATTGCTGGGTCAAACAGAAGTCCCATTTTTTAATTTTTTTAAGAAACTCCATACTGTTGTCCATAGTGGCTGCACCGATCTGCATTCCCACCAGCAGAAAACTAGCGTTCCCTTTTTTCCACATCCTCGCCAGCACTTGTTGTTTGTTGATATTTTGATGACAGCCATTCTGACAGGTGTGAGGTTTTAATTTGCATTTCTTTGATGATTAGTGACTTCGAGCATTTTTTCATATGTCTCTTGGCCATTTGTATGCCCTCTTTAGAGAAATGTCTATACAGGTCTTCTGCCCATTTTTTAATTGGATTGCTTTTCTTCCTTTTGTTTAGTTGTATGAGTACTTACATATATTTTGGTTATTAACCCTTTATCAGATGTATCATTGGCAAATATGTTCTCCTTTTCAATGTGATGGTGGTTTCTTTTGCTGTGCAGAAGCTTTGTATTTTGATGTAGTCCCATTTGTTCATTTTCTCCTTAGCTTTCTTTGCCCTAGGAGATGTACCCATAAACATATTGTTGCATGAGATGTCTGAGATTTTACTGCCTATGTTTTCTTCTAAGATTTTATCATTTCATGCCTTACATTAAATATTTTATCCATCTTGAGTTTATTCTTGTGTATGGTATAAATTGGTGGTCTCGTTTCATGTTTTTGTATGTGTCTGTCCAGTTTTCCCAGCACCATTTGTTGAAGAGACTGCTATTAAGCCATTGTAGGCTCTTGCCTCCTTTGTCAAATATGAATTGACCATAATGGCATGGGTCAATTTCTGGAGGCTCTGTTATTATCCATTAATCTATATGCCTATTCTTGTGCCAGTACCAGACTGTTTTTATTATAATAACTTTGTAGTATAGTTTCAAATCCAGTATTGTGATCCCTCCT
The DNA here is from genome assembly GCF_951640355.1 of Cnephaeus nilssonii. Taxonomy (NCBI): domain Eukaryota; kingdom Metazoa; phylum Chordata; class Mammalia; order Chiroptera; family Vespertilionidae; genus Cnephaeus; species Cnephaeus nilssonii. The sequence continues at coordinate 74,126,124 of NC_137084.1, forward strand.
ACTTCAAGATTGCTGCAGCTATTCAGGGTCTTTTATGGTTCCATATAAATTTTTGGAGTATTTGTTCTAACTGTGAAGTATGCCATTGGTATTTCCATAAGGATTACATTGAATCTGTAGGTATTTTTGGGTAGTATAGACAGTTTAATGATGTTAATTCTTCCAACCCATAAACATGATATATGCTTCCATTTCTTTATATCTTTCTCTATTTCATTTTTCAATGTTCTATAGTTTTCTAAGTACAGGTCTTGTTTTATGCACTAACATATGGCCTATCTTTGAGAATGTTCCATGTGCACTTGAAAAGAATGTCTATTCTGTTGATTTGGGGTGAAATGTCCTGTAAATATCAGTTAGATTAATCTGATCTAGTGTGTCATTTAAGGCCTCTTTTTCCTTGTTAATTTTATGTCTGGAAGATCTATCCAGTGATGTCAGTGGAGTTTTGCAGTCCCCGACTGTGACTGTATTGCTGTCAATCTCTCCCTTTGATTCCATCAAGAGTTTTTTAATGTACATTGGTGCTTCTATATTGGGTGCATATATGTTTACAAGGGTTACATTTTCTTGTTGAATCATTTCCTTTAGTGTTATGAAGTGGCCTTCTTTATCTCTTGTTATGGCCTTTGTTTTGAAGTCTGTTTTGTCTGATATGAGTATTGCCACTTCAGCTTATTTTTCCTTTCCATTTGCATGGAATATATTTTTCCATCTCTTCACTCTCAGTCTATGTGTATCTTTTGTTCTAAGGTGGGTTTCCTATAGACGGCATATACTAGTACATAGGTTATGTTTTATTTTCCATTCAGTCACCTATGTCTTTTGACTGGAGCATTTAGTCCATTTATATTTAAGGTTATTATTGATAGGTATTTATTTATTTCCATTTTTATTTTCTTTGTGCCTATGATTCTCTCTCCTTTTCTTCTTCTTGAAGCAGTCCCTTTAACATTTCTTGCATTGCTGGTTTGGTGGTAATGTACTCCTTTAACCTCTTTTTTTTTTCTGGAAAGCTTTTATTTCACTTTCAATTTTAAATGATAGCCTTGTTGGATACAGCAGTCTTGGATTTAGGCCCTTACTTTTCATTACTCTGAGTACTTATTGCCACTTCCTTCTGGCCTGAAATGTTTCTCTTGAGAAGTCAGTTGACATTCTATTGGGAACCCCTTTGTATGTAATTTTCTGTCTCTCTCTCTTGTTGCCTTTAAGATTCTTTCTTGGTCATTTTAATTATGATGTGTCTGGGTGTGGGTTTCTTTGGGCTCGTTTTGATTGGGACTCTCTGTGCCTCCTGATCTTGTGTGACATTTTTCTCCACCAGGTTGGGGAAGTTTTCTGTCATTTTCTCTTTAAACAGGTTCTCTATTCCTTGCTCATCTTCTGTTCTTCTGGTATTCCTGTAATATAAATGTTGTTATGTTTCATGTTGTCCCAAAGCTCCCTTAGTTATCTTGCTGATTTTTAAAATATTTTTATTATTTTTTATTAATTTCAGAGAGGAAGGGAGAGGGAGATACAAACATCAATGATGAGAGAGAATCACTGATTGGCTGCCTCCTGTACACCCCCTACTGGGGATCGAGCTCGAAACCTAGGCATGTGCCCTTGGCTGGAATCGAACCTGGGACCATTCAGTCTGCAAGCCAATGCTCTATCTACCAAAATAAACCAGCTAGGGCTCTTGCTGCTTTTTAATTCTTTTTTTCTACTTGATACTCTAATTGGCTATTTATTTCTACCTTGTCTTCCAAATCACTGATTTGGTCATCTGCTTCATCCAATCTACTTTTATCCCTTCCAGTGTGTTTTTCATGTCAGATATATCATTCTTCATTTCTGTCTGGTTCTTGTTAATGACCTCTATTTTCTTTATCATGCTGTTGTAATTTTCCTTATCATGCTGTTGTAAGTTCCTTAAGCATTTTTATAACCATTCATTTGAACTCTATTTCTGATAGGTTGCTTGTTTCCACATCATTAATTCTTTTTCTGGAGATTCCCTCTTTTCTCTCATTTTGGGGTGGTTTATTTGTCTCCCCATTATATTTGCTTTTATGTATTAGATAGAACTTCTATGCCTCCCAGTCTTTGTGAGATAGCCTTATGTAGAAGGGGTCTTGAGGGGTCCAGCGGTGTGGTCTCTTTGTTCACATGAGCTGGATGCTCTAGGAATTCCCCTTGTGTGCATTGTTTGAGCTCTCCTGTTATAATTGGGACTTGATAGTTAATGTCCCATGTGTGGAAGGGAGCTCCCCTCTGACTTGCTGCCAGGGAGGTTCAGCCCCAATGTTGTCATGCCATCTGTCCAGTGGTCTGGGACTCCTTAACCCAGAAGCTGGGTCTGCCTTGAGTCTCACACCTTGATTGATTCTGTTCCTGGGCTATACTTCCTTCCTCCATGGAACTTATCTTGTAGGTGTGAGCTGCAGGCACTTGGGGTCCTGTTGGCTTTTTCCTCACCAAGAAATCTGAGATGATATCTGTGACAGGGACCCAAACTGCTGTTTCTGACTAATTAGGTCAAGGAAAGACTCAAAGTCTCCAGAGAACAACCTCAGTCTGCAGACTGATTGGATTCAGTTTGGAGTGTCCTCAATCAATAATCCAGAGGTAGGGTGAGAGGTTTTCCAACAGGGTGAGACAATAGTTTATGCCTGGAGGCTACTTGTTATTCTGAATCTCTTAATGGGCCTCAGAAACTCCACAGGGTGGAGCAGGGGATTTTCCAATAGAGTGGGTCATCTGTCTTCCCCCCAGGCAAAAATGGCAGGATAGCACAGGTTTAGCATGGAAAGATGACCTCCACAGTGTGAGGGAATGACTCGGGACAGGATTCCTGGGTGTCTGCCTTCTGAGCTCTATCCCCAGATCCCCCAATCCTGGCTTATGTTTATACAGCTCCAATCCATTCTGCCCTCCCTTTTCTGGAGCAAAAAGTGAATGGCTGCCCATGAAATTTTGTGCATTGGCCCTTTAAGAGGGTGCCTGCATTTCCATCCCCTTATCCCTGGCAGAAAGCTTTTCGCAGCCAGATGTTATGTGGGCACCTTTCTCAGTTCTGGTGCTCTCTCCTGGGGGCCCAGCTTGGGGATTAGATCCCAGAGTTCTCAGTGGGAACTCTCCACAGCTGAGTTATCTCTCCAGAACTTCAGCTGCTGTCCATGGGAGCCTGGCCAGCTCTTTCACACCACTGCTCTTCCTACCAATCTCTATGTGGTCTACACTTTCTGTCCTTGGTTATCAGAGTTCTCTCCAGCTAGTCTTCAGTTAATTTTTCATGGTGGTTCTTCTGTATTTTAGTTGTAATTCCAGTTTGCTCCTGGGAGCATGTCTGTGAGCTTCCAGTTACTAGTAACTCCACCACCATTTTTAGTCCTCTCTGCTTCTTCTAAGTAACTCTCATTGCCTTGGTTGTGCTTCTGTGAATCACCTTCTTACCAATGTCACTACTGGTTATAAAATACAGAGTTTCAGGGATAATTATTGTTTTGTATTTATATTATTTTTACTTTACATTTATATAACCTCCTTATTTACCTGATACTTTATTCACAGCAGTAGTTTTCTCATAATTCTTGCTAAGCATATTAAAGAAATCAGAACATTTCATAAAGAAATGCAAGAAGAGATTTCATGAGTCATTTCACTTCATTCCATTATGTTAATATGTGAAAACTGAGTCCAAGAAAAATTGACTGAATTCCCCAAAGGCATTTGTTTGTAGCAGAACCAAAATTAAATAGTATTTTTTTATTTTACCTCTACAAATTAACTTTGAAATAAAGCAAAATCAATTAATAAGCTAATAAATTAATTTACAATCTTGAGGAAAAGCTGTACAATGAAGATACTGCTTACTCAATGAAACTTATTAAAATGACATTCTCTGAGTACAGCTGTGACCTGAATTTGTTCACTTTGGGTATGAGAGGATTAACAGATGAATTCTTCCAGATAGAGATATGTACCCATAACTCATCTAAGATGGGGGGCAACATGGAGTGTCTTTAATTTGAAGGAAGTTCAGACAAAGTTTCTACTGTTTTCCCATAGCACTCTGTTCTGTGTTCATTTCTTTAGGATTGTCTTCCTACTATAGACCCCTTAATATTCGATTTGTCAAGATTTGTACCAGTTTTTAAATTTTATATTTTAAATGACTTTTTGATGTTTTCAATGGGTTATTTGGAAATGTGTGGGTGTAGGGAGATCATATATATATATATATGCAAACAAATTCTTATTGGGCAGAAATATTATGTCATGGTCCTTTTAGAAATAAACTTTTCAACTTTTAGCTGGTTGCAACATATAAATGAGACTGTCTGGTTAATTAATTAATTTTTTTAAGTTTAAAATGATTTTTTATTTAAATTCTTTATTGTTTAAAGTATTACATGAGCCTCCTTATTCCCCCATTGACCTCACCCCGGCTGCTCCCACTCCCTCACCCCCCAGCACAGGCCCTAACCCAGTTACTGTTTGTGCCCATTGGTTATGCTCATATACATGCATACAAGTCCTTTGTTTGATCTCTTACTGCCTCACCCCTGACCTTCCCTCATAGATTGGACAGTCTGTTTGATGCTTCTATGTCTCTGGTTCTATTTTTGTTCATCAGTTTATGCTGTTCATTATATTACACAAATTAGTGAGATTATGTGATATTTATCTTTCTCTGACTGGCTTATTTCACTTAGCATAATGCTCTGCAGTTCCATCCAATTAATTTATTTATGTAGCAGTATAAGAAGAATATTGTAAATGTTGCTTTTAAATTTTAGAAAGGAAAGAAAATATACTTTATCTACTTAAGGGTAAAATAATAAAAGTTCATCAATTTTGGAAAACAAATACCTGATGTGTCTGATGTACCATTTTGGAGTGCTAAGAGCTAAAATGGAATTAACTAAGCATTTATAGTTAGTATTTATTAAATATCTGTTGTGTAGCTAACTCTTTGGTAAACTCTGTAGATCTGCAAAAGATATATAGGATATAATTATGACTTACAAGTGTTTACATTCTCATCAGAGAAACAAAACTAACACACCTACAACAATTAAAGATGAACTAAATAGTAGGGTAAATTCAAACTTCATGGATTGGGGTAGTCCAAAATGGGAGAGATGTTTAGAGTAGGTGAGATTTGAACTGTGTCCCTGATTTATGAATGGGATTTAGATATTCAGGTAGGATAAGGTGGGCATGCCAGATAAGAAAGATTTTATAGAGGTTTGGGAGGTGGGGGAGTCACAGGGCCCTGGACATTATGGCTCACTTGGTTTGGCATCTTCCTGTGCACTGAAAGGTTGCTATGTGGGCTCAATTCCCAGGAAGGGGTGTGTAGGAGGCAGCAGCTCAGTGCTTCTCTCTTTTAATCCCTCTTCCTTCTTCTCTTTCTAAAACTCAATTTAAAAACATTTTTTAAAAATTACAGGAAGTGGAAAAAAAAACATGTTGTATGTTAGAAATAGTGAGATTCCCCAACTGATTGAAACTGTATTTCACAGGTAACAGGAATTTATTAATGCCTTTCAAAGTGTGCTGATGACTTAGAGAATTCTAGGCACTTTTGTGTCCTTTGCACCTACTTGCTCAATAAATACTCATTGAGCAAAAGTGATATAAGAAATATGTTAGTCCTGCTTGTTCATTTTACACAAAATAAAACTGAGCAGCAGGTGGTCAGGATATTTGAACAAGATCTCATTTGTAGTAAGTTTCACATACTCACCACTATCTCTCAACTCCAGTACCATGTTCAGAACCAGAAAGTTCCTGATGGTTAAAGTCATTTTTGAGTTTACTCACCAAAATCCACTAGAAGTTTCTTGTAAAGTTTTTGTTGAACACAATATGTAGGCAGAATTAAAGTTAAATAGCTTTAGAAGCACTTGTTTAAAAGGAAGGAAACCTGTTCAGATGAGAATTTATCACTCTGACAATTTTTCACATGATCCACAGTTCAAAAAGGGTCAGAGTTGTATAAAACTGATGGTTTAAGATCCTCTAGCAGCTTTTCTCCCACCAAAAAAAGAGGTAAAACACCTTAGCTCTACCAGTGTATGCTAAGTAATGGGATGACATGGTCAAAGATGTCCAGATTGACTACTCTCTGCCCTTAGGACCATATTGTTTATGCCCATCATAGTTTGGAGGGGAAGCCATTCATTGCAAATCTTTATTTATATGTTTTCTCAAGGAAATCCCAGAGTATTGTTACAAAATGGAAAGTGCCCTCTCTTTATCAGCTAATTGCTCCATATCCTTTTAGACATCTAACTTTTTCAAGACGTAGCAGAACGCGACAAAGACAATAGTGTCCAGATTCCTTGATATTTTCGCTATGAATACCAGGCTGATGAACTGAATTTTTCATTTGAGAGCCACATGTTTGTTTGTTTATAATGTACAAAGCAGCTTTTATAGTATCAATTTTTCTCAGGGTAAATCTCATGTTACTATTTATATTTGAAATTAATAGCTCCTTTATGTTAACCTTTATCTTTGTTGTATTACCGTTGTTTGTCTATGGCTTTCCCTATTTTGGTCTGATTAGAATTAATGAACTAATATTGAAACTAGTGAGCCTGCAACACACTGAAACTTGACATTATCCAGATGTCATCTCCTGCTAAAGAGTCCTTTCTGTGTTTAGTTTTGTCCCTGCTATTTTGATTTTGTTGTATCCACAGTGCCTAGTAGCAGAAGGTACTAAAAATATTTGTTGAATGAGTTATTGAGAACTCATGTTCTTACAAGGATGGAAGCTATAATTGCAAAGGGAAAAAAATCACAACGATGAACCTTTTGTGCAATGGGTCACAAGACAACAAATGTGCTGTGTACACTAAGCTCTTTCATGTCTACTGTTTCTTATAGACCTCCCAAGATCCTTATCTTCCAGGAAAGCAGGTATTTCATAGGCCCAAAGAACTTTGTTGACTTACCTAAGGTCACATATTCAGTAAACAGAAGTATTCATGCTCCTGAGTCTGAGTTCATTGTCCTCCCCACTATAACATGCTACACTATAAATTGTTTTGGTCTTTCCAGAATATGATAATTTGTCCAAGATTTAGGATACATCTATATCAGAATTAAACAATATGGAAGCTAGTAGCTTCTGGATTGTGAGCATTTAACTGGTGACCTACTTGAGGAGTCAATGGAAGTAGGACTTTTTTTAAAACACAAAGTGCAAATAAAATTTAATAAGAAGTGTCATATATATATATATATATATATATATATATATATATATATAATATGTCTATAGCTATTTTTGCTTATTTCCCCCTACAAAGAATGCCAGTCTTTATTTAAAGATATTCAGCTTTCCAGTTAATATCATTTATAGTCAGACCACATGATGCAGGCATGCATTGTTAGATTAAAACATCTTCACAGAAGACTTGCCTTCCATGACTAATGCTGTTTCACAGATATATGTCATAGGCAATATACCAAGTAGCAGTATCCATGGAATGTTTTAAAAACCTTAAAATCATTCACCTATATTTTAATTTTCCTTAGCTTATAATTAGGCATCGTATTTCTCTTGCTATTACAGATATGTACATCTTCTACCAAAGCCATTCATGTGGAGACAGATGCTCTGCAGTGAACAAATATCAAGGAAATAATGAATTGGAAGTGATAAGTGCCTTCAGCCAAAAGTCCAAAGGGAATCATTTTCTCAAAAACATGCAAAGCAGAAGGAGCCAAAGAAAGAATGAAATGGCAAGAGTGCCAGTGTTAATCCAAAAATTAAGCTCAGAGGTTGTGTTAGGACAAGCTAATTGAACCAATAATGGTCTTTCTTTCATTTTGAATTAAAGTGTGTTCAAAATGAGAGAGCATGCAGAAATATCCTTAAGTAGATTAGGGAAAACATGACAGCTGAATCAGCAACAAAATTAAGAAATATTTGTTCGAGTGATATGGATTTACTGAGTAAGGTAAATAGATGTGGCTCCACTCCTATAAGAGCTTACAATGTAGGACTGACAACACTGATCTACTGGAAACCACCAAACACAAAATATTGGTTGAGTGACATTAGGCTCAGAGCAATCTAAACAGTTGCTATGTGTAAATGAAATTCCTTCCTGAAACTTAGAATCTAAGAAATATAGCAATAGCAATATCAGAAATAATAATTGCTATCATCATTGATGTAATTTCTAAGCTATTCTGGCTCATGCTAAATAATATGCAAAGTGCTGTACATGCACTTTTCTTGTGCTTTTCATGTGCTTTTCAATTCCCACAATACCTCTAAACATTTACAATTGTCTCCATTTTAACATTAAAAAACCTGAGGCTTAGGGATAAGGTGCACCAGTCTTACAGCTAGTAAATAGTAGGTGGGTTAACAAATCTTATTCCAAACCCTGTGGGCTATTTCTCTATGTTACTACCTCATGAATTACTATATAAATGTATACTAGATTGAAGGAACATTAATAATCTAGATGTAACTGGATAGTGAAGACAAGATAATGATTATACCACAAAACACAAAAACAATCAGTATATTTATTAATAAAAGCACTATTTATGATTACATAGGGAAAGGTTAGCTAGCATATGCATTTAGCCCCAATTGTAATTGCTATCGTGCCTAATTTGTAGCTTCAAGAAATGTAAAACAAAAAATTTGACTCTATTCTTTCTAATTCCAGGTACCAATGCCTGCAATGAATTAAACAGGTCTTAATACAGTCAACCAGTGTTTAATAATTAAAAAGAAATGTCACGATAACCTTAAAAAAGTTCTTATTAATATTTATTTATTTATAAAACTCTGTAGTCTTTAGCCAATAATAGAAACACAGAATCCATATTAAGGGCCCTAATTTGTTCAGACTTTCTTGAATGATAATGTATCTGTAGTACACCCTCATTTAGAAGAATGGAGAGCCATTTGAATAAACACAAAGACAAATTTGAAATGCTCAAAGAATCATAAACTAAGAAAGGAAAAACAGCTCATCAGACAAACCACATAAATAAGCCCCATTTATTTATGGAACAGCATCTGTGTGAGAGCCATATCAATCTTTATTCAGGAGAAAATTAGGATAGGCAATAATAACATACATATTTACCTGCTCAATACAGGTAACATATTTCCATTGTAATTTCTCTATTAAAAACTGGTAGAGTAGGTACATATACCCCATTAGGTGATGAAGAAAGTGAGTCTTAGAAAGGCTAAGTGATTTTATAAACATCAGACAGCCATCTATGGTAGGCATGGTATTTCAGTTAATGTTTTGTTTTTTTTATAAATTAGATTTGGTTGCTTTAAGAGTGAATGAAGAAGAGAAAGTCAAAGAAAACAGTAATGAGAATTCTATTTTTAGTTAAATGGATTGTCCATCAGTTAAATTCCTAAAAGGGGGAGGGCCAGTTTTGGTAGATAACTTCTGTTTTGAATCAAATATGACTAGAAGAATCATATGAAGTTGCCATTACTTGCTCTATTATTGGTGTTAAAATAACATTTTGTACAAAAATCATTTAGCATTTCCCCAGACTCCTGTATTTATCTGATCTCTGAGTGCTGAAGTTCATTCTAGTATATGAGAAGACTTTATTATTTATTTTTTCTGACAGAATTATTGGCCTAAAACTAAAAGTCTAAAAACAATTGTGATGTAGAAATTGCAGTCAGCAGCATGAATAAATAAGCATATTTTACGCAAAAGAGGGGGGCATAATATGAAGTCATTAAAAAAAATCCTCGTATCCAGAGATCAAAATTGTTTTATTTTAATCTATGCTATAATTTAAATGCACAACTATCTTCACTATAAAGGCTGAATTCTATTTTCACTTATTATATAAAAAAGTAAGAGAACATCACTCATGGTGTAAGAATGAGAATAAGACAAGTAACCTACAAAATCATAATTCTTAATTTTTGGAGCATATCGGAGGTAGCAGAGGTCTCAAGGCAAACTGAAATCCAATAGGTGTCAGGCATACATGGATTAGCATACCTTTGGCAGAGTATTGGTGGAAGTGGCCACCACAGAAACAGGTAAGAAGATACAAGCTGAAAATTTAACAAATTCTTAAAGTTTGCACATAGGCTAACATGACTCTTTAGGATTCCTAAGGTCCCAAATCAGCACCCACTCACTTGTACCTTTCCATAGGCCTCTATGAAGGGTCCATGAAAACAAGTGGGGTCAGGGTAAGGAAACTGATTAAACACACTCCTTCTGTGGACCATGTTTTAGATCCAGTTGAGTTTTGAGGAGAGCAGTAGAATTTAGAGAAATGTATCTGTACTCTGGACCTCACCTGAGGACAAGGTAGTGGTTATCTCCCACTGAGGAATAAGCGGAAAGCATGTTCTCACCCTGTTTGCTCCCCTGATGTGAGGCAAAGGTTATTGCCACTAGGGGAAAGGCCACAGAATTCTCCCACATCCAAGATGACTAATTTCAAGAAGTTGACTGCTATTAGAGGAAGAACAAGAAATCCTCCTTTCCTGTACCCTGTACTGACATAGACATCTACTGCTAAGGGTGAGTTAATAAATGCACTCACTCATTTCTGTCATCCTGCACTGATACAAGGAAGATTTCTGCTGCCATCAGGGAAGGGGTGAGAAAAGACAGGTGAACAGGAATCCCATCTAACTTAAACTCTTCACTGATACAAAATATAGATTGATTGTACTGAGGAAGAGCAGGAAATTTGTCTGCTCTCTAAACTCTGGACTGAGTAAGAGGTGGAGATTACTTGCATTTGAGGAAGGGTAGAAAGGCTGAAAAGATCTAAATCTTATCCTTGCAGTTTACATGCAAATAGCTCACCTAAGACTAAGGCAAGAGCAGAATAACCAAGAAATACATCTGGAATTTTAATTGAGTATCTATTCTAATAAAAGGGTAATATGTTAATTAGACCAGATAGACCGAATGTCTTCTGGACAAAGCCACAGTGGCAGGGCCAAGGCAGAGGTGGTTAGGGGTGATCAGGCAGGCAGGCAGAGGTGGTTAGGGGTGATCCAGCAGGAAGGCAGGCACGTGAGAGGTTAAGAGACAGCAGTCCTAGATTGTGAGAGGGATGTCCGACTGCTAGTTTAAGCCCAATCCCATAGGGTCCCAGATTGGAGTGGGTGCAGGCCGGGCTGGGGACTCTCCCCTGATCCCCCCCCCCCCCCGCCGTGCATGAATTTTGTGCACCGGGCCTCTAGTAAAACAATAACACTATATCATGGAGGGAGGGACAGTAACATTGCATAGACATGGAATCTAAAGGCAGAACAGGAACACTGAGAAACCCTATAGCATCCCAGACCTCACACATAATGCAAGGTAGCAGCAGTTGGCCACTGGAGATATTTGAAGCCTGCAATGTGCTTAACATAACTAAAGTGATGAGACAAATGGAGATCAAATACAGAAAATATTGAGTCAGTCTTTTGAAGTTATAGACTGGCAGAAAAAGAGACATGTGCATTTCTAGAAAAGATTTTACTGACTCCAATCCACTATTTTTACATGGAATGTCCATCATTTAATCAAAAATTAGAAGACACACAAAATAAACAGCAATTTGATCCATCATTAAAAGATCATCAGAATCAGACCAGAATTTCTCATTCAAAATGTGGATCAAGATATGGTCAGATGGGTTCATTAAATACTAAGGTTCACATATTAAAAGATTTAGCAGAAAAGGTGAACAGCATGTGTTAACAGTTGGAGAACTTCATCAGAGAGATGCAAACAAAAAAAAAGAACCAAATGGTAATGATATAAATAAAAACACATCATATAAGAAATGACAGCACATCATCAACATAAAATAGGTCAATAAAAATAATGCAAAGTTCACAAAAATAAATATGGAAAAACAAAACAGGATAGAGGATCTGAGACCTTTGCAAAGATCAGTCTAATATACAAGTACTTTGTTTTTCAAAAAATATATAAGTGACGAAGAATGGGACATAATAAATATTTGAAGACATAATACGCAATATTTTCCTAATTTAATTTAAATCAAAGATCTATAAAGTTTAGATAATACCAAACAGGATAAATACAAAGAAAAACCTATGTTCATCATACAAAAATGTTAAAACCAAAATAAAGAGAAATTCCTGAAGACATCTAGGTAAAATTAGATTATATTGGAACCACTGGTAAGTATTTCAGCTGCCTTCTCATCAGGACAAATGATATCAAGAAATCAACGTAATTATATCTTTGATGTGTTTAAATTTTAAAAAGTACTTAGAATTCTACTAGTGACAATATCATTCAAAATTCAAGATGAAATATAAACATATTCAGAAAAATAAATTCAAAATGAGTTCATCTACTTACAAAGATGCAGAACAGGAAATGCTAAAATCAGTTCTGTAAGGTTGAAGCAAAATGTTGAAGGAAATCCTTTCATTTTCAACCTGTTTGTATCTTTAGATTTAAGTATGGCTCTTTTAAAAAATAAACATATAGTTTCATCCTACATGTTTTATCCATTCTCAAAATCTTTGCATTTGAAATAGAGTGTTTTTATTTACATTTAATATGAAATAACAAATACTACTTATGTATTTGGAATGACACTTTGGCATTTAATTTGTACCATTACAGTTTCTCTTTATTCCTCTGTTTCCATTTGCCTACATTTATATGGGGGATATTACAAAGATATTACAGAGAGGTGTACCTTTTACCAGATTCTCCCAATGGTTACATCTTATAAAACTGTAGTATCAATCTCTCCTACTATTCCTAATCCTTGGCAATTACTAATTTATTTTTTATCTATGTTATTATTTTAATAACATAATACAAATAGTATGTGGCCTTAGATTTTTCACTCAGCATAATGCTCTTAAGATCCATCCAAGTTGTTAATGTGTATCAAAAGTTTATCCCTTTTGATTGATTGGTCAAGTAGTATTCTATGGTATGGATAGTCAACAGTTTAAGCATTCATGCATAGAAGGACATTAAGTCATGTCCAGTTTGGGGCTATAATAAATAAAGCTGCTATAAACAATCATGTACAGATTTTTGTGTAGACATAAGTTTTCATTTTTTCAGGATAAATGTAGTGAAATTGCTGAGAGGTATGGAAAGTGTGTTTAGTTGTTTTTTAAAGAAATTTCCAAGTTATTTAAAATGGCTATATATATATTACTTTATATTTGCATCTACAATAAAAGATACAGTTTCTCTATATCCTCACCAGAAATTGTGATGGTCATTATTTTTTATTTTTATTTTAGTTGTTGTGATAGTTGTATAATAATCCTCTCTAATAAATGGTAATATGCAAATTAACCATCACTCCGTTACATAAGCCACGCCCACCAGCCAATCAGGGTGAGTATGCAAATTAACCCCAATCCAAGATGGCTACAGCCACAGAGAGCAAGGTTTCCCAGGTAACAGAGCAAGCCAAGCTTTCCATAGCCGTTGCAGGCCTAAGCCTCCACTCAAGCTACAAAGTTTCAATTATAGAAGGTAAACAAATGGCGGCAGAATGGAGCTTGAGAGAGCAGGCCAGGGTTGCCGCCGGCAACAGGGGAAACAAAGCTTTCCGCACACCCTGGCCAGGCTCACCCGCTTAAGGCAACAAAGTTTCAATTGTAGAAGGTGAATTAACTGCCACAAAAATGGCTGCTGCCCCGAGGGAGCAGCAGGCTTGGCTCCACTCCAGGCTACAAAGTTTCAATTGTAGAAGGAAAATAAATTCCAGATACTAGGCCTCCCCTTGGGTTGCCAGGGGGCGTGGCCAGCTGCAAACCACCACAGGCCCCTCGCTCAGGCTGCCCCACACCCCAGGGGAACCCCCACCCTTATCTGTGACACCCTTCAGGGCAAACCAGCTGGCCCCCACCAGTGCACCAGGCCTCTATCCTATCTAATAAAAGTAATATACAGATTGATCATCACTGCAACACACAATATGTCTGCCCCCATGTGGACACAAGATGGCCACTACAAGATGGCCAGCAGGAGAGGGCAGTTGGGAGGGACCAGGCCTGCAAGGGAGGGCAGTTGAGAGGGACCAGGCTTGCAAGGGAGGGCAGTTGGAGGTGATCAACCCTGCAGGAGAGGGCAGTTAGGGGTGACCAGGCTGGCAGAGGAGGGAAGTTGGGGGCAAACAGGCTGGCAGGGGAGCAGTTAAGCATCAACCAGTCTGGCAGCGGAGTGTTTAGGGGGTGATCAGGCTGGCAGGCAGAAGCGGTTAGGGGCAATCAAGAAGGCAGGCAAGCAGTTGGGAGCCAGCAGTCCTAGATTGTGAGAGGGATGTCCGACTGCCCGTTTAGGCCCGATCCCACCAGGATCGGGCGGCCTAAATGGGCAGTCGGACATCCCTCCAGGAGTCCCAGATTGGAGAGGGTACAGGCTGGGCTGAGGGACAACCCCCCGCCGTGCACGAATTTCGTGCACCGGGCTTCTAGTATCTCATAATAGTCTTGATTTTTAATTCTCTAGCTGTTAGTGATGTTAAGCATCTTGCTATGTGCTTATTTGCCATCTTTGTATCCTACTCAGTGAAATATCTCTTCATGTACTTTGTCCATTTTCTAATTAGATAACTGTTTTCTTTTCTATTGTGGATTTTTGATATTTCTTTACTATATATATATATATATATATATATATATATATATATATAAAACCATAATATGCAAATAGACCAAATGGCAGAACGACCAAACAACCGGTCGTATGATGTGCGCTGACCATCAGGGGATGCGGAACATGGCAGGCATCAGCAGCAGGCAGTAGAGTGCGGAACATGGTGGGCATCAGCTATGGCAGGATGGTGGAGCAGGTGAGCGAGGGCACCAGACCAAGGTGGGCCACCAGTCATTGTCATTTGGATGAGCCTCTGGTGGTTACTGAAAATTCTTTGCTCCCATGCAAGGTGGTCCCACTGGGTGCTCGCACCTGCTGCCAGCGCCTGCGCCTGCTGCCAGCACCAGCCCTGCTCACACCCGCTGTCGACGCCAGAGCTACCACTCACACCTGCTGCCAGTGCCTGGTGCCGGCCCTGATCACTTGGTGCTGTCAGTGGGTGCTGGAGCCGCTGCTCTCACCCACTGCCAGCGCCGGCCCCACTTGCACCCACAGCCAGCGCCAGAGAAGCCACTTGCACCCACTTCTGGCACCCGGCGCTGGTCCCAATTTCTCAGCACCATCAGCAGGTGCAAGCAGCAGCTGCCTGCCCCGATTGCCCCTGAGGGCATCTCCACCTCCCCCTGCTCCTGAGGGGCAATCAAGACAGCAGCTGTTGCTTGTACCTGCTGATGGCGCCGGCCCTACTTGCACCCACTGCTGGCGCCGGCCCCAATAGCTCTGTGCTGTCAGTGGTTGCGAGTGGGGCTGCACTGTCAGCATGTGGGAGCAGCGGCGGAGGGTGCTGCTGGCAGACAGGGGGTAGGGTGTCGTGGTGGAAGGGGCCAGGGGGAGGTGCAGAGGATGAGCTTAGATCCTCCCCTGTGCCTACAGGAACCTCTCGGCCCACAGTTCCTTTCAAGGTGCACGAATTCATGCACTGGGCCCCGAGTATAAAGAAAAAACAAGCAACATCATTTAGAAATGAATTCATGGATAGTAAAACTGAAACACATCAAGAAAATAATTGTCATGCAGAACAGGGTAGTTAAAGCTAGAGAGGAGAAAAGGAGTTGTAATCTGGAGGGTACAAACAAAGGTACTGAATTGTAATCATTGCTCTTTTGGTTCAGGAATTCTTTTTCTCAACACTGATGTTTACTTTATAATAATGGATTAAACTTTTGTATATGCTTTTTGTTTATGTTTTATGCCTTTTCCTTTATGTAAATTATATATTAAACTACAGGCTCGGTGCTCAGATTTGTGCACGGGTGGGGTTCCTCAGCCTGGCCTGCACCCTCTTGCAATCGGGTACCCTTTGGGGGATGTAGGATTGCTGGTTTCAGCCTGATTCCTGGCCCCATTGTGCCTGCTGCCACTTGGTAGCATGCTGCCATGGAGGCAGGAGAGGCTCACACCGCTGCAGCTGCGCTGGTCAGCTGTGAGCCCGGCATCTGATGCCCATCAGTCAGCTAAGTGGCGCTCCCACTGTGGGAGCGCACTGACCACCAAGGGGCAGCTCCTGCGTTGAGCGTCTGCCACCTGGTGGTCAGTGCATGTCATAGCAACCTTTCAAAAGGTCGTTTGGTCATTCCGGTATTAGGCTGTTCAGTTGCTTGGGGATTTACGAATATATATAGATATTTAAAAAATAATAACAATAAACACTATGTAACATTTACTGCCAGGTAGTATGCCAAATATTTTACTGAATTCACTATGTTATTTAACCTATCAATCTTATCAGTAATTCTAATAAAGAGGTTCTATTACTAGTATGTCTCCATTGAATAGATAAAGCGTCTGAGGTTCAAAATGGCTTAGTAACTTCTCTGAGTTAACATGACTAGTATGTGATATAATGCAAATGAGTCACATATGTACCTGATTTAAGTGGTCATGTTCTTAAATCATTATGCAGTACCTGCCACCAAACTTATTGGACCATCAGTGTTTACTTCTATTGTAATTAATATTTGGAAATCTGAGCCATTGTATTAAACTTTGGACATATAATTAATTCATTTATATGCTTCAAAAGCTATGGCAAGGCTATGTTGTATCAGAATGTTTTTATTCTAATAATTTGAGAATTATTAGATGAATTCTAATATTACAATTATAAAGATAAATGACCATTGTATTACTTTATGGTTCTTCTACTGAATGAATTAAGATATCATATCCATGTTATTTCATATTTTAGTAAAAATAAAATTATGAATACTTGTGATTATTTTTCTGCTCATAAACGAATGGATGCTTTAAGATGCATCCCTTGGCCCGGAACAGTATTTGCATTCCTCAGTACCCAAATCTGCTTGCTAGAAAATCCCACTCATTAGGAAAACTACTGGTTGTAGTAGAGTTAGATACTAGATATTTGTTGTAAATTTTGTGGAGAAATTTCAATTTTTCTTCAATAATTTATTTTACTTCTACAATTAAATTAAACATACCCAATTTTTAAGTTCACTCTTTACACTAAAATTTGTCCTGATTAATATTACAAAGGGCATTTCAATATTTATGTAGTCTGAATATATTCATTTAAATAAATAAACTTGTTTATTTATTTATTTAAATGTTTACTGATATCATTGATGAGGTTCATGGTTACATGTGATTGATTAGCCACACATTTTATAATGCCTTTGTTATGTAGTCAGTACGAAACATAAATGACAGAGACTCATTTTCTGCTCTCTAGTTGTTTACCAAACATAATTATACAGGATAATTCCCTTAAACCTTCACAAGCTAACTCTCTGTTCCTTTAAAACAAAACTAGTAGTGTTTATGACATTGTGAAAAGTCATAGTTAATAGACTATTAAAATTGTTGTCCAAGGACCAACAGCATCAGAAAACTTGTTAAAAATGCAAAATCTCAGGCCATCACTCCAGACCTACGAATAAGAATATGCATTTTAACAACATTCCTGGGCACCTCCTAAGCATGTTGAAATAGAAGAAGTGCTGCTTTGATATATCCACTTATTTTTGCTTTCTCTAGATTGCTTGTATACTTAGCAAATGTCACTTGTGTTTTTTTCCATATGTACAACTGTTAATACTAATTTGTGTGTTTGCATGTTCTTGTAATGCAAAATGATGAAATGAATACAAAGAGAAAGGTAGTTAAGGTTTTTATGAACTAAGTTAAATATTTTGTCAAGATTTAATAAATGTGAATTGCTACTGTAATTGTCATTGGGCTATTTTTTTAGGCAAAACAACTATTAAATAATAAGAAAACTATAAAATTTGCAAGGATTCTGAATTCCAATTACCTTATATATATATCTTTAAGTCCCCATATTAATTTAAATGTACCAAAAATAGGAAATCAATTGCAGGTAACATATCTTGAAACTCCTTGATCTAAAGCAAAATATTGGTGAACAAATTGCATCTGTATAGCTTAAGTAAACCATTAGTGGGGTCAGATCTCATAAGCCCTTTAGAAAAAAATAGTCAACTATTTTTCCAATCATGCTTATATAATTTTTATATATACAAAATAGGTAGTAAGTAAATAATTGCTAACTAGGGATATGAAATTCATGAAACAGAGTATGGGCCAATGGAACAAATATAAATGCAGTACTGTATAGTTCACTCATTCATCAAATATGTCTGGAAATTTGATGGATGGTAGAGAAACAGTGTGAGAAAGATACACAAGTGGCTGCCTTCACAGAGTTTCCTGCTGATAGGCAGATATAACCCTGTCAAGTCCTTGTTTTCATTGAAGCTCCGGTTTCTACTCCATACAAAATATCTACTTTATAGAGTTCTGATGAAGGTTAATGACATGTTAAATGTCTAGAAGTTCAATTAACCTAATCCAACTCATTACCTTTGTTCAATATACAATAGAAAACATTGAAGTTTCTTGAGAAAGGACTTCCTTGATCAGAGGTATTCTTCAGAAAATCAATCCAGTTTTGAGAGCAATTAGTCTAAGTAAGAAGTAACAAAGGATGTTTTGTATTAAGGAAATACAATGTACATTGAAAACTCACTTGTCCCAACTGAGAAGGTTCCCAATTGACCTATTTGTTCATCCTGAACCATTAGTTCCCATTCCCACTTCCACCAGCGCCGCCCCTCCAATCATCTAAGTAGCTTTATTCTTGACGGATATTATTCACACATGCAAACCAAAAGCAAATAAAATCTCTGGAGTAGTTCTTATACATGAAAACTTATGTAAGTCACTTATTTTATATACTTCAAGATAAATGTTTTCTTAAAATTAAACTAGTTGCATGGACAAGCTCCAATCATTTGTAATCACACCTAAATGAACCTCTCTCCTTTCCAGAAAATTGATAACTCACATGGATACTTAACCCACCCAGTACTTTCACTATGGCCTACCTTACCCTCCTTCACATCACATAAATCACATTAAGATAATACTAGAGGCCCAATGCACACAATTTACACAAGTGGCTCGGCCCTCGCAGCCCCAGCTTTGTCCAGAAGGTCATCCAGAAGGACATCTGGAAGGATGTCCTGAAGGTTGTTCAGCTGTCTGGTCTAATTAGCATATTATGATTTTATTATTATAGATATATAATATAATATGATATAATATAATTAATATAATTAATATCCTATATAATAAAAGGCTAATATGCAAATCGACCAAACTGTAGAATGACCGGTCACTATGACGCACACTGACCACCAGGGGGCAGATACCCAATGCAGGAGCTGCCCCCTGGTGGTCAGTGCACTCCTACAGGGGGAGCGCCGCTCAGCCAGAAGCCGGGCTCCTGGCTGGTGAGCACAGCAGCAGTGGCGGGAGCGCTAAGGATGTCCAACTGACTGCTTAGACCCACTCCCCGTGGTGGTGGGGAGTGAGCCTACATCAGTTGGACATCTCCCAAGGGCTCCCAGATTGCAAGAGGGAGCAGGCCAGGCTGAGGGTCCCCCTCCCCTCCAGTGCATGAATTTCATGCACTAGGCCTCTAGTAATTTATATAATATATACATTTATATTATATTATATTTTAAAATTAATATTGTGAGACAGTTTAAAAATGCTCACATTTTGGAATCTAAATACGTACTTCTAAATTCTTAAATCTAAGAAATTGTGATAGAAACTATGCAATATTTAGATAGGAGTGAAAGCACTACATATCAAACATACAATAGTACAAACATACTTATAGGAAAATTTATAGCTAAAATTCATATATTAGCAAATGACAAATATTAAAAAATAATGAATCAGAGACAGTAGAATAGTGGTTTCCAGGAGCCGGGGCAGGAGAGAATGAAGAGTTATTGCTTATGAGTATAGAATTTCAGTTTGGAAGATGCAATAGTGTTGGAGATGGATCGTGGTGATGATTACACGATAATGTAAATGCACTTAATGCCTCTGAACTGTACACTTGAAAATGCTGATGAAAATGGTACATTTTATGTTTGCTACTAACAATGCCTTTCTAGAGTTTCTTCCACTACTTCTCATCTCTTCACAAGGCTTCTTTCAGTTTAATGAATTGTATCCAGTGTCTGTAAAAGTCGTGTGCTAGTTTTATATATAGTTGTTAGAAAAGGAAGCTACTTGTTTCAATTAACTAAGTTGCT
Organism: Cnephaeus nilssonii; assembly: GCF_951640355.1. Classification (NCBI taxonomy): domain Eukaryota; kingdom Metazoa; phylum Chordata; class Mammalia; order Chiroptera; family Vespertilionidae; genus Cnephaeus; species Cnephaeus nilssonii. The sequence goes on from NC_137084.1 coordinate 74,146,357, forward strand.
TAAGGATTTTAGCACTATTTCAGAAATATAATTTATGTTACAGACCTGATAGTTTTAAGAAATTCATGGGTGGCCAGTGGGTCAAGTGGGTAAAAAGGAGACATATGTAAAACTTTAGACAATAAATAAATTAAAGAAAAAAACAAAAACAAAAACAAGAAAGAACTAAAAAAAAAAAAAAAAGAAAGAAATTCATATAACAAAATTAAACTAAGTGTCCCTCCATTGTTTTTTTTTAATAATTATAGAAAGATAGAGTGCGATTTGTAAAGCATCTCTGATGAAAAATGCTCTCTTAAGCTTTGAGCCAATACTGTCCTCCTGTATTCTTTGAATCCAGTCATTTCTTGAAACTTCTAGGATGTCCCATGTTTCCTCTAAGTAACCGATTAGTCTATGTTCCCTTTCTAGTCTCAGAGCAGATAAATGGCTAATATTGACCTCCAATTCGGAAGTAGTCAAAAGAATCAGAAAATGGATCAACTCACAAGCAGCATTTATTTAGGAGTCTATCAGTCAGAAATAACAAGTTAAGTCATAACTAGGGGCTCAGGTGTTGTAGAAGCAAAGAAACAATATTCTAGGAGAGTGACAGACCTGACTGTGATTCCAGGCTTTAAACAAATACAATGTGATCTGGAGAAAAATTACTTAAACCTTCCACAATTCAGCAAAATGGTAATGTTGGTGGCTACCACAAAGAGGTCTCTGAGAACTAAATGTGTAATTCCAAGCACACTGTAGGTCCCAAATAAACAATACTTATTGTTGTGCCTTTATTTCATTTAACTATTAATGACTTAATAGCCTCATTTTTTACTTTAATCCTAATCTCTTTGAAGAGAAAATAAAACAAACAAACAAACAAACAAAAAATAAGGTTGATTTTTGAATCTCTACCACAGGGTCAGGGACCCAGTATATTGCCACTGAGTGTTTCGGCTTACTTCATTTATTCAAGTTTTCTCCTTTTATTCATTTATAAGATATTTGAGCACCTGTTAAATAGTTAGCACTGTGCTTGTTGCCATCTGCCATAACTAAATAGAGACATTCTTCTCCAGTATATTGCCTCAACAGTAGTAAAATGAAACAAGTTCCTAAAAAGACACATTATCTATTTTACTTATGAACACACACACTGCTATGGGTAAAGTTTACCTTAGAGTAATTACAGGATATAACCCACTGAATCTATATGAAATATGAATCTATCTGTTTTAAGAAACACATCTTCTTATCCTAGTGAAGTCAGAAGTAATTGGTATATGTATAGGATTCAATACAATGTGGTGACAGATGACAGTGCAAATATTACTATTAAAATTATGATTTATTATCGCCAGTGCCAAGAGACATATTAAAGGTTTTTATTATTTGTATTTTAATCAGTCAGATGGATAGAATGACAAACATATCACCAATTTTAAAAAAAGAATATAAGATGAACATTTAAATATAGTTAGTTATTGCATCCAGTGATTAATATGTATCAAAACCAACTACTTCTGAGATAACTTTATTACAATTTAAAAATTTATAAACTTAGTAGAATAAAATTAACAAAAGTATATATGAAATTTTATGCTGAATAATAGTAAATTTGTAAGGAAAATTCACAATCAATGTAATTTTCTGTTTTTGTTTAAGAAATAATAAGAAAAACCATCATTTGCTCTCATAGTTTTCTTCTTTTATTTTGCTATTGATATGGTTACACTAAAATTAGTAAATGTTTTAAAATTCAGATCCACACTTGAATGCGTACATGTCATCTATTCATTCTCCACTTGATAGCAAAGCATTCAAGTGAAAATACACCACCAAAATTCTGAGCAATTTGAATGCAAATTAAATCAATACAATAACTTAGAAGAATTTGCCCTTGGAAAAAGTGCAAGTTCAAGCAGCTGCTCAGGATCCTTTGCTTAGTCAAGCTTCAGCAGTACAACTTTACTTAAGGCATCCATTGCAACTTCATTTTTAAGTGTGAAAAAGCCCAGAGTAAGAAGACTTAACACCAGAAAATGAATGTACTCAGAATACTACACTGTAAATAACAGGTTTTGTTCTAAACCTAATCAAAATAAAACACCTTATATATAAAAACCATGAAACTCAGTTTGGAAACTAGATAGAAAATGCTGTTATGTGTGCCAATCACTTATTCATATAACTAACACTGAATGAATATGATAATAGTTTAAAATCCATATTGTAGCCATAAAGATTTGTTTTTTGGAACACTCTATTGAATAATTCCAATAGACTAATATGTTATTTCAGGAGCTTCTTTGCAATCTCTAGATTTTTCTACAAAGAAAATGAATGGCAATAAATAAACAGCACTGCAAACCAAATTCCAAACATGAAGAGAGGAAATAAAATATTTTTTGAAACCATTTTCAGTGATTTCCATATTTTAATATCATCACTACAGAATAGCAATATTGCTAAATAAGTTAAATGTTCGCCTTAGAAACTTTGAAAAGGTATACAAATTCAGACACTTTTTAATTCACTCAATATTATTAAGCACCTATTATTCAGCAGACTATTGGGCCAGGAGGTCTTCGTGGATACAGTGATACAGAACTCGCTTCCTGGAGTGAGGTGAAAATGTGGACATATACATAAAGAAAGAATAGCTGTACAGAGTGGCTAGAGACACATACTGACATAGCCAATGAGTCCTGGAAGCAAAGAGAAGGAAGTCCCTAATTGTGCTTAAAAAAGCTCAAAGTTCTTACAAAAGAGAAGATACTTGAGATGACAGAGGAAAGAGCAAAGATCCTCACTCTTTCTTCAAAATTAGGAAGACTGTGGCGAAACTCCAGAGACAACCAAAGCCTAGAGAACACCAGTGATTGAGGCGTGCATTAGGAGGTTAGAGTCTTTTAGCAAACTGAAAGGAGGTAAACAGCGGTGGTGACTCCCTTACAGTAAAGTAGTCCAGGCAAAGCTGAGAGATGTACGGGGAGGTCTGATATCCTGGCTGGAAATACTAGGTGGCTCCTGTAGAAATCTAAGCCTGGCCAATGTGCCCAGGTGCTATGGACTTAGCACATGACAGAGTTCTGACTATGAGAGCCAATATCCACTTGTGGGTGAGTCTCTACCTGACAATAACCAAATTGACAAAATATATTCTGGATTCCTATCTCTCTCCCAGTCTAGGATTAATGCTCTTTTTCCGTCTACATATCAATAGTGTTCCCCAAGCCATACATTTCCCATGTCTTTTTCTGAATTAAAACCCCTCTCTTTATTTCTCATGGTCTCAGAAACCTTATAAAACTTCAGGAGATACGAGAGAATAAAACAATCCTTGCTATAGATAGACCAAAATGGGCCAACACAAGATGGATTAGAATAATCAAAGCCAAAGAGAAACAGTACAGGAAAAAAAAGAATTTAATCAGAAGTAAGAGCACAAGTGTATGCAAGGTTATGTCTATAGTCTAAATCATGACCTTTTAAAAGCAGTGAATCTTTCCAATTTTCTTAACATGCAGAGATAAGACACTGAGTTTGGGAAATATGGAATCATTCTAGTTTCTGCTGGCTAATCTGATACACTGTTGTGTTAGTGATGGATATTTTGTTTAGATATATGTTCAAACCCTTACTGTTTATATAATGTTTATTGCAGTAATATCAGACACAAAGGCAAGCAGATGGTGAAGCAATTTTGGGGTAAACAATAGTCTCCCAGCCTTAAAAATTATTCCTACATTATCATAGGTTGGAAAGTGGTAGTTATACTATAGTGTTAAATTCCCAAAAGCCATTCAATTCCTATAGGTTGAGATGGGAGGAGTGGGAGGATAGAGTCATGTGTTCAACATTATCCAATGTTGATTGAAAAAGCACACTAAATGCATTGACTTACTAAGAGAAGAGCAAGGAGTCTACAGAAACCACATGAGAACTATTTCCTCTCCTCATTCTGTTTTCCGTTTCCACCTGATCAAGGGTTGCTTCATTCCCAAATGACATTCAGTTGACAGTAGTCAATTGGAGAAAATATCCTACTTACCTAAATAACAAACTTATCTATTCAGCACTATGCCACCTACATTAATTCCTAGCACCAGATATATTGAATATAAATGTGGTCTCTTCAATGTCCATTTGATTTGTATGCTCAAATAAACTAAGTCATTCCTCTGAAACAACACATTTCAAGAGTATCGAGAAACAGCACTAAACTAGAATCAGTTTTTTAAAAATCATGGTTATAATTATTCACTTTTGTAGATGTGTGTTCTTGAGAAATGTATGCACAATCTACACATCACACAATATGCCCTGTGTAATAGCTTTAGAACATTCAACACTTGACATATTTTCCATGTGGGTCTTTATAACTGGCTCATCCGAAGGTGTTTAAGATTATAAAATGGCATCCATTCCCTAAAGTACTAGTTTGGTTCAGGAATAGTATATATTTCATGAGTTAAGAAGCCTGTTCTAAATGTGAAGAGAAAGAAAAGCCCTGTACATCTTGTATTATATTCCCTTCCCAGGTCACACCATAGCAAGCAAATATAACATTTTCACAAAGAAAAAGAATAAAGTGACCATTGTAGAGTATCTGTATAGTTAATGGAAGGTGAAAAATTATCACTATCAAATTTTCTTTCTTTCTTTTTAAAAGGAGATTGAACTTTTAGGCTCAGCAGTTGCCTTCCCAAATCACTGCCTCCCTTCTGAACTCCACAGCAGAAAGTAAGCCTTTATTTCACATTGGTCTGAACTGTGGAACCAGCCAGAACTGCTTCTGGCCCTCCTCCACAAATTTATAAGGGAAGTATGCTCTGCTTCCATTCATATTTGGTGCTGGATCAGGTTAACCACCTAAAACTACTGAATGCTTTGAGTCAAGTTATTGACTTGACCAAGTAATCAGCACAGTGAAGATTGGTATTAAGTGAGGCACAGGCAAGACAGTTTTTATGAGCCCTAGGACTATCTTCCTGGTGGCAGTGATGTGGGACATACATCTGAGAAGCAATAATTTCATAAAAATGTTCCTGAATGAAACAGAATCAGATTTCCACCTCCTATGCCTGGTGTAGTGGGGAAAAGTAGACTTTCAAGTAGAACTTTAGAGCAGTAGGTTCCATTAACTATTTTTCTTAACTAAGTAATTAAAATTGTATATTAATTACATTTTACTTTGAATACTGTTGTGTACTGGTTTCAGGTGTTTAGCATTGTGGTTAGACAATCATATAAAAGAATTTTCATTTATCAACACTCAGGTGAAAGATGGAACTAGAATTTCAGGTGATTAATGTCCCAGCTTTCTCCAAGGTAATTTATTAAAATTATGTGATGAATGGACTATATTTAAAAGGGCAGAACTTTACCTGAGTAATGTGAGAAAAACAGAGACTACTGGCCCAAAGACAAATTTACCATGACAGCGAAACCATAGGTAAGAAGGGAAGAGTTGCTAAAGAAAACCTACACTTCTAAAGGATACAGAGGTGTTGGATAACACCTGGGTTATCCAGGGAGAACATGATTCATGGCTGACTGAAAAGTAAAATTAGATTTTGAGTCACAGAAATATGCTTTTACTCCTGAGCACGTAGATGTTAAGTTGCATCACATATGACCAATTCATGAAATAATCACTATTCAGTTTAATAAGACCCAGGATCTCCTATTAATTCATCTTTCTTTCTCTAACATAAATTTTTCCATCTCCAACTTTCTTTTGGATATATTACATTATATTATCTCCAGTATAATTAGTATTTCAAGAAGAGAGAAAATAAAAAATCTATCAAGAATATTTAAAACAAGAGCTGAATTTTAATATGTCTAGGGAGATGTTACACCAAAGTTTAATGTCTACCATGGCTGTTCTGTGGTACAAAGGTATAGGTTTTGTGGGGTTAAAATATTATTTAGTTGGGATGGAGTACTAAGAAATATTGACTAAGAAAAATATAATAAAAATAAATGTGCATTTATACAAAAAGATAGCAAGTTATCCATTTTAAAAGTTGACAAATATATCAACATATATTACAGGAAATAATGCAATATTTTATTAATGAATTCTCTAATACCCTCTATAGTACTCTTTCTTTCCTATAGTTTTCTGACTAAATACTTTCGATCTTTTCTTCGTATGACACTATCATAATATTTATTATCCTATATAATAAAAGGGTAATATGCAAATTGACCCTAACCGTAGAATGACCAGGAATGACTGGTTGCTATGATGCACACTGACCACCAGGGGGCAGATGCTCAATGCAGGAGCTGGAGCTGCCCCTAGTTGTCAGTGTGCTCCCACAAGGTGAGCTCTGCTCAGCCACAAGCCGGGCTATGGCTGTGAGCACAGCAGCAGTGTCAGGAGCCTCCCCCACCTGCCCCCCACAGCCTTGTAAGTGCTAAGAATATTCCACAGCGGCTTAGGCCCACTCACACAGGAAGCGGGCCTAAGCCATCAGTCAGTCATCCCCCGAGGGCTCCTGGGCTACCAGAGGGATGTCCACCTGCCACTTTAGGCCTGATCCCCTGAGGAGTGGGCCTAAGCTGGCAGATGGACATCCCCCAAGGGGAACAGGACTAAGAGAGGGAGCAGGCTGGGCTCAGGGATCCTCACACCCCCAAGGGCACGAATTTTCATGCACTGGCCTCTAGTGGAGAAAATAAAATAACAATTCATCTATTTCTCAGTATGGTTAATTACTATGTCTTTTGAATTATTGATAATTTAGACAATTAATCTGAAATTAAGGCATACACAGGAGTAACTCAAAGGCACTTTAAAAATTGTTGCTGTGTTGTATTGAACTACATAATATGTAACTGAATTACTCTTAGGCTACATACATTGATTTATTGATGAGTATGTATAGAAGTATTGTTACTGGAACTCTTGTTTCTTCAGATAATTTAATTGCATTGATGGTGATTTTCATGCCTTTTTTTTATTTTTTTTATTCCGAGAGTATCATATTTCATCAGGAAAAAAAAGTGTCAGAGAAACTAAAATCCAATTTTATATGTTGGAATACACAAAATTAGCAGCTTCACACAAAAATATTCTGGATATTTATAGATTTGCTGTACATATGTGCCCTACAAACACAATTATAATAATTTTCTTGACAACAGGAAGCTGATTACCAGAGAGAAAGGGGTGTGGGCTGAGCCAAGTAGAGGGTAAGGGGAATAAATGGTGAGGAAAGAAAACTTGAGTTGGGGTGGTGAATACACAGTACAATATTCAGATGATGTATTATAGAACTGAACACCTGAAACCTATGTAATTTTACTAGGTGTACCAGTTAATAATGCGGATTTTGTAATCAAAGAAAACACGATGATTTCAAGAGAAACATCAAAAGTGCTTTATTCAAAGTAATGCCCATCGCTAGCTACACATTTCCCCATCTTTCAGGTAATTTGTGGTTACCGTTCCAATAGAACTTTTCTTGTTTTGAGGCAAACCATTCAGAGACCCAATTTTCCACTTCTTGGTATGTTTTGAAGTGCTGCTCAGAAAGTGCATGTGCCATTGATTGGAACAAGGGGTAATCTGAAGGAGCAAGTTCTGGTGAATACGGTGGGTGGGTTAATACTTCCCAGGCAAGATATTTTAACGTGTCTTTAACTGGTTTTGAAGTGTGTAATGGTGTGTCATCACGAAGCAAAATTACTTTGCCGTGACTTCTGGCACATTCTGGTCCTTTCACGATCAAAGTGTGGTTCAAATTGATTATTTGTTGTCAATAGCAATCAGTATTAACAGTTTCACCTGGTTTTAGAAGCTCATAATACACCACACCTTTCTGATCCCACCAAATGTAGAGCATTGTCTTGTTTCAGAAGCGATTTGGCCTTCCAGTCAATGTTGATGTTTGACCTGGATCACCCCATGATTTTGTGCATTTGGGATTCTCAAAATAAATCCACTTTTAATCACCAGTCATGATTCCATGCAAAAAAGACTTTCTTTTGTGCCGTTGAAGCAACATTTTACTGATGACTTCTCGGTTTTTCATTTGTCTTTCATTCAGTTGACATGGTGCTCATTTTGCTTCCTTTAAAATCTTTCCCATTGCTTGCAAATGATCGGAAACAGTTTGCTGAGCAACATTTAATCTTTCTGCAAGTTGTTTTAGAGTTTGACACGCATCTTTATCCAATAATGCTTGTAATTGTTGGTCTTCAAACATTTTCGGTTGACCTGGACGTTCTTTGTCTTTCACATAGAAATCATCACTTTTAAAGCATTTAAACTATTTTTCACAAATACCTTGAGATGGAGCATGTTCACCATAAGCTTCCCGAAATATTCAGCAGCACTTTTCTTCAAAATAGAGTAATGAATTAAAACTTCCCACAAATGCTCTTTTTTTGGCATGAAATTCGACATTTTTAAGCATAAAAATATCTATGATGTTAACACCTTCAGCAAATTTGACATATGAAGTTTTGAAGCTTGCTGTCAATACAACAAAATAGCATACATATCAAACTGCATATATATCAACATATGTGTAACTCCAACTATTGAAAAAAATCTGCATTATTAACTGGTACACTTAGTATTAATCAAAGTCACCCCAATAAACTCAATAAAAATAAAAATAATATTTTTTTAAAATATGCCCCATATAAAAAGTATGTTACATTTATAATTGTAAAACTGTTATATAAAGCATATGACTAAAAGTAGAACATTTATTTTGATATGGTTATCAGTAAAATTGAGCACTCACTTATATTTTACACATTTGATGACTGGAATAATATTCCATAGGCCAGATTTTGACACATATATTTTTAGACTCTTTCTCTTTTACTTCCAATAAACTTCTAGAACTAAGTGCCATGGACAAATTTATATCAAGATATAGAATCTGACCCTGTGCTTTTTGTCATTAATCCAGATGTGATATCAAAGTAGACCTATTTCTACAATGCAAAACCAATTATAAATTACTGACACACTTACCATTTATAATGCTCAGGATATCATCTCTCTATTGGTTTTTCTTTCCCCTTTGTTGGAAGGACTTCTCTTAATATTCCTCCTAGTGCAGGTCAGCTAGTGATTAATTCTTTCAACGTTGGATGTCTGAAAAAGTCTTTACCTTTATTTAAAATACTAGAGGCCCGGTGCATGAAAATTCATGCACTCAGGGGGGTCCCTCAGTCCGGCCTGCATCCTTTCGCAGTCTGGAACGCCTCGGGGGATGTCCACCTGACAGTTTAGGCCTGCTCCCTGGGGGATTGGGGCTCAGTTGGCAGTCTGATATCCTCCACTGCGCTAGAGCTGTCCGCCCCGCTTGTGGCTGAGCAGTGCTCCCCCTGTGGAAGCGCACTGACCACCAGGGGACAGCTCCTGTGTTGAGCGTCTGTCCCCTGGTAGTCAGTGCACATTATAGCGACTGTTCATTCCCGGTTGTTCAGCTGTTAGGGTCAATTTGCATATTATCCTTTTATTATATAGGATATGTTTAGTGGGTAAATAATTCTGGGTTGAGAGGTTTTATGATTTTTATTTGTTTGTGTTTTTTTTCCCCCCTTTCATAACATTGCTCCTTGGGTTTCTGGTTTGTACTGTTCATTCTCCACCTATATTTTACCCATCTGATGATTGAAAGAATTTTCCACATGACACCTGCTGGCACATGTGTGTCCAACATGGGTAAACTACTGGAGAAGAGTATCTGCTGCCATACTTATATTCTTTCCTCTGTATGTTATGCAGTGTGTCTTTTGCTTGTAGCCAATTTTAAGGTGTTTTGTATCCCTGGTATTGAGTAATTTAAGATGTGTTTTATTTTTCTTGTGCTTGAGTTTCTTTGTACTTCTTGGATCTGTGAGAATATCTGGTGAGTCAAACTTGTAAAATTTTCAGCTACTATTTCATCAAGTACTGCTTCTGGCCTTCTAGCACAGTGACTCCAATCATGTACATTAGGCCACTGGAGGATGCTCTGCAGCTCAATGAGGAATTCTACTTTCTTTATTTTTCAGTATTTTTGCTTCTTCTTTTTTTTTTTTTTTTTTAAAAAGAAAAAACCTTTCTCTCCATAAATTGTGACTTCTTCTACCTTCTTGAGAACATGGAATATGTTTATAATTGTTTTACTATCCTTCTCAACTAATTCCATTATCTCTGTCATTTCTTTTTTTTAAAAAAAAATATGGCTCTTTTTTCCAGTTTTGTTGAGATATAATTGACATATAGCACTGTATAAGTTTAAGGCATACAGAAAAATGATGTGACATACATATATTTTGAAATGATTACCACAAAATTTAATTAATATTCATCATCTCATATAGATAACAAAAAAGGAGAAAAATATCCTCTGATGAGAACTCTTAGGATTTACTCTCTTAACTTTCAAATATACCTACTGCAATATCAATTACAATCATCATATTGTACATTACATTCATAGTACTTATCTTATAATGGAAGTTTGTGCCTTCTGACTACCTTTACCCAAATCCCCTCACACCCCTCCTCTCGCCTTTCCGCCAGCTTTGGGTAATAACAAATCTGATCTCTTTTTATATGGGTTTGTTTGCTTGTTTTTGTTTTTAGATTACACATTTAAGTGATATCATACAGTATTTGTCTTTGTCTGACTCATTTTACTTAGCATAATGCCTTCAAAGTCCATCAGTGTCACAAACGGCAATGTTTCCTTCTTTTGTATGGCTGAACAGTATTTTATATATACATATATACTTATACTGCATCTTCTTTATTCATTCCTCTGTAGATCTGTAAATTGGCACTTAGATTGTGTTTATGTCTTGATTATTGTAAGTAAGGCGGCTATGAACATAGATATGGATTCAGATATCTCTTCAACATAGTGTTTTTGTGCCCTTCAGTTATAAACTCAGATGTCGAATGATTAGAACATACAGCAGTTTTTCTTTATTTTTTTTTTTAGAAATCTCCATACTATTATTCGTAGTGATTGCACCAATTTACAATTTCACCAACAGTGCTCGAAAGTTTCCTTTTCTTCACATCCTTGCCAGTATTTGTTACCTCTTTTTTATGATGGCCATTCTCACAGGCGTGAGGTGAATCTTTCATTTCTTGATTTCTTCATTATTAATGTATATTCCTCTCTCTTTATATCCCTGATATTTTTTTATTGGATTCTAGATATTGCAAGTTATACTTTGTGGATGCTGGACATTTTTCTTATCCTTTTAACAATATTTTTATTGATTTCAGAGAGGAAGGGAGAGGTACAGAGAGATAGAAACATCAATGATGAGAGAGAATCATTGATCTACTACTGCCTCCTGCACACCACCTACTGGGGATTGAGCCCGCAACCCAGGCATGTGTCCTTGACCAGAATCCAACCTGGGACCCTTCAGTCTGCAGGCCAACACTCTATCCACCAAGCCAAACTAGCTAGGGCTTCTTATTCTTTTAAATATTCTTAAGCTTTGTTATGGGAATGCAGTTATTTATATATTAAGGCTTTCTTTTAAGAATTATTCAGCTAAACAAACAAACAAACAAACAAAAAGCCCTATTTCAGGGCTAATTTTGCTCCATTATAGAGGTAGTATCTTCTAAGTACCCTACTTCATTTCTTGTGTATTACAAAGAATTTTTCGTTTTGCTTTCTATCCCCATTTGGTCGTAGAGGTAACAAATAAGAGAGGCGGGGATAACATAGAGCTCTTGGAACCAGTTGAAATTTGGGGAGATAACTGAGGAGCTTAAAACTAAAATAGATGAATATGATTTGCTATAAGTTTAAGAAATCAAGTATGGAATACCTGTTGTCATGTTTTCAGTGAGACAATGGGCTGATCTATCCTGAATAACTATTATACTAGTATATTAATATTCTAGTAACACTATCCTTTCATCCTCAGGAAAGAACTATTTATAACCTTTCAGCGGCATAAATCAAACCTTAATCTAGAGTGGATTATGCTTTAGTTTGGCTCAAGAGCTTTTATTGAGTGCTTACTGTATGTCAAGTATAACAATTGATGGCTTTGATCCCAAAGCTGAATAAGGTTTAGTCTCTCTCTTTTTTAAATGTATAGTTTTTTTTTATTTAAATAACTAACACATATAAAATATTCAGATTGTGTTTGACTCATAATAAGTGCTTACCAATCTGTAGACTTTAGGAATAGCAGCAATCATAGTCAGGACAACAATATTGTTCAAGTTCTGTTCATCTTTTCTTCTGAACTACTTTTGACCAAGTTAAAACCACTGGGATTGGTCGTTTCCATCAGCCAAAGTTCAAAGAAGTATTTCCATATATTCTCAGCCTCCACATAAAATTAATCAAAGCTCCTTTTAACTTTTCTTATTCATTGATGTTTGCCCTAAGATTTTTTCCTCCCAAAACATCCTACAGATTAATCGCTGCTAGTTACTCCTTACCCTAGAAATGCTTTTCTTTTATATAGTCAGATCTCAAAAATGTAGCTTCATGGTGTTATCCTTTTTTTTTTTCATATTCATTATATTCAGTGACGGGCAATTATTTTCTGTTCTTTTTGGTAAAAAGAATAACTACCTAACTCTGATCTGAGATGAAAGAAATTCCTGATTTTTCCTTCTTAAAATGAAATATAATTAAACATACTTCATTAATTGGATACTACACTATTTGGCATCACTATTACCTTTACTATCATTTATTCCAGATATTGGAAATCAAGGACCTAAGGCTCTCCTGGTAACTAGGTCATGAATTATCTCAATAACCTTGCTTCTCCTTTTCAGTTCTTTCTACTACATCAGTTTACTCTTGTGGAATCAAGGGATAAAGAAGACTGTAACACTTTCTTGACTGAGGTTTTTCTTCCTAATTCTTCACAACTATTCTGAGGAGTAGGACAGCACAAACTCAGTTTTATTCCAGTCCTTGGAAACTTCGTAATGAGGCTAGCCAGATTTTCTATTGTCACGAAAATCCAGATCACATCTGGTAAAGTTCTTTCTTTTTATTTTACTTTATACCCACTGTTTCATAAAAAAGACAAAATGCAATTTTTAAAAAATATATACATGGGAAGTCTCTTCCTAAATCCCAGAGCAAGGGAGGAACATTATTGCTCATGAACCTTCAATGACCTAAATGTGATTACTATTCAGTGATATCTTAGGTTTCTTCAGAGAAAATAGAGATTTTTTTGTGTGTCCTTACCCAAGGATATTTTCCATTGATTTTTAGAGAGAGTGGAAGGGACAGGGAGAGACATAGAGGGAGAAACATCAATGTGAGAGAGACACAATTGGTTGCTTCTCACATGCGTCCCAACCAGGTCCAAGGATCTAGCCTGCAACTGAGGTACGTGCCCTCAACCAGAATCAAATCTGGGACCCTTCAGTCCTTGGGCTAACACTCTATCCACTGAGCAAAACCAGCCAGGGCTAGATTTCTTTATCATTTAAATTTACATGCTTCTGAATCTGGATGGGAACAAGTTTGGATTACGAAGAAGATTGTGTTTAGTTTTTTAAGATTCAGAGAGCCAGTGACAAAGAATTGGGGAGTCCTTTCCACCAAACAACTTTACCTCAAAAACAATATCTGAATCTCCTGGGCACTTGAGATCAGATAGCAAGGTATGCTTTTATCTCTATGAAGTGAGAAATTATCTAAATTTTCTTCTAATGTTACGATTTTCTAACATTATACTCTAACACTAACTTTAAAACTAAATTATAACTTATATCACAGCACAACCATTTGCAAAATATAATTATTTTACTGAATTAAAGGGTGACTTTCAAACCTCCTTTCAGTATCATTTTTCCACGGGCATTAACTATATGGCTTGATTTACACAGCTTTCCAAAAGCCTTCATTGGGGTAATGGGGTAAATCCGCCTGCTGCCAGAGAAATGTGCAAGTCTACTGATTAGAGTGAACGTACAGCCCGCAGGTATAAGATGATGAGATAGGTATAAAACAGTGCAATAATTAATAAACAATTGGTCCAAAAAGTCACCTTTGATATCAGAATGGTCTTTACACACTTCCCTCTGCTTCTTGTTATGCCCCACTTTCATCGTCTTCCATATTACTATCAGATTGTTCTTAAAGGAACACTGGTTTGGATATATCCTTCCTCAGGGAAGAGAATTTTATGGAGATTGGGCACCCTTGCTTTATGGCCTAGTCTCTGGCTATGGTTTTGATATTATATGTAATTATTCTCCCAGTTTCATGAATTCTTACTCAAAATACCATCTTTCAACTTTCCTGCTTTTTCCTCCGAGTATCACTACACCAGCAAGTTGATTTTTTTTTTAATATTTGAAAACGGCATCATTTTAAAAATATATTTTTATTGATTTCAGAGAGAAAGGGAGAGGTAGAGAGAGAGATAGAAACATCAATGGTGAGACAGAATCGTTGCTCAGCTGCCTCCCCCACTGGGGATTGAGCCTGCAACTGGGCTTGTGCAATGACCAGGAATCGGACTGTGACCTCCAGGTTCATAGATCGAGGCTCAACCATTGAACCACACTGGCCGGGCTACACCAGCAAATTTTGACACACACACTCCCACACACCTTTTTTCAAGGATCTAAATGCACTGATGTGACTATTCTTTTATTATCCCTTATCTTTTTCTTGTCCTTGTTTCTGTGTTTAAACAACTTAGATTCCAGCTCTTGTTTTCCTCTATGTTGTTATGTTAACTTTGGCTAAAGTCCAATCCCTGGTTAAATCCAATTTTCTATCTAATCTATATTTGTTCCAGGGCAGCAGAAACATTGCAGAAAAACACATAATTATGCGATTGCTCTCACTTCAAATGTGAACCCTGCATGAGAATGGATGAACACCAAGTGGGCCTTTAGTGCTACTTAGTAAGCATGCTAATAGTCCAGTCACCCTTTCTCTCTCCAAGATGACAAATACCTTCTTATGGCTCCAAACACTTCCTATGCTTCCTACCCCAGTGCCTCTCTCAATGTAAGTCCAGCCAGAGCCAGAGCAGTGCTTGTCTGTATCTCAGTCATAGAGCACCTGTCAGAGTCCTTGCAAATATAAGCTCTGCACACCTACTAGTGGCAAATAAGTCAGGGTTTCACTCTTTTTTTATTCCCAATTCTTATTGAATGCCCTGTAAATATTGCCGAGTAACTGAATTCAAGGTTTGGAATAATTTATAATCAATGAATGGCATGAGCCTCCCTTTCCTTTTTGACTCAGATTTGCCTTGCCATGACTG
Source organism: Cnephaeus nilssonii (assembly GCF_951640355.1). Taxonomy (NCBI): domain Eukaryota; kingdom Metazoa; phylum Chordata; class Mammalia; order Chiroptera; family Vespertilionidae; genus Cnephaeus; species Cnephaeus nilssonii. The sequence goes on from NC_137084.1 coordinate 74,161,600, forward strand.
ATCTTAGTTCTAAGGTGGAGTTTTTTCTATCACTCTCTGCATCTCTTTTCTAAGGGAGGAGTTGTCAGAGAGAAAGCAGGCAGCAAGAGGAAAGGATGAGGCAGACTAGGAAATCTGAATTGGACAATGTAGAGTGGCGATATAAAATAAGAGTAAATTTCTTTCTGTTTTAAAGCCCTCAGGCTTCAAAGGTGGCTCGTTTGAAGTGTTCTCAAAGCATATGAAATTGCCTGGACTCACATTTTCTTTTATCTGCAAATTCTTAGGCGGAGCAGCAAGGTGGGCCAAAACCAGACTAATCTAGGTTTCTAATTAACTACAATATCTACAGAAACTGATTGCTCAATGCCCTGTTTCCACCTAGCATTGATGTATGTAGAGAGAGAATCCAAGCTCTGGAGTCCTCCCAATCCTAGGGACTTGTTATCCACAAGCACACTCAACAGAGAATTCAAGACTGTTCATGCAAGCCAGAATAACAGAAATTATTTCCCTAATTCTACAAGCTTGGCCAGATGACAGCAGTAATAAATGGATGCTTTTGATGACATATCAAGAATTTATATAAAGAAAAGCCAATGATTTTATGAAGATATAAGATACAGTTCTCTCACAGCTGCCATATTGTCATGCTGACCTAGTCATAGCTGAAAATTATCATCATATCATATTCCCTTGGCCCAACTACCCTATCCAGTAAAGTTGCTGCCTATCACCTCTAGGATTCAATAAGTCTTTTCTGACTCTCGAACAGCCAACACATCACAGCTGTGCTGTGGTCATCTCCGAGTCTGACATGAATCTAAAGTTGTAATTCATCTAGCTAAATGCATGGGCTTCAGAAGGATGGCAGGAAGAGTAAAATCAGAGCCATATTTTACTGCCACTCTGGGTATAAGCAGAATACCTTCAACAGAGAAAGTTTTCAGACTAGTTATGACATTCAGGTGGCAGCCAACATGTAAAACTGGGCTCAGAATCAAACCAGAAGTTAAAACAGACCTTTGAGTATGATAATAGTTCTCATTAGAAGTCAAGCAGCTGAGTCTTAAGCCTAAAATAAGCACATAGCATTTTAGTAGCTGGATGTTTCAAAGGTCAATAGGCAGCACCATATGGTGCCATGATGTGTATGCATGTGTGTGTCTGCACGTGTATGGACACATGTACACAGGCCTGCATGACTTAAAACAGCAAACCACATTTGTATCCTCTTATCCATTTGCTCAGACAGCAGTAAACAGTCTACAGAGGCTTAAAGATATGGACTGAAGGATAGATTTGACTTATGGGCAAAGCATGTGCCCAGAGATTTACATGCTTTGTTAAAGCACCTCTGAGCTTCCCTCACTGTTCAATAGCAGTTAGTGCAGGTGGCAGGGGCCCACCTAGATCATTCCTGCTGGCAAGTCACAAAGGGCAACGCACCTTAAGTATTTGTAGGCTCCCATGGCCTCTCTGCTTCACACACTGTACACGTTCCCCAACTGTTCTGCTTGTTTGTTTCTCAGCTGCCCACAACAGTGACAATTCATACCAAGGTTTTGGTTTGGGATTTTATGTTTGTTTTTCTGAAGAATTAACTACGCTTTAGAGAGAGCATTGGCCATCACAGACGCAGGGAATGATCAGACTTCATCTAAGTTGGAATCCTTGTTCAATAACAGAGAAACTTATTGCATTGCTCAGCCTGAGGCTGTGGACTGCACAGGTTGAGTGAATATACGAGAGCCACCATTTGGGGAAATGAAAACCATTCTCATGATAAAGAAGGCAAGTGTTGCTTTCTCTTATCCTCACTTGATTTCAGCATTTTTTTCTTTCTTTGAATGCTACCTACCCAGCTCCCTCCTCTAACAATTATTTTTATGTCTACGCCTACTTATCAGAATAAGGTCATGTATTACATCAGTAAGAATTAGTTCTTCATAGTACTAACTACATTTTAAGGAAACTTCAAAAAGAGAGACGATTAAATGAATTTCTCAGATGGTGTATGTTAAAACCTGTAAGATCTGTATGAAGAAGAGAATTCAGGAAGACAAGGTAGTGTCAGCATTCTCCAGCTTAGGCCACATCTCCCCAGAGAAGAAAGTGTTGTGTTTAAGTTGCATTCTGTTCTTATGTAATAAAATATGTTTAAACAAATCTTTAGGAACATTATTAGAATCTTGAAAAGATATATCTAACTAGAGGCCCAGTGCACAAAATTCATGCACGGGGTGGGGGGGTACCCCTCAGCCCAGTCTGCACCCTCTCCAATCTGGGATATCCCTCTCACAATACAGGACTGCTGGCTCCCAACCACTAGCCTGCCTGCCGGATTGGCCCTAAATGCCCTCTCCTGCAGACCTGGTTACCTCTAACTGCCCCCCCCCCCGTTGGCCTGGTCACCCCAACTGCCCTCCCCTGCAGGACTGGTCACCCCTAACTGTCCTCCCCTGCCGGCCTGGTCCCCCCCAACTGCCCTCCCCTGCAGGCCTTGTCCCTCCCAACTGCCCTCCCCTGCAGGCCTGGTCCCCCCCAACTGCCCTCCCCTGCAGGTCTGGGTCCCCCCAACTGTCCTGCCCTCTATGCCTGGTCATCCCCAATTGCCCTCCTCTGCTGGCCCAGTCACCCCTAACTGCCCTCCCCTGCAGGCCTGATTGCCCCCAACTGCCCTCCCTTGCAGGCCTCGTCCCTCCCAACTGACCTCCCCTGCTGGCTTGATCACCCAGAAATGCCCTCCCCTGCTGGCCATCTTGGTGGCGGCCATCTTTTGTCCACATGGGGCTGCCATCTTTGACCACATGGGGTGGCCATCTTGTGTTGGAGTGACAGTCAATTTGCATATTACCTCTTTATTATATAGGCTAGGGCAACAATCTCCAGAAATATTTAATGGTATAAAAATAGACTACATTAACTTATTTTATTAATTAGTTATTTATTTTAAGAGGGAAAATAGTAAATGCACATCTCTCTCCTTCCCCCCTGGTTTTAGTAGAAAGAAAACCACCTGAGTAGCTTAAACTGTTTGAGTTACCACTTCATGGGATCTAAATAGATCTCGCCAAGAGTTTGAAAAAACTGGTTTTAGATGTCAGAACAATATTAGAATGGAAAGTGGAATGAGACTAGGTTCCAGGTTTCATCATTTAATAAGTAAAAAGCAAAATAACATTCACTCTGTTTAACAGACCCAAAGAAATCTACGCCCACTCGCTCTTGTTTGGTGAGAAGACTTGCTAACAAATCTATGCAAATTGTACCTAGCACACACAAGAAGACCCAAAGAGCCATGGAGTAGAAAGCCTGCCCATTCCTGTCTTACATTTACAGTGACATATTGTGCATGCATAGCCAAATCTCCATCCAGACATAGCTGCATGCATTCTGATACATTACCAGAGTGATTGGTGTGACAAAAATCCAAAACTGGTCTCTACCTAAGCAACCACTTTACTGATTGAAGCGATGGTGAAAGATTGGGAAGAATGGCATCAATAGGCTATAAGCATCTTAGAGATATAAATTACAAACCTGGATGTACCACAAATATCACTTGTTTGTTTTTGGATAAGCCTCAGGATAAGGGGTGGTTATACTCAAGGGAAAGCTTTCTTGCCCAAAGTTAAGATTTATAATGTAATGAATGCTCCATGAGGGCAAAGATTTGATCTGTTTCTGTTTTTCCTTTTTCACTGCTAAATATGTAACGACAAACACGTGGAGGTGCTTGATGGTAAAGTTACCTACGCATGTTGTTTTGAAGTGGGTATAATACATCCTCCCACCTGCCTATTAACGTAATCTCCTCACTGGTATCTTTGCTTTTATTCTCACTCCACACACTTCTATCTAGTCCCCAAGCAACACCGTATCATTTTTTTTTCCAAAGAAAATACCTGCCATTGCTTAGTAGCCCCTTTTGACCCAGCCCTGCTTACCATGCAACTTCTATTTTCTTAAATTTTATTTTATTGTTTAAAGTATTACAAATAGTGGTACATATGTCTCCTTTTTCCCCCCATTGACCTTCCCCCGGCCTCCCCTACCCGCCGACACATGCCCAACCACCCCCCACCCAGTGTCTTGCATTCATTGGTTATGCTTATATGCATGCATACAAGTCCTTCAGTTGATCTCTTACTACCCCCCAATCCTCCCCAGCTTTCCCGCTGTAGTTTGACAATCTGTTTGATGCTTCTTTGCCTCTGTATCTGTTTTTGTTCATCAGTTTATACTGTTCTTTATATTCCACAAATGAGTGAGATCATGTGCTATTTTTCTTTCACTGACTGGCTTATTTCACTTAGCATAATGCTCTCCAGTTCCATCCATGCTGTTGCAAATGGTAAGAGTTCCTTCTTTTTTACAGCAGCGTAGTATTCCATTACGTAGATGTACCACAGTTTTCTAATCCACTCATGTGCTGATGGGCACTTAGGCTGTTTCCAAATCTTAGCTATGGTGAATTGTGCTGCTATGAACATAGGGGTGCATGTGCCTTTCTGATTGGTGTTTCTGTTTTCTTGGGATATATTCCTAGAAGTGGGATGACTGGGTCAAGTGACTTGCTCACTCCAGCCATAGCAGTTCAATCCTTAACATGGCCAAGTGCATTTTATCTTTCAGCTTTTGAAAAGACTTTTCTTCTCTGCTTGCAATGTCTTGCCTAATTCATGTGGCTGGCCTGCATTTCTCTGCTGGTTGGAGCATCATCCCTATACATCAAAAAGTGGTGAGTTCGATTCCCAGTCAGAGCACATACCCAGGTTGTGTGTTTGACCCCTTGTCGGTGCTTATGGAAGGCAAACAATGTTTCTCACTCACATTGATGTTTTTCTCTTGCTCTCTCTTCCTCACCTTTCCCCTCTAAAATCTATGATAACATCTCCGCAGGTGAGGATTAAAAACAAATGAACAACAATAGCAATCAGCACTTTTATCTTTATTATGTGCCTGGCACCATTCAAATGTTTTATGTACATTAATTCATTTAATACTAATAACAAACCTACAAGTAGATTCTTTAGTTATCAACCTCATTTTCAGATGAAGAACTAAGGCACAGAGAAGCTGAAAAAACTGCCTAAGGACAGGCACTAGTAATGAAAATACATTTAATCCCATATCTGAAGTTCATTATTTTAACCATTTCACCCTTCTCTCTCAGAAAGTGTCAACCCAGTTACCATCTTTCATATTACCCTATTTTAATGTTTTTAATAACACCTTTCACTACCTGATACTTTTCATATATACTTATTTGTTTATCTATGTATCTATTTCTTTACTTTTATAAATTATCATCTATCTCCTTTTACTAAAATATAATTTTATGAGGCCAAAGTTCTCTTTTGCTTTGTTTACTGCAGGGTATCTGGAATCCAGAGCAGTTCCCAGCATGTAGGAAGCACCCCTCAAACATTTGCTGAAGAATTAGTTAGCAACCAAATGATTGCATGCCTTCCTGGTTGCCAGCTTAGGCCTGCAAGGTGGTGAATTGCATCTGACCATTCATCTTAAGGGGTTCAGAGTCCTCAACCATTAGTTTACTTAGAGGTGATTAAACCTGAGACTTCCCCCAACCCACCTGATGACAGACTAATTTATAAATCAGAATGGCAATTTACTAGCATTCAGTGTGAGGAATTCTCCGGGGAGCCAGAAAGCCCAATATCCACCTGTTAGAGAAGCCTCCACGGAAAAGGAAACTTAGATCAGATGGCTGTTCAGCAACTATAAAATCACAACAAAGGAAATTCAAAGACTTTGCAAGATATTTTAATCAAGCAATACCAGCTTGATGACTCACACTTCCCAACCACCAGGCAATTCTCACCAGTAGTTCAGATTTTGCAGTCAACAGGGACTCCTATCCTTTCATAAGGACTAGACATTCTCACTCTCCAACTCTCTAGAAATACTGTTGTTTTTTCTCCAGCTGATCTCAAGACTATTTGTTTTTTTCTAGTCCTTTCAGTTTTAGAAAAGAAGTCTACTTCTAAAGCCAGTTCCAGGAGGCACTCAGCTCCACTCTGCCTGGGTCCTCACACTAGATCCTTTACCTATGATCCCTAATGTAACTCAGTTCCTAAGTGACTCGATTCAGAGTCTCAAGAGAGAATCTGTTTGGCTCAAACAAGTTCATAGGTCATGTTGGGGCCAAGATTTTTATAATTGGTCTAATTATTTCTGTGGAGATCAGAGTATAGAGGGAGACAAATAATTGTACAAGGAAGTCAGCTTTGAGGAATGAGAGAGATTCTCATGGAAAAGGACATGTGTAGAGAAGCAATGATGGGCATATCTAGCATGCATCTAGATATGCTCTTTACCCTTAGATTGTTCATTTCAAAATAAAAAACTGCCTTTACACTTACTGTAGCCTTTTGGTTTACATCTATAACCCCACTTATAGTGGCAGTAGAGCATAGTAAATAAGAGAACATGCTATGAAGTAACATACCCGAGGTTTAATTTCCAAACCCCATGTTTACTACATTAACTCTACTCATCTCAATTTCTTTGTAATTATTTTATCTACCACATAAGTGTTGTCATGAGGATTAAATGTAGTAATATTTAGGAACTCCTTAGCATAGTCCCTGGCACATATTAAACACAAATAACTATTAGACATCATAGACATTGTTATTATTTAACCAATGAGAGAGGCTTTGGCTATGTCCAGTCATACAAATACTTCCAAGTACACTGAATCATAGAAAATGTTTTCTATCTTTTGAAAGAAAAGTAAATTCTCAAGAGGATGTTACTGATAAGGGCCAGAGGAAAGTCTCCTTGCAATTCTACCTCCTAAGCAGTAAGAGGCTTTGTCCACACAGCTTGCCAAATACGTTGCAAGAATGCCAAGTGACTAGACCATTACTTTCCAAGGTTAATACAAAGTCTCTAGGGAAATAATTAAAAATAAAATTTTCATAGCTGAACAAGATTTGGAAATACTGCCGAGCCCTTTTGGAAAGGCACAATGCACATTGGCATATTAAGAGTAGTAAATGATATTTCATTAAAGAATTAGATTGTATTGCTTTATTGACCAGTCTTATATGACAACAACTATCAGCCCTTGTATGGACCCCTTTTTTGTTGCTTATTATCTCACAGAAATAATGTTCTGGCCGAGTATTAGACAGAGGTTCTAGGGTAACTGGTTGCTTCCTCCTTTCCACTTTGAAATATATACAAAAAATGAAAAATAACTCCACAGATCACCTGACAAATGTAGTTATTTCTGACTCTTCCTTCTTGCCATCAACTGCAAGTTCATCATTACTGTAGTAAGCAGAAGGATGACCCCTCTGCCCTGGAAAGGTTTCCATGCCACAGTCCTCAGAACCAGTGAATATGTTACCTTAAATGACCAATGGAACTTTGCAGAAGTGGTGAAGGGTAAGGACTCTGAGATGGGAAGATATTCCTGGATTCTCAGGTGGGCCCAGTGTAATTCTATGAATTATTAAAAGAAGATCCTTTTCTGGCTGAAATATACAAACATGAATGAAGGATCAGAGGGATGCTACTTGACAAGGACATGATCTGCCTTTATTGACTTTGAAAATGGAGGAAGGGAACAAAGAGCCAAGAAATGCAGCAGCTTTTAGAAACTGGAAATGACCTTTTGCTCAGAGCCAACAAGAACACAGAGACCTAAATCCTCCTACCACAAGGAAGTGAAAGACAATAACACAAAAGAGCAAACAAATAATCCCCCTCCAGAGCCAACAGAAAGAAACGTTGTCTGATGACCACTTAATTTTGGCCTAGTGAGACCTATATCCAACTTCTAGCATGCACATAGATTAAAAAATACTATAAGGTATTATAGTAACATAATAAAATTTTTGTTTAAGCTTCTCACTTTGTGATAATTTTTTACAGGAGCAACAGGATATGAGTACAATCATTATCTTTACAAATAACATTTTTGAACCTTTAATGTCTGCCAGACTCAACTCTATACACTTAGCATGTGCATGTATTAATTCACTTATCCATTAATCAATCCATTAATTCTCACAACTACCCTAAGAGGCAGGTACTATTATTATTCCCTCTTATGGAGTAGAAACTGAGGCAACGAGAGTGTAGGAGACTTACCCAACCCAGGGTCATATAGTAAGTGACAGCATTGGAATTCAAATGCAGGCCAAGTGTCTCTAGACTCCGGACTCTGATTCCAGAGGATACCAGCTCAGTGAGTGTCATTTTCCAAGGAAATAATAATCTAGATAATAGTGACTCTTCTATTAAAATTAAATTATAAATCTTTATCTTTATATTTAATTTATAATCCAAAATTTATATTGCCATGCAGAAGATGCAATTATTGGGATCAAGATGAACATGAATTGCCCTAATTTTATTGGCTTAACTTCAATTATATTCAAGCACACAAATTTATGCTTTTAATTAGTTGTAAACCTTAATAGTTTAAGGAATATTGTCCACACTCTTTTGAAACCTTCATCCATCATTGGAAAACTATTGAACATCTGAGTCTTTCATTTATACTGCTCTACTATTAATTCAGGCAACTTATTAATTAATTAATTATGAGCCTACTATGTGCTCAGTATTGTATGTAACAGAAATGTAAAAGAAGTGTGTAAGGTATAGCCTTGGATCTTATAATCTGTAATAGTTTAAGAAAATAAAACATTCATATCAAAAGCAATTTTTATTAAATTCTCACTTTTCAGTAATATCTCCACTTCCCCACCAGGAACAAGATTATTTAAATATTCCATAGTTTAGAAGTGAACAAACTAGAAGGCAATTAATTTATTGCAATCTGTCCTAAACCTCTTTTCTCAACCTTTGAAGTAAAATTTATGTAATCTAGGATTGGAAGTCAGAGTTACATGGTTTAAAACACACACACAGAGTCACATAACACAAATACACATATATAAATTCCCCTCACGGGGAGAAAAACCTTTCCTTTCTTTCCTTCTAGATTCTTTGGTTGATCTGATAATTAAATTGACACAAAACAGATTAACAGGAGAAATACTAATATCATATGTATGGGATGTTAAAAAATTAAAGGCTGCCTAGCTGATATGACTCATAGATTGAGTGTCGACCCAAGAACAGAGAGGTCACTGGTTTGATTACCAGTCAGGGCACATGCCTGGGTTAGGGCCTCAATCCACAGTAGGGGGCGTGCAGTAGATATCCAATGGATTATGTTTCTCATCAATGTCTCTATCTCTCTCACTTCCTTTCTCTCTAAAAATTAATAAAAACATATTTTAAAAATAAGTGACTAAAAGAAGTAACCAAAGCAGGCAGCTTTTATGCCTCTTGGACAAGGAAATAAATTTGTGAAGAATTGACAAGTGATGGAGTGGCCTAATATAGTAGGTGTCTTGTAGGGTCCAGTGGCACCATCTCCCTATTCATCTGAACTGGGTGATGTGCCCCCCTCCCACCATGTGAGCTATGTAAACCCTCCTGTTGTAGTTGGGCCTTGATTGCTATTGGCATATCAATGGGAGGGAATTACCCTGAAGTCGATTGGCTGTTAGGACTGGCTATGATACAATGAAGAATCAGCTGTGCAGGGGTCCACTCCACGAAGCTGGACTTACTTCAAGGGGGCTCTGGTGCCAGCTGAACCCTCCAATTGAGTATATTGCTTATATAGGTGGTTGGGTCATGCTTCAATGTGGCCTGAAGTTTCTACTAGGTGCACAGACTCTGGAACCTCTCAGGAGGGGTGAGTCAAGGTCAGTGGTCACCTGTGTTTTCCCCAGGGCCACCCATAATGAGCCAAATAGTCACCTGCCAGATGCTGCTTATTTGAGAGACTTTAGAAAAGTCTGAAGTAGGAGCCAAGCCACTGGAAACAGCTTGGGTGGGCATAAAAGTTGAGTGGGGTCTCAGGGAATCACCAGGTCTGGGCAACAGTAGTATCTAGGTTAATGGAGACTCAGATATGGTGATCCCTGCAAGTTCTATGCCAGGAGAGCTCAGCAAAGGAACAATGACCTCTGCCAGCACTTCTGTATGGAAGAAAGCTACCCCACCAGCTCTCTTCCTGGTGCCAGACACTTTAGGTCCTACTTGTATGTTCCTGGTCCTTTTGAAGCTGCTGCCCCACCCCTGGACCTCAGAGAGAATGAGTCTGAGTAGGACCCTTTAAGAGGAACTGCCTGGGACTCCAGCAGCCTCCATTTCACTCAGCCACTATTACCTGCTGGTATTCACAGCCAGAAGTTATGAGAATTTCTCTTTCTGGCACTGGAATCCCAGGCTGGGGGGCCTTGTGTGGGGCTGGGATGCCTGCTGCTCAGGGGGGAACTCTGCAGCCCAGATATCCCTCCTGATTTTTTTCCACCACTCATTGGTGTGGGACCAGCTTGTCTTGAATCTCTGTCCTCTGGCCAGTCTGGACGGAGCTTCTTACTTATATCTTTAGTTGTAGGACCTTCATTCAGCTATAGTTCAGGTGGTTCTGAATGATGGTTTTTCTGTAGTTTTGTTGTATTTTTTTATATATATATATATTATTGATTTTTTACAGAGAGGAAGAGAGAGGGATAGAGAGTTAGAAACATCGATGAGAGAGAAACATCGATCAGCTGCCTCCTGCACACCCCCCACTGGGGATGTGCCCGCAACCAAGGTACATGCCCTGGACCGGAATCGAACCTGGGACCCCCAAGTCCGCAGGCCGACGCTCTATCCACTGAGCCAAACCGGTCTTGGCAGTTTTGTTGTATTTTTGATGTGGTTGTGGGAGGATGCAAGTACTGCATTTATCTACTCAGCCATCTTGACTGGTTGGAGCTCACAGAGTTTTAAATAATGAGTTTTTTAATAAGTGTTAAAATTAGGTAGTTTTTTTAAAGGTTCTAGTATACTTTATTTCTTCAATCATGCCATATTTTAATTGGGCATAGTGTTTTTACTTGATATCAAATATGAGTTGGTTTTGAACAGTTTGGTATTATAATAGCTGGGATAATTACTAATATTTCCATTCCTTTGGGGTAACTTTTCCAAAAGGGGACAAGTTGCATTCTATTCCAATTTGTGTTGCTGTATATGTCCATAGCGCAACACAGAAAGTGGCTCAACTAGCTAATTATCATAGTTGTCATGGAATATATTTATTATATATTTCTGATAAATATATACATATGTACATAGGACAAATATATTTACCATATATATGTCTGTATGTGTATAATTTGTGAGTTTCATTTCATGTCTGTAAGAGTCAAAAGATATTTTTTAAAAGGTAAAATATAGAAACCACTCAGAACATGGAACAATGAAAGGTAGGTTAAAATAATGTAAGCCTGGTTCGTGTATATAGGCAAAAGATAAAAAAGAAACATTTTTAGTTTTTTATTTATATTTTTATAATTAAACTAAATTATTAAACCAAAATTATGCAAATGTAGCATACTTTTATTGCAAACTGAATGCTTATGTTTTCACTAAGCTAGGATGAAAACAAATACTAATGGGAAATGAAATACTCTACAGCTTTTCTTGTAAGTTTCCACACTGAACTGAACAAGGATACCTCCCTTAGGTAATAAACATGGCTCCAGGTGCTGTGTTTCATCTTCATTTTTTTACAATAATTTGATTGATCACCAATTACATAAAAAGTCATAAGGAAGACCTTATAACTTGATTAAATCTGATTGTATTCTCATCTATCCTTGTATTTATTCTCGGGTAATTCCAAATTTATTAGACAGGATGTAAATCATAGTAGCATTTGGGAGAAAAGAAAAACCATGCAGCCACTTTGGTATAGATGTAGTCTAAGAGCTGACTATCATTAAAGAAGTATAAAGCTTGAGGAATCCATAAGAGAACATAAAGAACATTTGTTTCTTCAGTATCAATTCAATTCATCAATAAATGAAAGTAAACTATAGAAACCACAGATGCTAAATGGATGGTCATAATAAAAACGTGAGAGTTATCATTTGTTGATGATAGCCCATTCTGACAGGTGTGAGATGGTACCACATTGTCGTTTTGATTTGCAACTCTCAGATGATTAGTGACTTTGAGTATGTTTTCATATGTCTCTTGGCCTTCTGTATGTCCTCTTTTGAAAACTATCTATTTAGGCCCATTGCCCATTTTTTGATTGGATTGTTTATCTTCCTTTTGTTAAGTTGTATGAGTTCCCTGTAAATGTTGGAGATTAAACCCTTATCGGAGATAACATTGGCAAATATGTTTTCCCATGCAGTGGGATTTCTTATTGTTTTGTTTATGGTTTCTTTTGCTGTACAGAAGGTTTTTATTTTGATGTAGTCCCATTTGTTTATTTTCTCTTTAGTTTCCATGGCCCTAGGAGCTGTATTGGTGAAGTTATTGCTTGGGCATATTCTGAGATTTTGCTGCTTGTGGATTCCTCTGATATTTTTATAGTTTCCCATCTTATGTTTAAGTCCTTTATCCATTTTGAGTATATTTTTGTGTATGGTATACGTTGGTGGTCTAGTTTCATTTTTTTTGCATGTATCTGTCCAATTACCCTAACACCATTTATTGAAGAGACTGTCTTGACTCCATTGTATTCTCTTGCTTCCTTTGTCAAATATTAATTGAGCATAATGGTTTGAGTCGATTTCTGGGTTCTCTATAAGTGCTGGCAAGGATGCGGAGAAAAAGGAACCCTCGTGCACTGCTGGTGGGAATGCAGACTGGTGCAGCCACTGTGGAAAACAGTATGGAGTTTCCTCAAAAAACTAAAAATGGAACTCCCATTTGACCCAGTGATCCCACTTCTAGTAATATATCCCAAGAAACTAGAAACACCTACCAGAAACGATATATGCACCCCTATGTTCATAGCAGCACAATTTACCATAGCTAAGATTTGGAAACAGCCTAAGTGCCCATCAGCAGATGAGAGTGGATTAAAAACTGTAGTACATCTACACAGTGGAATATTATGCTGCTATAAAAAAGAAGGAATTCTTACCATTTGCAACCACATGGATGGACCTGGAGAGCATTATGCTAAGCAAAATAAGTCAGTTGGAGAAAGATAAATGTTACATGATCTCACTCATTTATGGACTATAATGAACAACATAAACTGATGAACAAAAATAGATCCAGAGACAGAGAAGCATCGATCAGACCGTCAAACCTCAGAGGGAGGGTAGGGAAGGGTGGGGGTAAGGTGGAGAGATCAACCAAAGGACTTGTATACAAGCATATAAGCCTAACCAATGGACACAGACACCAGGGGGGTTAAGGCAGGAGTGGGGGGGTGGGGGAGGCAATGGGGGGATAAGGACACATATATAATACCTTAATCAATAAAGGAAAAATAATAATGATAATAATAATAAAGTAATAAAAGAAAAAAAAAGTACAAATTGGTAGTTACAAAATTATCATGGGGGTGTAACATACAGCATATGCCATAGAGGATAATAGTGTGATAACTATGTATAGTTCTAGATGGGTACTAGACTTATCAGGGGAATCATTTTATAAATCATATACATGTCTAACCACTATTCTGTTCACCTGAAAGTAATATAAAATAATATTGAATGTCCACTGTATTTGGGGGAAAAAAACAAACACAAAACCTTGAGAGTTGGAGACTAAAAACAAACAAAAAACAAAGCAAACTCTGTCCTTTATGTAAGAGACAGACAGAGCTTTGCAAGTTTGTGAGTAGAGGGAGATTAGGAGGCTTGTGGGAAATTGCAAAAGAGATAGACAGTGAAAGATTGTTAGAACTTTTACTAAGGTTTACTAATTGGATCCCCTCTGACATTCTGCAGGGACTTTTAATAAAGCTTTCAGGTGCTTTTTAATTGTTCATATTTGCCACACTGGTATTAATTGTACTGCAGTATCAAGCAGAGACTAAACCATTAAGATGTTTGGCTTTAAACTAGTTACTATTCTACTATTATTATTATATTCTTATCTTCTTAAAAAATTTTCCCTTATTGTTAAACTTATTACACATGTCCCCTTTGTCTGTCTATTTGCTTGTTTCCCATTGACCGCCTCCACCCCGCACTCACCCCTCCCAGGCCTTCACCACTCTATTGTGTGTGTGTACACACATGCATATAAGTTTCCAGTTTAGTCACTCCCTCCTCACCACCCACCTCTGCCTTCCCTCTGAGATTCATCAGTCTGTCCCATGCTTCTATGTCTCTGGATCTATTTTGTTCAACAGTTTATTTTGTTCATTAGATTCCACATATGAGTGAGATAATCTGATACTTATCTTTCTCTGACTGGCTTATTTCACCTAGCATAATACTCTCCAGGTCTATCTACACTGTTGCAAATGGTAAGAGTTCTTTCTCTTTTACAGCTTCATAGTATTCCATTGTGTAAATGTACTGACAGCCCAAGTGTCCATCAGCAGATGTGTGGATATTCTTATCTTCATACATATTTTCTTATTATTTTATAGAAATGAATTATTTCCTAACAACATCTATGCCATGAACTATTGAGAAAAGGGATTATAGTAATCACAGTGTCTGTTATCAAAACAAACAAAAATAATTTTTCTCTAAGGCATATTATAATAAAATGGCCCAGCCATTGATTCACAACTCTAGGATATCAGGTGATCTCACACCTCATTTTAGGATCTAATCTTATTGCAGCTGTTGCTTAACATTGTGTCCTGAAAATATAACTGCTATTCTTTAAATCAGTTATCTACTTTATTTTTAGTATTGAAATAATAATCTCGTGCACATATGCTTTTGCCACTATTTTAATTTGGTTCATACCACACCCCTGTGATACAGACTGAGGCATGATAGGTATTTCCAGTTTACATTAAGAAAAAAAAGGCTCAGAAAGAAAAGTCACCTGAAAAAGCTGGATTAGTTCCCAAGTGTTTGCAGTGAAACTTAATTTTTTTCTAATGCTAGAGGCCCAGTGCACGAATTCATTCACGGGTGGAGTCCAGCCAGCTTGCCCAGGTCAGGGCCAGTCAGGCCAGGTCTGCTGAGGGGAGGGGATGTGAGAGGTTGGCTAGCCAGCCCCACCCCTGATTGGTGTGTGTGTGGCTGATCGGGGGTGGGGCTGGCTTGGGGAGAGGCCCTGGGTGGTTAGCAGGCCAGCCCCACCCCCTGGTTGAACTCCCAATTGAGGGGACAATTTTCATATTACCCTTTTATTATATAGGATACCAAACTGATTATTTTTAATAATAAATCATAATTATTTTATCTCTTCAAAATAAAAAATCTAATGCAATTTACGATTAATAATACATTACTATTAATAAAAATATATTATTTCATATATATAAAATTAATTTTAGATTGTTTAAAACAATAGAGTAACAGAATATATTGCACATTAAAATTGTATCTATATATCCTCTTTGAAATTGAAAATATAATGTAATTTATTATTAATGCATTATTATTAACACTTTATTAATACAAAAAATTTAATACATATATTTAAAATCAATTTTAGATTATTTGAAACAATAAAGTAACTATATATTGCATATTAAAATTGTATCCATGTTTTTACCATCATACATACAAAATTATTGTGTCTATTAATTAGTTACCCTATTTCAAATCTACCCCCTCTTCTAGCAAGAAATGAATATATGAACATATTTCTGTCAATAGTAAGATTAACAACAATTCATAAGATAAAATGACACATGTATGAGCAATATCAGATTCTACCTAATGATATTCACAGAATAATTGATGTACAGGTTAAATGTTAGACTTAACTATAACTACGGTTTTTCTTTAGTGCAAGATAAATGTTTCTCTCTGAAAAGAATACAGCAGCAAGAATCTAGGACAAATAAGCTAACAGGCAGGAAGTTCTTCAGCCATAAACGGCAGCTCAGAATTTACCATCAATAAAGGAGGAGCTTATTCTTCAGCAAGTATACTCTCACAGCCACATGTGCTAGGCTCTCACCTGTCTTTCCCAAGGAGGAAGAAATACTTTATTCTTTTGTCAGGAGAGATCCACTGTCATTTTCTTTTCCTGTGTATTTTTAACACAACTGTAAGAGAGTTACCACAAAAAAGTCTTCCTTCACTACACCATCACTTTGTTAACTGAAACTTCAAATTTAAGAAAAGACACCACATTGTGTTTTTTTTTTTATAACCTCCCACAAGTTCTAGTCCAACAAAATAAGATTTGGTAAGACACCACCAAAGGCCTCACTGTGTAGCTGTTGGCCAGAAACAACCTTTGCATGAAATAGAGGAGGGGATAATCACTGGAAATAATTTCTAGATTCCATGTTCATTTTTTATTAGTTGAATAAGATTTGCTCAGGATTTATATCTTTAAAGGATAAGTAGAAAGAAAAAGAAGGAAAATGAGGAGAATGAGGAGAAAATATTCCTTAGAAATGCTTTATCAGGGAAAAAATGATAGAGGCAGTTTGGCTTCCCAAATGCAACTCAATCTTACAGGCCCTCATAGGACTAGATTATCTTCATTAGAAAATGGCAGCTACAGAAATCCACATATGAAAATTTTCCTTCTAATTGCTTATTTGGATCTCTTTGGTGGAATTTGAGTTCATTCATAATGCACAGCTGGCTTTGTTTTCTGCTATACTTTCTCAATCTGGACTATCAGAATAATTGCTTCCTTTCTCTACCCTAGGTTAATATTATAGTCCTGTTTTAAAATCCCAGAGAGAACCTGGCAGAATGAGAAAACAATTATATTCTATTCAATTTAATGTTTCCCAACAAATAGGTGTCCTTATGAGCCTTTAAATCGGAAAACAGATAATGAAGAGTTCACATAACAGCATAAAATCCCGAGTGGCAAACCACAAAGTGAGGTTATTACACTGGAAAGAGTATTTGCTGCTATTGAGAACAAATACCTTTTACCACTTCTAAGTTCTGAGAAAGCAGGCAAAATCTTCACAAACACAGTGTGTGGCTTAATGGAAATTTAATTTGCTTGGGATTCCTGGTGGTCACCGTGGGACTGTCAGGCCCAGAAAAATTCAGAGTAAAAGATGAATGGAAACTTTAAAAATGGAAGAATTTATTTTCTCTTCATTTCTGCTCTATATTCAATCCCTTCGGGGTTCTTTCCAACTTACAAACAATTCACTTATTCATCCATCATAATTCCAAAATATTATCTAGTTTGTTCTACGAACAATAGTATAGAAAATACTGTCAGACATTGTTCTCGTGGCAGTTGATGTAAAGATGATAAAAACCCAGTGTTTTTTCTTCAGTCAGCTTGAAGTCAAGGAAGGAAACAGTATGATTCGATGTGTACTTGACAGCTTAACACCAGATAATACAGGTGTACCGAGAGGGCCACCTCTCAGCCATTGGGAGATAGAGAAAGAAGGCTTCCAGGTAGGAGCTCACCCCTGAGTCAAGTCCTGAGGGATCCTTAGTAATTCAGTAAATCAGGCAAATGAAGGAAGGAGGGATGTAGCAGGCAGAGGTAACAAAAGTAATGATGTGAGGTGATAGATGTGTTAACGAACCTTATTGTGGTAATCATTTAATAATATACAGATATCAAATCATCACATTGTACAATTTAAATTCCCACAGTTATTTGTCAATTATTTCTCAATAGAACTGAAAAAAATAAAAAAAGAGAAGTAAAGCCAAAAATCTGCAGGAGATGGTAATTTCTTAACAGATCATATTTCCTCTCCTTTTATTTTTTAAAGAAAATATAAAAGCACTTTTTCTGTGAGGGAGCCTATCATAATTGAAACCAGCATAATTTTAACAGTGGGTGTTCTTGAGAAGAGAGAATGGCTTACAACAGAGGAAGACAAGAGGTAGTAAAGCCTGCTGATATTAATACTAATAAAAACACAAATAATAATTTGCATGTAGTGAGTATTTACTCCACTGTTAAATGCTTTAGAAATATTAAAATAAGAATCTTCAGTAAGCTCCTCTATCACCAAAGCATAGAAACCAAGTGTGTGGAGTGGCCTGGGAAGAGACAGGAATATGCTATTGAAGAGAAATATGAATAAACTTCTATTTCCAAACTAGAGGTCCGATGCACGGAATTCGTGCAAGAGTAGGCCTTCCTTCCCCTGGCTGCCAGCACGGGCTTCCCTCTGGCACCCGGGATCCAGGTTTCCCTCTGGCCGCCAGCAAGCACCTGGGACCTGGGCTTCCCTCGCAGCCCTGGTTTCGTCCAGTAGGTCATCCGGAAGGATGTCTGGTCTAATTAGCATATTACTCTTTTATTATTATAGATTACACTAACTATATGAGGGCATTGAGATCAGGAGGATGGCAACAACACCATAAACAACATTCACTGAGTGTTTAACCTGTGCTGGATAATAAGAAAAGTAACTACAATGATTAAATTACTGTTAACCACAGGCATAGGCAGTATTTAAACCATATATATAATTTCATTTACAGATGAGAAAACAGATACAGGTGGGCTCAGAAAATTGTCAAGGTCAGGTCAGTTGCCCAATGGTGGAACATGGATTTAAATCCAGATTTTCTGACTTCTGAGCACATATTCTTACATCTCCATTCTTGTTATCTTTTGTTTTGTTTTAATAATGGTTGAGACTTGACCTGTCAAAATGATAAAACACAAGGAAATCTTGAGAATATGATGACTGTAGAGAAGAAATACACAATAACCAATAACCAATGTTGTCTAGAAATGAGGAAACATTATTCACAACTAAGGAGACCAAAAGAAGCTGATGTGCCTGAGTTCAAACTGTGGACAGTTTGCATCTGGTGGCTTCTGTTTTCTTTTTCCTATTTCTAAATTTTTAAGTTTGTTTTAAAGTTCTAGTTCACAAATTATATTATATGTTTCATGCATACATCATAATTGTTTGACATTTATATACCTTAGGAAGTGATCACCATTATGTCTAGTACCCATCTGTCACCATACACTACTATTGGGATATTATTGACTACTAGTGGCCCGGTGCATGAAATTAGTGCACAAGGAGGGGAGTGTCCCTCAGCCCAGCCTTCACCCTCTCCAATCTGGTACCCGTCGGGGGATATCCGACTGCCGATTTAGGCCTGACCCGGCCTAAACCGGCAGTCGGACAGCCCCATCACAATCCAGGACCGCTGGCTCCTAACTGCTCACCTGCCTGCCTGCCTGATTGCCCCTAACTGTTTCTGCCTGCCATCCTTATCGCGCCCTAACCACTCCCCTGCCGGCCTGATTGACACCTAACTGCTCCCCTGCCAGCCCGATTGCCCCCAACTGCCCTCCCCTGCAGGCCCAATCGCCCCAAACCGCCCTCCCCTGCCAGCCCAATCACCCCAAACTGCCCTCCTTGCCAGCCCAATTGCCCACAACTGCCCTCCCCTGCCGTGACCCGCCTCCTCCTCCAGGACCCGCCTCCTCCGTGCAAGGCGGCAGAGACGCCGGGACCAGCCTCCTCCATGCCGCGTGGAGCTGCGGGACCCCTAGGCCTTACAGCGCAGAGCGGCCACCAGGCCCCACCTCCGCTCTGTGGGTGGCCATCTTTGTGGTGACCATCTTGTGATGATGTCATGCGTGAGGGCCACCTAGGTTTTTATTAGTATAGGTAATCCCTATGCTGCACATTACATCCCTCTGACTATTTTGTAACGGATAGTTTTTGCCCACCCCCTACCACTTTTATGTGGCAACAAGCAGTTTGTTCTCTTTATCTATATATTTGTTTCTATATGTGTTTGTTTTGTTTTCTAGATTCTACATATAAGTAAAATCATACAGTATTTGTCTCTATTGGTTGACTGATTTTACTTAACATGATATTCTCTATGTCAATCCATGTTGTTACGAATGGCAAGATGTCATTCTTTCTTTTATGGCTAAAATTCCATTGTATATATCTACCACCTCTTCTTTATCTATTAAGTAGAGGTCCAGTGTATGAATTCATATACTGGTGGGGTCCCTCAGTCTGGCCTGCACCCTCTTGCAATATGGGACCCCTTGGGGGATGTTGGAGAGCCAGTTTTGACCCGATCACCGCAGGCCAGGCCAGGCCAAGGGAACTCACCTGTGCACGAATCCATGCACCAGGCCTCTAGTATGCATATAAAATCTTTGGTTAATCTCTTCCTGCCCTTTTCCCTCCCCCCTTCCTTCTGAGATTCATCAGTCTGTTCCATGTTTCCATGCCTGTGCATTGAACAACTGCCTTGCCAGTCGCTTAGACTTTTATATAGATAGATAATTACCATGAATGAGAATCAATGTGTGTGTGTGTGTGTGTGTGTGTGTGTGTGTGTGTGTGTGTGTGGTTTACCTGAAGAAAGAGTGGAGATTGAGTGATTCTTCCAAAGCAAGCTTGAGAGGAAAGAGGGTAAGGCAATGTAATGATAAGAACCGAGACTCTGAGACAAATTACTAATTGATGTCTCTTATGTTTTTACTTCTCTAAACTTCAGTTATATAATCAAGCAGGGAGTAAAAGCTCAAATTAATATTTGCTTTTCCATAATACTGACAAAGATATATACTACAAAGTTAAATAGTTAAGATAAAATTATTTAAACTTTATAAAAATTCCCTAGAATATAAAAACATTAACATTTAGCATATAATTGCAAGAGCTTTACTTTATACCTGCATTTAAGACCATTGAGAAGAAGAGTTTCTTAATGAGTGGCACCTGCCAGAAGCATCTTATAGGGAGCAGCATGCTGGTTTAAGATCTGCCAGGTGATTTTTTTCAGACTTATGTTGTAGGTATGCTGTTTAAATTTCCAGAGTTAACCCCTGATCATATGTGGAGAGAATTGCAAATCATTTAGCTCAAGAAGTACTATAATATAATTTTAATCCAAAAGTTTGCAGCCTTTAAGCAGGGAGAATCAAGTTTCAAGTATGTTGACAACATAGGATTAAGAAGCGAGGACGAATCTGGGAAACTGGCATAATCTCCATAAGGCAAACTCAGTAATAATACAGGCACAAGCAGGTTCACAGACTAGTGAGCATAAAAATGAAGAAATTATGAATCAGTGTTTATGAGGAGAGACCCCAACCAGCTGGCTGAGATATGGAACTAATTTCACTAAAAAGTAGGAATGGCAAGAGTAAAATAAGAACCAAAGCCCCAAGCTCTGTCTTAAATTTCTCAGAATAATTGTTCTAGCAGGAGGACTTCAGGGAGGGTTAAAGGGTGAAAATTTCACTAAAGCTTTATTGTCAGGCCCCTCACTTGCATGCTTTTCTCTCAAGGCTCTGAGAGAGCCCGAGCGAGGTGTTCCCATTCCCGTGTAGTTTTCTAAAACTTGCTAAAGTGAGATATTTTTGAAGATATCTCTTTGCAGCATCTCTTCCTCTCCATCACACCTCTAATGGCTTGAGAGTGGCTGTGAGTAATTTTGAAACCTTGCTAAGACAAAGTAGGATATATATTTAATTAAATTTTAGTGTGATGATATGTGGTTTTCAGTCACTTCCATGAAGTTGTTGTTGGTAACCAGATGTAGGCATAGCTTCTTGGAATACTTTCACCACCCACAGGCCTAATGGTGTTCTAATGAAAGGTAAAGGTTCAGAGACCATATCTGAATACAGGTTTACAAAACTTGACAATAATCCTAAAAATTTACATAATGTTACCAATAATGAGCTATGAAAAGGAAAGAAATGTTCCCAAACTAGTAGTAATCAGAAACATATTTCAATTAACTCTAGAGGAAACATTGGATTATTTAGTATTTATAAGAAATGATATTACAATATCATTGTGAATAGTCATTCAAAGAATGTAAAGCCAAAGAATGTGTAAAAATATTATCAAATTATTTTGTTAATAAAAACATTATTTTATTTGACTAGATTGTGATATTTTTGATATTTATCACTTTTTTAAGTTTGTAGTTTTCAGTTCCTTTTTATGGTAAATATTTAGTTCCATACCTCATAAAGTATGAGAAGGATGGGTGCAGACTGAAAATAGTTATATAACCAAAGATCATATCAGTTGTTTAAACCAATTTGCATTAACTCCAGTGAAGCTAAATGCTCACCTAATTTTTATTTAATTGTTGATATTACAGGTGATCCTCGTTTTCCTTTCTTTACACACCTCCACCCAGCCCCCTTGCCTCCCTCCCTCTGGCCATCACCACATTGTTTGTGCCCATGGCTATGCACTTATGTTCTTTGGCTAATCTTTTCACCTTCTTTCATCCACTCCCCATCCCCCTCCCCTCTGACCTCTGTCAGTCTGTTCCATATATCCATGCTTCTAGTTCTATCTTATTTGTTACTTTATTTTGTCCATTATATTCCACATATAAATGAGATCATATGGTATTTGTCTTTCTTTGGCTTATTTCACTTAGAATAATAATCTCCAGGTCCATCCAATTTATTGCAAAGGAAAGATCATTGTTTTTTACAGCTGTGCAGTATTCCATTGTGTAAATGTACCACAGCTTTTTTATCCACTCATCTACTGATGGGCCTTGGGCTGTTCCCAGAGATTATCTATTGTAAATAATGCTTCTATGAACATATATTCTTTCTGACTGGTATTTCAAGATTCTTAGGATATATTCCCAAAAGTAGGATCTCAGGATCAAAAGGCAATTCCATTTTTAATTTTTTGAGGAAACTCCATACTGTTTTCCATGGTGGCTGCATCTGTCTGTATTCCTACCAACAGTACATAAGGGTTCCCTTTTCTCTATATACTCGCCAGGATTTTTTGTTTGTTGTTTTATTGATGGTAGCCATTCTGATAAGTGTGTGGTTATATCTCATTGTGGTTTTAAATTTGCATCTTTCTGATGTTTAGTGACACTGAGAAATTTTTCATATGTCTATTGGCCATCTGTATGTCCTTTTTTTTAATCAAAAGTCATTCAATATTTCACTTGGGGTAGCTACATACAGGCATGAAATCAAATATTCAATCTAAAATATGGGAAGTATCTTTGTATTGCTCCAGGTGAAGGAATACAATTTGTAAATGAACTTATAGTTGACTAGAAACCATTTTTACAATAGCCCCAAATGTTCTGTACTTTTATTTCTCTAGCCATCATATTAAACAGACAGAGCCAGAAAACTGCAGTTCTATTTATTAACTTTTACATACAAGCACAGTCTCACATTGTATATTGACAATCTCTTAATTTCTGCCAGGTATTACTTTCCCAATTTTACAGATGAGAAAGAGGTTCATAAATATTAAATAACTAGGTCAAGATCACATAGCTAATATTGAACAGGTCCAGAATTCTAGAGAAAGCTTGCTCTTTACCAAAATCTACCTTTTATAGCAAAAAATAATATGATGGCCACCTCCCTGGTGTCAAAGGTGGTTATTTCAGTAGAGGAGCTGGCCTTGGGTCCGGGTTGGGCCTCTCATTAGGTACCAAAATAGTGTTTTCTAGAATCGTCATGATACTGCTAGGAAAGAAGGAAAGTAAACTGAATGGATCTCCAACACAGACAAAAACAACTATAAATTGCATGGAGTTCATGCAAATAACCTGACTCAAACCTTCTTACATAAAGGAGAGCCCAGACAAAAGAGCTGTCTTTCTCATGGCAATTCAGCGGCACTGATTCTGTATGTCCCAAAACTAGGTCTCTAATCCACAGGTGTCTCTGAATATTAGACCCTTTTTTTTTCTTTTTTAAAACTTCTTCCTACATGTTTTCATTTGAATATTCCAAAGTGACAGTTTTAAACAGAATTAATTAATTAATAATTTTGTTTCATAAACTGTTTTAGGTCCAGAACATACAAACCTGAGTATGTATGCATCATTAAACTGGAGGAGTCATACAGCTGTCTAGCTCCCTGCAGTTCAGCTCCTGCTACCCTCTGAATGTAATCTGATGAGTGTCTCCAAGTCAGAAACACCCAGCCAAGCCTTTCTCAAACTCCTGATTCACATAAACTATTAAAGGCACTAAAATAATTGTTGAGTCACTAAGTTTGGGGTTGACTTATTATGCAACAATAGTAACCAGAACACCTGGTTTCCAGTTAGTAGGGATGCCTACAACTCAGCCATCATGCCTCTAGACTCTCTCACTTCCAATCCATACTATCTATCACCTGCAATTGTGCTGTTTTTTTTCTGGAAATTTTTAATGACTCAATTTCTTATTCAAAGAAATGATAATTATTATTATAATAAAGTTCTTAAGACTATATTTCAGGCAGATCCTCATCTAAATTTACCTTCCTTTTACTTCTACCACTCAGACCCACAGAAACTCAAGTCAAAATCAAAATCTTACCTTACATTATATGCATTTACTTGTGCTTGTACCTAAAACAGTTATTTTTTTCCTATGTTCTGCATCTATATACCTCCTACTCATCACTTGAAGTCTATTTTAATGCCACCTTTTACATGAAGACTTTTCTTCAATAAGAAATTAACTCTTCCAATACTTTGCATATACATCTATTTTTGTACTGCCATATGTTCATGTAACTGTGCATAAATTTCTTATCTTTCAATGAAATATTAAGCTTCTTGACACCAAAGTTTGCATGGTTTTCCTTTTGGCCTTTCTAAAACTGCATACATTTCGATCTTTCTAAAGTAGAAATCCAGTATATTTTTATATAAAGAATGCATTACTACAATATATTTATTACCTGTCCTATTCCAAAAATAGAATTAATGTGCTTCAAAAGATATATATATATATACACACACTATAGCAAGATAGATATATTTTAGACAAGTAAGAAAATGAGTTAAAATTAAATTAAGGGTATGAACACAAAATGGATATATGATAAAAATAACTCTATGATGGCCCCAAGATTCTTGGTCCCTTGCATAGACACTTCTCCCATGTGTGGAAATACCTAAGTACTTCTGTAAAGGTGATGGCATTGTAGTTAGCTAATTATTAATAACTAAAGGCCAGGTGCACAAATTCATGCACAGGTGGGGTCCAGCCGGCCTGCCCAGGAGGTTGGATGGCCAGCCCCGGCCCCATCGGGCCAGTTGGCCGTAGTGTGCATCATAGCAACCAGTCGTTCTGGTCATTCTGGTCATTCCGGTCACTAGGCTTTTATATATATATACAAAGGAAAGAAGCAAAGGGAAAGCCTGATATTATAGACATGTTCCCTGCAAAACAATGGGGGAAAGGGACTGGAAAAAGGGGAGAGAGACACATACCCAGTAAAGTTGGGTCCCATGGCTATGTGAACCCCACACACAATGGACTAATGGACTATAAATAGCCTGATGCTGAACTGGACCTAGCTCCAACATGGAGCAGAAACTTTGGACACTGGCTTGGCTTCTATCTTTACAGAAACCCAAGCTACACTTCTACTATGACTGGAATAAGGGACATGGGACTTTGGAAACACAGGGATTTAATTCCATGCAAATAAAAATCACTCATTCTCCCATGGAAATCTCAGAAAATTTTGGAGAAGAGGACCCTCCTCCTCCAAGACACTCCGTCCAATGTCAAAGGGATTTTTCATATGTAATCAAAGTTTCTAGTCAGTTGACTTTAACTTGGGGAGATTATCCTGGAAAGGCCTGGCCTAATCAGCTGAGCCCTTAAGAGAGATAAAAAAAAAATTTTGGACGTAGCAGAGATACTTCTACTGGCCTGACATAGCAAACAATCATGTGAACTGCTTACCTGAAGGACCATGTGGCAAAGGAACTGAAGATGGCCTATAGAAACTGAGGATCTCAGTCCTACAACCACAAGAAAATAAACTCTACCAACAACCTGAATTGAGCTTGAAATGGGTTCTTCCCCAGACAGCCTCCAGATGAGAATGCAGCCCACCTGGCTGCTTAATTACAGTGTAGTTTGTGACATTCTGAGCAGGGAACCTAGCAGAGCACCTAGCATGTCCAGACTCCTGACCCACAGAAATTGTAAGATAGTAAACGTATGTGGTTTTAAACCACTGGGTTTGTGGTAATTTGTTATATAAGTGATAGAAAACTAATACAAAAATCAAGAATGAGATTAATGCACAAATTTCATGCTGTTAAGTCCTGCAGAAGTAGATCAGAAATTTGGATCTAAGCAATATTAACAAGAGTTAGCAAGATCATATATGAGACCTAGAAGATCTGTGAAACAAATAAGCAAAAAACATGGAAAACACATTTGGTCTGACTTGCAGTTTCAGGAGCAAGTCCCTATTAGAGGAGCAGATACCTATTAGATGCTCACCCTCTGTAAGGATCTAATTTCAGGCAATACCTCAAGGTTTTGCCTTGGGGTTTCACTCTCAGCCTCTTGCCCATTCTCTGTCCCAGATTCTTTGCTTTGTATTTGATCTCAGCTCCATAATTTCCCCCCACCCCACTCTAACACCATTTTAACTGCACCTGTAAGTTCTCCCTAACCCACGGACCTGAGGCTTCATTTTCCACTGGGTGCAGTCCAGCTGTGACTTTGTCAACATTTAGCCCTCACTGTAGGGGCCTCTACCTAAATTCTGCCCTCTGGACAGAGAGACCAGCATATCTAAGGTCTCTGCCTGGGTCCTTTTACCTCCGTCATGGAACTATCATTTTCTATGAGGTCATATTGTATTAACATGAGTATAAGCGACAGCACTAATTCAATTCAACACCAGGTATTCAGACACTTCCTGTGGACAAAGTTTGTTTATTTATTTATTTATTTATTTATTTATTTATTTATTTATTATTTTAAGAATAGTTTATTTATTTTTAGAGAGAGAGAAAGGGAGAGTGAGAGTGAAACATCAATGTGATAGTGAAACATCAATCATTGTCTCCTGCATGTCCCCTGCCTGGGATCCAGTCCACAGTACAGGTATGTGTCCTGACCAGGAATTGAACAGGCAACCTTTGGTGGATGGGATGACACCCAATCAACTGAGGCACACAACCAGGGCAGGATAGAGTCTTATAGTCAGGGTGGAAAGGGTCTCTCCAGGCCTTCTCCAGTCCTTCTTGTAAACTTATTTTGCTTCCTGTTAAGTTGGACATCAAATGGATTCTTTAAAAACTGAACATGTGCCCTGGCCAGTTGGGATCAGTGAGTAGTGTCAGGCCAGCCTGCAGACTGAAGGTTCTCGGGTTTGATTCTGGTCAACAGCACATACTTTGGTTGCATGATTGATCCTCTGCCCTGGTTGGGGTGCATGCAGGAGGCAACCAATCCATGTGTCTCTGTCACTTCTATGTTTATCTCTCTGTGTCTCTCCCCCTTCTTTTGCTCTCTCTAAAAATCAATGGAAAAATATCCTTAGATGAGGCTTAACGAACAAAAAAAACAAAAAAACAACGAACAAAAACCCTAAGCAGATGTATATTACAAGCCAGTGAAATCCATTCCCATGAGTTGTGGTACTCGACAAAGTGCAGCATCATCCTCAAACCAGTAATATGATCTGACTTTTCAGAGAGATCAGGCTGTGCTTATCCCCAAACTGGATAAAGTGGGGGTAGGTAAAAGAAATTAGTCTATACTTTCCTACTCCCACAATACTAGAGATTGCCTGGATTTGACTGGACATTTGGGTCAAAATACTTTAGAGCAATATACATTTATTAAGACATATATAATAAAAAAAGGTTTTCCTTTTCTGTAGTTCAGAAAAAAAAATCCTTGGGCAGAATCCAAGTCAGACACATCGCCATGGGCAACACTGTTCACATTTTGGCAATAGTTGCACACTTTAAATAACTTTACTTTCAATGTGATTTTTAAAAATGCTAAATTACAGTTGACATTCAGTATTTCATTAGTTTTGGGTATACATCATAGTGGTTAGACATTATGATTTCAAATTCTGTTTACACCTTAGTAAAGAATTCCTAGTGTAGACTTTTCATGAATCTCCTCTGAATTATTCCCAGTTATTTTCATGGGCAGAGAAGCCTTATTTTTGCAAAAGTAATTCAATTTGAATATTTTAATTTATTTAAATACATAGCTGTAAATTAAGATGTATCATTGCTGTGCTAAGCCCTCAGGATGTAAAGATGAGTTAACACTCCTGGGCCACAATGAGATCACACCCTAAAGAAAAGCACAACTAAAAATGCCAGTAAGGCAAATGCCTTTAAGTGCTGGTTCCCATCCCTAAATACAGGTTAGAACCACCTGGAGAGCTTTTAAGCAGTAATCTTGCTCTGTCCCAACTCCTATAGAGTTGGTCTGGAGTGGGAGGCAAGTATTAGTAGTGTTTAAAAGTTCCCCAGATGACATTAATCTAAGATTGAAGTTCGCTGTCTTAAAGGATGCATTTGCCAGGTTCTATAATAGTAATCCACTAACTCTGCCTGTGGGAGGAAAGTCATCAAAATGCAGGCAGCAACACTTGACTATAAACTTAAAGAATATACAGAACTTCTCCAGGTTAGGAAGGGGGTTGATAGGTGGTTGGGAGAGCTTTCAAAGAAAGATTAGCTTTCTGGGCAAAACTCTGTTGATGCTAAGTTTTAACTACTTCCCTAATTTGTCCATTACTTATCTCTGCCACCACCACCTTAATGCAAAGCATGAACACATATACCTTGCATGAATCAACCAGTTTTCTAGCTTTTTCTGGATAAACCTTTTCTCTTCAAACATACTCATCTCACTAAAGCAAAAAAGATTGTCTTATAACATGTACGGGCTAAAAACATACTAATACTTTTCCTCCCTCCTTCTATATTCATCCAGGCTGGGCTAATAACCAAATGAACAGACACAGATTAACAAGAGAAAATAAAAGTTTAATACCTGTTCATGAAAATTGCAGAGACAGTGAGACAACATTGGAAATATCAAACATTTTTGGACAAAGGAGAAATAGGGGAACCAGGTATTAGGCTTCAGAACTGAGAATGGGTGATTTACAGGTAGTTGAGGAAAGTGGAACACACATCGCAGGAAAACCCTTGCCAGGTGACTCAGGAACAAGTGGACACAGGGGTTATCTAGCTAACAGGTTCCTGGGCTTGGCTGTTCTCTCTCCATAGTCACGTGGCCTTAGCAGCCACATGGCCCACGGCTGTGCAGACCCCACACACAATGGACTTCAGCTGGGAATACAAGCTAAGCTAGCCAGAATCTGTGCTGTACTTTAATATCAAGCAGAAACTATGGGCAGTTGCCTTAATTCTGGCCCTGTTGTAGACAAGATTGGACTACTTCCATGGCAAGATGGACGGAGATGGAACCCCTTAATTTTACATCATCAATAAAGTTATCCATGCAACCCCATCCTCCCACGGGGGCCTCAGGAAATTATTTTCCCTGTGGCACCCCAAGAACTCCACTTCCAATGATAACATTGTTTTTTTATAAACAGCTTAAAATCAATATCTCAAAAAGGCAGCTTCAGAGTAGCTGAATTTTGCTTCCTTCAAACACATCAGTTGCATTGCCCTGATTCAAAGCTTTCAGTGGTTTCATAGTATTGCTCATAAAATTCAAAATATTGAACATACAGGTTAGACCCTATGTTATTTAGTCCTGGACTTCTTTCAGCCTCACTTTAGGTCTCCTGGTCCACCCTCTCTTTTGTAGACAGAGTTCCATTCATACTAGCTCTGTTTTAGTCCCTGTGCAAACCATGCTTTCTCCTGTCTCCAGATCTTTGCAGAGATGATTAATCTTCCTAGAATGGTATCGCATGTTGCTTCTAAATCAACCCCGTGACCTAAAAACTCTACTAATTCTAGGTCTCTCCTGAAATATCTCCTCCTCACAGATTTCCCAGATGTCCTCACCTATTATCTGTCCCCCTTGCCACAGCTCCTCTTCTGCATGACAAGATTCTTCATGAATTATGTGCATCTCTCCTGCTAGACCATAAGATTTATGAGGGCAAAAAACTATTTCTTTCCAATTACTCTGTATTGTTGGTATTTTGCACAGAGTCTGAAACTTGGTAAATTATTGCCAAATGATGGTTGAATAAACTGAATGAATGAATACCACATACACAAAAAATACTAATTGTATCTATATCTCTCCAGGGGTTTTTTATTTCCACTCAGCCAAAAATTTGGACATAAGATGTGACTAAAATTTGGGATCAAACTTTACCAATCTCTATGGCACTGTAACTTTTCCCTCTCAGCTTTTACTTCATCCCTTTCTCCTCCATTTTTCCTCAAAAGCTTAGCCTTCTGCATAGAGATCTGCATTTAAACAGAGTAATAAAAAATAATTATGATCAGCAAGTATAGTATTGCCTTAATGCACTTATATATTGATTGCAATGATGAAAAGGACGGGGATGCTGAGTAATATTTTAGAAGCAGCTACAATATGCTTAAGATATACAGTAATCATTTAGTTATATTCCTTCTATCCATAATAATTTTCACATTTTTCAGATGAAGAAACTGAGACTAAAGAAATTATTATTTCCCAAAGGTGTCACAACTAATAATATAACTCCCAGACTAATGACCCTATTCCTTGCTGTCTGCACTGCACCAATAGATTTGTAACCAAGAGATAAATAATATTCAATGATTCAAATCTCTTATATAAGAAGCTATCTTTAAAGTATATTAATTTTATATAGATTCTTACATTGCACATTTCAGGTATCTATATTTTGTTTTACTTAATTATATCTATAGGAATAAAAGATTATGCATATTGCCAATTCCTCCCTCTTGTCTCATAACCTTTTTAAAATTAAATTTATTCATTCATTCAATTAATATCTGGCACTGGGAATATAATTCTGAATTGATTTCATAAAATTAATATTATTAATCACAACGACATTTTCTTGAGATTCTGAATTTGGTTATACTTCATTTATTTCTTAGCTTTGGAATTAAATCCCATTATGCGATACCTAGAGAGAATACAGGTGGTAATTCTTACATATGGAAGAAATGAAAATGCTCTGCTGGCATCTGGGCTTTAGGGAATGGAGAAATGAACTTACAACGTGTATCCTGGCTCTTAAAACATAAATTGTGCCACATCAAGATGGATATTGCAGACTAAGCACAAACTTATTAAATACTAGTTAAATTAAACCCACATCGTCCAAGATAATATTACAGGCAAAGTGATCTGGCATTAACTCTAAGACACATCCATAATTTAAAAAAAATAAAAAAATAAGAGCGTTAAATGTTCCAGCAACTTTGTAGTGTACAATTTCTTACCATCACACCAAGACCATCCTAAGACTAACATTAACTCCAGCCCAACTCTCTTCTCTTTCCCCCCACCCTTTCTGCAAACCCTATAAATTGGTTTTATTATTAGTTAGTTCTTAAGATTATTGGACTGCTTGGTATCTCTTACCATGACAAGCCCTTATCTAGGAAGGAAGTCCTGTGAATGTAAATATCTTTCAAAGACAATATTTAACTAGAACATTCTATCTAAAATTATAGTAATCATCTATTATTATCTAGGCCAACCCATAAATTGCTCAAGCAAACTAAATGTTTATTCAGTGTAGCTATTGGCAAAAACTCTGAGGAGTGAATTTTGGTAAGCCAGGGGGGTGGAGTAGGGGGAGAAGAAGGTCCTAATATGAGGTGACAGGAGAAGACTTGACTTTGGGTGGTGGACACATGGTGCTGTATACAGATTTTGTAACTTAGAAATCCACACATGAAACCTATATGTTCACGTTGACCAATGTCACACCAATAAAATTTAATTAAAAAAAGAGAAATGGAGAAAAAAGTCAGACCCATAAAGATACTATATTAAGGTTGAAAGAAGGTGGTAAAAAAGAAATAGAAGGGACAGGAAGTGCAAGATGAGTCCTGACTCAACACAGAAACTGAACAATTTGTTTTAAAACTTGCTTTTGGACTTCTGTTAGCCATGATGAACTATCTCCCCAACAATCCTATATAATAAAGAGGGAATATGCAAATTGACTGTCACACCGTAACAAAATGGCTGTGCCCACAGCAGAGGTGGGGATCCCGTAACACAAGATGGCTGCGCCCACAGCAGAGGCCGAGTTTCCATAATGAGGTGCACATGAGTGGGCGGGTCCTTGACTCTGGTTCCCATGGCGCACCCCAGACTCTGACAGGAGGAAGATTTTCATATACATTTTACTAATTTTCTTTCATCTCTGACACTTCTATTATAGAGAAAGGGCAAATAGCAATATTAAAATATTTCCTCTAATTGATTCCTTTCAATGTGCATGAATTTATAGTAAACAACTATAAAACTGGACCAAGATTATGATGTAAATGAATTCACATGTTTTGCAGCATAGAATGCAATATGGCAAAGCTGAAAAGAAGGAAGAAAAAAATTCAATTCCATGATTGTTTCTGATTTTTGCCTGGAGCCACTTTCTAGACTGAAGTGCAAGGGAATGTGATTCAAATATAATCTAATGGTCTCATGGTGTTCAGTAGACAGAAATCAGAGTTGAGTGCTTCTATAGACTGGAGTTAATGGGGTTGAGTACCAGAGAAATGAGAACTATGCAGCAAACAAGTTACAGAATCATCATACCTTGAATTTTTAGGCAAACACTAAAGTTTATAAAGAACTTATAAAACTCAACACCAAAAAAAACCCAAACAATCTAATTTTAAAAATGGGTACAGGACTTGAAGAGACACTTCTCCAAAGAGGACATGCAAATGGCCAATAACATGAAAACATGCTCAATGTCACTAATTATCAGAGAAATGAACAATAAAATTACAATGACATACCTCATATCTTTTAGAATGGCTATCATCAATAAATCAACAAACAAATGTATTGGTGAGGATACGGAAAAAAGGGAACCCTTGTACACTATTGGTGGGCATGCAGATTGGTGCAACCGTTGTGAAAAACAGTATGGAGTTCCCTCAAAAAATTAAAAATGAACTGCCTATGACCCAGTGATTCCACATCTGGGAATATATCCAAAGAAATCCAAAACACTGATTCAAGGGAATATATGCACCCCTATGTTCATTGTAACACTATTTAAAATAGTCTAGATGTGGAAGCAGCCTATTAGTCAATGAATATTTTAAAAAGCTGTTGTACAAATCAAGAAATAGAAAATGGTGGCCAAATAGGCAGCAGTGTTGT
This sequence comes from Cnephaeus nilssonii, assembly GCF_951640355.1. Classification (NCBI taxonomy): domain Eukaryota; kingdom Metazoa; phylum Chordata; class Mammalia; order Chiroptera; family Vespertilionidae; genus Cnephaeus; species Cnephaeus nilssonii. The sequence continues at coordinate 74,194,621 of NC_137084.1, forward strand.
GCAACTCCTCCTAGAGCCAGGCCATAAAAGCAACTAAATCGGAGAATAGCCACCCTGAATTAGCTAATTAGACACAGTTGAGGAGACAATTTTCAATAAGGAAGGGCAGATGATGCCTGGAGAAGACCACTTGCCAGCCATAACACACATGAAATGACCACAATGCCCAGGCAGTGAGTGGAGCAGTAACTCCTGGCAGGCTATCAGATGTCTGCAGGGAGCATGCACCGCCAGAGTGAGCTCCCACACCAGGCCTCCTCACCAGCTTGCCGGGACTCAGAGTCCTAGGATCTGGCTCCAAGACCCCACAGTGAGTGCAAGCCAGGGGGAACCTTGTGCCCCACCCCTGCCCAGGATTCCAGATCTGTGTTGCTAGCCTGACCTGGATCCACCTGGTGCCCACTCCACACTGAGCCCTGGGACCTGCTGCCGGGACCACTTGGAGCAATCCAGAGCATGCCCCACCCCAGACCACAGGAAAGTGGGGACTGTGCGACCAGAGCAACCTGTGTGATCCAGAGCAACAGGTGCTTGCTCCAACTTGACCTGGGGTGACCCAGAGTAATCTAACATGCACCTCACTCCAGGTGACAGGAGAGCAAGGAATGAGTGACCCAGGGCAAACTGCTCTCACTCCACACTGAGGATGGGCAAACTGGAGCAACCCAGCACATGTTTCACTCTGGGCTACAAGAAAGTGAGGTCTATGCAACCCAGAGAAACCCGCACCCACTCCACCTGGGACCCTAGGTCTTGCAACATGGAATAACCCAGCGAATGACCCACTTAGGCCACAGGGGATCTCTGACTGTGCAACCCAGAGCAACCTGCACCTGCTTCTCCCGAGCCCCAGGGACAGTCTTGCAGGGGATACCCAGAGCAACCCAGCACACACCTCACTCCGGGCTATAGGGGAGCACTGATGGGGTGACCAGGAGCAAGTCGATGAGCCCAGCCAGGGGCCACAGGACTGCACTACAAGTGCGCTGCCAGAGGGACATAGGGTGCCACCAATGCCACAAATTGCATGCCAGAGGGCTCTGGGTCCTCACAGGGAGTCACACACCAGAGCAACTTTGCACACACTCCCACCACCACGAACATCTGAAGCAGACAACAGAGGAGCCAGATCCATGGAAGAAGGAGATGTATCTCAGAGCAGAGACAATAAAAGCATGAGACTCAAGGCATACTCAGCCTCTGGGCTAATGATTTCCAGACCATTGCTCTGATAAGGTCTTCAACCTCTCAAACTCCAAGCAGGGTACCCAGGGCCAGAAAGAGAGCAAAAATGGGGAGACAAAGAAATAACCCTGAAAGGGGGAAAAGGGAACCAAATGAAACGAAGGCATGTCATATGTTAGAAAAAGAATTCAGAGTAAGGGTCATACAATTCATAAACTGGATGGATGAGAAAATCAACAACTGATGTTAGAATCAAGAGGAAATAAAAATTAATATAACTACAATAAAAAAATGGAAGGTTTCAATAGAAGACTAGAAGAAGCAGAGGACTGAATTAATGAGTTAGCAGATAGGGCAGAAAAGCACATCCAATCTGAACAGCAATTAGAGGAAAAATTAGAAAGCAGGAGGAGAACCTAAAGGAGCTCTGGGACAACATTAAACAAAGTAACATACATATAATAGGGGTTCCAGAAGGACAAGAAAAGGAGCAAAGATTAGAAAACATATTTGAAGGAATAATGACAGAAAATTTCCCTGATTTGGGGAAGAAAAAGGTCACACAAGCATAGAGAGTCCCAAACAAGATGAACCCCAAAATATCCACACCAAGACACATCATAATTACAATGAGAAATGTTAATGACAAAGAAAGACTCTTAAAGGCTGCAAGAGAGAGACAGAGAATTACCTACAAAGAATCCCCCATTAGACTATCAAATGATTTCTCAATAGAAACACATTAGGCCAGAAGGGAATGGAATGAAGTATATAGAGTGATGCAAAGCAAGGGACAGAATCCAAGAATACTCTATCCAGTAAGGCTATCATTCAAAATCGAAGGGGAAAACACATACAAAAAAAAAGGCTGAGGGAGTTTATCACTACCGAGTCAGCAATGCAAGAAATACTAAAGAGACTATTGTAAAAAGAAGAAATAGAAAGGGAAGAAGGAACACAGGCATAAAAATTAAAAATGGCTACAAACAAGTACCTATCAATAATAACCTTAAATGTAAATGTACTAAATGCTCCAATCAAAAGACATAGAGTGACTGAATGGATAAGAAAACATGACCCATATATCTGCTGTCTACAAGAGACCCACCTCAGAACTGAAAGTGAAGGGATGGAAAAATATCTTTCAGGCAAATGGCAATGAAAAAAAAAAAAAAAGCTGGGGTTGTAATACTTATATTTGACAAAATAGACCTCAATGTAAAGGCCATAATAAGAGATAAGGAAGGCCACTTCATAATACTAGCACTAAAGGGATTGATACAACAAGTGTATAAAACTCTGGTAAATATCTATGCACCCAACGCAAGAGCACCCAAATACATTAAAAAACAAACAAACACCCAAACTTCTGGAAAATATCAATGGAGAGATCAACAGTAATACAATCAAAGTAGGGAATTTTAATACCCCATTGACATCACTGGATAAACTCTAAACAAAATGTCGGCAAACAAACAGCAATCCTAAATGACTCACTAGATCATATGGACATAATCAACATCTTCAGAAAATTTCACCCCAAAGCTACAGAAGTTACATTCTTCTCAAGTGCACATGAGACATTTTCAAAGATAGACCACATATTGGGACATAGGCAAAGACTCTTCAAATTCAAAAAGATTGAAATCATATCAAGAATCTTCTCAGATTACAATGACAAAATATTAAAAATCAATGACAATAAAAACAATAAAAAAATTCAAACACATGGAGGCTAAATAGCATGATATTATACAACTAGAGGCCAGTGCACAGATTTGTGCACTGGTGGGGACCCTCAGCCTGGCCTGTGGAGATTGGGCCGAAACTGGCCCTCCGGCATCCCCCAAGGGGTCCCAGATTTGGAGAGGGCAGTTCTCGAGTGATGCACCCCAGAATCGGGCTCCCTCCTTTCTGGCTCTGGGTGTGTCACCAAGAACTGCAGCTGCCAAGTCACCGCAGCTCGGCAGCTCCTGCGATGAGTGTCTGCCCTCTGGTGGTCAGTGCATGTCATAGTTAATGGTCAGAGCGTCTGCCCTCTGGTGATCATTGTGCATCATAGCTACTGGGCAGAGGGTTGGACGGTTGCTTAGGCTTTAATATATATAGATGATTGAGTTAACGAAGATATCAAAGAAGAAATGAAAAACATCCAGGAAACAAATTACAATGAAAACACAACCACTCAAAATCTATGGGACAAAGTGAAAGAGGTCCTGAGAGGGAGGTTCATAGCATTACACACCGGCCTCAATAAAACAAGAAAAACTGGTAATAAATTATATAACTCTACAACTTAAAGATTTAGAAATAGAGCAACAAGAAAAGCCCACAGTGAGCAGAAGGAAGGAAATAATAAAGCTTAGAATGGAAATAGGTGACATAGAGACCAAAAAAGCAATACAAAAGATCAATAAAACCAAGATCTGTTTCTTTGAAAGGATAAATAAGACTGATGTACTTCTAGCCAGGTTTACCAAGAAACAAAGAGAGAGGACCCAAATAAACAAAATCAGAAATGAAAACAACAAAATAACAACAGACCCCACAGAAATACAAAGGATTGTAAAATAATACTATGAACAACTCTATTCCAAAAAACTGGTCAACTTAGAAGAAATGGACATATCCCTAGAAAAATATGACCTTCCAAAACTCAATCTGGAAGAATAAAAAAAATCTGAATCCTCTGTAATAAAAGCATAATATGCAAATCGACCAAATGGTGGAATGAACAGTCGCTATGATGTGCACTGACCACCAGGGGGAAAGATGCTCAATGCATGAGCTGCCCCCTGATGGTCAGTGCGCTCTCACAAGGGGAGTGCTGCTCAGTCAGAGGCCGGGCTCACAGCTGGCAAGCCCATTGGCGGTGGTGGGAGCCTCTCCTGCCTCTGAGGCAGCCCTAAGAAGCAGTGAGCTGGGCTCATGGCTGGCGAGCGCAGCAGTGGTGGCGAGAGCCTCAGCCACCTCCGTTGCAAGCAGGTGGTAAGGACCGAGGGGTCCCAGACTGTGAGAGCCCCAGATTGCAAGAGGTATGTCTGATTGCTGGCTTAGGACCTATCCCAGGCCTTGTACACCAGGCCTCTAGTAGGCCAATAACTATGGAGTAAATTGAAGCAGTAATAAAACAACTTCCAGCAAACAAAATCCCTGGTCCAGAAGGCTTTACATGGGAGTTTTACCGAACATTCAAATAAGAACTAAAACCTATCCTCCTCAGAATATTCCAAAAAATTCAAGAGGAAGAAACACTTCCAAGCTCTTTCTATAAAGCCAGCATTACCCTATTCCCAAAACCAGATAAAGACACTACAAAGAAAGAGAATTACAGGCCAATATCTCTGATGAACATAGATACTAAAATCCTCAACAAAATTTTAGCATATCGGATCCAGCATTACATTAGAAAAATCATACACCATGACCAAGTGGGATTTAATTGGTGGATGCAAGGCTGGTACAATATCCACAAATCAATAAATGTGATGCAACACATAAACAAATTGAGAGATAAAAATCACATAATTATATAAATTGATGCAGAAAAATCATTTGACAAAATCCAACAACCTTTCCTGATAAAAACTCTCAGCAAAGTGGGAATACAGGGATCATATCTCAATATAATAAACTAGAAGCCCGGTGCACGAAATTTGTGCACGGCGGGGGGTTGTCCCTCAGCCCAGCCTGTACCCTCTCCAATATGGGACTCCTGGAGGGATGTCCGACTGCCCGTTTAGGCCCGATCCTGGTGGGATCGGGCCTAAACGGGCAGTCGAACATCCCTCTCACAATCCAGGACTGCTGGCTCCCAACTGCTTGCCTGCCTGCCTTCCTGATTGCCCCTAACCGCTTCTGCCTGCCAGCTTGATCACCCCCTAACCACTCCGCTGCCAGCCTGGTTGATGCTTAACTGCTCCCCTGTCAGCCTATTTGCCCTCAACTTCCCTCCTCTGCCAGCATGGTCACCCCTAACTGCCCTCTCCTGCAGGGTTGATCACCTCCAACTGCCCTCCCTTGCAAGCCTGGTCCCTCTCAACTGCCCTCCCTTGCAGGCCTGGTCCCTCACAACTGCTCTCCCTTGCAGGCCGGGTGCCTCCCAACTGCCCTCTCCTGCTGGCCATCTTGTGGTGGCCATCTTGTGTCCACATGGGGGCAGGATCTTTGACCACATGGGGGCAGCTATATTGTGTGTTGCAGTGATGGTCAATCTGTATATTACTCTTTTATTAGATAGGATAGAGGCCTGGTGCAGGAGTGGGGGCCAGCTGGTTTGCCCTGAAGGGTGTCCCAGATCAGGGTGGGGGTTCCCTTGGGGCGTGGGGCCGTCTGAGCGAGGGGCCTGTGGTGGTTTTCAGGCCAGCCACGCCCCCTGGCAACCCAAGCAGAGGCTCTGGTATCTGGAATTTATTTTCCTTCTACAATTGAAACTTTGTACCCTGGAGCAGAGCCAAGCCTGCTGCTCCCTCCGGGGCAGCAGCCATTTCTGTGGCAGTTAATTCACCTTCTACAATGGAAACTTTGTAGCCTTAAGTGGGTGAGCCTGGCCAGGGTATGCGGAAAGCTTTGCTTCCCCTGTTGCCGCCGGCAACCCTGGCCTGCTCTCTCAAGCTCCATTCTGCCGCCATTTGTTTGAATTTGTTTACCTTCTATAATTGAAACTTTGTAGCTTGAGTGGAGGCTTAGGCCTGCAATGGCTATGGAAAGCTTGGCTTACTCTGTTACCTGGGAAACCTTGCTCTCTGTGGCTGTAGCCATCTTGGATGGGGTTAATTTGCATACTCATCCTGATTGGCTGGTGGGTGTGGTTTGGCTGATCGGTGTGGCTTATGTAGCAGAGTGATGGTTAATTTGCATATTACCATTTTATTAGAGAGGAAGCCTTATATGACAAACCTACAGCCAACATCATACTCAATGGGAAAAAAACTAAACCCTTTTTTTCTAAGAACAGGAACAAGTCAGGTATGCCTACTCTCAGAACTCCTATTCCACATAGTACTTGAAGTGCTAGCCAGAGTGATCAGATAAGAAGAAGAAATAAAAGGCATCCAAATTGAAAAAGAAGAAGTAAAACTGTCATTATTCGCAGATGACATTATATTGTACATAGAAAACCCCAAAGACTCCATCAAAAAACTACTAGACTTAATAAACTCCATCAAAAAACTACTAGACTTTAGCAATGCAGCAGTATACAAAATTAACACCCAGAAATCTATGGCTTTTTAATACAACAATAATGAATTCACAGAAAGAGAAACAAAACAAAACAAAAAAATCCCATTTACCATTGAAATCAAAATATTAAAATACTTAGGAATTAACTAAGGAGGTAAGAGACCTGTACTCAGAAAAGTACAGGATATTGAAAAAAAGAGATAGAAGAAGACAAAAATCAAATGGAATAAAGTATGCATTCATGGATTGATAGAATCAACATCATTAAAATATCCATACTTCCCAAAGCAATATATAGACTCAATGCAATCCCCATTAAAACACCAATGGCATATTTCACAGACCTAAAACAAACTCTCCATAAATTCATATGGAATAAAAAATAGACCCCTAATAGCCACAGCAATCTTGAGAAAGAAGAACAAGTTGGAGGGATCACAATACCAGATATCAAGCTATATTACAAAGCCACTGTTTTCAAAACAGCCTGGAAATGGCACAAAAACAGACATATAGACCAATGGAAAAGAACAGAGAACCCAGAAATTGGACCTAAACCATTATGCTCAATTTATATTTGACAAAGGAGGCAAGAGCATATAATGGAGTCAAGACAGTCTCTTCAATAAATGGTGCTGAGAAATTGGACAGGTACATGCAAAAAAATGAAACTAGACCACCAACTTACACCATACACAAAAATAAACTCAAATGGATAAAGGACTTAAACCTAAGATGGGAAACCATAAAAAATCTTAGAATAGGCAGCAAAATATCAGACATATGTCATAGCAGTATCTTTACCGATACAGCTCCTAGGGCAATATAAACTAAAGAGAAAATAATCAAATGGGACTACATCAAAATAAAAAGCTTCTGCACAGCAAAAGATACCATGAACAAAACAGCAAGAAAGCCCACTGCATGGGACAACATATTTGCCAATGTTATATCCAATAAGAGTCTAATCTTCAAAATTTATAGGGAACTCATACATCTTAACAAAAGGAAGATAAACGATCCAATAAAAAAAATGGGAAAAGAACACTTTTTGAAAGTGGACATACAGAAGGCCAAGAGACATATGAAAACATGCTCAAAGTCACTAATCATCTGAGAGATGCAAATCAAAAACAACAATGAGATACCATCTCACACCTGTCAGAACGGCTAACATTAACAAATCAACAAACGGCAAGTGCTGGAGAGATGCGGAGAAAAAGGAACCCTCATTCACTGCTGGTTGGAATGCAGACTGTGCAGCCACCTTGAAAAACAGTATGAAGTTTCCTCAAAAAATTAAAAATGGAACTCCCATTTGACCCGGTAATCTCATGTCTAGGAATATATACCAAGAAATAAGAAACACCAATCAGAAAGAATATATGCACCCCTATGTTCATAGCAGCACAATTTACCATAGCTAAGATTTGGAAACAGCCTAAGTCCCCATCAGCAGATGAGTGGATTAAAAAGCTGTGGTACATCTACACAATGGAATACTATGCTGCTATGAAAAAGAAAAACTCTTATCATTTGCAACAACATGGATGAAACTGGAGAGCATTATGCTAAGTGAAATAAGCCAGTCAGAGAAATATAAATATTGCATGATCTCACTCATTTGTGGAATATAATGAACAACATAAACTGATGAACAAAAATACCAGAGACAGAGAAGCAAGGAACAGACCATCAAACTTCAGAGGGAAGACAGGGGACGGGGGGGGGGGGGGGGGGGGGAGATGAATAAGAGATCAATCAATGAACTTGTATGCATGCATATAAGCATAACCAATGGACAGACTCTAGGGGAGTGAGGGTATGTGTGGGGCATGAGGGTGGCTGGGGAGGGGTAAATGGGGGGGAAAGGAGACATATGTAATACTATCTGTAATACTTTATACCAGTGGTTGTCAAACCGTGGCTTGTGAGCCACATGCAGCTCTTTGGCCCCTTGAGTGTGGCTCTTCCACAAAATACCATGTGCGGGCGCGCACATTCAGTGCTATTGAAGGAGTACCCTAATTAAGTTAATAACAATGTACCTACCTATATAGTTTAAGTTTAAAAAATTTGGCTCTCAAAAGAAATTTCAATCATTGTACTTTTGATATTTGGCTCTGTTGACTAATGAGTTTGCCGACCACTGCTTTATACAATAAAGAATTTTTTTAAAAAAGCTATGGTACATTTACATGGTGGAATACTACTCAGCCATTAAAAAGAAGGTAACCTTAGCCTTTGTGACAGTATGGATGGATCTGGAGAGTATTATACTAAGTGAAATAAGCCAGTCAGAGAAAGCCAAGTACCATCGCATTTCACTCTTATGTGGAATCTAATGAACAAAACAAACTAATAGAAATAAACTCATTGATACAGAGAACAGACTGACAGCTGTTAGAGGGTGGTGGGTTGGGGATGGGTTAAAAGGGTGAAGGGATTCAACAAACAACAACAAAAGAAAAGAAACGAATTGACACAGACAACAGAAATGTGATTGATTACCAGAGGGGAAGGGGGAAGGGGGAAGGGGGAGGTAGAAAAGTGTAAAGGGGGTATATATGGTGAGGAAGGAGACTTTGACTTGGGGTGGTAAACTCACAATACAATATACAGATGATGACTTGTATAATTGTACACCTGAAACTTATTTTCAAAACGGCTACTGTGAGCAGAACTAATCTAGATTTACAGCAAATGCTACTATAGACCCACCCAACCAAAGGTTAAAACAGCCATTTCTGTGGCAGTTAATTCACCTTCTACAATTGAAACTTTGTTGCCTTAAGCGGGTGGGCCCGGCCAGGGTGTGCGGAAAGCTTTGCTTCCCCTGTTGCCGCCTGCAACCCTGGCCTGCTCTCTCAAGCTCCATTCTGCCGCCATTTGTTTGAATTTGTTTACCTTCTATAATTGAAACTTTGTAGCTTGAGTGGAGGCTTAGGCCTGCAACGGCTATGGAAAGCTTGGCGTGCTCTGTTACCTGGGAAACCTTGCTCTCTGTGGCTGTAGCCATCTTGGATTGGGGTCAATTTGCATACTCGCCCTCATTGGCTGGTGGGCGTGGCTCATGTAACGGAGTGATGGTTAATTTGCATATTACCATTTTATTAGAGAGGATTGTTTTTAAAATATTTTTTTTTAGAGAGGAAGGGAGAGGGAGAGATAGAAACTCTCTTGCATGCCCCATACTGGGGATTGAGTCCACAACCTGGGCATGTGCCCTGACCCAGAATCAAACTGTGACCTCCTGGTTCATAGGTCAATACTCAACCACTGAGCCACGCCAGCCAGGCATAAATATTATTTTTTGATATAGAGTACCTTCATTACCTAGGCTGACTGTGAGTTGGACGAAATGCTTTATAAACAAGACCCAGAAAGTACTAACCAAAAAAAAAAATTGTTATCAAAATTAAAACATTTTGCTCACATCATTGAAAACATAGATATACAAACTACAGATTGGGCAAAATATGTGATAAAAATAACTTACAAAAAACTTCAAATCTATAGAAACAATTTCTACAACTGAATAATTAAAAAGAAAAACAACTCAAATAAAAAATCGGCATTTAATTAGGGTTTATATACCAATAACTAATAAGCTCATAACATCATTAGTCATCAGAGAAATGCAAATTAAAGTAACAATGTGATATTGCTATCTACTAAGAACACTAAGTGATGGCAAATAATGTGGAGCAGCTGAAACTCTCACAAATTGCTGCTGGGCATGTAAACACGGTTTAACTTACTTGGAAATCAATCTAGCAGTTTTTCATAAATGTAGTCATCAGTTATCCATGAGACATGAAAACATATAAACACAGAAAAGCCCTGCAATGTGCTGCTTTAAATCAACCTTCTTTAAAGTAGTCAAAACTAAAAAGTAACTCAAATGTTCATCAACAGGAGAATGAATTAACACTGCAGTATTTCCATATAATAGAACTAGGGGCCCAGTGCACGAATTTGTGCACCTTGAAAGGAATTGTGGGCTGAGAGATTGCGGTGGGCACAGGGGCAGGTCTCAGCCCATCCTTCGCGCCTCCACCCAACCCCTTCTGCCATGGCCCCCTGTCCCCTGTCTGCCAGAAGCCCCCCTCCCACCACTGCCACTCCCATGGGCTGACAGTGCCAGGCCCGCTTGCACCCACTGACAACGTGGAACGATTGGGGCCAGTGCCAGCAGTAGGTGCAAGTGCCGGGTGGGACCATGGTGCACGGGAGTGAAGAATTTTCAGTAACTACCAAAGGCTCAACCCAATGACAGTGACTGGTGCCCTGCCTTGTCTGGCGCCCCGGCTCACCTGCTCCACCATCCCACCATGGCCTACACCCGCCATGTTCCACATGTGCCCCCTAGTGGTCAGCGCATGTCATAGCAACTAGTTGTTCAATTGTTCCTCCATTCGGTCTATTTGCATATTAGGGTTTTATATAGATAGAAACTACTCAGCAATAAAGAGGAATGAACTACTCAACAACATGAATCTCAAAAACATGTGGAGTGTGTGTGCTGTTATATTTAAATGAAATCCACACACAAAGACAAGTAGGAATGTATCAACTTTTCTCTGGTGAAAGAGTTCAGAAGAATGGATGTTTCTGGTTAAGGGTGGAATTGACTCGGATGGAGCACAAGTCATCTCTTTGGGGCGATGGAAACCACCTGTCTTACTGTGTGTGCAAGATTTATGCAGTTGTCAAAATTCATCAAACAATGAACTTAATGTTTGTGCATTTTATTTAATGAACATTGTACTTCAAAGTTTTAAAAAGCTGAAAAATAAGCTGTTTTATGTCATAGCAACCCTTTGACACAGAATGGTCTGCTCAGAAAATTAGTCCAAATATACAATCCATACCTGAACTGTTTTAAATCCTGAATCCTATGAATTTGTTTCTCATTCTAGCTCAACATATACTTGCTCACGAGAATTTATATTTCAAGTCTTGACAAGAAAGGCTGCTTCCAGAAGAATTTGGGATTTTCCCAAAACTCATCCAATTTTCTTGGTTTAATATAGTATATTGTTCTTCCAAAAAGGCCAAGTACATTCTGTGCAGCACATTCTCTCCCAAGTTTAAATGCACATCTGTAGTAGTAGTGATAAGCCAATTCAAATCAATCTAGTTCCTCTCAAATTTGTTAATATATTCTGCTCTCTCTCTCTCTCTCTCTCTCTCTCTCTCTCTCTCTCTATATATATATATATATATATATATATATATATATATATATATTTCTTCTGGGAAACAGATAGTCACATTAAGCAATAGAGGAATAAATTCTACAAAACTGCAAAAGGAAGCACAACAGTTTTATTGAGATATAATTTACATGCCATTTAATTCACCCATTTAAAGTATACAATTCAATGTTTTTAAATATAGCCATAGACTTGTGCACCATCACCACAATCAAATTGCCCTATCTTTTATTACCTTATTAGTGGTCCAGTGCACAAAATTCGTGCATGGGGGGTGTCCCTCAGCCCAGCCTGCACCCTTTCCAATCTGGGACCCCTTGGGGAATGTCCAACTGCCAGTGGGATCGGCCCTAAACTGGCAGTCAGACATCCCTCTAACAATCCAGGACTGCTGACTCCTAACCACTTGCCTGCCTGCCTGCCTGCCTGCCTGCCTGATTGCCCCTAACCACTCTGCATGCCAGACTGATAGCTCCCTAACCATTCCCCTGCTGGCCTAATTGATGCCTAACTGCTCCCCTGCTGGCATGATTGTCCCCAACTGCCCTCCCCTGCCGGCCCGATCGCCCCCAACTGCCTTCCCCTGTGGGGCTTAGAGGACTGGGAGACTCCGGCTGGATGAGGCTGGATGAGGTAGGACTGGGGGACTGAGGCTGGATGAGGTAGGGCTGAGGGGACTGGGGGACTGAGGCTGTAGAGGCGGGGCTGAGGAGACTGGGTGTCACCATCTTGTGAGGGTGTTACAGTCAATTAGCATATTCCCTCTTTATTGGCTATGGGTGCTGCCATCTTGTGAGTGTGTGGTGGTCAGTTAGCATATTCCCTCTTTATTAGATAGGATTGTACTGTTCATTTCCATAAGTTGTATTTTTAGGTCTTTTAATATACTTTTATTGATTTCAAGGAGGGAAGGAGATGGGGAGAGAGATAGAAATGTCAATGGTGAGAGAGAATCATTGATCAGCTGCCTCCTGCATGCCCCACATGAGGGAGGGAGCCTGGAAACCTGGCATGTGCCCTGACTGAATCAAACCATAACCTCCTGGTTCATAGGTTGATGCTCAATCACTGAGTCACACCGGCTGGGCAAGTTGTATTTATTTTTGTTTTAACATGTTGCCTGGTTAATTATTATGCCTCTAGTTTTGTACATACTCTCAAATTTCTCCTTTAAGACATTAAACATGATTATAAATATAGTATTGCAAGTAATACCATTACCCCAATTATTTGTAGATCTGATTCTAGCTTTTTTCTTTTTTCCTCTAATTCTTTCATAAGGACTAGTCTGCATAAGGACTAGCTTGTGATTAACCATTCTTAGGATATAGTTTTTATTGTATCACTAAGTGCTAAGGTCAAGATTTGTGTGTTTCATTGTTATCTCCCTTTGTGGTGTGCTTCATTTTTCTCTCTCCAACTTCACCATTTTTCCTAATGTTGGATAGAAAGCTTTTTGGAAGCCCACATTTATGCAGTCCCTGACTCTGACCAGAAAATCCACCTTGAGGGGGCCCAGGTGCCTCTTGTCACTCTGTTGGGCTGTTAAACCAAAGCTCAAGGCCTAGGCATTAGTATAGGACCTCAGGCAGCTGTCATGCGGAATGTTAGCTTACCTCTCTGGGCCAGGGATTTCACTTTGTGTTTCTTGAACTCAGAATGTCTACCATTATTTATCTAGTTCAGTTTAGCATTGTTTAAAGTTTAAAAAAATATTCTACACAATTGTATGGATTAAAATCCATAATTTTAATTATGTCTATGTTGTTTTGAATTATTTAAGGCAAATACTACCAGGAACTAAAAGGCAAACGTTTTCAACAATATACTGTAAATATTTTCATCAAATTATTTTATCCCTTTATATTTCTTATACATTTTTGTATAAAACAATATTTATTATTTGAAAAGTCAGATCCTCTCCCCACTCTGTTCTCTCTTACCTAATCTTACCTCCCAAATACAAGAAAACACAGGTGAAGCAAAATTTATATTGAAGTAGAAAAGTTCTTATTGGAGAAAGTATATACATTCTTAGGAGAAAATAACAAATAGATGATAGTGACTATTAAAGGTAAAGCATATAGTATAAATAAAATACTAATATAGAGGAAAATTTATGTAAGTACATCAATTATCCAAATGAAAAATGTTACACATGTTAGATTACTATTAATGTGAATCTTTGCTCAACAGCATTACTTGTTATAGAAATGCAAACCAAAGCCACAATAAATTACCACTTCACACCCACTAGGGTGAGTATAATAAAAAAGACAGTCAATAACATGAATTGGTAAAGATATGAAGAAACTGGGACCCTATACATTGTTCTTGGGAATGTGAAATGATGCCATCACTTTAGAAAACATTCTGGCAGTTCTCCAAAAAGTTAAACAAAAATTTTAAAAAATGACCCAGCAATGTCACACCTACATATCTACCTAAGAGAAATTAACCTTTTGCACTCGGATGTCGAGATTAAAATTACTCTTTGAATGTATCAATAATTTGAAATATAAAAAAATCCAAATAAATAAGTTTGTATGAAAAGAAACTCCATTTTTTATTCTACTGCTGTGCTTTGTAAAATCTGGGTATTTAAAAAATTAAATCTCGAGTAGAATAAAGGAATCGAGAAAAAAGCAAGCGAGTGCAAAGGGTAAAACATATGTTCATACAAAAATGAGTATATGAATGTCATAGCAGCATTAGTTACAACTAGTGCCCCAGTGCACAGATTCATGCACATTGAAAGGTAATTAGTTAGAAGGTGGCTGGCAGGGTGACACTGGGCAAGATGGACCAGACATGCCCTCGAACCAACCTCCTGAGGTCCCTCCCTGGGCTGGCTGCACCTGGGCAGCATCTGCAGAGTGAGCAGGGTCCCTCTGGCAGGTGGGGTCTCTTGGCCTGGCCTGTGGGGATTGGGCCGAAACTGGCTCTCCAACATCCTAGGGGTCCTGAATTGCAAGAGGGCAGTTCTTGGGTGACACACCCTGGAATCAGGCTTCCTCCTCTCTGGTTCTGGGGGTTGTCACCTGAGAACTGCAGCTGCCAAGTCACTGCAGCTCAGCAGCTCCTGCATTGAGCGTCTGCCTCCTGGTGGTAATTGTGCATCATAGCTACCGGTCAGACAGTTGAACAGTCGGACAGTCACTTAGGCTTCTATATATATAGGTAGCCAAAAGGTTGAAGCAACCCATTGTCCAAGAGAGGAATGGATAAATTAAATGTGTTATATGATTTAAAAGCATTTTGCATTCTGATACATGCTCTGACATGGATGAATTTTAAAAACATTAAGCTAAATAAAAACAGTCACATAATACCATATATATCAAATTTAAATGAAATGTCCAGCATAGAAAAATCTATACATAGAGGAAATAGTTTAGTGGAAACCTAGGGCTAGACGTAGAAGGGAGAAATGGGGAGTGACTTGCTAAAAAGTACAAGATTTCTTTTAGATACAATGAAAATGTTATAAAATTATATTATGGTGATGGTTGAACACTATATAAATTTGGTAAAAACTATTAAATTCCACACATTAAACATGTAAACTCTACGCCATGTAAATGATAAAAAATAGGAAATCATCTTACCTTATAATAGAGAAACATGCAAATTGACCGCACCTCCGCTATGCCCACGATTGGGCCGGCAGGAGGCTGGGGGCGGGACTCCGGGTGGCATATCCGCCGTTGAGAAGATCAAGATGGCGGTGCCCAGTGGCCGGGCCCATGCAGCCGCTCCCGGGGGAGCCTGGGGCCATCGGCACCCCGGGGGTGTGTGGCCGGGCCCATGCCGCCGCTCCCGGGGGTGCCTGGGGCGATCAGCACCCCGGGGGGCGTGGCCGGGCGATGGGCACCCCGGGGTGGCGTGGCCGGACCCATGCCGCCGCTCCCGGGGTGCCTGGGGCGATCAGCACCCCGGGGGGGCGTGGCCGGACCCATGCCGCCGCTCCCTGGGGTGCCTGGGGTGATCAGCACCCCGGGGGGGCGTGGCCGGACCCATGCCGCTGCTCCCGGGGGTGCCTGGGGCGATCGGCACCCTGGGGGGGCGTGGCCGGGCCCATGCTGTAGCTCCCGGGGGTTCTGGGGGTCGATCGGCCACTTGGGGGGGAGTGGCTGGCCCCTCCCGCCCCTCCCGGGGGTCCCGGGGGTCGATCGGACACCTGGGTGGGCGTGGCCGGCCCCTCCCGCCCCTTCCAGGGGTCCTGGGGTGGCGATCGGCCACCTGAGGGGGCTTGGCCGTGCCCATCCCGCCCCTCCCGCCACTCCCGGGGGTCCCAGGGGCCGAGGCTTTCCGGGCCTTGGGCACCAGCGGGGAGCCTGCATTGATTGCAGGAAACCACTGGGGGTCGGCTCCTGTGATCGGTAGCAGGGACGCTGGGTGCAGCGAGCCCAAGGCCAGGAAAGCCTGGGGCGGAGGCTTTCCCGGCCTTGGGCACCAGTGGGCAGCCTGCACGGATCGCAGGAAACCACTGGGGGTCGGCTCCTGCGATCCTTAGCAAGGATGTTGGGTGCCTCCGAGCCCAAGGCCACCGCCGGGGGCCAAGCCCCGACCCTGAAATAGGCAGAAGGCGGTGGCCACAGCCAAGGCCTGGGTCCCTGGTGCCGGCAGAAAACTGGTGCAGGCAGCCAGGTGAATGAAGGTCTATTGCACGAATCTTCGTGCAAACGGGCTACTAGTATATCTAATAATTTGAAACAGAACTATTTCACTTAAAACTTTGTACAAAGAAAACACCAAGCCTTCAGCTTCAATGATGACTTGTACCCCCATGTATGAGGAAAAAAATACCAATCATACTAAAATTCTTCCAGAAAATGGAGGAGGAGAAATGTGGAAGACAGTCTTTCTTATGTTTGTTACAGAAGGATCCCAGCCCCCTGAACAATGGAAATTGACAAAAAATGTAAAGAGAGAAATTTTCTTTGTGTCCCCTGAAACATCATCTCTTCACATTTTAAGGATATTAAACCCAAAAGTAAGTGTCACTGTACCAGGGAGGAATGTGACCCAGTTTCTGAACTATCATTGACATTCCAAAGATTGTAAACTATTATTATTCATTTCCCAGAGAAGACTTGTTTTCCTCATGGAGATTAGGTTTCTCTAGTTCTCTTAGGAGGAGCAGGTAGGCAACTGGAAAGTGTGCAGTGTATATCAACTCCCAGGTCCATAATTTCAAAGTTCCTCTGTTGTAGTGCAAAAGTTCCCTTTTGGAACATGTAGGCTTAATCATCTGTTGTAAGTAAAAATAGTTTGGTTCTGACCCAGAAAACTCACCTTTGCTTTTAAAGATAATATAAATGCTACTGATATTAAATATTTACTAAGAAAACTTTCCAAATCATTTTTTAAAAATATGTTTTTATTGATTTTTAGAGAGAGAGGAAGGGAGAGGGATAGAGAAGTAGAAACATTGATGAAAGAGAAATATCATCAATTGGCTGCCTCCTGCATACCCCATACGGGGGTTCAAGCCCACAACCTGGGCATGTGCCCTGACCAAGAATCAAACCAGTGACCTCTTGGTTCATGGGTTGATGCTCAACCACTGAGCCACAACGCTGGGCCAAATCCTTTTATGAGGCAAGCATTATCTTGATACCAAAACCAAACAAAGACATTACAAGCAAATAAAACTACCAATCCATATCTCCCACAAACGTAAACACAAGATCTTTTTGAAAATGTTAGTAAGTTAGAGCCAACAATATGTGAAAAGGATAATATACCCTTTTAAATGTACCATGAACAAATGACATTTATTCCAGTAATGAAAAGCACCTTAACATTAAAAAAATTATGTACTTATTTGCTGAATAAAAGATAAAAAATACGATCATCTGAATTGGTTAGCATTTGACAAAAAATTCAATTGACAAATTTGAAACATTTGATGATAAAATTTACATCAAATTAAGAAATGGAAATAAACCTTCTCAAGCTGATAAAGAACATCTATGAAAATCCTTCAGTTAATATCATAATGGCAAAAGCCTGAATACGGGGATGGGCAAAAGTAAGTTTACAGTTGTAATACAAATAAATGATATAATAATTAATAAATAATAGAAGAATTAACTCTGTTTCACATATCCACAACTGTAAACCTACTTTGCCAATCCCGATATTTCCTCCCTAAGAGTGGGAACAAGTGAAAATGTCTTCGGCTCCCACCACTTTTATTCAAAATTTTGCAGTATATCCTAGTCAGGGCAATGGCCAAGAACAAGAAATAACAGTCTGCAGGTTGGAAAGGAGGAAATAAAATTGTCTCCATTTGCTGAACATATAAAAATTCTAATATATTTACCCCAAAATAATAAAGTTATTAAAATAAGTGTATTTATCAAGATCACAGAGTATACAATAGACGAAATATATAAATATAAATGAAGGAATAAATGTGGCAAAAGATGTATAAGATGCACAATAAAACTAAAAACCATGACTGACAAATGATTTAAAATAAGTAAATCAATAGGCATATTATATTCATAGGATGGAAGAATATATGTAGTTACCATGTCAATTCTCTACAGATTCACCTAGATATCTTTTCATAAAAATTAATAAGCTGATTCTACAATGTATATAAACATGCAAAGAACCTAGAGTAGAGAAACAATTTTGACTAAGGCAAAAAATGTTACAAAATATACACTGACAGATTTCAAGACTTAACTGATCATGACAGTGTGATATTGGCTTAAGAATAGGCCTTTAAATCAATGCAACAAAATCACAATAATCACATTCCAGGGTCAATTCATTTTCAAAAAAGTGCCAATGTGATTCAATGGAGAATGAATAGTTTTTTTTTTTTTTTTTTCCAACAAATGTGCAACAAGAACTAAATAGGCATAGAGAGAAAAATGAATCACAACCCTGGCCTCATGTCCATTACAAACACTACACTGAAATGCATCCCAGACCTAATGTAAAAGCTACACCTTTTAGATGTACAAGCTTTTAGAATAAAATCAGAATGACATTTTTTTTTTTTTACATTGGGATAGGCAGAGATTTCTTAGACATGACATCAAAGGTAGGAACCATGAGTGAAAAAAAAAAGGTAGAAGAGGGCATAGAAAAGATAAATGGTCTGGAAAAAATAATATAAAGTAGGTGAAAAGGACTTTATTAATATTTTTTTTCTTTTTGAAAACACCTTTAAGAAAATGAAAAGGCAAGTCTCATATTGGGAAAATATATTTGTAATGCATATCAATAAGAAAACAAGAACCCCAATTAAAATATTGACAAAAGATTACAACAGATACTTCACAAAATAAGATAAAATTTGCCTAAATTGAACATGCAAAGATGTTCAACATTATTAGTCATCAGAGAACATTATATTAAAGCCATAATGAAATACCACTTAATGGTTATGGCTAATATGAAAAAGACTGGCAATACTAAAGGGGTAATGAGAATGCAGAGCAACTGGAAATTTCCTACGCTAGGATTGTAATACTACACAAACACTTTTGAAAAATCCTTGGCATTTTATTATAAATGTAAAAATACACTGACCACTATAACCCAGTCATTTTATTCTTAGGAATGAAAACATATGATTATATAAAGACTTCTATTTGTGTATTTATAGAAACTTTATTCATGATAGTGAAAATTGGAAAGAACCCAAATACCCATCAATAGGTGAATGGGTAAATAAACTGTGTCCATATGATGTATTCTACACAGCAATTAAAGTGAATAAATTCTGTGTCCGGCCAGTGTGGCTCAGTGGTTGAGTGTTGATCTATGAACCAAAAAGTCATGGTTTGATTCCAGGTCAGGGCATATGCCTGGGTTGCAGGCTCGATCAATGATTCTCTCTCATTATTGATGTTTCTATCTCTCTCTCCCTCTCCTTCCTCTCTGAAATCAATAAAAATATATTAAAAAATAAAATGAATAAATTCTGATACAATGGGTAAATATATAAATCATGTGAGCAATTCTATTCTATACTTATAAAAGCATGTTATAATTGTGTCAAGGAATGGATAATTGAAATAGACTATAAAGGAACACAGAGAATCTTAAGGGGTCATAGAAATATTCTATATTTTATTTTGGTAATCTGTACACAGATTTATACATTTATTAATTAATGTTTATTGAACTGGAAATATGTGTGCATTTTAATGTGTGTAAATTATACTTCAATAAAACTGTTTATTAATTTGAGGCAAATAGCTCAACAGTTATAACAAGTTATAATAACATATATGTACCTGTATATATGTTATACATATAACTATATGATATATATATGTACATATATATATCAAGTTATATATTACCTAGCTTAGTTATAGCAATCATCTTCCTTTATAAATATGACCAGTTTAATTGAATATACCAGCTTCTAAAATACTTTTAACCAATGTGATGTCAGATATTAAAAGCCACGCATCCATCCTCATTTACCATTGGATACTCAAGAGAGTACTAATATTATATGATCAATATGGTATTTTTTAATTAAGCAAGTAATTAGCATAGGGTCAGAAATAAAATAGAACTTTCATCAGTAACAATATAGTAAGTCACTTCTTCATTTTTTGATATTTATGCGTTTGTTTTTTTAAATTTCTTTATTGATTAAGATGTCACATATTTGCCCTTATCCCCCCATTCCCATCCCACACCCCTCCCCACGGATGCCCCCACCCCCCTGTTGTCCTTAACCATTGGTTAGGCTCGTATGCATGCACACAAGTCCTTTGGTTGATCTCTCCCCGCTACCTCCACCTTCCCCTACCCTCCCTCTGAGGCCTGACAGTCCGATCGGTGCCTCCTTGTTTCTGGGTCTGTTCTTGTTCATCAGTCTATGTTGTTCATCATTTCCCCTAGATGAGTGAGATCATGTGTTACTAGAAATATACTTATAAGAACCGAATGTGAGACGAGCAATAATAGTTATGCTGACAGGCAAATGAATCAGTCTGTAGTGAGTTTCTTTCTGGACCAACAGTTCTTTTCAGATCCAATTTCAATGTCCACCAGTTCCTTATGTGTATATGTCAGCACTGACTTTTCAGCTCTGGATGGTGGACAAATGGTGGTAATGCAGGTCTGACTCCCTCTGGTTTGGTCTCGCCCGGACCCAGGGGCACGGCTTCACCCGGACTCAGGGGCGCGTGGCCTCACCCAGGCCCGGGACCCAGCCTCATCCGGACCCAGGGGCGCATGGCCTCACCCGGACCCAGGGGCGCGTGGCCTCTCCCGGACCCAGGGGGGGCGGCCTCACCCAGACCCAGGACCCGGCCTCACCCGGACCCGGGATCCAGCTGATATTTATTTTGATTATTTCTTTTTTTCTATTATTGGTCCTTCCCTGAATCTCTTATTTCTCTCCCTATTCTAATGCCATGTCATCTTTTACTCCATTCCAAACAGATATGATCAAATATCATCGTGTTTTACAATAATAATGAAACAGTCCTCTAATAACAAAGCAAGAAATGAATAACCTTAGCTAGCATATTTGTTACCTAGATTCTACTGCATTAGGTCAGTCTATCCTGAAGATAAATGCAAATTAATTTGTTATTGCCCCAAATTTTAAAACTCTGATGTAATCAAATCAGATCCCATGGAGACATCATTGTAATTATTGAACTTCTCTTCCTTTCAACAAAATGACTGCATAAATACCCTTCAATTCTCATATTTCAATATCTTGTGGGAAAAAGTACTCTATTTTATTTTTGAAAATGTGCAGATTTCACAAATTGAAAGGAAAAAATGAAAGCTAAAATGGTTTTCAATGGGTCAATTTAATCCCAACTGCTTAAGGGTAGTGCAATCCATTTAAATTGCTTCAAGCAGGGAACAGAGGCACACCTGGAGCTATCTGCAGGTCAATTCACTCTAGGTGATAGGTGTGAATTAATATTTGCGAGCATCAGTTTTCTGATGGGAATCCGTACTTCACTTTTTTCAGCTTCTCTATTAATTGAGTGAGACCTTCTATTTCTGCACAGGTAATGAGCATTTCTTTCAGTATGGCAACTTGTTCAGCTGCAGTGTACACACTCTCAGTATCAACTACCCCCTAAAACCTATGCTAATTTAAAAAAGGATTTGACTGCAGATTCTTCTCTTAATTGAGAATAAGAAACTAAAATTGTATGTAATAGTCCTGACCAAGCAGTCCTGACCAGGCATAGGCTTCATAAAATCTACCAATATAACGACTTAACATCTTTATGTCAATAAGAACCAGATATTAAATTACATCTAATTTAACTGAGTGCTGAGCTGCCTTTGAAGATAAAACCAGTTTTGTTTTTAATTCACTAATTATTGGGGAGGTAGTAAAAATGCAAAACATACTGAAGCCTACTCTTTTTCTGGTGGGCAAGAGAAGGTGAGGGTGTGTTTAGAAGTAACGGACAACTCCTAGGGGGAACCCTAGCCATAAACTAGCTAAAAACAATAACTGTTATCTCCAGATTCTGGGACTATGAAAATCTGAGTAATTATTTTCTTTTTATCCTGGCTCAAAAGAACTGTGAAGAAAAACTGTGTATTCTCCCATGCCTATTGATATATATAGATAGGCTGGTGTTATATTAGATACAAAATGTCACAATCTCATAGTTATGATCTCTTAAAATAAGCAGTGACTTAACTTCGGACTACAATTCCTCACACAATGTATCTTTGTTAAACATGACATTTTCTCACAGATATTTCACTGAGAGTAAAGGATGGCATAGTGTCTTAGAGCACTAAAGAGAGAGAGACAAAGCTACCACCTCACCAAAGGTAGGAAATTGATTTTTCATTAATCAGTTCTGCAGTATACAATGAGGGAATAGATAGTTTAAACCAGGGGTCCTCAAACTTTTTAAATGGGGTGCCAGTTCATTGTCCCTCAGACCGTTGGAGGGCTGGACTATAGTTTAAAAAAAACTATGAACAAATTCCTATGCATACTGCACATATCTTATTTTGAAATAAAAAAACAAAATGGCAAAAACAACCGCATGTGGCCCGTGGGCCGTAGTTTGAGAACGCCTGGTTTAAACAAACCAAAACTAAATAGAATGAGAAAAGAAATATGTCACACAGGTTTTTTAAAATAAATCTTTATTGTTCAGATTATTACATATATTCCTATTTTTCCCCCCATAGCTCCCCTCCACCCGATTCCCCACCCCACCCCATGCCCCTACCCCCCGCCACTGTCTTCATTCATAGGTGTAAGATTTTTGTCTAATCTCTTCCCGAACCCCTCACACCCCCTTCCCCCTGAGAACTGTCTGTCCACTCCCCCTCTATGCCCCTGATTCCATCATATTCACCAGTTTATTCTGTTCATCAGATCTTCTATTCACTTGATTTTTAGATTCACTTGTTGATAGATTCACTTGTTCATAATTTTTATCTTTACCTTTTTCTTCTTCCTCCTCTTCTTAAAGAATACCTTGCAGCATTTCATATAAAACTGGTTTGGTGGTGATGAACTCCTTTATTTTTTTCTTGTCTGTGAAGCTCTTTATCTGACCTTCAATTCTAAATGATAGCCTTGCTGGGCAGAGTAATCTTGGTTGTAGGTTCTTGCTGTTCATCACTTCGAATATTTCTTGCTACTCCCTTCTGGCCTGCATAGTTTCTGTTGAGAAATCAGCTGACAGTCGTATGGGTACTCCCTTGTAGGTAACTAACTGTTTTTCTCTTGCTGCTTTCAAGATTCTCTCTTTGTCTTTTGCCCTTGGCATTTTAATTATGTTGTGTCTTGGTGTGGTCCTCTTTGGATTCCTTTTGTTTGGGGTTCTGTGCACTTCCTGGACTTGTAAGTCTATTTCTTTCACCAAGATGGCGGCATAGATGAACACCTATACTGATGCCTCGCAAAAACAATTTCAAAACGACAACTAAAAGACAAAGCAGACATCATCCACAACCACCGGAAAGCCGGCTGAGTGGAAATTCTACAACTAGAAAGAAAGGAAAAAAAAAAAAAAGGACACCGAGACGCAGGAGCGGCGGAGTGCAGAACTGTGGAGACACAAAGACGTGTGCACATGAGAGGAAGGGCCAGGCGGCTGAATACGGGCTGGCTTTCTCAAACCGGAGTGAAATGAAGGCTCCCCATAGCACTGAAATCCAGTCCTGGGAGAGACTTGAGGAACCCAGACACATACGGTCTGGCAGCGGGCAGGGCTCGAGAGCAGCTTTCTCTCAGAGGTGGGTGCAGCCATAGCCGCGGGGCACTGAGACCCAGCAGGACTGCAGAAGACACGCAGAGACGTGCGTGCGAGAGGAAAGGCCAGGCAGCTGGATATGCAGCTGCCTTGATCGTTCCGGAGGGAAATAGGGCCTCCCGACTGCACTGTACTCCAGTTCCGGAGGTGCATGCAGCCATAGCCGCAGGGCACTGAGACCCAGGGGGTCTGCGGAAGACAGGTGAGGAGGCGTGCGCACGGAGAGGGCTCGGGCAGTTGAACGTGTGGCTGTCTTTCTAGTTCCGGAGAGAAACAAAGCCTCCCGACTACACGTACTCCAGTTCCGGATGAAACTTTGGGTACCCACACTCATTCAAGGAGAAACTGGTCTGTTTGGCAGTGGGCAAAACTCAAGAGCAGCTTTCTCTCAGAGGTGCGTACAGCCATTGCCGTGGGACACTGAGACCCAAACTGGGAAACCAAGGCTGCCGGCTCCGACCTGAGACCCCGCCCCATCCAAATTGAGCACAGAAGCTCTCCCAGTGTAGACACAGCTGATCCTCACAGCCAATTGGCCTGGAGGTCAACTCCGCCCATTGATAACAACAACAATCAAGGCTTAACTACAACAAGTCTATGCAGCCCATAAAGGGGTGCACCAAGAGTGTCCACCTCAGGTAGCTGGGGAGGCAGAGCCACTGGGCCCAAAGGACACCTCGCACACAAAGCCACTCCATCAACTCAGGGAAGCAGCTAAAATGTGGAAACAAAGAGGCAGATCACAAATGAAAGAAATGGAGGAAAGCAGAAGACTGGACATAGAGTTCAAAACCACATTATAAGGTTACTCAAGAATCTGTTAAAAAACCTCTGAGGAACTTAGTGAGAGATTTAAAGATCTTAATGAGAATGCCAAAAAAATGGAAAAGGACCAGACAGAAATTAAATATACACTGTTTGAAATAAAGAATATACAGAAATTCAACAGTAGATCAGAGGACCCCAAGAATCAAACCAAAGATTTGAAACATGAGGAAGCAAAAGACACCCAACCAGAAAAACAAAAAGAAAAGGGAATCCAAAAATATGAATATAGTGTAAGGAGCCTATGGGACAACTTTAAGCGTACCAACTTCTGAATTTTTGGGGTGCCAGAAGAAGAGAGAGAGCAAAATATTGAAAACCTATTAGAAGAAATAATGACAGAAAACTTTCTCTACCTGTCACGCAGATTTTTAATTAATAATTCAACACAATCCTATATAATAAAGAGCTAATATGCTAATTAGACCAAACAGCAGAATGACAGTCCAGAAGCCCTTCGGAATGAAGCCGGGGCTGAGAAGGCCGAGCCCCTTGCACGAATTTTGTGCATCGGGCCTCTAGTATTGTGGAAAGAGCAATCGATGGAGAATTAATACTAATACTTTTGACAGTTGCAAAGTGATTTTGCTTAATACTTGATACCATATAGATATCATTGTCTTTAATCCAGTATCTTATTCAACCTACTTACAAAGTGTTTCTGATCTAGAAGATATCACGCTGGTTACTGTGAAGGGTAAATTATGACCTAGCGAACAGGTCAGGCCTGCTACCCTCATACTTTTCTTTGTAAGTTCCCAGTGATTTACATTCTCGTTGTTATTTTGGCTTCAAGGACTTGATTTCCCATGGAAAAGAAAGGACAGTTCAGAGGTCAGAACTAAGAAGAGCTGAAGAGACCAGTGATAGGGAACTACTGCTGGGAGCAGAGTGGATCCAAGTAAGGCAAGGCTTCCTACCCCCCAGGTCAGTAGAGCCCTATTCACACGCCCTGCTGGGTGTTTATAATTGCTATGGAAGAGGACTGATATGTACCTTTCATTCTCTACTTCTTACATGGGAACAGTTATTATAGCTATTCTGTTCCTGTGACATCATATCTATCTTGGGTGTATGGAAGACAATTTACTTCCCTTTAGTTCATATGAACCGTAGAACCTTCATCCACACTGGACTTTAGATGATGAGACCTTAGACTTTGAGTCTGACTCTACAATGAGATGAAAATCTTGTGAAGGTTACATATATTTTGACTTTAGAAGAAATATAAATAATGTCGCTGGAGTGTGTACTCTGGTAAATGAAAGGAGTTCCAAATTGCCTTTCCTTCCATCAAGAGACAGAATCTAAGATTCCTCCTACATTCACAAGTTGATAATTGCATGTTTCCTCATCGAGTTACTCCTGTTTTACTTGTTACTATAATCAGGTATTTAAATTATTTAAATATTCTGTAAAACATTACTCCAATTCTAGTGTGCAGACTGGGACTAGCTGCTACCTGACTTTTACTGGCTGGCAGTGAGGTCAGCACAGAAATTGAGAGTGGCTAGAATACCTCATAGCAAATTGATATCACCACACAACCAAACGTATAAACAGGGTCAGCAAGTATGGTTTGGCATTTACATTTTTTGAGAAAATATGTTCTGATGTCTTAGAAGTAGAGACCAGAACTCATTTCAAATAGTTACCAAGTTTAAGAAGTTTAGCCCTAACTGGTTTGACTCAGTGGATAGAGCATTGGCCTGTGGACTGAAGGGTCCCAGGTTTGATTCCGGTCAAGGGCATGTACCTTGGTTGCAGGCACATCCCCAGTAGGGGGTGTGCAGGAGGCAGCTGATCAATGTTTCTCTCTCATCAATGTTTCTAACTCTCTATCCCTCTTCCTTCCTCTCTGTAAAAAAAAATCAATAAAATATATATTTTTAAAAAAGATTAAGAAGTTTATACCGGAAAATAAATCAACATCGCTTTCTTTATCAAGAAAGTCTTGCTATATAAAATTTAAAAAATAACATAACTGTGAGCTAAACCAGTGTGATTATTGGCAAGGTAAAAATTTTGAATTATATAAAGACTAACATGTTAAATTTGAAAATACATTTTATCAAGTGATAATATGGAAGTTGATTATAAACACTCCCATTGCTTGTTGAGATACAATGGTTACAGAGAAGAAAATTTCTGTTGGGAATGTTTGACCTACAAAATAGATTCTTAGTGCTTTATAAATTTAAAAAAATAGTTTGATTCCAACTGTGGTAAAAAGACATGGTTATAGATATTTTTGCTCTTTTTAATAATAACCATAACATTTCCATGCAAGAAGAAATGAAACATGTTTTTCAATGAAAAAAAAAAAGGCAGATTTCAGGGCAAAAATAGAAATTTGAAAGAACAGAATTTCTAGAGATATTTTATGTCCCAAACATAACATTTGTTAATGGACTAGGTGATGACTTCAATGTTGCACATATAATAAAAGTTATCATCAAACAGCATAAAAATTTGATAGAACATGTTTAAGATTCATTTATGGTAAATTCATATATCCAGAATCTTTTCTTTATTTCAGTGAAAGATTATTTATCTATTCCTTTATAGGAAATCTAGCTATTGTTGAAAGATTGAGGATTCATTTTTCAAAATACAGCACCACTTAATCATTTTGGATAAACATTACAAATGAAATATTGTGAGTTACTGAAATTGTTAAAAAATCACTTCTATTCCTTGTGTTTTAAAACAAAACATAGAAACTTTTATAGATGCATATTATTGTCTATACATGGCATTAATGTCAATTCAAAATATATTAAAAAAAACAATCAAGCACATTTATCACATTAAAACTTTTAATATTGATATGTAGCATGTCATGGTGCATCTAGGCACTGAATATAAACAATTGTTATTTCCTTCCTAATTTTTGTTAACTTATAATTCCAGGATGACAATGAGTTACGAACATAACTGTATGTATTGTCTATATACATATTTAGTGCTGTATGTATTGTCTATATACATATTTTCAATGAACACTTTGTACAAATCTTATAATTCTTTTTCTTTTTCCTTAAGTTATGTTTGTTTACTTTATATGTATTGGCATTTAATATCATATCTGCTGAATCTAGTTATAAAAAGAGTTTGTATCTTATAAAAATAACTTTTATTTCATTTTTCTAGTAATTCATTTTTATTGTATTTAATAAAAACATTAGTCTCAGATGGATTGGAGAGGGAAGGTCATTTACCACAGATATTTTTAGAAGCACTATTAAAATATATAGATAGAGATTTTACGTATTGTGAAAATTTAATCAGTGAAAATAAAGTTGAATGCTTAAATGCTTTACAAAGCATTTTTTAATGAGTTGCTAAAATTAGCATAAAATTAGCTGTGGTCAAGAAAAGGAAAGAATAGAAATTAAATTTTAAATATAGGATTCTGCCTCAAGGTTATTTCACAGTGTTTTCCTTTGATTTTGAAAATTCTGAAACTGAACATTATGAATTAGGTATAGATTTATCAGAAAGTTTATGCAATCTAAACACAATGAAAAAACTTTCTTCATCAAAAGTTTGACTACGTCATGAATTCATGTATATTTGTGTGTGAATATTATAATCTCTCTCTTAAAATTAATTTTTAAGATATAAGCAATGAAGAAAAATAAATTAATTAGACAACATCAAAATTAAAACCTGTATATCAAAAGACAATCAACAAAGTGAAAAGGTAAGACATGAAATAGGAGAAAATAGTTATAAATCATGTCTGATAAGAAGTTAATATTTAGAATACCTAAAGAACTACAATTCAACAAAATAACAAACAACACAATTTTTAAAAAGCTAGAGGGCTTGAAAAGACATTTCTCCAAAGAACATATATAAGTAGTTAATAAACACATAAAAAGATTATGAATATCATTGGTCATTAAAGAAATGCAAAGCTAAACAACAATGAAATATCACTATCCATTAGAATGACTTTTTTTTTTTAATGAAAAATTGGACTTCTTATACTTTGCTGCTGAAGCTGTAACAGTGCAGTATTTATAGAAAACATTTTGGCAGTTCCTTAAAAAGTTAATCAGAGAATTACAATCTGGCATTTCATCTTATAGGCATATACCCAAAATAATTGAAGGAAGGGCTTAATAAGATACTTGCAGTATTATTCACAATACTTAAAAGGTAGAAACATTGAAACTGTCCATCAACAGGAATGGTTAGACAAAATGTGGTGTGTACATACAATGGAATATTATTGAACTTTAAAAGGAATAATATTCTGATACATGCTACAACATGGATGAACTTTGAAAACATTATGCTAATTGAGGAGGTAGGTAGTGTGGAATTATTGTTTAACAGGTACAGATTTTCTATTTGGGATAATGAAAATATTTCTAGAAAAAGTTCAGGAAATGCATAGTGGTTATGGTTGCATAATATTGTAAGAGTATTGAAAACAACTGAAGTGTACATTTACAAATAGTTATATATAAAGTAGAGGCCCGATGAACGAAATTCGTGCAAGAGTAGGCCTTCCTTCCCCCGACTGCTGACACCGGCTTCCCTCTGGCACCCAAACCCGGGTTTCCCTCCGGCCACCAGCAGACACCAGAGACCTGAGCTTCCCTCACAGACCCGCTTCGTTCTGAAGGTGGTCTGGAAGGACGTCCAGTCTAATTAGCATATTACACTTCTATTATTATAGATACAATAAAAAATTTAAGAAATGGTTTTTAGGAAATCATGCATAACGTTTATGATTATAGAATTATTCATCTGAAACCTGTATAAATTTGTTAACCAGTTTCACACTAACAAATTCAGTAAAAAGGAAAGACATTTATTTTTAAAGAACACTTTTAAACAACAGACTCAGTTAAGTCAGATAATAGGGCTTCTACAATTTGAATGCCACTACTGAAAACTCAAGGAAATGAGTAAGAAATCAGAGGAAATTCTATTCAAGAACAAAAGAATGAAGTTTAAGCTGGAAAGTCCCTCAAGCTAGAAACCAAAACATGTTATTAAAAAGTAATATGCCCAAAAAAGTAATATGCCACAAATATGGCTAATAAAAATATCACTATGTGATCATATATTTTTTATAGATTAAATCTAATTAGTTGGCCAATAAAATATTATATAACCTAATGTAATATAATCAAACCCTCTGATTTGTTTTTATTTGTTTCTTCCTGTACTCTTAGGAAACATCATTTTATCTAATAACTGTAAACCTTAAACAGAACGCGTTTTTGGAGAGATGCTCTTATAAAATACTAGAAGCCCGGTGCACGAAATTCGTGCACGGAGGGGGGTTGTCCCTCAGCCCAGCCTGTACCCTCTCCAATCTGGGACTCCTGGGGGATGTCCGACTGCCCGTTTAGGCCCGATCCTGGCCTAAACGGGCAGTCGGACATCCCTCTCACAATCCAGGACTGCTAGCTCCCAACTGCTTGCCTGCCTGCCTTCCTGATTGCCCTTAACCGCTTCTGCCTGCCAGCCTGATCACCCCCTAACCACTCCGCTGCCAGCCTGGTTGATGCTTAACTGCTCCCCTGCCAGCCTGTTTGCCCCCAACTTCCCTCCTCTGTCAGCCTGGTCACCCCTAACTGCCCTCTCCTGCAGGGATGATCACCTCCAACTGCCCTCCCTTGCAAGCCTGGTCCCTCTCAACTGCCCTCCCTTGCAGGCCTGGTCCCTCACAACTGCCCTCCCTTGCAGGCCTGGTCCCTCACAACTGCCCTCTCCTGCTGGCCATCTTGTAGTGGCCATCTTGTGTCCACATGGGGGCAGGATCTTTGACCACATGGGGGCAGCTATATTGTGTGTTGCAGTGATGATCAATCTGCATATTACTCTTTTATTAGATAGGATAGAGGCCTAGTGCACGGGTGGGGGCCAGCTGGTTTGCCCTGAAGGGTGTCACAGATAAGGGTGGGGGTTCCCTTGGGGCGTGGGGCGGACTGAGCGAGGGGCCTGTGGTGTTTTGCAGGCCGGCCACGCCCCCTGGCAACCCAAGCGGAGGCCCTGGTATCTGGAATTTATTCTCCTTCTACAATTGAAACTTTGTAGCCTGGGGCGGCAGCCATTTCTGGGGCAGCAGCCATTTCTGTGGCAGTTAATTCACCTTCTACAATTGAAACTTTGTTGCCTTAAGCGGGTGAGCCCGGCCAGGGTGTGCGGAAAGCTTTGCTTCCCCTGTTGCCGCGGGCAACACTGGCCTGCTCTCTCAAGCTCCATTCTGCCGCCATTTGTTTGAATTTGTTTACCTTCTATAATTGAAACTTTGTAGCTTGAGTGGAGGCTTTGGCCTGCAACCGCTATGGAAAGCTTGGCTTGCTCTGTTACCTGGGAAACCTTGCTCTCTGTGGCTGTAGCCATCTTGGATTGGGGTTAATTTGCATACTCGCCCTGATTGGCTGGTGGGCGTGGCTTGGCTGGTGGGCATGGCTTATGTAGCGGAGTGATGGTTAATTTGCATATTAACATTTTATTAGAGAGGATACTGGCCATATTGTTTCTTAATACAGATTCCTTCCTTCTGAAAAGAACTCTGATTTTGATTGGAATAGCATTATGATCATCATAAATCTTGAATCCCCAGCTTCTCTAGTCAGATAGATGGGAAGAATTTCTGGGAAAATACATTTTTACTGATAAAAGACCATTCCTTATTTCTTGTGATTTCTTTATTGCTCCTCTGAAATGAGTGTCAGAAATAAGATTGAAAGTAGCTGTGCCATTGTGTTGCCATAAGGTGATCATGAGGGTCAATCCACACACTAGAATCACAGAAAAGGGAGAAGGAGCCTCAGGAATGCAGACGTTGTATCCCCAGTGCACATCCCTAGATCATGCATCTCTGCACTTCTTGTTATGGGAGAAACAATAAGCCTTATTTTATGAAGTTCCATGGTCTGATCTCTATGACATATAGCTGAATCTAATTTTAAAACAGTTTGGATCCTTCACATTTTACTTTTAAATTCTACTAGATTAGTGGCAGCTTTTGAAAAGTTCAACTATAGATCAAGAAAAGGAATTGCGAAATAAAGCTTCTGACAAAAGGCAAAATAAAATAAAGTCTCTTGAGGCTTCTAAAATAAGCCAAAGAAGATTCAATAATATTGTAAAGTCCTCATAAAGAAAACGCACTTGACAACTCCAAAATAAATAAATGAAGGTGAACAAATAATGATACCTATGACACAATGAGGCAGGAAGACACATCTCAGAAGAGATGTCCGTATGGCCAACAATGCACCTACGAGAGAAAAGCTGGCCTCGTTGTCCACAGGCTGTCCGAACTCCTCCTACATCTGACCCCTTCAGATCTGATAAGGAGCCTTTCTTCTTGGCTTTCATCCCATTTTCTTATCTAGGAAACATCACCCAAATACTCCCAAGTGGAAAGAAAAACTCAAGTTGACATTGGTGCATGGCAGGTTTCCTGTCTGCAGAATGATTTCCTAAAAAAAAAAAAAAAAAACACAGTCATGAAATAAACACTGGAATTCTCTGTGGGATATGGCCCACCACCTTCCTCTGATGGAAGGGGCCAATCTTCTATTGCCTCCATAAAAGAGGCCCACTTGGAGGAATTGGAAATAGGTACCAAGAGAAAATTATGTCACTTTTTAGTAGAGAAAATGTCACACACACACACACACACACACACACACACACACACACACACACACACACTAGCTCCTCTGGTCTAGGGTAAACCCAGAAGAGAACAGAGAACTCCCTCAAATTAACTCATTCTTCTAATTATGAAACATAGTAACCTCCATCTTGGGTAAAAACTGCTGTTTAAAATTTAACCCTGCTATTCTGGCTTCTGTAAACATTTGCTTGCTAAAATAATAGGGAAAAATAAGACTACTCCCATTCCAGAGAGGCCATAAACTATGCCCCAGACAGAGTTGTCAGAGCTGGTGCCAGGCCAGGCCTTGAGGTATGGTCTCACGGCCTGTCCCAGCACACAGGACTTTTTCTCAGAAGGTCCAGAAGTCTCATTCCAAATTTGGAAAACAAAGAGCTAAAAAACGTATAAATTTGGGAGACTTCCACCATATTGGGCCCCAGAATTTGAGAAGCAAGATTTTCCTCTGGGCCCGCTAGCACTAGTAAAACAGGACTCCAAATACATTTGGCTTATTGATTAAGGCAGGCATCCTCAAACTACGGCCCGCGGGCCACATGCGGGTGTTTTTGCCGTTTTGTTTTTTTACTTCAAAATAAGATATGTGCAGTGTGCATAGGAATTTGTTCATAGTTTTTTTTTTAAACTATAGTCCGGCCCTCCAACGGTCTGAGGGACAGTGAACTGGCCCCCTGTTTAAAAAGTTTGAGGACCCCTGGATTAAGGCATCTTCTGATTTATAGTATAACACTTAACCCATATAGACTTTACTAAGTATAAAAGTAATCTCCAGAAAACCAACAGATTTCTAACAATGCAAGTTTATTCAGCCTTTAATTACCAAGCATTAGTGCCACTCTACTGACCTGAAGGAAACTCTAAAGAATTGACTGTAATTTTAGGTCTGCTACTTATAATTAGGATGCATCCTGATCAGTACAAATGTGTGCTGACAGTCATAATTCCAGAGCCACACCAAGCACTCCACAAAATGTTTGAAGTGTGGTTGATGGTGACAAACTATGTTGAGTAAAGCACTCAGAGCTGCATCCACAGATGCTGCATTTTTCAAGCATTTTCAACATACATTTAACAATGAGTTTGCCATGGAGGCATTTTTAAAAAAAGTGATTTCTGCCAAGAGCCCTCCTGCTAGGTTAACCATGCTTTTGCTTGACCTCAGTTTTCTAAAAAGTGCTCTCTGCTTGAGAAGTTTTGGGGACTGAGACACTGGTTCATAAGATGTCCCACGTGTCAGCTAGCTCAGTGGTCGGCAAACTCATTAGTCAACAGAGACAAATATCAACAGTACAATGATTGAAATTTCTTTTGAGAGCCAAATTTTTTAAACTTAAACTTCTTCTAATGCCACTTCTTCAAAATAGACTCCCCCAGGCCGTGGTATTTTTGTGGAAGAGCCACACTCAAGGGGCCAAAGAGCTGCATGTGGCTCGCGAGCCGCAGTTTGCCGACCACGGAGCTAGCTGAACAACACAGTTTCTGATGTTTGAAGGGTACAGATGGATCATTTGCATTTACTGGATATTTTATAATATCAGAATCATCTCTCTTCTGTTGTCTCTGTCTCTATTTTTCTGTGTGATTATATGTGTGTTCTTTATTTTAAAAAGTTGAAGGAACATGAGATAAAGAAACAGAGAATATTCAACAAACAAGCCAACCATTTTATTTATTATTATTTTTTAATTTAATAAATCTTTATTGTTCAGATTATTACAATAGATTCTCCTTTTCCCCCATAGCTCCCCTCCACCCAGTTCCCACTCCACACTCTGCCCTTACCCCCCCCCCCCCCACTGTCTTCAACCATAGGTGTACGATTTTTGTCCAGTCTCTTCCTATACCCTCCATACCCCTGTCCCCCTGAGAATTATCAGTCCTCTCCCTTTCTATGCCCCTGATTCTATTATATTCACCAGTTTATTCTGTTCCTCAGATTTTTAATTCACTTGATTTTTAGGTTCACTTATTGATAGATATGTATTTGTTGTTCATAATTTTTATCTTTACTTTTTTCTTCTTCCTCTTCTTAAAGAATACCTTTCAGAATTTCATATAATACTGGTTTGGTCGTGATGAACTCCTTTAGCTTTTTCTTACCTGTGAAGCTCTTTATCTGACCTTCAATTCTGAATGATAACTTTGCTGGGTAGAGTAATCTTGGTTGTAGGTTCTTGCTATTCATCACTTTGAATATTTCTTGCCACTCCCATCTGGCCTGCATAGTTTCTGTTGAGAAATCAGCTGACAGTCGTGTGGGTGCTCCCTTGTAGGTAACTAACTGTTTTTCTCTTGCGGCTTTTAATAGTCTCTCTGTCTTTTGCTCTTGGCATTTTAATTATGATGTGTCTTGGTGTGGTCCTCTTTGGATTCCTTTTTTTGGGGTTCTCTGCGCTTCCTGCATTTGTAAGTCTATTTCTTTCACCAGGTGGGGGAAGTTTTCAGTCATTATTTCTTCAAATAGGTTTTCAGTATCTTGCTCTCTCTCTTTTTCTGGCACCCCCATAATTCTGATGTTGGTATGCTTGAAGTTGTCCCAGAGGCTTCTTACACTATCTTCAAATTTTTGGATTCTTTTTTCTTTTTGCTTTTCTGGTTGAGTGTTTTTTGCTTCTTTGTATTTAAAATCTTTGACTTGATTCTTGCGTTCCTCTAGTCTGCTGTTGGGTCTCTGTATAATATTTTTTATTTCAGTCAGTGTATGTTTAATTTATAGTTGGTCCTTTTTCATATCCTCGAGGGTCTGGATAAATTTATTGGCCTTTTCTAGGAAATTCTTGAAAAACCTTATAACCGTGGTTTTGAATTCTATATCCATTCATTTGTTTTCCTCCATTTCTTTCGTTTGTGATCTGTTACTTTGTCTCTGCATTTTTGCTGCTTCCCTGAGTTGGTAGGGTAGCTTTGTGTGCTAGGTTTCCTATATGGCCCAGTGGGTCAGCCTCCCCAGTCACCTGAGGTGGACACTTTTGGTGCACCCTTTTGTGGTCTGTGTGTACAGCCTTGTTGTAGTTAAGTCTTGATTGTTGTTGGTATCACTGGGAGGAATTGACCTCCAGGCCAATTGGCTATGTGTATCAGCTGTGTCTACACCCGGAGACCTGTGCTGGAGACAGCCTTATAGGACTAGACTTGCAAAATTGCAAAAGCCTCTGTGCTCAGCTTGAATGGGGTGGAGTCTCTGGGCTGAGCAGACAGTCTTGGCTTCCCGTCAGCCCTGCCCTTGAGCGCGTGCCTCCAGACTTCTGCCTTCCGCAACTCCCCTGAGTTTCCACCTAACAGTCCAGATTTCCCCAGGCTTGCCTGGAACTGGGGTTCAGTGCAGTCGGAACTGGAGTTCAGTGCAGTCACAAGCTTCTGACTCCCTTCCACTAGGGAGAACTAGCGGCAACTTCGCAGTCAGTCTTCTCTGCATGCACTCGCGTACGCGTCCCTCCAGATCCCTGCCCGCCGCATCTTCCCTGAGTCTCCAAGTCTCCGTGTGCCTTTCTCTCTACCTGACAGTCCAGACTCCCCCCGTATGAGCCTGGGTCCATGGGGTTTCGCCCAGAACTGGGGTTCAGTGCAGTCGGAACTAGGGTTCAGTGCAGTCAGGGGCTTCCTCCCCTCTCCCGCCAGAGAACGCCAGCCAGGCACTCAGCCACCCTTCCTCTCTGTGCACTTGTCTCCGTACCTCAGCCCCTTGCAGCTCCTCTGATTTTCCGTGAGCTTTTCTCTTTCCTTCTAGTTGTAGAATTTCCACTCAGCCAGCTTTCCTGTGGTTCTGGATGATGTCCGTTCTGTCTTTTAGTTGTAGTTTTGAAATTGTTGTGTGAGGCAGCAGTTTAGGTGTTTACCTATGCCGCCATCTTGGTTTCACCAGCCAAGCCAACCATTTTAAAATAAAATTGCCAATGTTGGCCACAACTACTCTGTTCAGAAACCGGCTTTGGAGACAGAGATTACTTCTTTTGCCATAAAATATCCCACAGAATTCCTCGGTTAAGTTCTTATATCAGTCCTTTCACACATCAAAATATTTATTACCAAGTACCTTTCTGTCTCTGAATACACCAGATTTCTCATATCTTAAAAGAATCTTTCCTTGATGTTACAAACTATGCCAGCTTTTGCCCTAGTGAAGCAGGAATTTTGGGGGAACATAGGCAGGCTTAGGGATGTTTTAGAATTGGGGTCCATGGGAAAAAACACAGGGCCACAGACTGGGAGAAGGTACATCTCCATAGCACAAGGAAGCCAGGTGCAGTTACATCTCCATAAGACAAGGAGGCAGCAACAGGTTTATTTCAGTAAGACAAGGGAACTGGAAGCAGCCAAGAAAGGTCTATATTTACAAAATAAAGAGAAGGAAGCCCTTCATCCAGAAGGAGAAGAAGAAAGCCCAAAGGGAATAGGAAAACAATAAGGAAGGAGGGGGGAGAACCTCACATGCCACATGAGGTTCACCTTTGAGCCCAGGAGTTACTATAGTAACCAGTCCAAGGGAATAGTGACCAATCAGAGGGGATATCAGGCACCAGGATCTGTAGCCTTTATAAGCCAGAGGGAAAAGGAACTCTGTGGGACTCTTCCCCCTCCCCACATGGGAGTCAGTTCTGTGGGGTTCTTTCCCTCTCTCCATGTGGGAGTCTGTACTTGTTCTTCAATAAATTTCCACCTTCGCTATACCACTTTCTGTCCATGGATTCATTCTTCGATTCCGGCAGACAAAGAATCCGGGTTCCAGTGCAAAAATTCGGTATTACTAGTTCTCCCTCCATTTCATTCTCAGAATTCTTGAAAGCCCAGGCTCTTCTTTGAGCCTTGATCTCCCAACATTCAATAAAAACTTAATCACCTGCAATCTGGTTTCCACCTCTACATTTACTAAAGCCGCATTTTCAAATGTCACCAAATCTAACAGCTGGTCCCAAGCCTTGACATAAATCCCTCTCCTCCCTCAACTTCATTATCACCATACTACCCTGTCCTTCCATTCCACATTTGCTGATCTTGCCCTTCTCACTAACTCCACTGCCTCCTCTAAATCCCTAAACATGTGTATTCCCAAAGTTTAATGATCACCCACCTCCTCTTTTTACATTGTTCCTTTGATAATTTCAAAGATTGTGGTGACTTCAGTTAATCCCTTTGTACTGAAGACTCTACACCTCTTTATCTGACCTGACCCCTCTCCAAGCACCAGGCATACATTTCTAGCTCCCTGCAAGAGTCTCTACAATGCTATTTCAAAGTCAGTGAATCACAATCAGATCTCAACTTCCTTCTCTCAGTCTTCTCCTCCACCCCTCAACTAGATGTTCTTTTAACTTTTCTGTTGAATTGTATTCTTAATTATGCTGCTCAGAATCTTGCAAGTATCACTGGTGCTGTCCTAAGATTCATGCATTTTGCTTCCCATATACCTCTAGCAGAGTTTTCCCGGTCCCACTGTCACTAACACCACACACACACACACACACACACACACACGCACGCACACACACTCACCTCTCTCTCTTTTTCTGGAATTTTGTTCTGGAATTTTGATTTCAAATAATTATATAATCTAAATGATAATGCAAACTTTATATTTTAACAGGCAAGTGCTACCAGTATAACAACATACACATTCATTGTATACTGATGAATTGCAATGTTTAATTAAAATAAAGTATTTCTTTATTCATATAAACTTTTTTCTCCTTTTCA
This sequence comes from Cnephaeus nilssonii, assembly GCF_951640355.1. Lineage (NCBI taxonomy): Eukaryota > Metazoa > Chordata > Mammalia > Chiroptera > Vespertilionidae > Cnephaeus > Cnephaeus nilssonii. The sequence continues at coordinate 74,232,636 of NC_137084.1, forward strand.
CCTTTTGACCTGACAGGGCCATCATATCTCACAGCTAAGGCTCTCTCAATTCCCTAACACAGTAACATGATTTGATTGCACTTCTTAAAGATCAAATCCTGCCAAGTTTTATTCCTTCTCATAAACTTCTCAGCCTCTGTTGTGATTCCAATCCACTGGTTGGCTTTATCTTCTCTTCCTGATACATACTGTAAGTATCCAATAAATTGTGTTTTTTTCCTGTTCTCTAAACATGGTCTAGACATTACTTTTTCAGTCCATTTGTTTATTCTGCCTTTAATTTTATCCAAACTCCACCTTTTAAATCTTTTAATGCCTGTCTCTAAGGCATTCGGCTCCTATAAGCTCTTCTTGATTTTTGCAATCTACAGGCACTTGCCTTTCTCTGAGCTATTAGGGCCTTTTAGCTGTCCCTATCTTAGACATTGTGGTATTTTCAAATTTGTCATCTGTGTATGTTTAGCTTTCCTCGATCTACAAAGAATTTTCCATAAATTACCTCATATGTATTTAGTGAAAAGAACATGAGCATGGAGTCAGATGAATCTACATTTGGTTGTGTTCTCCACCACTGACTGGTACCATGAATGAGTAGAGAAAATCATCAGTAAAGGGGAGAATCCAGACTAAACTCAGGTCTCATAAATCTCCATGCGGTTTTGTTTCCACCACACTCAAATGGCTCCATCTCATTCCCTTTCCCCACTGCAGAGTTTATCACAGAAGCATGTTATACAGTAGAAACCCACAAAACGCTGAAATTTCAGAGGAAACAAAAATTGATTTTCATGTGGTGAAATGGCTACTTTAAATATAGCTCTGTAAACATTTCTTTGCAGTTCTACATGCTTGGGACCTTTCAGTAGATAGTGTTTGCATGACCCCTATAATAATTTTGTTTAAATATATTTTTATTGATTTTAGAGAGGAAGAGAGAGAGAGAGAGAGAGAGAGAGAGAGAGAGAGAGAGAGAGAGAGAAACATCAATGATGAGAGAGAATCACTGATCAACTGCCTCCTGCACACCCCATACTGGGGATCGAGCCTGCAACCTAGGCATGTGCCCTTGGCTGGAATCAAACCTGGGACCATTCAGTCTGCAGGCCAATGCTCCATCCACTGAGCCAAAGTGATTAAGCCTAGACCTGAATTGAATAGGGCTATAATAGTTTCTAAATACATTTAATTTTGAATAACAGTAGATCAAAACTATACATTCTACACATAGTCATATTTCCTTCCCATCTTCCACTCACTTTCTGGTTTATACCCAGCCTCCTTTAGCCATATAACTTATCTGAACTGCCCAAAAGTTATTGGGGTTTTAATCTTTCATTCATGACTACATTTAAAGTAAAATATCATGGAGAGTTCCAGGATAATAATTAAATAAAACAAAATATTTTATGAATAAAAGTGAATAGGAAGCCTGGTTTCAAATAACTTTTCCATTTCTTAGAAGAAAATATTTGAGAACTCCAAAATATCAGTGCTCCAGCTTCAGTGCCTCCTTCCACATGAAACTTTCTCTTCCTCATTTGAACTCTGATAACACATTGGATGCCCCTCTAATGAGAAAGCTTACGTAGCCTCTGAGCTTCAGTTTCCTTATCTAGAAAATGTCTTAATGATGAAGCAGGACAATGAAGGGTGAATGAGAGGTGTGGGTTGTTGTTGACACATTAAGCAACTGAAATCCAGAATATACTTGTCTGACATTAAAGACCAAATTAGTAACAGAGTATAGACCAAAATTCTCCCTGTCCAAAATTCTTTGCAATGTATCATTTTGGTTAGATGAGACAATCATGGAGTTCAGCCTGTAGGCAAGAAGTGCTAGTTAACATTCCTGAGTGCCTCATTTATGCCAAACTCTTCCAACCTCAAAACAACCTCAATAATAGGTATTATTCTTTTCAAACATTACTTTGTTGTATAAACAATGAAATTGAAACTCAGAGAAGTGAAGTCACTTAATGATGGTCATACAGGAAGTAAGTGACAGGATTTGATTTCTGATCTGACCCTAAAATTCATAATCTTTTGATTACACTGCATTACAAAAGAAAGTTCACATGACTGAGATGTGAAAAAAACTTGAATTTACATTTTTTCTTATTACAGCTTAATTTTGCATGTTAGTCATTCATTTCAAATGAATCGATTAGTGTTTCAGGCCCCCGATAAAAGAAACACCATTGCTGCCTACCAATGCATAACAAAAGAGTATTATAAACACTGAAGCGCATCAAATATGAAAGCCGTAGAAGTATCAGAAGGAATATATTTTTCAGTAAATGAAGTATTTGATCATCAACCAGATTGTCTAATTTGCTTTTGTACCTTTTTCAGAACATTATAGTTTTTAGTAAATAATCAATTGACTTCAAAGAGTGAATAATTTGGTTCAATTGGATGTCACTCCGACTTAGTATGAATATATAAAATTTACAAATGTTTAAATAATTTTAAACACATAATTTGTTTAAAAAATCTATACCTAGCATTTAATAATTCTTGTAGGATGTTTTACAGTTGTTTATTGAAACAGAAATTCTTTTCAATATAAGTAAAAGAAAGTATATGTGTGACCATTTTATTTTTTTCATTAAGCGTTTTCCATGATTTAAAACCAATAATTAATGTATGTGTTGCTTTGTGTTCTCTTGATAAAATGACTTATCAAAGGCTTCATACTGACTAAAATGTTAAAAGAAACCGAAATCTCTAACCTTTTGCTAGTCAGATGCAAAGTGCTGAGTACTCTATTGGGAATATAGGGACCATGTAATAACCATCGTTTTCATGATTAAGCCTAGACCTGAATTGAATAGTGAATCAAAATGTGTCATTTGCATACCGCTGGTTCTCCGTGAACCCAGGATGAATAAAGCACCATCATTGGGAAGCAATCATGGGGGTTTAAATGCTGATTGAAGGGCACATAGTGGCTGAGAATTATGTATCCCAAACACTATCTCTCAGGATTTTCCCCTTACATAGAGGAATTTGGCCTATTAAAATAAGGCTATATTTTAAAATAGGGTGATAATCCTAATTCTCTTCAAATTTCTGTGTGCTCATATAAAGGAAGACAAAGTGCATTTATGCTTTAAGATGTGAAGGATGCCTAAAACTCTCCATCAAGCCTTCAGTGATTGAACTCTCCCTCAAGGATGTCTCTTTCCATGAACTCTCTCTTAAATATAAACTAGAGTGAAGTTTTATTCAATTTTCGATTGTTTTCTATAATTTCCTGTGTCTCATAACCAGGACATAAAAGATATACATTTTTAATTCCATGTACTTTTATAACTGTCTTGAGTTCATAGAAGGCACTCTATAAATATCACTTGTTTGATTTGTTTTTTTTTTCAAAGGATAGCAGAATATATGTATTTATAGAGTGCAATTATAAGGCATCATATTCATAAAATTAATTTATTCATTCATTCATTCATTTTATGACTCTCTTAATTTCTGCCCTCTTCCCTAATGTGTGACATACTATGTATGGTAAGCATGATGAAGAAACTTAACAAGTTAATGAAAGAAAAAGTACCTAGGGTGGGAGAGGGGTCAGGATTTGGGATAGTGTAATCAGGACAGGCCTCTGAGGGAGAAAACATTTAAATAAAAAACTGAAGGAAGAGCCCTGGCCTGTGTGGTTCAGTTGTTTGAACATCATACCAGTTTGATTTTGGTCAGGGTGCATGCTGGGGTTGCAGGTTCAATCCCCATTAGGGGGCGTGTAGGAGGCAGCTTGATCATGTTTCTCTCATGGATGTTTCACTCTCTCACTCTCCCTTCCTCTCTCAAATAAATAAATAAATACACATTTTTAAAAAAATAGAAGGAAGAGAATGAACAAATCATGTGAAAAGTGGAGGGAAGTAAGTTCCAGGCAGAAGGAACAGTGAGTACAAAGTTCAGGGGGTAGATTTAGTTTAGGCAAACCTTTTAAAATGTAAGAATCTATAATAATAAAAGCGTAATAGGCTAACTAGACCAGCCATCATTCTGGACTTCCTTCCTTCCAGACAAAGCGGCAGCAGGCATGGGCCGGGCCAAGGCAGAGGCAGCAGAGACCCCCAGCTGTGGCTGCGGCAGACAGGGACCGGGGCCAAGGCTCTTGCATGAATTTCGTGCATCGAGCCTCTACTAGATTATAAAAAATCAAGGGACTCTTGGTGAACATAGATAAATTAAATAATCTTATCAGAAATATGGTCAATATTGTTCCTTTTTCTCATATAATTTCAGTTTGAAGTGCTAGGATATACAAATTTTCAATGGAAGTAATTTTTGAGCTCAAATATTATCATCTCATGTTTAATCTCTGCTATTTGTTTATAGTTGCTGATTAATACAATCTGAATATTCTTAATTCAAAGATACTGCTATGTATCCCTAATTTTCATTTTAATTTTATGGATTTCTTTATGGAATTTTATAGACTTGTAAAAAGCATATTTATTTTAAGTTAGATGAATGAATCATTCTAAATGTGTCACGTTAATATATGGGGAATAGTCAGCAAGCATTTATTGAGGTCATAATATAAGTAAAGAATGTTACTAATTTATACTAGCCATCTTTATTTCAAATGAATAATACAAACAAAATGTAATAAAATATTCCACCAGCCATTTTCTTTATTTTATAGTCAACTCCTGTTTGCTATAACTCCACAATATGTTTTCTAAAGGTTTGTAAACAAATTAAACTGTGCTTATCATTATTTAACCTGATTTTTTTAAGCGTGATTGCATCGCTTAAAAAAAATCAATTCTTCATCCTGTTCAAGTTAAATTAACTGTGCTTGAATGGTTATATTTTCAGAAAAGCAAAACAAATTTGAAAATTGTTGCTGTGGTGATGAGAAAACCTCCTAATTTGTTTTGTCAGGGCTTTCAACAGTGTGTTGAATGTACGGAGTATAGTAATTAGACTTCATTTTTCTAACAATTATTGCCAATTTCCTGAACAATTCTGTATCACTATCTGGTACTATAATAATGCCAACTTAGAGGATTAAATTTTAGAAATACAAAAAGAATTGTCAAATACAGAATTTAGGCAAAAAGAGAAAGGCCTACATCCTATATAATAAAAGGCTAATATGCAAATCGACCAAACAGTGGAACGAGTGGTTGCTATGATGCACACTTACCACCAGGGGGCAGATGCTCAATGCAGGAACTGCCCCCTGGTGGTCAGTGTGCTCCCACAGGGGGAGTGCTACTCAGCCAGAAGCCCTGAGTCAGGCACAGCGGCGGTGGCAGGAGCCTCTCCTGCCTCCGCAGCAGTGCTAAGGATGGCCTAACCCAGTGGTCAGCAAACTGTGGCTCGTGAGCCACATGCAGCTCTTTGGCCCTTTGAGTGTGGCTCTTCCACAAAATACCACGTGCAGGCGCGCACATACAGTGTGATTAAAACTTTGTGGCCCATGTGCAGAAGTCAGTTTTCGGCTCTCAAAAGAAATTTCAATCGTTGTACTGTTGATATTTGGCTCTGTTGACTAATGAGTTTGTCAACCACTGGCCTAAGCTGGCAATCGGACATCCCCTGAGAGCTCCTGGACTGCGAAAGGGCTCAGGCGGGCTGAGGAACCCCCTGACTGCAGGAATTTCATGCACCGGGCCTCTAGTTAAATAATAAACATGATATATTTGTATTCTTTTTACAAATTGCCTTAAGGAATAACTAATTTCTTCGAAATTCATATTACTAGTACTAAATAGAGTAATATCTTATTTTATAATAATTTACATAGAGCTTCAGTATTCAACACTTTATTTTATACACACAAGAATTCTGAAAAGTAATTTTTATTATTTCTATTTTATAGAAGCTCGTATGAGTTTGCAAGCTAAATACCCAAGTTCTGTAATTTATGTTCTTCCATGATTTTTTTTGGCATTCTTTAGCTACATTTTTATTAACAAAATCTTTCAAAAGTAAATCTGGTAGAATAATTTATTTTGAAAATCAAGATTATCTCATGCCTTCTTGTTAACTGGTAGAGGAACCAAATGTGAAATTAATGTTATTTGTAGATTTTCATTCAAATATTTGAAAAAATATACTTATTAAGATTGGTACTGTGATACAGAATTAAAAGATATAATCCCTTCTCTCAATACCATAGTTGTTAGTAGCACAGCTGCATAAACAATGAAAGTACCAAGGTAAATGCTGTGATAGATGTGTGCCAAGTTAGTTTGGGATTGTGAACAACAGGTATCTGGTCATCAGGATCCTGAGACAGACTTGATCAGTTGGTCCTTGATAATTTGAAGCTCAGTTTAGAAGGACATTTAGAACTTATCCAGATAAAGACAAAGGAAAGGAATTTCTTAGATAGCATGCTAGAGTAGCAAAGCAAAAAAGGCATGTAATTGTGGGATTTGTTCCAGGACTTACAAGTATTTTGGATGCCTAGAATGTAAGATTCAAGTGGAGGTTTGGTAAGAAAAGGGCAAAGAGAGACGACTGAGACCAAGTCATTGGGTCCAATGCACCAAGCTCCACAGTTTAAACTTTAATCTTCTACCTAATTTCTAAAGGTAATTTTTTTTATTTTTTCTACCTTTGCTATTATAAACGCAATTGTAATGTACCTAAAAGCAATATAATGTGATTACTACAATGTAATCTAGGTATTTGAGAGTGGCATTTTACTTTTAATTGATTATTAACTTGATATTTTATTAGAATACTAGAGGCCTGGTGCATGAAATTCGTGCATGGGGTGGGTGTGTCCCTCAGCCCAGCCAGCATCCTCTCCAATCTGACATCCCTCTCACAATCCAGGTCTGCTGGCTCCCAACCGCTTGCCTGCCTGCCTGCCTGATTGCCCCTAACTATTTCTGCCTGCCAGCCTGATCACCTCCTAACCACTCCCTTGCCATCCTGGTTGCCCCTAACTGCCCTCCCCGCCAGCCCGATTGCCCCTAACTGCCCTCCCCTGCAGGCCTGGTCCCCCCCCCCAACTGCCCTCCCCTGCAGGCTTGGTCGCTCCCAATTGCCCTCCCTTGCAGGCCTGGTTGGCCCTAACTGCCCTCCTCTGCCAGCCTAGTCACCCCTAACTGCCCTCCCCTGCTGACCTGGTCACCCCTAACTACTCTCCCCTGCTGGCCTGGTCAATCCCAACTTCCCTCCCCTACAGGCCTTGTCCCTCCCAACTGCCCTCCCCTGCTGGCCTGATCGCCCACAACTGCCTTCCCTTGCAGGCCTGGTCACTCCCAACTGCCCTCCCCTGCAGGCCTGATCCCCCCGCAACTGTCCTCCCCTGCAGGCCTGGGTCCCCTCCAACTGCCCTTACCTGCAGGCCTGGTCCCCCCCAACTGCCCTCATCTGCAGGCCTAGTTGCCCCCAACTTCCCTCCTCTGCTGGCCTGGTCACTCCTACCTGCCCTTCCCTGCTGTCCTGATCACCCACAACTGCCCTCCCCTGCCAGCCATCTTGTGGCAGCCATCTTGTTTCCACATGTGGGCGGCCATCTTTGACCACATGGGGTTGGCCATCTTGTGTGTTGGAGTGACAGTCAATTTGCATATTACCTCTTTATTATATAGGACTAGTGGTTAGGGGTGATCAAGCAGGCAGGCAGGTGAGCGGTTAGGACCCAGCAGTCCCGGATTGCGAGGGGGTTGTCTGACTGCTAGTTTAGGCTCAATCCCACAGGGGTCTCAGATTGGAGAGGATGCAGACCTCTCCTCAGGCATCTCAAATCTGTGCCTCTCTCTGCGCTGAAGCCTCAGGTGAGTGTTTGCAATTGAAAAGTCCTGTGTTCTGTGTCTAGAGAATAAAAGCAAAAACAACAACAAAACTGTGGGTTTCTCTACCCCCGTCTCTCCCCCCCACCAGTACTGCACTGCTAGGGCTGCCTTTTGTGGTGCAGCCTTTCACAGCTCTTGGGCCCAGATTCCCCAGCATCTAGGATGTCTGTGGCTTTTCCTTTTCACAGTTGGATATTATGTCTGTTGTCAAGGGTCATGGCTTTGGTGCAATACACACAACTTCTTCCTCTCCCTCTCAGCTTGCTGGCCGGCCCCCCTCTCAAACCCATGTTCCATTCCTGCAGGTCTCCAGGCATCCTCTGCTCTTTCTTGTAAATTTTCTTCTCAGCTGTGTCTTATTCATTAATTCTGGGTGGATGTTTTCTGATTTAGTTGTATTTCCAGTCAGTCCCTGGGATGAGGTATAGGACATGTCTGCCTATTCAGCTGCCATTTTTTTTTTCCTCCTCTCAATAAGTTTTGATGAATGAATTATACACTCTTCTGATCACAGTCCCAATTTAGGACATTTCATCACCTAAAAAGCTTCCCCGTGCCTCTTTCCAGACAATACCCTCAACCACAAGCAGCAATCTGTCACTAGAGATTAGATTTTTTTTCTTGATTTTCAGAAAAATGTAGTCATACCATTATACTGTGTGTATCCTTTGTTTCTGGTTGGATTTGTTTGTTTTTCCCAGCATGTTTGTAAGACTAATTAATGTTGTATCAGTAGTTCATTCATTCTATTTCTTAATATTCCACTGTGAGAATAAACTATAATGCTTATTTATTCACCTGTTGATGAGCATTAGGAATGTTCCCAACCTGACGCTAATTAAGAATAAAGATGTCAAAAGCATTAATGTGCGAATCTTTGTGTGAATATATATTTTAATTTTTTTATGAAAACATCAAGAAGTAGAATATTCTGGTGATAGTATATCTATATTTTTAACTTCATAAGAAACTTGAAAATTTATTATCTCATTTTACATTTCCAGTATGTATGTGTGTTCTAGTTGCTGCGTACGCATTCTTGGCCAAAGTTAGCATTGTCAATGTTACTAAAGTTAACCATTTGGTGGGTGTATAGTGGTATCTCTTTGTTATAATTTTATTGCTCTAATTACTAATAGTATTGGACATATTTTAATTTGATCATTGGTTCTTTTATATCTTCTTTTGTGATGTCTGTTTAAATTCTGTGTACATTTTAAAAATCATTTTTTGGGGCTTATTAATAAGTTGCAAGAGTTTGTTTTAAATACGAAGGCCCGTTGTCAGATATATGTATTGCAAGTGTTTTCTTCCAGCTTGTTTTTAACTTTTTCATTTTTTAACAGTGTCTTTTGAAGAACAGAAGTGTTTGATTTTGAGGATGTCCAATTAATAAATGTTTTTTTTACAGTTAGTGCTTTCAGAATCCAATGCAAGAAATTTTGCTATGTTAAATAATCAAAATGACACATTAAAGTAGTTTCTTTAAATGCATTCCTTCTTGCCACAAATGGAGGTATTCACAATGAGTGAAGCCTTTAGATAGAGCAGCTATATGTTCTAATGAGTCCAACATGGTGCTGGTTTAAGTTTATTATACCCCTATTATTATTAACACTTTATCTTTTACTCTTAAAGATATTCTGGTTTAGGTGGTAAAACCTAGGCCATCCCATTATATTCCCTTGCTTTTCTGTCACTCACATGTCTTGTGATAGTGATATCAAATATGTAGTGGAATATCATCTAAATGTGTTGAATATCATCTAAAGAGCTTAACATGGGGTTTTGGAGAGTAGATATTCCTAATTTTTGAATACAGGACAGAACATGCCCAAGACATCTTGTATATTATTTTTAAGTGGTTTTTTTAAAGAGGGATATGTTAGAATATTCTGGAACACTTTTCAGATATAGGCCTTTCTTTGTGCTACTCTGAAGTGAGCCCAGAGAAGTTTGTAAGAATAAGAAAGAGAGGCTTTGCCCTAACCGGTTTTGTTCAGTGGTTAGAGCATTGGTCTGTAGACTGAAGGGTCGCAGGTTCAATTATGGTCAAAAGGACATGTACCTTGGTTGCAGGCACATCCCCAGTAGGGGTGTGCAAGAGGCAGCTGATCAATGTTTCTCTCTCATCGATGTTTCTAACTCTCTATCCCTCTCCCTTCCTCTCTGTAAAAAATCAATAAAATATATTTAAAAAAAAGAGAGAGAGGCTTCTATAAAGATTGAATAATAGGACACCCCAAAGATAGGGGTGTCCTAATCCCTGGATAACCTTCACACTATTTATATGGAAAAAGGGAGTTGCAAATGTGATTAAGTTAAAGATCTTGAGCTGTGGGTAGTATCAAGGCTTACTTATGTTGATCCTGAATGTAATCACTAGTGCCTTTATAAGAGGAAGGCAGAAAATGATTTGACTAAAGAAGAGGCAGTAGGAGAGCTGAGAAAAGTAACAAGGGAAAATAATGGGTCACAAGCTGAAGAAGGCAGGTGGCCTCCAGGTGCTAGAAAATGAAAGGAAATGAATTATCCCCCTGGAGGTTCCGGAAGGAATCAATTCTGCCAACACCTTGACTTTATTTAGCCCATTGAAACTGATTTTGGGGAAGGTAGGGGTGGGTGGATGAGAAGAGATCAACCAAAGATCTTGTATGCATATATGTATAACCCATGGACACAGACAGGAGGGTGGTGAAGGCCTGGGGTGGGGCGCAGGGGTGGGATAGAAGAGGTCAATGGGGGAATAAAGGGGACATATGTAATACTATCAACAAAAGATTTTTTGAAAAAAACAACAAAACAAAACTGATTTTGGACTTCTGACCTCCAGAACTATAAGAGAATTAATTTGTGCTATTTTAAGCCACTAAATTTGTGGTAATTTGTCATAGCAGCTGTAGGAGATAATACAATAATATAGAACTTTTTTACTTACAGTGCATATTTTAAGCATGTTATATTGACCAATCTCACAGAAATTCAATGAAGTAAAAGGGATTGCCTTCCATAAATGAGGAGTCAGAAGTTCAGAAGTAAAAAGATGCAGTTAATAATCCTTAGCTTGTAATATTTGCCATATCTTGGGCCAAATATAACATAAATCCAGAAGACTAGAAATATGCTAGTGCTCAAAATCAAGCCAGCATGTTGTAGAATGTTTGACCTAAAAATGAACTATGGTACTAGAGATGAATGTCTGCATGAGAATGAAACAGCTCTTAGTGGGTACTAGTAGGAACCAATACGGTTCTAAAAGCAAGCATAAAAGTGCATTTTTTAATAATAAATTGGCGAAAATGTATCAGACAATTAAATTTAAACAGGAAAACTTGACACCTTTGGTCATATACTTCTAACCAAAGAATACAGTAAGTATATAAGACGGTGATGGCGAACCTATGACACGCGTGTCAGCACTGACACGCGTAGCCATTTCTGATGACACGCGGCCACTGAGGTGGCCGCATGCTGAGGATGAAACATTTGCGAAATAATGTTTTTTCCTCAAAGTGACACACTACCCGAGTTATGCTCAGTTTTTGGCGAAGTTTGACACACCAAGCTCAAAAGTTTGCCCATCACTGATATAATAGGATAATAGAATTTCAGAGGTTGATCTTCTCCCTTCTATGTGAAGTCTTTATTGAGCAGTGAATTATAAGCTTTTCTAAATAATAAAAAATAAATGTCTTATATATTCTATTTTGGAACATAAACACATTTCCATGAGAAATATTTTTATAAAATGTATACTCTAAGTTATATCTGAAAGTTTGTGCAAGTTGGCAATATGAAGAAATTCTATAATATGTATGTGAAAATCAGCTTCATGTTTTATAGTTATACTAGAGGCTCGGTGCCTGAAATTTGTGCACTCTGGGGGATTCCTCACCCCAGCCTGCACCCTCTCACAGTCTTGGAGCCCTCGGGGTCGTGGGCCTATGCTGGCAGTCGGACATCCTTAATGCTGCCCTGGAGGCGGGAGAATCTCCCACCACTGCTGCTCTGCTTGCCAGCTGTGAGCCCAGCTCAGGGTTTCTGGCTGAGTGGCGCTCCCCCTGTGGGAGTGCATTGACCACCAGGGGGCAACTCCTATGTTGAGCGTCTGCCCCTGGTGGTCAGTGCGTGTCATAGCGACCGGTCGTTCTGCCGTTTGGTCGATTTGCATATTAGCCTTTTATTATATAGGATCTTGTTACCACAGGTAACTGTGACTTTACAGTGTCAGGCACATGATAGAGATTTATTAAAATATCAGGAAATAGCCATGGATCGCCAGTGTGGATTGCTTGGTTGGAACGTTGTCCCCTGTGCAATAAAATGTCACTAGTTAAATTCCTGGTCAGGGCACATACTCAATTTGAAGGTTCAATTTCCAGTCAAGGCAAGTAAGGGAGGGTAGCTGTTTGATGTTTCTCTCTCACATTGATCTCTCTCTCTCTCTCTCTCTCTCTCTCTCTCTCTCTCTCTCTATATATATATATATATATATATATATATATATGTGTGTGTGTGTGTGTGTGTGTGTGTGCGCGCGCGCGTGCACACGTGTGTATTAGAGATAAAATTAAAATTAATGTTTAAAATAAACTGAGCTTGGTTATTTTCACACCTAAATACATTTTCCAGCACTTGTCAAAGCCACAAATGACTGATTGGAGAGTGACATGCAATATATTTCAAATTAAAATAACTCAACAAAACTTTAGGAATGTTCATTTACTGGAGGTTATTTTTAAGACAAAGACTTTACTAAAACAAAAAACCAACTTTAGGTATGAAATTGTAAGATAGTAAAATTGATGAATTGTTTACTCATGCTGCTGAACTCACTCAAACATTTCTGATCCTGATCATAATAACTCAGTAAGCTAATTCTTTCTTGTAACCTACTTCTTGATGTCCAAAATCTATTTTCCAAATGGAAGAGTAAAAAGTATGGTTATATTATAAATGTATTACATGTGCAAATGCCATAAAAAGAAAAAGAAAATGTGAAATGAAAGGAAAGGTTAAAAGCTATGCTGGCCCCCTATTCCTAACTAACCTAACTTCTCTTAGCCATAAATTTTAATGTAGGAGAAAAACAAGAAAGTTCACTTAACATTTTACCTCCTGACTCTTACATGTTACATGCCAATTGCTCTATTCCCTGTCCTCCTTTGCTGGCTTATGATATATTGGCTCTTAATAGTAGGACATATATAATCTGAATGCTATAGCTTTGTCTTAAGAACAAAATATATTCCCATAATGCTAAGAGTATTTCAGTAGGCATTTTTGCTTAAATTCTGGGCAAAAAAACACAACACTTACCAAAAAGAACAAGTGAGATTGCATTTCAGAAAAAAATTACACATAGTATTGGAAAAAATATAATTTCTATATAGCTTCTTCATACATAAAATAGTCTGTTCATATCAGTGCTTTCTAAAAACAATTTTCCAAGGGAGCATTCTTTTAAATAAATGGTAAGAAGGGACATGATGTTTAGAGTTCTATTCATTGACCAGCAGAAACATTAGCTCTATGTAACCTCACATTGGGAATTACAATACCAAATGTCTTCCTACTTTTTTATTACTGAATAAAACTACAATATATACTATACACATTATTGAAAGGGCAAGAGTTAGGAGTCCTCTGCCTGACCTAAAAGTGGAGTATCAACTATATATGCTGTCAATTAAATTTTATACTCTAATCAGGAAAATGATTCCATAAATTAAGCTCTTCTAATGAAATTGCTAGAAAATTATAGGCCTCCTGAAATTCATAGATGCCAGCCTTTCAGAACACCAAAAGTATATATAACAAAGAAAATATAAGTATTTCTTTTTGAAACATCGTCTAAAAGGAAAAAAAAAAATGGATAAATTAAGGCACGTTTTGGGTCATGCTAAATGCCACCGTGAAGATTTGCCTCTACTAAAAGACAAATGTGTTCAAAATCTAAATGTTTAGTGAACTTTTCAGACTAAAAGAGTGTTGAGTAAACCTTATATAAATCAGCCTTTATTTTCCTTTTATTCCTTTGTCTTAGAAAAATATAGTTTAACAGCAAAATAAAATAGATAATTTGAACTACATCAATTTTTTTTACATCAAAAGACACTATCAAAAGAGTGAAAAAGCAACCTATGGAATCAGAAACAAATATTTGTAAATCACATTATGGATGAAAGAATAATATCCAGGATATATAAGGAATTCCTACAGCTCAATAACATAGAAACCAACAACTCAATTTGAAAATGTGCAAATAACATAACTAGACATTTTCCCTGCCCCCAAAAAGGAGATTTACAAGTGGCCAATAATTACATGAAGAGAGGCTCAATATCACTAAACATTTGGACGAACTCAAGGACTCAGTAGTTAGACTTAGCATAATGTCTTTAAGTTTAATCCCTGTTGTAGTATGTGTCAGAATTTCATTCCTTTTTAAGGATGAATAATATTCCATTGTATGTATGGAATACATCGTGCTTATTCACTCATTTATTAATGAACACTTGAATTGCTTTTACCTTTTGCCTAGTGTGAATAATGATGCTATGAACATGTGTGAACATCAAATATCTAATATCTGCTTTCAATCTTTTAGGGCAGTGATTTTAAACCTTTTTCATTTCATGATACACCTAAATTAATTACTAAAAGTCTGTGGCATATTGGTTGAAAATTGCTGTTTTAGGGTGTAGGTCCAGAAGTGGAATTGTTGGATCATATGGTAAATCTATTCTTAATTTTTTTGAGAAAACTGCATACTGTCTCCCATAGTGGTTATAACTATTTTACATTTCCACCCATAGTTCACATAAATTCCACTTTATCAACATCCTTAAAAATACATGATTATTATTTTTTGATGATAGCTATCCAAATGGATAATATGGTACCTCATGAGCCAAGACAGGACATTTGCATGGAAAACTACTGGAAGTGGCTTGGGTGGGCCCACAAGTTAGGTGGTGCGGGATCTCAGGGAATCACCAGGGCAGAGAGAACAGTGTGAGCCTAGCTGATGGAGACTCAGACTTGGAGTCAGCCTGTGCCTACAGGCTGGGTTGGAAGAAGGCTCAACAAAGGAATAATGGTTTAGGTCAGCACTTCTGTCTGGGGGAAAGCTGCCCCTGCTGCCCTCGCTTTGAAGCCAGATAATCCTGTTCCTCCCCATATGTCCCTGGCAATTTTTGAGCCACCACCCCAGTCCTGGAGCTCAAAATTTGTGGGTTTGTCAGCCAGTAAGTCCAGCAGCCCTCTGTCTCACTCAAGCACAATCTCCGCAGCCATAGTACTTGCTGATTTTCATAGCCAGAAGTTATGGGGACGTCTCTTTCAGGCTCTGGAACCTTGGACTAGGGAGCCTGGTGTAGGGCTGACTCCCGTCACTCCTCAGGGAGAAGCTCCACAGCTAAGATATACCTCCCAATTTTTAACCTCCATAGGTAGGTGTAGGACCAGTTTTTATGTGGCTTCATCTGTATGTCCTTATTTAAAGGACTTCAGTTTAGCTAGTCTTCAGGTGGTTCTCAGGGATGGTTGTTCTGTACATATATTTGTTTATTTATTATGTATTTGTTTTGGGTGAACAGCTTAGCAGTTAGACAATCATATAGCATATTTATTTTGGCCAGTATTACTACTTGTTGCTCTCTGCCTGTATACAGCTGTAGTCTGAATTATCAGTAGTGAATTGCTAACTAAGTTTTCATTTTATATTCAATATCAAAAGTCTTTAAAGCTGTAGCTCACAGATTGTTAAAAGTTGGTTTGCACAAATGAACCACAGAGGTTCTTGCAGAACCAAATAAAGCTCCTCCTGCTAGCTTTACTAGTCGAGTTGCATTTTGAGGAGATCACTGCTGAATGATATCTAAAAGCTCTTCATGATATACAGCACATCACATTCATGAGTACTCAAACATGAATTGATTCAGAATATGAGGACAGTGAGGAATAACAAATATTGGCATTGTCTATATTGAAGGCTATCTTGAGAACTCATTGTGCCTAATTGCTTTATTTTTTGTTGCTGCTAAGCTAACTAAAAATCAATAGATTCTTCTGTACTTCATATTAGATTGTCCATGGCTATATAGTTGCAATTTTAAACTTCTGCCTTACATGAGAGACATTTATTGATTGCCTATTGTGTGTATTCAGTGCTGCCCAGGTTCTTTATAATACTGAAGTCATATCTGTGTACTGGCAGATTTTGTAATTTCACTTCTCTTTCTTCCATCTTGTCTATTTCACTGGCATGAGAATCTAATCTGACAAATAATTCAGGCAAAATTTTAAAATGTAACCAGAGTTAAAATATTTCCATGTCAACTTCCTTATCAGAACTTGTGCACAACTACTCAGACAATTTTATCTGTATAAATGTAAATTTTAAATATGGGAAATTTCCAGTGTAGAAATGGATTGTTTTCCCCAAGTTTATTTACATGAGAATTATTTTGAACTTAGCAGTCCTTAGTCCACAGAAGCAATGTTACATATAATAGCAACCCCTAATGAATTTCTAGCATATCATTGTTTTAAAAGTATCTTCACAACTATTTTTTCACCCATCTTGGAAGGAACCCTTTAGTAATTATGTGAGTTTTTTTATTTCTTTTATACAAATGATCAAAAATAGGCTGAAAAATTAAAAGGAAACTCCTCTATTCTTCTACTCATAGAACACTTCTGACAACAAAAGTGGGGGTATTATCCCACACTGACCAATTCTCCAATTCTCCCAATACCAACTTGATGTTCTACAGTTTAACTATGGCAGTAACTATCTGAAATTAACACAGTCTCCACAGATTATGAGCTCAGCCACATAGGGCTGTACATCTACCCCCATACACACGTCAGACACCAGTAACAAGTCCCAAGTTGTCACCTGCACTTCTGTCCAACAACTGGCTATAAATCAGGACTTCCCATAACTCCTTCCTCAGGTTTCATAATTTGCTATAATGGCTCAAAGAACTCAGGGGAACAATTACTTGTGTGTAAAGGACTAGAGGCCCAGTGTGTGAAATCATGCGAGACCCAGATCCGGTGCACTGACAGGGATGCAGCGTCAAGTCCCCGTCCACCCATGCATGCCTCATCGCACATGCAGCCCTACCCACGCGCACATGCAGTGCAGCGCATGCAGCCTCCTAGTGACCAGTCTTTGGTTGTTACGATGTGACAGCGTCACGACCAAGGGGTTTTTTTAATAGAGATATAGATGAACAGCCAGATGAAGACTTACATAGGGTGAAGTCCTGAAGGATCCTGAACACAAGCGCTTCAGTCACCATAAAATTGGGGTGACCATCATTTCAGCACATGGGTACGTTTAACCAACCCAAAACCTCTACCACTGCATAGTTTGGGGATTTTTGTAAAGGCTTCATCACACAGGTGTACTCAATTATGAACTCATCTCCAGCCCTGCTCTTCTCTCCAGAGGATAATGGATGGCACTGAAAGTTCCAAACTGTAATTTTAACCGTGATCAGTCCCTATCCTGAAGCAATCTAGGGGCTCCCAGACACCAGTCATCTTACAAATGTACAAAAAGAAACTCATCACTCAGAAGTTTCCAAGGGTCAAAGGAGAACATTGTGTCAGGAACCAGAGTTAAAGACGAAATATTAGAACAAAAGATGCTTTTAGTATCCTTATTCCTCAGAAAATTACAAGGGTGTTAGAAGTTCTGGGTCACAAAATGTTGTGACTTGCCCAAAGTAATGTGAGCAGTGAGTGGACCAGTAATAAGCAGCATTGGGCTAATAGAGTAGTGCTTATTTCCTCACAATGAATTAGCTCATAAATGTTGATTAAGTTACTTGGAATGTCCAAATCTCAGCAAGTATTGTACATTTTCTTTGAGATATGTTATGAAATATTAGAATGGTGGAGACTAAGTTAAATAAAACAGGTCAAATGAGATATATGGTATCTATTTCTAAAGAGAATACTTTGAGAAGAGTGTGTTTAATTGAATAAAGATGAGTAAGCTGATCTTAAAGAGTCTGAAGGGTTCTTCCATGAATTTTCAAGGTCATTAGTTGAAATAGGAATTTGGGGTTACAACAATGTTTCTTTTATACATTTTTTTTTCAAAATATGAAGCTATTCTTTTATTTCTCTTTATATATATATATATATATATATATATATATATATATATATATATATAGACAGGAGTCTTGTTGAGGGAGGGGATCTTTTATAAATCAAAAAGAGAAAAGTAAAAAGAAGAGGGAAAAAACTGGAGAGAGAATTTCTTATGGTCAGTATGAGAGTTGAAAGAAAAAGGCACAGAAGATTATATGCAAAAGAGAGCCTGCTGATGTGAATTGAAATGAAATATGAGAGAAGGAAAAAAGAGCAAAACTGAGGGTCCCAAGGTGCACCAGGCATTAGAGATGGAGAAAGAAGACATGAGTTCCATCCTCCTTTTTCTTTCTTTGGAGGGCCTTGGAAAAACTCCACAGACACGTGTGGCAGGCAGGCCCTAAGGTGGCTCCCGTGTTTTCACCTTCTGGGTTAGCTTTGTGTAGTCACCTCCCCTGGAGTGTAGGCTGGATTTAGTGACTTGCATCTAGTGAATAAAATTGGACAGAATGAAGGGATGTCACTTCAGAGGTTAGGTTATAACAGTCTTTCACTTCCAACTTCAGTGCCTACCCTTGATCTTTCTCCCTTGCTCTCGACTTCTCTTCCTCCCTCTCACTCTGTTGTATCACTTGTTCTGGGAGAAGGAAACTGCCATGTTCTGAGCAACCCCATGGCACAAGCCAACATAGCAGAGACTGAGTCCATCGGTCCAGCTTTCCACAAGAAACCAAGACTGTGACTCACCACATGAGTGGATCCTTCAGCTCCAATTGGGTCTTGAGATGACTAGAATTCTGGTCTGCTTTACTACTCTGAAATGAAATTAATCAGTAACCCATCTACATGCAAAATTAAGGGGATAATTTAATGTAACATAATATGCATTTAAATATATAAATAGTCTTACATAACTACACTTATGACATAGGAAAGTAGTTAAATGTTTAAATCTATATATGACTTCAAAAGCAGATTGCTACAGTTGTGTTGCCTCCTCAAATATCACAAGCAGTATTTCCATTGGCATTGTGATTTTGAAAAATAATGAAGGCAAAACATCAACTTCCCTTGTGTAGAGAGTGCCTGGGAAGGCACATGGGCATTCTTCCTTAATAATTGTCAGCTGAACCCAAGGTAACAGGCAAAGCCAGGTCTTGGATACACATCTTGCCAAAAAGGCAGATGTGTTCTCAGCATCGACTCTTATCTTTGCCCAGGTATCAGGGAGTATGATTGATATGTAAATCCAGCCAAGCACCAGGAATGCTCGGGCCTACTCAAGAATGCAAATAATCTCCTTTGTCTTAACTTTTGGTGAAACTTCCTGGTATTTGGAGGTATAAAATAAACACGCTGCATCAGCTATGGGTCACTGTCTCTCCATCAGAAGAGGGCAGCGGTCCACCTGGCCCCAGCTTTTCTTTCTATCTCTGTGTCTTGTCTCTTTCTTTTATTTCTCAATCCCCAGCCGCCTCTACTCAGGAATTGGACCCACTCTCTAGCCGTGCTGGACGCGGAAAAGAGAGAAAATAGTTACACTCTTGAAATACAGAGTAGTTACATCTCTGGAATATAGTTTTGGCATTACATTGAATTTTTGAAAATTTTGCTTGTAGATAGGTTATTATCTATTAATTTCATTTCAGAATTGTAAAGCAGGCATAAAAACAATTATTATAAAAAGAGGACAGTAAATATAATAGGCCTGAGCCCTGGTTTAGATAATTATTATAAAAATAGGATATTAAGTCTAATAGAACTGAGCTCTAGTCTAGAGAAAAAACTTAAATTAAGTGAGAATGTTGAATCAACTTGGTAAGAAATAATAATAAAAAAATCAGCCAAGTAATTCAATGCTAAAAGTGTGGAAAACCCAGCAGTATAATTCAAGGGATTACTGGACAGAGATTTATGATTCCTCTTAATATAAGCAGGGTAACTTTGCACCTTGTAACATACTGATTCTCTGTATTTTTTACACTGCAACCCCAACTAATGTCATTAAATGTTTTTCTTTGTTACATTTTAGTTAGTAAAGTTTAACTTTATTTTACAATAATTTTTACATGAAACTGAGTCCATCAGTTTTCTACATAAAAGAAAATTCTGTCTCTCCATGTCACCCAGATGGCTAGTTAGTAATCAATCCACACCCAAGCTAGAAAAAAGTTATATGACATTAATCCTTGAGAAATTCTGGATGCTTTCCTCCAGAGCATGTGCTTTAGACCATCCTTGGATGAAAATAGTGATTTACTGGGATTGGAGTCATAGTGGGATTGGTTTTGATACTGTTTGTATAAACTTCTGTACGTTAATGTATGAATTGTTCTTCATTCAATTTTTACATTATTATTTTTGATGCTTTATGAATATTACTTTATAGATACTATATACATTAGCAAGAAGTGGAGCTATATAAATGTCTTACTATAATCTTGTAGCTGTTAGCCAATTAAGAAATTATAATCTCCACAATAGTGATCACAGCATAGCTAAAATGTGTGAAGAATATCAGCAGCAGCA
Organism: Cnephaeus nilssonii; assembly: GCF_951640355.1. Lineage (NCBI taxonomy): Eukaryota > Metazoa > Chordata > Mammalia > Chiroptera > Vespertilionidae > Cnephaeus > Cnephaeus nilssonii. Next base: position 74,253,065 of record NC_137084.1, read on the forward strand.
AGAAGCCAGGAAGGAAGGAGAGATGAAGGAAAACTGGGAAAGGAAGAAGATGTGGTATTTAATGCAAAGGAGATTGTTTTAAAAGGTTGATGACTCTGGTCGTGGTTTTCATTTGGTCAATAGTGCTGAGTAGTGAAAACCCCAGGGTCATTCACAGAAAGTTTCTCAGTATTCAGACTATATTGCATTGATATAAAACTTCATAACTCAAATGTGTAAAACCTATACCCCATATTCACAAGCAGAGAAATCAAAGCCATCTCTTATTACACACCATTGACTTTCAAATATAACACATTGCACTTTTGTTTGCTTTCAGGCTACTTTTTCTTGCTTGCAGCTTTTTTGAAAATATTCAAGTTGCCATTCCACCTTGGGCTATTCCACATGCTCTCAGATCATTTTTAAAAATCATCTTGTTGCCAATGTGGTATTTATGAAACTGTGAGCTCTTCACATGTACGTGTAGTTGTGAAACTGGGGCCAGAATAAATCTCAGCACTTCATTCACCCAATCCCTTGCTTAGCCCCTACTTCATCCAACCCTCTATCTGTTCAGTTTACATCTGTACAGTCTTACATCTACTCACCACTGTGTCCTATAAAAGTGTCCCTTGAGCCGAAACCGGTTTGGCTCAATGGATAGAGTGTCGGTCTGCGGACTGAAAGGTCCCAGGTTCGATTCTGGTCAAGGGCATGTACATTGGCTGCGGGCACATCCCTGGTAGGGGATGTGCAGGAGGCAGCTGGTCGATGATTCTCTCTCATCGATGTTTCTAGCTCTCTATCCCTCTCCCTTCCTCTCTGTAAAAAATCAATAAAATATATTTTTAAAAAAGTGTCCCTTGAATTATTCCCATTATTATTTGATTTATTTTCCCATTTGTCTTACTTCTCAGTCTAAAATAACCCCACCCTCCCCCAAATTCCATCATTCCAGCCTCATCAAGCTGCCATCCTATATTTATAATGTCCATCATTATCTGTTTATTAAGAGAATAATATGTCACATCACCACTTAGTGTCATTAATTTACTCAAATTTGGTTTCTGTTTCTGGCAATTTAAAATAAAATTACTCTCATAAATTTTTTTCAGCTCATTCAACACTCTTTTATCCACTAATTCATTCTTTTTAATTTTTCTTTATTGATTAAGGTATTACATATGTGTCCTTATGACCCCATTGTCCCTCCCCCCCTCCCCCCCACTCATGCCCTCACACCCCTGGTTCTGTGTCCATTGGTTAGGACAGTGGTCGGCAAACTCATTAGTCAACAGAGCCAAATATCAACAGTACAACGATTGAAATTTATTTTGAGAGCCAAATTTTTTAAACTTAAACTTCTTCTAACGCCACTTCTTCAAAATAGACTCGCCCAGGAAGTGGTATTTTGTGGAAGAGCCACACTCAAGGGGCCAAAGAGCCGCATGTGGCTCGCGAGCCGCAGTTTGCCGACCACGGGGTTAGGCTTATATGCATGCATACAAGTACTTTGGTTGATCTCTCCCCCTTACCCCCACCCTCCCCTACCTTCCCTCTGAGGTTTGACGGTCTGATCGATGCTTCTCTGTCTCTGTTTTTGTTCATCAATTTATGTTGTTCATTATTTTCCATAGATGAGTGAGATCGTGTGATATTTATCTTTCTCCGACTGGTTCATTTCGCTTAGCATAATGCTCTCCAAGTTCATCCATGCTGTTGCAAATGGTAAGAACTCCTTTTTTTACTGCAGCGTAGTATTCCATTGTGTAGATGTCCCACCGTTTTTTAATCCACTCATCTGCTGATGGGCACTTAGACTGTTTCCAAATCTTAGCTATGGTAAATTGTGCTGCTATGAACATAGGGGTGCATATATCCTTTCTGATTGGTGTTTCTAGTTTCTTGGGATATATTCCTAGAAGTGGGATCACTGGTTCAAATGGAAGTTCCATTTTTAGTTTTTTGAGGAAACTCCATACTGTTCTCCACAGCAGTGCACGAAGGTTCCTTTTTCTCCACATCCTCACCAGCACTTGTCATTTGTTGATTTGTTGATGATAGACATTCTGACAGGTGTGAGATGGTACCACATTGTTGTTTTGATTTGCATCTCTCGGATGATTAGTGACTTTGAGCATGTTTTCATATGCCTCTTGGCCTTCCTTATGTCCTCTTTTGAAAAGTATCTATTCAGGTCCGTTGCCCACTTTTTTGATTGGGTTGTTTATCTTCCTTTTCTTAAGTTGTATGAGTTCCCTGTAAATGTTGGAGATTAAACCACTAAGGCATTCTTAATGCCTCATACTTAGTAGATGCTCAATAAAAATTTGCTGAGTCGATTGAGGATCATATTATTCTCAAACTTCTTACAAAACCATTCAAAGATCTCAATAATCAATCCCAAATATTTTTCTAATTTTATCTCTTACTCTTTCAAATGATGCATTATTTATTTCTGTCATACTGAGCACACTCTGATTTCTGTGTTTTGATGGATGTGTCCCTAGAAGAAATTTCCCTTTCCCTCTGACCATTAAATATTATGCAGAGGCATTAGAATATAGTGGTTAAGAGCTGGGCATAGGATGTCAGGTCACCTGAATTCAAATTCTACTATATTACATACCTTCTGTGTTAACTATTGTTCTTATCTACTTACCATTCAAGGGTCACTTAATCAGTGGGGAGAAAGGAGCACTTCGCTCTTCACCCCACCCAGCATTCCAAGAGCTTCTGTCTCCTTACGTCCTTATTAGACTGAAAGTTTCTATAGGATTGGGAGTATGTCTCCCTGACCTTGATGTTCTCCTGCCTTTCCATAGCCTCAAAGACAATGCTTTCTGTCTGGCAGTCATCACAGTCTTTCCTAAGGAGAGGGGGGTGGGGGAGTTAGGTTCAGCTGGATATTAGCCCCGTGATTGGAAGCTGGGGAAAGATCAGAGGCTAGAAGTTGATATGATTCCCTCCACTTTTAGAGAGAAACTGAAAACAATTGTAAGCCCTTATCTGGACCAAAGATCATCCTTTAGAAAATCAAAATTATTATTCAACAGCATATTGTGATGGGTTGATTGGATGAAGCAAAGAATATACCCACCTTAAATTGGGTAAAGAGGGGTTAGGGTACCTCTTACCTGATGATACAGTGAATGATGAAAATTCTAAAAATTCAAGTCACCTGATCTAAGAGGCTAAGTGAAAATTAGAATACACAAGGAGAACCTAACAGCTGGTAGCCAAATCCAGTGGCTTATATTGAGAAATCAGAAGCAAAAATGAGTGAAGAGCCAGATGTGCTGCTGAGTGAGAAGTGTTGATGTAAGCATAAAAGAGTTTTGTGGACTGAACAATTAGGACAGTCCATGGTACATAGTTATACATAACAATTCCAACACAATAATAATACATATTACTATAGTCAGGGTAGTGATTAAGATCTAAGAGAAGCCATATATTTGAGAAGATGTGAATCAAAAATACAAGCATTCAGACTGTATGTCATTTCTCATAAACATAGACAGACAACACTCTGATAGTTACCAGAGAGAAGGGGTGGGTGGCAGTTAGTAAAGGGTAAAGGGGCCAAATACATGATAGAAAATGATTTGACTTTGGGTAGTGGGAACACAATGCAATATACAGATCAAGTACCGTAGAATGTTCATTTCAAACATGCATGACCTTATTAACCAATGTCACCCCAATAATTTTAATTTAAAAAATACAAGCATTCAGTCCAAACAAGTTTTTTTTTAAAGGTGTCTTTATTATTGAAAGTATTACAGATGTCCTCTTTTATTCTCCATTGACTCCCCCCAAAGAACAAAATATCAAAGTTGAGTTTTAGAAGCAAAGCCCAGAGAATTAACTTAAGGTGGTGAAAATGTAGCCTTGATTTGGTATGTGATTCTGTGACAGTTGCCCAGTGTGCCCAGGAATTGACCTATCTTTCTAAGATTCCCTCCACCCAGTAAAAATTCCTCCAGATTTTGTAAGAATTTCTGCTTTAAATAGAAATGGATGCTGGTGTCTGAATCTTGTCATTCATTTTGTTTTCTGGAGAAGAAAGCAGTTGACAGTTTTCTGGAGAAGAAAACAGTCCTAGGTTATGCTCTTTCATGAATCTAATACTTAATCTAGGGAAGTGTGATCCAAAAAATAGGGAACTGTGAAATAAAAAAAGACTAAAATTACAAATTTAGTTGAGAGGAATGGTCATAAAGACAGTGAAAATAGAGAGGAGAATCATCATTTTAATTTGAATAGTGTCAGGAAGAAATATTGCTGGAAAGAATGGGAACACAGCAAAAGAAATGGTTTGAGTTGGCGCCAGAGCATTGGCTAACAGAAACTGGGACTTATAGGGATTAAAGGGAGCCACTGCGTTGAGATTCCACCTGACATTGCTGGAGGCAAATCATGAGCCAGTGCTCCTGCAATCATGTGCCATATGGGTCTGGTTGAGGGTTCTATTTTGGTTTTCTGTAGAAGTGCACACTGCATCTCACCCGAGGGGCCATTTCAATTGTTAAACAAGCGGAGTTGAATGTTTAAGAGCTCTGGCTCTGTGAGTCACACTGGACTTTGGATGTTGGCTCTGCCACCTTTGACTGTGTGATGTAAAAGAAATGAGGAGGTCTGATTTTGGAGAAATGGGTGGGAGTAGGGACGATGGAAGGTGCATATTGATTGTGGGACATTTTGGGGCCAAGGCATCCTTACGCTGGACCTCTCCTAACTGAGCCCACTTGGAGATGCGAGGAGCTCCTACTTCTCATTCCTAAAGTGACTGCTATATTCTACGTAATTACTCCAGAAATATTATCTGATCTAGAGAGTTTGTCCGAAAGGTTGAGGCCACAGATAGCTGTGCCCAAACCAACAGCAAGTGGCAGCTTTAACTGATGTGTGATTGATTGAAAATCACCACGTGAAGAGTCCAGAAAATAATTGACAGGGAAATAGGAAGTTAGCAAAGTCCGATCAAATGTCTATTTGACTTCATTTTTAACCAAGCTAGGAAATTTCTAAGTAATATACATGTAATAAAAATTTAGTCATTATAAAAGCTAAATGAGGCAGATAATGCACCCTCAATTTTATAGAAAACTAAGGATCAAATAGCGAAAGAAATATGATCACAAAACTAGTACAATAAAGGCACAGTTTTAGGCTGAAATTTATGTTTCTTGTCTCACATTCTTTCTCTCACCTACTCACCTATTAGTACTACCAGTGGATGAACTTGAAGATAATAAAACTGCATCTTACCAGAATAATTAAGTTAAAGCAGAAGCTCTTCTAGGTGTTGTGCAAATGTCGTGCATTAGTAAATTCACATCCTTTAGAGTTAGGCCTGATTTTGAATTCTTATTTTCACAGTTCATGGCTATGCGACCTTGGGCAATGCCTCTCTCAAAACTCCACCTTTTTTTATCCATATAATATTGATACTTGATACTAATATCCATCTCCTAGGCTGGTTATGAGGACTAAGTGAGATACAATACCCACCCAGTAGCAATATATAAAATGTTCTTCCCCATTCCTTCAGACAGAGTAGGCAATCATTATAAATGACTTTCTGATAAAAAAATAACACCTTCTATTAACTTGAAATTCTGAAGACAGAAAAGTCTGTAGGGAAGGTAATGAATGTATTAAACCATACCATCTGTTGGTACTTATTTAGAATGAGTTTCTTTACACTTTTTCGATATGATAAACTAAAAGTACCTTCCTACAAAATAAAACCATTATATGCATATGATTTAATGGGGTCGGGGGGTGGACATTTGGGGTGGGCTTGAACAACAAGAAGCAGTATCAAGTCCCAGAAGAGGTTTGGGGAGAATCTGTCAAAGGGACAAGTACCCTAAAAAGTGAAGAGAAATATAAGAGGCTTGGAGATTATTTTGCCTGCTATCACAGGGCACATGAATGGGTCTTAAAAATAATAGCAGGTTGAATATTTGCATGTTTATTCTTATGTGTCTATCCTGGTGGAACACACGAGGTTTTACATTTGTTTTATTCATCTCTATGTCTCTAGTATCTACCATAAGCCTGCACATAGTGCACATTTAATAAGTATTTACTGAATAAATGAATGCACAATACATTTCTAGTCATTAGGCACTAATAAGTACCTACCTCTGTGTTAACGTCTCTATCAAAAGTCTTGTTTAATCTTTATAACTGCCCTTTAATGCAGGCATTGCCTTTGATTATAAATGAAGGCACTGAGGCTACAAGAAAATGTAAGGTTACATAGCTGATAAGCAAATGGATCAAGATTCAAACCCAGATCTATACAGCTCTACCCCCACTTTTTTGCATTGTACCTTATTGGACAAATACATTTAAGCTATGTGTTTCCATTGTAGATGCTGTGATATCACTGCTCATAACCCCTCAAAAATAACCTCTAAATAATGAAATTGTCTTATTGCAATTACTTAAGGGCTGTTTTTATTTTCCTGGCTGAGGGGGCATCCTTGGCCTGCAGGCAAAGCAAGCTGGAAGTACCAGAAAATTGATGTCCCTGCAAGCAGCCATCAAATCAATGGCAGATTGAGGAGTTGAAATAAATAATGGCCACTTTTTACCCTTTTGTCGCATAACTGATACGTATTCTATAGTGTCTTCTATGAGTCCCCAGTGGGATTGATCCCAGTTGTTCACAGGAGTTACTTACAAAATAACTCACATCTTACTGATGTTTTCCCTTTTCAATTCACTAGCCTGTTCCCCTCCTGGAACTGCCAAGAACCACATCCTAAAAAAACATCTTGTGAAGATGGCAGCCAGGAGGATGGCAGTGAGGCAGAGAGTGTGAGTGAGTGAGGGAGCGAAAGGGGAGTGTGTGGACGTGTGGTGTGGTGTGTGTGTGTGTGTGTGTGTGTGTGTGTGTGTGTGTGTGACAGTTAGAGCCCGCAGGACCTTCCAGGGCTGGCAGACCCGGCTTGTCTTGCCGGGAAGCCTCTGCTACTGCTGTAATTACTCCCAGGGTAGCCGGCTCTGCCTCAGAGGCCACACCATCTTGCAGGGGGAGCTGCTGTAACTCAGAGCCCAACCACACTGACAGCCAGGGTGCCCTCAGACACCACCTGGGACCACACAGCCACTACGGCCAGGGACCTGCTGCCTCGGCTGCAGCCCCGAGCACCGGGACTCCAGCCTCCCCGGCTGTGGGCGCCTGTGAGTTCTGGAGCATTCTCCCCTCCCGCCGCCTGCAGCTTTAGCCCTGGGTACTGTGACCATGCCAGCGGCCGCTGCAGCGACCACCCGAGGAGCATCCGCTATCACAACAGCATGAGCAACCTCCCGAGCAGCCCTGTGGGCAGCCCCCACAACCACCACCCAAGGAGCCGCCAGCCGCCACGGCAACCGGGCGAACAGCTGCAAGCAGCCGACTACGAGCAGCTTTGCAAGCAGCTGCAAGGACAGCCATCGCTGCGACCTCCGGAGGAGCAGTTGCCACCATGACCACACCAGCAACCTCGTGAGCAGCTGCCATCAGGGACTCACAAGGAGCAACCGCCTCCACCACTGCCTGGGCAACAGCCGCCACGGAGACCACATTAGCAAACTCACAGGCAACCGTGCAAGTGGCCGCAGCCGCAACCATGCAAGCAGCTGCTTGGGCAGCCGCCACCACAACCACCCGAGGAGGAGCCGCTGCCGCCACCACATGGGCAAGATGTGTGGGCAGCCATTGCTGTGAATGCACCGCCACGGCAATCGCGATTCACCCAATTAGCGAATTAGAAGACAGGGCAGCAAAAAACACCCAATCTGAACTGAAATTGGGGGAAAAAATTAGAAAGCAGGAGGAGAGCCAAAGAGAGCTTTGGGATAACATGAAATCAAGCAACATATGTATAATAGGGGTGCCAGAAGGACAAGAAGAGGAGGAAAGGTTAGAAAACGTTTTGAAAAAATAATGTTAGAAAACTTCCTTGAATTGGGGAAGAAAAGGTCACACAGGTACAGAGTTTCAAGCAAGATGAACCCAAAAAGACCTACACCAAGACATGTCATAATTACAATGGCAAACATTAATGACAAAGAGATAATCTTAAAGGCTGCGAGAGAGAGATAGAAAGTTACCTACAAAGGATCTCCCATTAGATTATCAAACGATTTCTCAACAGAAACACTTCAGGCCAGAAAGGAATGGAAGGAAGTATACAAAGTGATGCAAAGCAAGGGACTGAATCCAAGATTACTCTATCCAGCAAGGCTATCATTCAAAATTGAAGGGGAAATCAGGATCTTCACAGACAAATAAAGGCTAAGGGAGTTTATCACTACTAGGCCAACAATGCAAGAAATACTAAACAGGCTGTTGTAAAAAGAATAAATAAAAAGGGAAGAAGGAACACAAGCACAAAAAATAAAAATGGCTACAAACAAGTACCTATGAATAATAACTTTAAACTTAAATGAACTAAATGCTCCAATCAAAACACATCAAGTGGCTGAATGGTTAAGAAAATATGACCGACCCATATGCTTTCTACAAGAGACCAACCTCAGAACAAGAGGCTAACAACTGAAAGTGAAGGAATGGAAAAAAATCTTTCAGGCAAATGGCAATGGGGAAAAAAAAAAAAAAAAAAAAAAAGCTGAGGTTGTAATACTTATATCTGACAAAATAGACCTCAAAATAAAGGCCTTAATAAGAAGGGCCACTGAATAATACTAAAGGGAACAATTCAACAAGAGGATATAACTCTGGTAAACATATATGTACCCAAGGCAGGACCACCCAAATATATATATAATACTTCTAGAAGATATCAAGGGAGAGATTGACAGAAATACAATCATTGTAGGGGAGTTTAATACCCCACTGACATCACCGGATAAATCCTCTAGACAAAAAATATCAGCAAAGAAATAGCAAACCTAAATGACTCACTAGATCAGATGGACTTAATTGACATCTTGAAAACATTTCACCACAAAACTACAGAATATACATTTTTCTTAAGTGCACATTGAGACATATTTAAAGATAGACCACATATTGAGTCACAAGCAAAGTCTCTCCAAATTCAAGAAAATTGAAAGCATATCAAGCATCTTCTCAGACCACAATGGCATAATATTATAAATCAACTACAGTAAAAATGACCACAAAAATTTAAACACTTTGATGCTGAATAGCATGCTATTAAACAATAATTGGGTTAGCAAAGAGATCAAAGAAGAAATAAAAAGCATCTGGAAACAAATGACAATGAAAACACAACAAACTAAAATCTATAGGACACAGTAAAAGTAGTCCTGAGAGGGAAGTTCATAGCATTATAGGCCTACCTCACAAAACAAGAAAAACTGGCAATAAATTATCTAAATCTACAACTTAAAGAATTAGAAACAAAACAACAAGAAAAGAACAGAGTGAGCAGAGGGAAGGAAATACTAATGATTAGAGTGGAAATAAATTACACTGAGACAAAAAAAAAAAAAAAAAAGCAAAAGATTAATGAAAACCAAGAGCTGGTTTTTTGAAAGGATAAATAAGATTGATGAATCTCTGGCCAGGCTCACCAAGAAACAAAGAGAGAGTACCCAAATAAATAAAATCAGAAATGAAAGCGGCGAAATAACAACAGACCCCACAGAAATACAAAGGGTTATTAAAAAAAATACTATGAGCAACTCTATTCCAACCAACTCATCAACCTAGAAGAAATGGACGTATTCCTAGAAAAATACGACCTTCCAAAACTGAATCAGGAGGAATTAAAAAACCTCAATAGGCTGATAACTAAGGAGGGAATTGAAGCAGTAATCAAAAAACTTCCAGCAAACAAAATCCCTGGTCGAGACGGCTTCACATGGGAGTTTTACCAAATATTCAAAGAAGCATGAAAACCTATCTTCCTCAGACTATTCCAAAAAATTCAAGAGGAATGAACACTTTCAAGCTCTTTCGATGAAGCCAACATTACCTTAATTCCAAACCCAGATAGAGACACTACAAAGAAAGAGAATTACAGGCCAATATCCCTCATGAACATAGATGCCAAAATCCTCAAAAAAATTCTAGCAAATCGAATCCAGCATTACATTAGAAAGATCATACACCATGACCAAGTGGGATTTATTCCAGGGATGCAAGGATGGTACAATATCCGCAAATCAATAAATGTGATACATCACATAAACAAATTGAGAGACAAAAATTGCATAATCATATCAATTAATGCAGAAAAAGCATTTGACAAAATCCAACAGTTTTTCTTGATAAAAAACAAACAAACACAAACAAACAAAAACTCTCAGCAAAGTGGGAATAGAAGGATCATACTTCAACATAATAAAAGCCTTATATGACAAATCTATAGCCAATATCATACCCAATGTGCAAAAACTAAAACCATTTTCCTAAGAATGGAAATAGAACAGGGATGCCCACTTTCACCACTCCTATTTGATGAAGTACTAGAAGTGCTAGCTATAGTGATTAGACAAGAAGAAGAAATAAAAGGTATCCAAATTGGAAAAGAAGAAGTAAAACTGTCATTATTTGCAGATGACATGATACTGTACATAGAAAACCCTAAAGACTCCATCATAAAATTATTATTAGACTTAAGAAATGAATTTAGCAATGTAGCAGGATTCAAAATTAACATCCAGAAATATGTGGCATTTTTTACACCAATAGTGAGTTTACAGGAAGAGAGATTAAAAACAATCCCATTTACCACTGCAACAACAACAAAAATTAAGATACCTAGATATAAACTTAACTAAGGAGGTAAAAGAACTGTACTTGGAAAACTACAGGACACTGAAAAAAAGAGATAAAGGAAAACATAAACAAATGGAAGAATATACTGTGTTCATGAATTGGCAGAATCAACATCATTAAAATGTTCATACTACCCAAAGCAATCTATAGATTCAATGCAATCCCCATTAAAATGCCAACAGCATATTTCACAGACCTAGAACAAACTCAAAAATTTATATGGAATAAAAAAAAAGACCCCAAATAGCCACAGCAATCCTGAGAAAGAAGAACAAAGTAGGAGGGATCACAATACCAGATATCAAGCTATATTACAAAGCCACTGTCCTCAAAACTGCCTGGTACTGGCACAAGAACAGACATATGGACCAATGGAAAAGAACAGAGAACCCAGAAATCAATCCAAGCCACTATGCTCAATTAATATTTGACAAAGGAGGCAAGAACATACAATGGAGTCAAGACAGTCTCTTCAATAAATGGTGTTAGAAAAATTGGACAGATACATGCAAAAAATGAAACTAGACTACCAACTTACACCATACACAAAAATAAACTCAAAATGGATAAAGGACTTAAAACATAAGACAGGAAACCATAAAAATCTTAGAGGAATCCACAGGCAGTAAAATATCAGACGTATGACTAAGTAATATCTTTTCCGATACAGCTTCTAGGGCAATGTGAACTAAGGAGAAAAGAAACAAATGGGACTACATCAAAATAAAAAGCTGCACAGCAAAAGAAACCATCAATAAAACAACAAGAAAGCACACTGCATGGGAGAACACCTTTGCCAATGTTATCTTCGATAAGGGTTTAATCTCCAAAGTTTACAGGGAACTCATACAACTTAACAAAAGGAAGATAAACAATCCAATCAAAAAATGGGCAAAGGACCTAAATAGACACTTTTCAAAAGAGGACATACAGAAGGCTGAGAGACATATGAAAACATGCTCAAAGTCAGTAATGATCTGAGAGATGCAAATCAAAACAACGAGGTACCATCTCACACCTGTCAGAATGCCTATAATCAACAAATCAACAAACTACAAGTGCTGGCGAGGATGCGGAGAAAAAGGAACCCTCGTGCACTGCTGGTGGGAATGCAGACTGGTGCAGCCACTGTGGAGAACAGTATGGAGTTTCCTCAAAAGTAAAAATGGAACTCCCATTTGACCCAGTGATCCCACTTCTAAGAATATATCCCAAGAAAACTGAAACACCAATCAGAAAGGATATATGCATCCTATATTCATAGCAGCACAATTTACATAGCAGCTTAGATTTGGAAACAGCCTAAGTGCCCATCAGCAGATGAGTGGATTAAAAAACGGTGGTACATCTACACAATGAAATACTATGCTGCTATAAAAAAGAAGGAACCCCTACCATGCACAACAGCTTGGATGGACTTGGAAGACATTATGCTAAGCGAAATAAACGAGTCAGAGAAAGATATATATCACATGATCTCACTCATGTGTGGAATATAATTAACAACATAAACTGATGAAGCATGGAACAGACCATCAAACCTCAGAGGGAAGGCAGAGGAGCGTGGAGGGAGGGGGTAGAGATCAACCAAAGGACTTGTATGCATGCATATGAGCATAACCCATGGATACAGACAGTAGGGGTGTGAGGGCATGTGCTGGGGGCTGGGAGTTGCTGGGGAGAGGTCAATGGGGGAAAAAGGAGACATATGTAATACTTTAAACAATAAATAATTTAAATAAAAAAAACAATTTTGGGGTATAGAATATTATTTTCTAGGATTTAGAAAACATTTTCACTAGGTCTTTATTTTTCACTGGCCTCCGATTTCGCATGAATTTTATGTCACCTCACTGCACTCAAATAGTTATTGGCTCAGTTAAATAAAATTGTGGTGCAGTAATGGGCCACTATTTTCCTCTCTAACTCTGATTTCCTCTTAGTTATGGAAATGCTGATGTCTTCATAATTATTTTGCTGCCAGGCTGACCTCAGACTCTAAAATGTTTTGCTAATGACAAATATCACATTTTTTAAACAAATGTTCTTCCCTTGACTATATTTCTAAAGCCTTTTAAGCTCCTTCTGAAATTGATTAGAAATGTTAGGCCGGACTCTTTTAAATTGGTTTGTCATATAAAGCAGTCTTACGGCATGATACCCAGGTGATGGCAGCTGAAGAAATGGCACAGCAGAATTGGTCACCAAATGCCCGTCTTTTGCACACTGGCCCCGGATGCCGTGACTCAGGAAGACTGGGAATTCAGATGGAGAGGCTGATGGCTGCATTCCCTGGTAGTCTGTTCTCCTGGACTCTGCTCCACCCCAAGCCTTAGCTCTCCTTTTGGTGTGACCATGATGATAACTGTGTCCTGTCCTCCTCTCTACTTTCATAACACTTGGTATGTTCATGCCTTATGATAAATAACAATTTTCACTTTATGAACCACTGATTCACAAAGTTACTTTACCTCCCCTATCATTTGTTATCTGAGAACTGCTTATCTTTGTATGTGTGTGCTAGATTCAATTTTAAGTTTCTAAACTCTTACAAGCATGCCTTGATATTATAAAGGCTCAATAAATGTTTGCTAAATGCATGAATTTCCCAGGCTATAAATTCTCTATATTCTGGTTTTTGTTAGGGTAAAAATTATGCAAATTTTGTCAAAGATGGGACAAGTAAAGCTGATAAAGAAGGTGCTCAATAGATATTTGCTTGGTGACTAAATGGATGGGACGTTCATGTGTCCCATGGAGATGTTTCAATTGGAGGGAGCCTCATTTAAATGTGCAGAAGAGAAGAAGCAGCTTCTTGACATACTTTGACAGGCTTTTAGGTTAGGAATTGGAAAGACCAGCCTTGGCCAGTGAGGCTCAGTTGGTTGGGTCTCATCCCATGCACCAAAACTTTGCCTGTTCCATTCTGGCTCATGGCACATGCCCAGATTTCGGGCTCCAGTAGAGGGCATGTGGGAGGCAGCAGATCAATGTTTCACTCTCACATTCATGTTTCTCTTTTGCTCCCTCTCCCTTCTCTCTCTGAAGAACAGCTTTAAAAAAAACCCTCTGAGCTCTGTTGGGAGAGTACGCATGTCTATTGTTCTACAATATTAAAAAAAATTGGGAAGATCAGCTGCCAGCATCAATGTGCAGAAGTTACACAATAGCACCAAAACAAAACAAAAAAAAAAGTGTAATAAAATGCTTCTTCTTAATTCAGCAACATTTTATTTTGCCCCTCTGCTCATTAGGCATTTACTTTCGTGGTAAACTTTAATTTGTGTGCATATTCAGTATGGAAATTTTAAATGAAAGTGGTTATTTAAAATCATATTAAAATTTACATGCCTTAAAATGCACCACAAAAGTTGATAAGGCAGTGGCTGTCTCAGATTCCACATGAGAGATGTTTTCAGATCAGAGATAATCACATAAAGCTTTCATGCTTAGTGTGCATCAGGCCCTGCAATAATTTGAAAGAATATGTGGCACAGCAAATGTGACGTATATGCACAATAAAACTGCAATTTACTAGAATACTCTAAACTGTTTTTCTTATCATTAACTTAGTTATATGGGTAACTAAGAATTAAGCAGAAATATTTTTTCTCTAGAATCACTGAATGTTTCAATTATAATTTACTGTATCAGTGGCCTCCTAACTGGTCTACTTATCTTCCACTCTCTCCCCTCTACCACCCACGTGCTTCACAACAGCCATCAATACTTGTAAGATGTAACATAGATCATGTTGCTTCTCATTACAGTGAAGTAAAAATTCAAAGTTTTTACTGTGGGAAATAACTAAGAGTGATAACCATAACTACAGGTCATGCTAAATGGTACTTAACCTGGGTGAACATTGGAATCACCTGGGGAGAGTAACACCATTCTGATACTGGGGTCCGCCTTCCAGAGATATCTATTCATGAATTGGCCTGGGTTGGGGCACAAGCATGGGGACAAGTAATAGCTTCCCAGATGAAGTGAACGTGTAGCCAGTGTTGAGAACCACTGAGCTAGAGAGTTTGTCCTTCATTCTGAGAGAGAATGAGCAACCATCCATGGGGTTTAAACAGTAAAGTAACAGGATCAGAATTAGTTGAGAGAATGATACAACTTTCAAAAGTTACCCCTTACATATAATTTTACCTTGCAAACAGAAAGAGGGGGTGGCACTCACCACCTCTTTTGTTAATACTTGAGTCATTTTAAGTCATTTAAATAAAGATAGCAACTCATCTAGAATTTATAAGATTAATGAAGTTATTCAATAAGCATTTGTCAATGATCACTGCTCTATGTCACTAAGATGACACAGCACATTGCTAAAACAAACCATTCATTCATTGATTCAGCAATATGGTCTATGTTTTTACTATATGCCAGGCACAATCCTACAGATGAAACAGTAAAATAAACAATCACAGTTCTACTTATCAGTATGTTCACTCTTCCTCAGGGGACAGAAAAATGCATGACTAATTCAGTCAGAGAGTAAGAAATTCCATTGGAGCAAAGATAAGGGAAAAATAATGTTCTTTTAAAGCTCAAAGGAGGGTCAGTTATAGAAACCTTAGATAAAAGGTTCCATTTGCTCTGGTACTTAAAAGACTATTGGACAACATAAACTGATGAACAAAAACAGATCCAGAGACAGAGAAGCATCGAACAGACTGTCAAACCTCAGAGGGAAGGTAGGGGAGGGTGGGGGTAAGGGGGAAAGATCAACCAAAGACTTGTATGCATGCATATAAGCCTAACCAATGGACACAGACAACAGGGGGTGGTGAGGGCATGAGTGGGAGGATGGGGGGGGGGGGCAATAGGGGGATAAGGACACATATGTAATACCTTAATTAATAAATAAATTTAAAAAAAGACTATTGGAGGTTGACTAAGCAGAGAGGAGAAGCTGTCTTTTAATTTGAGGCAATGGTAACAGGTATGGGTTGTAGGAAACATGAGAGAATGTGGTCTGTTGAAGACTTAATGAGCTATGTGCCTGGTATGCCACAATAATTTTTAAAACATGCAATACTTGACTGTCAGGGGCACTGACCTCCTTTCCCTTAGACTGTCAAATAAAAAAAATGACAACAGCCAATAAAGCAATAGCCATCCAGGTGAAAGCCCTGTCTTGAACCATAAATATGCAGGTCATGTAATAGAGTTGTATCTTATTGGTCACATCACATAATAAGGTTGCATCTGATTGGTTAATTCTTGGTTCCAGAAATCCTTAAATACAAAATTAGGTGCCTGATTTTTTTAAAAGTCAGTTTGGAGCAAAAAGGGCAGGTATTTTGTAAATCAATAAAAATTGTACCAATTTTATCGGATCAGCAAAACTATAATATATTTTTGGTGTGCCACAGAATTTTAGTAATTAGTTTATGCATGCCATGAGATGAAAAAAGTTGAAAGTTGCTGATATAGAATGTAGGGTGTGCTGGGACGAATGGTGCAGATAATAATAGGAAAGTAATTCACATTATCTCAATCCCTTAGGAACTTCACTTTCATACAATTATTGATATTCAGAGAAAAAGACTTTATAAGTTTTGCTTGGTAATGTTTCCAATATATAAATTATGTTTAAAATTTTAAACACCACTGCACTCGCCATCCGTGAGCTGGGCTTCTGGCTGAGCGTCACTCCCCTGTGGGAGCGCACTGACCACCAGGGGGCAGCTCCTGCATTGAGCGTCTGCCCCCTGGTGGTCAGTGCATGTCATAGCAACCAGTTGTTCTGCCATTTGGATGATTTGCATATTACCCTTTTATTATATAAGATTGTCTATGCATGCTTTCACCTGTAACGGTAGAGATGAGTATTTGAGACAGAGACCATATGGGCTGAAAAAATTTACTATCTGAGGCTTTACAGAAAAGAAATATTGCCAACCAGTGATCTAATCTGTGAGTAAAGGTCCAATTAAAATGAAAATTGGTTAGCTGAGCGGGGTAATTCCTTAAGGCACAGTCACTGTTGAACACGTCAGCACACAATTTTGTGTGGCGAGTAAGGGCACAGTTCTCAAGCCATCCATGCTGCATTCAGAGCCAAGCTCTGCCACTTACCAGCTGTGCAAGAAACTTGGGAAGGCTCATAAACTTTCCCAAGTCCTAGTCAGGGTCACAGGATTCAGCTGTGAAGACCATGTGCTACATAACTCCAGGGCAACATTCATTTAATAGTCTATATGATGGATGACCATGGAATTACACAGGTTAAAATCCGTACACCTCTATGAATTCTACTCATCTTCCAGTAAGGCCAATAATTACATCTTTCCCATAGAAGAGAACAAATTAGCTAATACAATAAAGTAATGAGCACAGGGCATAGCAAAAAGTATGCTTCCAATAAATAAACTTCCTGTGCAGATGGTTAGTTGTCTTGCCAAATCTCTTTCTAACCTTCTTTCTATTATAGTTTTAGTTGGACACAAACCATCTGGTTCAGGTCAATATTTCTTAGTTTCCCATGCAGTTAAGTGTGGCTTTATAATTAAATTTGTGAAAAGAAATATGAGTAGAAGTAATATCTTTTATTGATTTAAGATAACTCTTTTTCTCTGGATTGTGACTCTTTCTCCTTCTCATGAAGTATGTCAGAAGGTATAACAGAAAACCAATATTGACTATGCAGATGAAGACAACACCCTAAGGAGGTAAAGAAACAAGATGGTAGGAATCTAGGTCCCTGAAGGATCTGAGCAGTAGAACTTCTATGACCATACACAGAACAAACATATGAGAGAGAAATAAACACATTTATTTAGGCTACAATATTTTAAACAGCTTTATTGATGTATAAAATTAGCAAACAATAATCTGCACATACTTAAACTATACAATTTGATACATTTTCATTTATGTATATGCCTATGAAACAAACACCACAGTCATAATAATGAATGAATCCATCATCCCCCAAATTTTCCTTGTGCTCTTTTGGAATCATTTCCTGATGCCCTGCTCTTGGATCTCCCTCATATCCAGGCAACCAATATACAGTAGTTCCTATATATCCATGGTTTTGGTTTTTGGAGTTTCAGTTACCCATGGCCAATCATGGTCCAAAAATATTACATGGAAAATTCTATAAATAAATAAAGTTGTGCACCATTCCAAGTAGTGTGATGAAATGTTGCACCATGCAACTATGACCAGCCTAATATGTGAATCATCTATTTGTCCAGTGTAATAACATACCACCCATGTTAGTCATTAATACTTATCTGGGCTATTAGATTGGCTATCAGAGAGAAAGAAAGAGACTGTAGTCATATAACTTATACTATACTATATTGTTGTATTTGTTATATTTTGGTTTTTGTTAATATCTTACTGTGAAATATTTGTAAATTAAACTTTATTATTGGTATATATGCATATGAAAAAGCATATACAGTAAGTCCTTGCTTAACATCATTAATAGGTTCTTTGAACTTCAATGAAAGGATATATAATAAAATCAATTTTAACATATACTAATTGATATAAACAAGAGCTAAATTCCTAGGGCATCCTATCAACATTATAAAAAAAAAACAAAGTTGAACAAAATGACATTAGTCAAAGACCTGTTCTATAGAGTTTGGTACTGTCCACAGTTTCAGGCATCCACTGGGGGTCTTGGGATGTACCCCCCATAAATAAGGGGAGACTACTGTATTTATAGTCTTTTTTAAAGAGTCCCTTAGCCTTTATCTACACTAATACATATATTATTAGTTATTACCATGAGTTATATGTCAGTTCCCATCAACATTTTTGACGAATGTTCCCACTGATGGATATGTTCTAATGTCGTGGGGAGGAGAGAGGTGATGGAAAAATGTGAAACATAAAACACTAACTTAGAGTAAAGCAGTGTTTTATGGTAAGTGGTTTAAGCTGCCAGATACAACTGCTGCTTGTTTGTAAGCTTATTGTGACTTATGACTTATATCTTGTTAATCTCTGAATTCCTAGCACTTAATAATTTCAGTGCTCAATACATGCAAAATTTGCAAATGGATGAGGGTATGGTAGCATGAAAAAGGAGAGAAAAAGACCAACAGTGTAAGTTATTTCACAATTATTAACTGAGCTTGGCATAATTGTCAATGCAATAGGAGACCAAGATCAACAGCATATTTTTAGACAATTTTGCTTCAAAGCAAGCAAAGAAAAAGTAAGTTTAGATATACTAACTTTTGGAAAAATATCTTTAGTCATCTTCTAAAATATTTGGTGGAGGAGAACAAAAGTAAGAAAATACTCAATGTTATGAAGACCCTCAGGAAAGGAACATTTTATTTGACACTTAATAGCTATCTCTGACTATATATTTTTCAATTCCTGATCTCCAGCTTAGCAGAGAATAACTAAGACAAAATGATAAAAAATGAATAGAATGAGTCATGTGCCAGAGCACAGGTGAGGGGCAATGAAATAGATGGGTAGAAATTGACAAAACTGTACCAGTCTGTTTTATAGGGTGCCTGGGTTCCTGTACTTTTCTTTCTTCTTTTTTTTTTTTTTTTGGCATAGCAAATATGGAAATTTATTGAAGAACAAGTACAGACTCCCATGTGGGGAGGGGGAAGAGTCCCACAGAACTGACTCCCACGTCGGGAGGGGCAAAGGGTTCACTGGACTTTTCATTTCTATGTCATTTATAGATTAAACTTTCATTCATTCTCTCACTCAACCAACCAGGGACTAGGTGCCAGGGACTATACTAAACAATGGAGTAAAATGATAAATATTGCACTTTCAATGAGTATCTTATTAGAAGAAGACAGTCATGTAAATATAAATATGAGTTATAAATAGATGAACTAGACATCATAATTTTCTCAGGACAGTCCCAATTTAAAACTAAAATTGGTGCAACCACTATGGAAAAGAATATGGAATTTTCTCAAAAAAAAAATAATAGTCAGCAAACTGCGGCTCGCGAGCCACATGCAGCTCGAGAGCCGCAGTTTGCCGCTCAGCTCTGTTGACCAATGAGTTTGCCGACCACTGTCTTAGGGAAAAACACTTAAAAAACATTTTAATAGTGTACTAATGTCTTTAACCTGAAGTCAAAACTTCTGGGTAAGGGTAATGCCTTACGCAGTGGTGGGCAAACTCATTCGTCAACAGAGCGGCAAACACAGAGTGGCAAACAGTGGCTCTCAAGCCGCATGTGGCTCGCGAGCCACAGTTTGTTGACCGCTGATCTAGTAATTTCATTTCTGGGGATATATCCAGGGGAAACATAATCACTATTTCAGAGATATATATTCACCCCATGTTCACTGTATCATTATATACTACTAGAGACCAGGTGCATGAAATTCGTGTGTGGGTATGGTCCCTAAGCCTGGTCTGTGATCAGGGCCATCTCCCCAGGCTGCTAGCAGCTGGCCCCGCCACCCACCCCCGGTTCCCCATTCCCCATCAGGTGATTGGAGTCTCCTGGTCAGGGAGAGGGACTGAGAGGTTGGCTGGGAGCCTGTGGGCTGGGGGCAGCTCCTGCGTTAAGCATCTGCCTCCTGTTGTGCATCATAGTGACCAGTCGTTCCACCATCGGTAGATTTGCATATTACCCTTTTATTATATAGGATACCCAGGACATAGAAATAACCTAAGTGTCCATTAATGGATTATTGGAAAATTTCATAAGATTATCCTTCAAATAGACTTAATCATGTGAAGCAATGTCTATGTGCCAAGGGAAAATTCCAGTTGAACAAAAGTCTTTTAAATATCCAACAAGATTAGGGAAGGATGGGTATTTTAAGTCTTTGTAGATAATTTTTAAATTCTAAGGGAGTCAAAATGTTAAGCTCATGGCCTACGTGACTGGAATAGAATCATAAAATATTTATATTGGGAGAGGGTTAAAGGTCATCTAGTCCAAATGTATGATTTATTGGTTAGGAGATTGAGGCAAAAGAAGGTTGTCTTTTACCCCAGATCACAGAGCAAAATGGTGGAAATTAACCTAGCACCCAGGATTTTTTATTGGCAAGCCTGAGATCTTCAGATTTCTTTCTTGATTGTGACTTATATATTCATTCATTCATTCACTCATTTGCTCATTCATTTTACAAATTTTATTTAATAGATGAGATGTTCCATACCTTGTTCAAAATAGGATACTCCCATAGCCAATTATCTGATAATAACAACTACAATTTGTTGTGCTCTTATTATAAGTGAAATACTGTTTTAAGTAATTTGCATACATTAACTCATTAATATTCACACTTTTGCAGAGATTATATTTTATAGGCTTTCAGTATTTTGAAAAGAATTAGTTAAAAGAAATCTACATGATTTAAATATTGAAAAATTCATATCCAAAAAATGTACCTGGTTGATTTCTTAATAAGTTGGGGGGAAGAGGGAAGAATGGGAATTTAAGTGTGCAAATAAGTAGTGAACTCTACATGCATTGGTTAACTCTTTAACATAAAACTATGAATCTTAACACTTTGTTACTTAAATACTAGAGGCCCGGTGCACGAAATTTGTGCATGGGTAGGGTCCCTAGGCCTGGTTGGCAGTCAGGGTTGATCTCTGAGGTGACTGGCAGGGCAATTGGGGGCCCCCCGCTAGCACCTGCCTTGGCCAGCCTGGGGCCTGTGGGCTGGGGACAGCTCCTGCATTGAGCATCTGCCCTCTGGTGGTTAGTGAGCATCATAGCAACCAGTCGTTCTGTTGTTTGTTCTATTTGCGTATTAGGTTTTTATTATATAGGATATGTATAAAGAAGTATTAATGTTTGTAAAAATGCTTTTTGCTTAAAAAAACACACACCCTGTGATTTAAGTATTTTTATACATTGTATCCATAGGTCAGAATATTTAGCTTCCATTTAAAAACTTAATATGTCTTTTTGTTTTAAATTTTTTCTGTTAAATAATTTATTTATAGACATCTCCCAACCTTTATACACATGAAAAAATTAATCAAACTGTTTGCCTGAAATCTGAATTCTGATTAATGATAACAATTTACACTTTGTTGGTATATTACACTTTAAAGGTATTTGTATTATTATTTAATTTCTAAGTATACCACATAAATTTATAATTTAATACCTTAATTGTAGTGCTCTAATAAAAATTAGCAAAATTAGTATGAATTATAAAAGAAATGTAGTGATTATTTATTTTCACTATACAGTTGAAGAAACTAAGGCCAGAGTAATTAAATAACTTCTCCAGCATCATATAACAAATAATAAAATAAATTCAAATAGTGACAGTGTTATAATTAAACTAAAGCTAAAAGATAATGATGAAAGGAAGGTTGGAATCTATTCCGATGTTGGCCAGGAACTTCACATTGCAATAATATTAAGACAAAAAAGAGGAAGCCAGTTGAATAAATAGTGGAGGAATAATGTTCACACACAGGGAATAGCAAGTGAGAAGGCCTAGGAATGCAAGAGCCTGGGGTGTTCATGCAAAGGAAAGGGGCCAGTGTGACTAGAGTGGTGAGAGGAAGGACAAGAAGAAGGATATTGTTGGAGAGGAAGGCAGGGCCAGATGCTGCAGTGCCTTGGGCCACATTAAGAAGTTTCAGTTTCATTGTAAGTGCAAAGGGAAGTCACTGAGGCATCTAAACCGAGACCGTGTTTTCTGTGCTTTTTACATCTTCTCTTCAGTGTTTTCCAAACAAGTGCACTATATATGTTGAATTGTTTGACTGTGAATACAGATCAGAGTAAAATTGACTGGCTGTCTTTAAAATTATCAATAGAGAAAGAGGTTTTTTTTGTTGTTGTTTTTTTTTTTTTTTACTTGATTGCTTCTTTGTTATTAGAGGAGACTCAGGCCACATAGAAATAATAAGCAATAATATAGAGTTGCTAAGTATATCTCAGAACTTTGTCAGTGTTAATGCCAATGAGAATATTACCCTACCACCATCCACATAAACAATGATGCTACTTAAAAATCCCCAGCCTAAACTAAATAAAGCATCTAGTTAGAATTATTTTCTCAGCTCATAGGTTCCCTGCTTATATCTTATAAAAATGAATTATTTCTGCCTTTAAGAAAAAACATGCTTTTAGGGGGGAAAAAGTGTTCATTTAGCAATTCATCTAAACCAGAAAATGTATATCAGAGCAAAACAAACATAGATTTGCCTCTGGCATATAGAATTGCTGAAAGCAGGAGAGGAAGGGGAATATTTTGAGGAATTCATTTCATACCTCTGTTAGAAGAATAAACATTAAGTAACTGTATTAGACCAGACCAGTTTGGGTCCAGAATCAATTAGGATAAAAGTGACAGTTTGGACCCAGTTTGAGGTTTACTCCCAGAGAGGCTAGTAGATCACGCAAAGGAAAGTACGGAGACTCTAGTGGGAGAGAAAGAATGTGGTCTTTGTTGCCCTGCTGTATCTTACAGAGGAGCAGCCCAAGCTCAGTGTGTATAGTGGCCTACACAGAATGGATAACCACCACAGTGAAGTCACATGGAATGACAGGCTACCTCCTCTATATATCCCTAAGTCACATGGCACCAGAATAAAGCATTATGGTTAAAAAAAATATACAGTATCCCCTTAACAAAAGATAAAGAATCCAATCAAAAAATGAGCACAGGACCCAAATAGACATTTTTCAAAATTTGACATAAAGAAGGCCAATAGGCATATGAAAAAAATCTGCAAAGTTACTAATCCTCCAAGAGATGCAAATCAAAGCAACAATGAGGTACCATCTCACACCTGTCAGAATGGCTAACATCTTCAACAAACAAGTGCTGGCGAGGATGTGGAGAAAAAGGAACCCTCATACACTGATGGTGGGAATGCAAACTGGTGCAACCACTGTTGAAAACAGTATGGCGTTTCCTCAAAAAATTAAAAATGGAACTCCCATTTGACCCAGTCATCCCACTTCTAGGAATATATCCCCAAAAATCAGAAACACCAATCAGAAAAACTATATGCACCCCTATGTTCATAGTAGCACAATTTACAAAGCTAAGATTTGGAAACAGCCTAACTTCCCATCAGCAGATGAGTGGATCAAAAAACTGTGGTACATCTACACAATGGAATACTATGCTGCTGTAAAAAAGAAGGAACTCTTATCATTTGCAACAACATGGATGGACCTGGAGAGCATTATGCTAAGCAAAATAAGCCATTTGGAGAAATATAAACATCAAATTATCTCACTCATTTGTAGATTATAATGAACAATATAAGCTAATGAACAAAAGTAGATCCAGAGACACAAAAGCATTGAACAGACCATCCAACCTCAGAGGGAAGGCAGGGTAAGGTTGGGGGGCGGGTAAGTGATCAACCAAAGGACTTGTATGCGTGCAGATAAGCATAACCAATGGACACAGGTAAGCAGGGGGGTGAGGGCATGTGCTGGGGGGCGGGAGCAGCTGGGGAGAGATAAATAGGAGAAAAAGGAGACAGACATATGTAATACTTTCAACAATAAAAAAATAAATTAAAAAATAAATATAAAAATTATAATATGTATATATACATATTTTAATTTTAATCTTTATTTATTTTATATCTTTCTATCTATCTATCTATCTATCTATCTATCTATCTATCTATCTATCTATCTATCATCTATCCCAAAAATGTATAAGTAGTGTTTAATAAGATACATTTCATTTTCAAAATTGAGCTGTCAGCTGTTAAAATGTATATACATTTTTGGGGCCGCCCTGTATTTTCCAATCAAAATGGCAATATTGAGGATATTTAAACCAATTCCTCATCGTGTTTATAAAACTTTTAAGACATGTAAGACCAGAGTTCTACAACTTAGCAAGCTTGTCTCTACTGCATGAACGTTCAAGTCAAGGGTCTTACCTGTTTTGTTCTGCTGAGGCTGGGGAGGTTTCTTTTCATCTAGGCCTCCACTGCAAAGCCCAGAAGTCCCCCTTATGTCCACCTATCTAGGGGCTGTCCATGGCCAGCCAGGGATGTCCCTGCACAGTAACACATACTAAGTTAGCAGTGATCAGTCCCTCACACCCAGCCCTCTGTGTGTTATTGTTTACGGGAGTGATACCTCGAACAAATCAGTTAAAGCATGAAGAATGAATTAGTGCCCATTTAGTCCTATATGCCACTTAAAAATAACAAGTGATGGTTAACTCAATGAAATATAAGGGAAAAGAGCATTAGGACAGGATGCTGAAGTCTCAGGTCTTAGCTAAAAATAATTTCAGCTAAAAAGTGTTCTCATAATCATCTTATAAATAATGTTTGACCTGTTTGTATGTCAGTTTCAGAGATGAAGCCACATGTTTGAATACTCTAGGTTACTGTGGAGACAAGATTAAATCCGGGCTAACCAAGCAATGCATTGTGTTTTCGCAGCTACCTGGTCCCACTAACCTAGCAAGGAACACTTTGCTCTTTGAGAGCAGTAAGTGCCAGACATCTTCTTGTTTTCTGTTAGATGCTCTTTTTCTCACAAAATATTGTGGAGTTGCATAAGCTTTGGGATTTATTTTAAATCCCTTTTGTTCAACAACACGATTACATGCTACAATAAATGAGTTCACAACAAGTCATAGGCATAATTATATTATTCAATCCTTCTAATGTTTTTAGGACAACTGGTTATCCATTTATAGATTATATCTGTATAAGAGAATTAGGCCCCGGCCGGTTTGCCTCACTGTTTAGAGCGTCAGCCTGCTGAGTGAAGGGTCAAGAGTATTCCAGTCAAAGGCACATACCTCGGTTGCAGGTTCAATTCCGGGCCCTCTTCGGGGCATGTTCAGGAGGCAATCAGTTGATATCTTTCTCACATCAATGTTTTTATCTGTGTCTCTCCCCCTCCCTTCAATTCTCTCTAAAAAGGAAATGGAAGAAGTACCCTCAGGTGAGGATTAACAACAATAACAAAGCATTAGAATCGAGTTAGAAAGAGTCTAAATGATGTCCTCTATCTACATCCTGAAAGGGAGTAAAAGTATCTAATATGTGAGTAATGCTTTATGATATACAAAGTGCTTTCACTTACACCAAATTACATGATGTAACATTTTGCAAACATAGAAACTGGTGCCCAGAATGATTAACTGACTTTTCCAATATCATCCTGCTAGCAAGTTGAAAAACAAAAGTCAAACCTAGGGGTTCTTTGCACAATTATTAGTGTGAGTCCCCAGCTAAAGACGTAAAATACATAGGAATGAATTGCATCTTATGAGGGGAGCCTGAGTGCAGCCTGCCAGGATTTTAACTAGCCCAGTCCCCTGACATTATTTTCTGAAAGCAATGTTAATACATAATATCAAATAAATATTTAATTTCATACTTCATGGACTTCCCTCACATGATCTATTTATCCATCAATACATGTAAAATATATCATCTTTTTTTCCCCCAAAACTAACAAGCATATGATGAGTTTTTATTATATTACTAGAGGCTCGGTGCATGAAATTCGTGCACGGGGGGCCCTCAGCCCAACCTGCACCCTCTACAATCCAGGAGCTCTCAGTGGATGTCCTACTTATGGCTTAGGCCCACTCCCCGTGGTTCTCTGCTCTCTGCGGACCTGGAGGTTTCGCTGCAGCCATGGAGATGAAGCCCCCATGCCCTGCTCTCTGCTTTCTGCCGGCCACCCCATGCGCCATGTGAAGGAAGCCCCAATGCCCTGCAGTGTGCTCTGTCTGCCAGGCCTGGGGGCTTTGAGGACACCGACACACTAAGGAAGCCCCCATGCCCTGCTGTCCAGGCTCTGTTTGCAGGGCCTGGGGCTTCCCCACTGCCACGGAAGCCCCCATGCCCTGCTGTATAGGCTCTGTTGGCAGGGCCTGGGGCTTCCCCGCTGCCGTGGAAGCCACCATGCCCTGCTGTATAGGCTCTGTTTGCAGGGCCTGGGGCTTCCCCGCTGCCAGGGAAGCCTCCATGCCCTGCTGTCCTGTCCGGGCTCTGTTTGCAGGGCCTGAGGCTTCCCCGCTGCCACGGAAGCCACCATGCCCTGATTTCCGGGCTCTGTTTGCAGGGCCTGTGGCTTCCCCGCTGCTGAGGAAGCCGTCATGCCCTGCTGTCCTGGCTCTGACTGCCGTGTCTCAGGGAGGATCAAAAACCCCTCCGGAGGTGAATCCAGCTTCACTGCTCCTGCCCACAGGCTGGACACTCCAGCATTGGAGCTGAACGGACTGGGCACTGCCATCTTGATCTTCTCAACAGCCGGATAGGCCACCCTGAGTCCTGCCCCCCAGCCTCCCGCTGGCCCAATCGTGGGCGTAGCAGAGTCATGCTTATTTGCCTATTACCCTTTTATTAGGTAGGATTGTTCAGGCTGACACCAGTTGATCTATGTATTATATTATTTGTAAACTAGAGGCCCGGTGCACGAAATCTGTACACAGGTGGTGTCCCTAGGCCTGGCCAATGATCAGGGCCGATTGGGGCCAGGCCAATCAGGCTGGGCCAGAGAGGAGGCAATGGTCACTGGGCTGGGTGTGGGAGGAACAGATGCCTCGCCACCATGCAGTTCCCTGCCTCTCCCCCTCCCTCCTTCCCTCCCTGCTGCACCACCAACATGGCGGGCAGGCAGTGGGCCAATCGGGGCCTGCCAGCCAGGAGAAGGGACAGGGCATGGGAGATTGGCCACCGGCCCCAAGGAGGGAACCAG
Organism: Cnephaeus nilssonii; assembly: GCF_951640355.1. NCBI lineage: Eukaryota > Metazoa > Chordata > Mammalia > Chiroptera > Vespertilionidae > Cnephaeus > Cnephaeus nilssonii. The sequence goes on from NC_137084.1 coordinate 74,280,466, forward strand.
CCCTCAGCCCGCCTGGAAATGGGGCCATGTCCGCTGCCACCGACCCCTGGTTCCTCGTCCCAGCCCGAGGGCCAGCCCCAATTGGGCGATCGGGGTCTGCCAGCCAGGGGGAGGGACCGTGGGAGGTTGGCCTGCCAGGGGAGGTTGGCTGTGGGAGCTCACTGACGATCAGGTGACAGCTCCTGTGTTGAGAGTCTGCCCCCTGGTAGTCAGTGAGTGTTATAGCAACTGGTCGTTCTGGTTGTTCTGGTCGCTTAGGCTTTTATATATATAGACTAGAGGCCCGGAGCACAAAATTCGTGCACTGAGGGGCTGTCCCTCAGCCCATGCTGCACCCTCTCCAATCTGGGACCCCTTGAGGGATGTCCGACTGCCGGCTTAAGCCGGCAGTCCGACATCCCTGTCACAATCCAGGACTGCTGGCTCCTAACTGCTCACCAGCCTGCCAGCCTGATCACCCCCTAACCGCTCCCCTGCTGACCCGATCGATGCCTAACTGCTCCCTTACCAGCCTGATCATCCCCAACTTCCCTCCCCTGCCAGCCCGATCACCCCCAACTGCCCTCCCTGCCACCCGATCAACCCCAACTGCCCTTCCCTGCTGGCCTGATCGCCCACATCTGCCCTCCCCTGCCGGCCATCTTGTGGTGGCCATCTTGTGGCAACCATCGTGTGATTATGTGAAGGCAGCCAGCTTGTGGCGACCATCTTGTGATGTTGCAAGGAGGAGATGCCACCTAGGCTTTTATTAGTATAGATATTGGCAAATGCCTTAGCAGTCATGTTTCAGCTCATCACCAGTCTCAATGAAAATGTATGGAAAACAGTAGTTTATCATTAATCCCACATATTTATTTATGAATATGGATTAGCCTATGCCATCAATGAGTTAGCCAACTAGAACATGAATTTAAATTTCTTCTATTCTAAAATAAATTTAAAAGAAATAGCAATATTGCCATAAAATGCATTTTGAGTGCATACATTTAAAGACTTTAAGTTAGCAATGTCACTCCTTACTGGTTCTGACCTTATTTTTCTGAAATAATCCTAGCCTCCTGTCACAGGTGAACAAACAGTAGGCCAAATATCCTCACCACTCCTACTTCATCTTCCCACCCTACTCAGCACCACCCCTACCCTGAGTATTTCTACTACAGCTGACCGGAGAAATGTAGCAACTAACAAATGGGTCACATCTACATAGTCCCTACTAAGCAATTCAGGCCAAAAGACAGGCCAATCAGACTGTCCTCAGCAATTTGAAACATGTGATCACAAGGTAAGCTCTGCAGTCAGTGATGAAAAGTTTATATAACTGAGTCTATGGAAGCAATTAGAAGAGTCCAAGCTTCTGAAAGCTATACAAGAGGAGAATTTCAGAAGGAAGTAGTTAGGAGACAGATGGCAAGGGGTCTGAAACCCAGGCAGAAGCAGGACGCTGGAGGTCTCCGGCCTCAAGAGATGAGCAGCCTCTGTCCCTCACATCCTAGGGATTCCTGACCACATACTTAACTCTCAACCCTTGGTAGGTGTGGGGCTCTCTAGATGCCTTACCATAAATTTCCTGTTTCATGAGTGAATTTGAATGAGTGTCTGTTACAACTGGAAAAAAAAAAATGCTAACTAGCACATGAATAATTCCCTTACCTTTGGGAATCAGGGTGTGTGGACAGTACCCTAAAGTTATCTTTTCTTTCCATGAACAAAAGCACAAAACAAACAAAGGATTTTAATTGTTTTAAAGTAAAAGTGCATCACATTTTCAAAAGAATAAAGAGATATTGGGAAGGAAATAATTGGGAGAGGTGCTTTACCATCTATTAAGGTGTCATGATTAGCAATTTATTTGCTACTAAAAGATTATGACTATGCCATCTATATAGTTAATCATATAGAAACACGATGCCCTAAAATGTTAACAGAAATGATGAGGGCCAATCCAGTCACACATTCAGTTCATATTTGAAATGAAAAGTCAGCACTTTGCATACTATTTCCTATGGTAGATGTTGTCTACTGTTAATATGCTGAGCTGAAGAATAAGTTAAAAGAAGCACCTAATCTGAAAAAGTACATTATTAGTGACAAAAAAATAATATCAACATGAGCAAAAAAACTGAACTGCAAATTTTGCATTTCAAGAAAACCTCATTTTTTATAAAGCTATTTTTGAGAGAATGGTTACTTGGGATTTGCTCCAAGGCAGGCATTTCTATTTATACAATTATTGCATAAATTGTGTGCCTCTTCATAAATTAGGCACTTTTAGAGTTATCAGCTTCCTTCTTCAACCTGACAATTATTATCAATGAATAACTTTCCCCAACACTGGCCATACTGAAGTTTTCTTAGTTACATTAATGTACAATGTGGTGAGGAAATTTCTGAAAATACATTTCCTTGTTAAGAAACTGATTCTGTTAAGAAATACACTGACTGAGAGCCAATAGCTGTAATGTTTGTTTACTAAGACCCTAATGACAAGAAGCATTTCATACCCTTCCCAGAGAATCCCAGGAATCTTCAGGGGACAGTTTTTTTATTCTGCAACCCAGGATCTATTCAGTCCAATTTTTCCCTGATTTTAAAGGAATTTAAACAATATAATAAAATCACAAGAAAGTGGTTCCCAAGAAATTTTCTTAATGCTCTTTTTGATAATCATACATCTATTTTGTGAGCTTAAATTATTAATAATATAATGGATTATGCATTGGCTGGTATTGCTCAGTGATTAGAGTGTTTGCCAAAAGGTTGCAGGTTCAATTCCCAGTCAAGGGCATATGCCTGGGTTGCAGGTTTGGCATGTGCTGAAAGCAATCAGTATCTCTCTTTTTCTCTATCTCTCTCTTCCATCTATTAATCTAAAAACCTAAAAATCAATGGAAAAATATCCTCCACTGAGGGTTAACAATACAAAAACCAATAAAAATAATAATATAACAGATTTTGAATTTGTCAAAAGTATGATACCTAATAACATCATTGACCCAAAAGAGGCATTTGTTTTTTTCAATTTGATGTAGAAGAATAAACTTCTCTAAAATAAATGTACTTTTGCCACATTTGTCAAGCTTCGTGCCTACCAACTTAATAATAAATTCTGGAAGACCAAAGAATTACCTCTAGATAACATATTTGTAGTTTCTCAAAAGTGAAGACATGGACATCTATTACAAAGCGTTAATGAGGTGCATGGCTTTGAAGCTGGTACATACTATTTTTCCCACTAAGAACCTACAATTTTGAAGATAAAGCTTGGAGTTCAGAGACTCTAACTGAGTTAGACATAAATAATTTATATTCATCTGTGTTGAATGCCTAAGTCTCTGGCATATTAAGTGATCCAATTATCTGGGCCAGACAAGTGCTTCATTTTCATTTTCTGGGGTGATATTTTTAATGGCTGAGTATATCTGTGGATATTTCTGCATGATTGCCTAGAATGGGCTTGCTGATTCCCCATTTAAATTTGCTAAAAGAAATTAGGTAATGCTCTGCTGTATTCAAATGTATATTAATCCTGAAGGGCCATATTGAATTATGTTAGTATGTTTTATGGTTGTTTTATATTTTGTAGACTGTGGGGAGCAGACTTCTGGTAACAAGAAAATTCTATTTTGAATAATTAAGTATATTTCATTCCCTTTGTATTTTGTACTCATATTCAATTATACCTGTATTGATCTCACCATTAGAACATTTCTTTTGAGATGGAGAAATCTTAGCATAATGAAGTGTTTTGAAGAAAAGAATATGCCCACAGATACAGAGCAAAAGGCAAGGATTCTACTACTCAAGATATAGTTTTGTGGGACCTGAATGTTTCTTTCTATTATTCCTCATTTACAGTTACTTTTCTCCTTTTGGCAAATGTAGAAAAGTAAGAAAATTTTGCAGTTGGGAAAATGATAAATATAAACAGCTATTTTTTTCCTCTTCGTATATTCAAACTAACTTATTTGCCTTCAATGGGATGCCATTATCAGGAAGGGGTGGCAAAATCATTATTTTTTTTTGTTAGAATATCATAGATTTTTAGGTTTGAGACACTGTTAGGCTGCATAGTGGAGGCATAATCTTTAAGATGCCAAGAGCAAATCCAAGAACTACCTCATTTTTATCTTCTTTATTTTTAACTTTATGTACAGGGGATTGACAAACTAATACACCACCGTTCATAGCACTGACATCATTGTCTTTTTAAGGCCCTTATTTTATTGTGTTTTTTTACATCCCTTCTATATGTTCCATATTGACTCAATAAAGTCCCCAGTACCAGACCTCTGGTTAACAAGAAAATTCTATAATAAAACAGAGTGAGTCACAGAGCAATTCAGAATTGTAAATTCCCATTCACTCCATGTTTGTTCTAGTTTTGATCATTTGTTCTGCACCACAAACTTTGGATGGTCTTCTCTGGTCTTTGTCTCCAAAATTCTGAAGTTCAATTATCCCTTATACTCTTCTATCACCCTTGTTCTCCTATGTTTTAAAAGGTAGATTCCAAGTATTTTTTTTTACTTATTAAGAACTTAACATGTCTGTTTTTAGACACCTAATTTTTCAGAAAAGTTTTAAAATCACAGCAAAAGTGAGTGGAAAGTGCAGAGAGTTCCTATATACCAGTGGTCGGCAAACTCATTAGTCAACAGAGCCAAATATCAACAGTACAACGATTGAAATTTCTTTTGAGAGCCAAATTTTTTAAATGTAAACTTCTTCTAACGCCACTTCTTCAAAATAGACTCTCCCAGGCCATGGTGTTTTGTGGAAGAGCCGCACTCAAGGGGTCAAAGAGCAGCATGTGGCTCGCGAGCCGCAGTTTGCCGACCACGGCTACCATTTAATACCCTCCCCAGCTCCCCCCACTATTTGCCATCTCCAGCAATTTGGTACATTAGTTACCATTAATGAACCTGGAATGACAAATCATTATCATCCAAAGTCCATAGTTTACACAATGGTTCACTCTTGAGTTGATTCTATGGTTTCATAGCCCTAAAAATCCTTCTGTACCACCCATTCATTTCTCTTCTTTCCTAAACCTCTGGCAATTACTGATATTTTTGCTGTATTCACAGTTTTGCCTTTTTGTGATGTCATATACAAATAGTCCCTGACTTATGTGGTTTGACTTATGATGTTTCAACTGTATGAAAGTGAGAAAGTGATATGCATTCAGTAGAAACCATACTTTGAAGTTTAAATTTTGATGTTTTCCCAAGGTAACCATATGGAGTATGATACTCTCTTAGGAAGCTGGGGAGTAGCAGTGAACTGTATCTCCCAATCAAACATGTAATCATGAAGGCAAACAACCAATATTCTACAGTGTGCCCTGTTGCGAGCATTTTGGGGGTATTGTGTTGTGAGCACATTTAAGGTAGGCTAGGCTCAGCTAGATGTTTGATAGGTTAGGTATATTAAATGCATTTTCAACTTGTGATATTTTTTACTTGAATTTATCAGAATGTAACTCCATCATAAATCAAAGAACACCTGTAATTGGAAACAGGGCTTTTAAGACAAACTAGCATTTTTTCCCTATATTTTAGTGCTCTGGTTACAAAGCTTCAGAGGCTTTCAAGCAGCTTCCCCAACACTATTTTTCCCAGAAGCCCTGTTATTTTTAATGTTCAATTTTATAGAATAGGTGTTTTTTGTTTGTTTTTTAAGGAACGTATATATTGAGTTTTTTGTAGAAGCACCCTAATTGAGTTTGAGCCATTATAAATGTTGCGGTCTGAATGCTACAAGAGTTAACCTACTCTCCTTTATACAGATCTTTAACTAAAATTACTTTTACCCATACAGTAGGGCATTTTGAAGCAGTACTATTAGAAACAGTATAGCAAAGTAGTTTTGTGAACTTGAGCAAGTCTCTAAATCTTAATTGTCTTAAATATCAAATAGCTATACTAGGTTTCTGTGAATATTCAACAAAACAAGCTGTGCAATAGACTTGGTTCAACACTGGCTTATAGTATTCCCTCAAACATTTCAATTACAATTTTTATCATTGGCTTTGATATCAAATATACCACAGTTCTGCCACTAACTAGCTGTACAACCTTAGGGATGTTATTTAACTTTTTACAGTGTCAGTAAAATGGAATTAATACCTTAACTCATTATTCCTGGAGGAAATGAGATAATATATGCAAAAGTAGTAACACATACTGGATCACATTTAAATAGAAAGAAAGATATTTTAAACACTTTCCCAGGAGCAGCAGCCACATTTTAAAAGATAGGTTTTCAAGTAAGAACTTGAAGGTGACTACTGTCCTTGCATACATATCAGAATGATTCCAGGGATTATGATGAGAAAGAAACATGTCTGTAATCTGTAGCAGACACACTAACCTTAAGAAAAAGAAATATTCCAGCTGCAATACTTTTCCCTGATTTGCTCAGGGACATGTTCATAGCAAGAAATGCCGTGTCAGTAAAAAGTTTATTAAAATCATTTATGGATTTTATTGTATTCACTTCAAAGAAGGGAAATAAAACAAATAATATGCATCAAAATACATTACAGAATTTGAGAATACAGCAATAAAAATAAACTAGAAGAAATAATATGTGAATATTAATTAATTACTGGGCTGCAGAAAGACTTTCTGATCATAATATTATAGAAGGAAACCATAAAAAGAAAGTTCAACAAATATAACTTCCTGAAATCCCCCCCCAAAAAAATGTTTAATTCTTCTATACATCTACCCAAAAACAACTAATTTAGAATATGGGTAGTGTGTACATCAGACAAAGGATTTATAAGGGTAATGCTCTTAATCAATTGTAATTTATTAAGAAAAAGGAGAAACATCCAAATAGAAAGATGGTCAATGTAGTCTACATTTCTGTCCCCTCTAAAATATATGATCTCATTTGTTGACTTTATAAGACCCAACTGTGCCGGAAGCTAATTCCAGCATGTCATAAATGCAAGAAGTTTCATCAAAAGGTTGATGGAACTTGGGGATTCAGCAGGGCTGAATACATATTATCTGCTGCTGGAAATGGCTAAGGGCATTTCCCCAAACCTAAAGATTTGCATAGATGATTGCTTGCTGCCAGACAGTTGAGGGCATTTCAATCTACATGTTATTGCCTCCTGCTGGCCAAACACATGAACAGCTGAAGGCAGTTCCCCCAATCTAACAATGCCTCCTGTATACCAAACTTACCTTTGATATGTTTATATACTTTGCCTTAGGAAAAATTGTGTTAATAAAGAGGAAGGGGTCGGGAGATTCAGGAGGACTTGGTTTCTTTAGCTAAGTCTCCTCTGGCTCCCCAAAATGCCTTCCAAATTTATGTTTTGTCTCTAGACTCTTTAATAATTTACACACAGCTCTTCTCCAAATTCCTGAACCCTTCTAGATGCTGGATAAGACCCCTGGCACAACTGATGGTTTTAAGATGTGGAGCCTTTGGGAGGTGATTACAAAGACCTCATCGATGGGATTAGTGCCCTTGTTGAAGAAACCCCAGATTTGTCACTCATCTCTTCTGCCACATGCAGACACAATGAGAAAATGGCTGTATATGAATCAAAAAGGGGTCCTCAGACAATCTATCAGTGCCTTAATCTTGGACTCTCAGCCTCCAGAATTGTAAGAAAAAAATTAATATTGTTTATAAGCCTTCCGTCTAAGACAGATGAGTAAACGTCAAATTCAGATAATTCATTGCCCAAATATTTGTTAAAAAACTAGTATGTGCTAGACAGGGTTTTAAGTGGTGGGGATTAATACCAGAATGCTTAAGATAGTCACTAACCCTCTTCTCAGAAAGTTTCTAATCTACTGAGAAGACAACAACAAAAAAGTAAACAGGAGGTAATTACATAAATAAACAACAATCTTAGTTGGTAAACAAATGTTTTAGGAAAGTAGAGGAAGTAGCTATAACTCAGAGAGAGGCAATTTGGGGATGAGGGGAATATGGAAAGCTTCTCTGAGGAGGTAATATTTGAACAGAACGGAATGGAAAGAGAGAGTGAGCCTTGCAAAGATTTGGAGACAAGGATACATTTTAGGTACAGAAAACCAACAGGATGGTCAAGGTCTCTGAGGTGGAAACAAACTTAGCGGAATCTAAGAACAGCAACATCCATGTGGCTGGAGTGGAGTAATAGGAAAGGTGGTTGGGAAGGAAGAAGGTCATGTGGGACAACTGAAGCAGTAAATATACTTTCAATATACTTTCAGAAATAATGGCACACATATAAAGTAAAAATATAATGAGAAAAGATTTTACCTATTGAACTGGCAAGGATGCAATGATAATGTATGTTGTTGAAGAGAACAGTGAGTGGTATTCTCAAGTTTCCTTTATGAGTGAAAATATGTACTGCTTTACCAGAAAGCAATTTGGTAGCTGTATCTAAAGGCTTACTACACATTTATAATATTTGACCAGGTAATATATATAGCTGAAATTCTAGGAATTCATGCTGATGAGATCATGGAACACACACACACATATTCATACAGATATTAATATATTATTGTACAAAATAGTGTGATATTGAAAGTAAACTAATGCACAAGAGTATAGGAAATCATTGCATTAGCATGGTACAGTGATATTATGGAATGTTATCAGAAATAAAATGATATTTTCAAAAAAAGCAGTAAACAACAAGAAAAATATGGCCTCAATTTTATTGAAAAACAAAGAAGTAAGCAAGAACATTGCAATGTAAGTAGTGATTATCACGGCTTTGAGGAAGTGTATGATTTTGATCTTCCCCTTTATATGCTCTGTGTTTTCCAATTTCTGTGCAATGGTAATGTGTCACTTTTATAATCAGAAAAACCAAGCAAGCATTATTTTGCAGGTAAAGTTTGCATTCACAAACTTTTGATTTTTATAAAAATGGATGGCCTATGATGGGTTATCCCGGTAGTAAATTGTATGTACACCTTGTTTAGCTGTAAACAGAACAAAGGCAAGAAAAATGCAAGCTGCTTTCAGTGTATTTTTGAAGAGTCATCACGGAATAATGGGATCTTAGATGTGAAGGCCACTTAGGCAAAACACTTTGTTTTAAAGATGAGGCTCAGGAAAGATAAGTGATCTGCCAAGGACTCAACAATGAACGAATGATGGAAATTATACTAAAACCTCTGTCTCTTGCTTCTCAGTCTATTGACCTGTATATCAGAACACCTCCTAAAACCTAACAGCAGTATTACAAAGTTTCAGAAGAAGGGGAAACCTAAGGCTGGGCAATTCCTCTGCTGTGTAGGAAAATTCTACCTCTAGTGAGGGACAGATGAGGATGACAAAAATACTTTCAGTTGACAATGTAACCATTTGTGGATAGAAGAACTAAGTGCAAAGAAGAAAAAGAATCATTGAGAGTCAAGATACCCTTTAGAATATCCTTATGAGAATGAGTTCATCCAGGGAAGGTAACTGGAGCAGCATAACTAGAAACTATCCTATCAATTCTTTAGAAAAAGAAGGCTAAGAGATCTAGAACCTACAGGGAGGGACCTGGGTCAGATAAGATATCTAGAGATGGTAAGTTGGGAAAAGTGTATCTGTAAGAATACTGTACCTCTGATGCCCCTATGGTTTAGTATTTTGAATTTCCTTATATAATGGGAGGCTTTTCTTGTACATTAAGAATCTAGATTGATAGCTTACCATTGTTATTTTTGCCATGATATGCTTCATAGATATTTCCGCATGCTTGAGATGCTAGCGTTTGAATGGTGTAACATATATCATTGTAATGCAAGATTTGTAGTACAACTTAGCAATTCCAGTCATAACAATGAATTCTAAAAGAGCTTGTGTGGCACAGTGAAGAAACTGAAGTTATTATATGACACACCTACATATAACTCTAATTCATCACCTACTGACTTTGGGTAAATGAGTTTGAGAATCTCCATCCATAGAACTGAAAGGAGAAAATGAGACAATGTTTGTAAAACACAGAGAACAGTATTTGGAATATAGGAGGCACAGATAAATATTGGAGGCTCTTTCCATATGCCTTACTTTCTACCGTGTACACTATTATCCTCCCTTCATCCTTCCTATTCTTTCTAAATATAATTAGAGTTGTTTGAACTAGGAATCCACTTTATAATTTTCAGTGATGCTCCTTCAGAGCTTATATCTCATGGACACTAATATATTTTTACTAACTCTTTAATAATGGAGATATCCCACATCCCTACAGATGAGGGTAAAAGCTTGCTCTGACATGTGAGCAAGTGGAATTGCCCATGAAGCAATGGAATGGATTTTCACAAACCTAACATAGGGTTTGTAGCTGCTGTATATACATCAGAGTGTGTGTGTGTGTGTGTGTGTGTGTGTGTGTGTGTGTGTGTTTTGCTCATGGAGAAGTAGAAGGAGGATACTTTTTGACATCCAGAATCACTGAATCAATGGAATAATGAGCAATGTAATGATAGGTTCTACTTCACTTGCTTGCAAATTTCAATTTTTGATTCCTTCCCCACAGTATGAAGTGAAATGGAAAAGTAAAAGTTGTCAATTTGAGCTTTCAAATATATTTAGTGTAAATGGACATTAAGTTTGAAAGTAAAGTAATTCATTTCTTCTCTGCATGGCTATAAACTAATTCTGTTCTTGGGTGAAAATATAGATCGTGACTGTGAGAGCCAATAACTGGTAAGTCCATCTAATATTCACAACCTACATTTGCACACTTACATATAATTATACTAAATATTCCTGAAAATCAGTTAAAGTAAAGTAATTCATTTCTTCTCTGCATGGCTATAAACTAATGCTGTTCTTGGGTGAAAATATAGATCGTGACTGTGAGAGCCAATAACTGGTAAGTCCATCTCATATTCACAACCTACATTTGCACACTTACATATAATTATACTAAATATTCCTGAAAATCAGTTTCCCAATTATAATATTTTTAACCTTAGTAACGTGTATAAGAATCACATGTGGAGATTTCTGAAAATACAAATCCTCAGTCTTCCACGAAAAATTCTAATTCCAGAGTCTGTGTGTTTTAATGATCATCTCAAGTGACTCTGGTGCAGATTGTCATGCCTAGATCATTTGGGAAACTTTTACAGGTCCCCTGTTCCGTCTTGTTAATTCCTTCTAATGGGACCTTCAGCCAGCTCATCATCCTTCCCTCTATTGTTTTCCACTGAGAAATAATTCTTTTTTTCCTCTATTTTTTTTTTAGCAATTTTTACTGCTGTTCTGCTTTTCTAATTCATTTAGTTAATATGAAACATCTTCACTTGGCTTCCAGAACACACATTTGCCTGCTTTTCCTCTCACAATTTGGCCAGCCTTTGTTGATTCTTACTTATCTTCCCAACCTTTTAATGTTGATATTCACAAGACTCAGTCCTAAGATATTTTCTGTTTTCTTTCAAAATAACTCCATAAGCCATCTTATTCATCTCTTGGCTTGCATATCCAACTGTTGACATCTCCACTTGAATATCTGAAAAGGATTTCAAACTTGTCATACCTAGATCTATGATCCTGATATCCCTCCAAACCTGATTCTCCTTCAGTCTCCTCCATCTTTCCAGTTGCCAAAATTTTTGGAATTATATTTGACTCTTCCCTTTCTCTTATACCCTGAATTCATTCAATCCACTGACAAATGCATTGGTGCTACTTAAAAATGTATTTATAATTTGAACTCTTCTTACCACCCTGAAATCTCCTACTCTAGTCCTAGTCGCCACCATTTCTCTCCAGTATGATTCAAAGCTGGGCTGTTCTTACTACAACAGCTAGAATAGCCTTGTGAAAAT